>NW_026914718.1:3014216-3617060 GCF_034315485.1 Pezoporus occidentalis | reverse complement strand
GAGCAACTGTGAATAGCTAGCTGCAGACCTCTAACATTTGGCAAGATGAATCACAGCACAGGCATCTACGGTTTCCTAACTGCACTACCATGGACAGGCAATTTAGCCCTTATTCCCTTGTCCTTTCTGCCCTTGTAAATGTTTTATTTCCTACGTATTTTCCTAGTTGTAATTTGAGAGAAACACAATAATTGTTATAAGCCTGAAGTTCCTACATCAAAACTGCCTGTAATGGATTATGTGTGCATGGATCCCTAGATCCCTTTCTGCCAAGGCAAGGATGCAATGGTATTCCATCTGACTACACACACATCATGAAAATGTCTAAAATGTTGTAAAAAGCAGCCTGCAATACTTTGAGTAGCATAAATTACAGCTGCTGATTTCACAGAATGGTTTGGGTTGGAAGGGACCAGATGCCCCCTGCCAAGGCAGGGCCACCCAGAGCAGGTCACACAGGAACACATCCAGGTGAGTTCTGAATGCCTCCCCAACGCCCATGTGCAGCTTGTCTCAGTGATCTGCCACTCTCAATGTGAAGAAGTTCTTCCTCATGCTGAGGTGAGACTTCTTGTGTTTAGTTTATGGCTGTTGCTCCTTGTCCTTTCAGTGGGCACCACTGCAAAGAATCTGGTACCATCCTCCTGACACCCACCTTTGAGATTGATCTCTGTTAATGAGAACTCCCTCTCAGTTACCTCTAGACTGAACAGGCCCAGCTTCTGCAATCCCTCCTTGTAAGAGAGGTGCTCCAGACCCCTCATCATCCTTGTGGCCTCTGCTGGACCCTCTCCTTGTCTTTCTTGTACTGAGGAGCACAGAACTGGTCACAATACTCCAGATGTGGCTTCACCAGGGTCGAGAAGAGGGGGAGGATCACCTCCCTTGACTGCTGACCACACAAAATCCTTTTCCCAAAAGCTACTTGTGGTTTATGAGTTCTGTATTGATGGGCTCTTTATTAACAACAACCTCAGTTCCCAGAGCACCCTTTGGTTTCTCCTGCATCTCCAGTGGAACCTTCATTTCTGTTTGTTCACTCCATTGCCCACCTACATCAAGTCTACAAGAAGTGAAGTGGTGTCAGTCCTAGGCAAAGGAAGATGTAAATCAATCCCCCAACTCTGGTGTTGCACTGGGAGCTCATTTAAAGTACAACAGTAGGAGGAGTTAAAAGTCAGATTAACAACATACAAATGAAAGGAGTGTTATTGCACTAAATGTGACATTTGAGAAACTGTACTGCAAACAAATACAGAAGGAAACAGAAGGCAGCCCAAGCTGTTTTGCTGACTCTCACGTGCACATATATTAAACTCTCAACAAAACATTTTAATCATAATTCTGCAGGAAAGCTGGTAAGCAATTCTCAGCCAGGCTCCCTCTCAACCTTCTCTGGTCACACAAGCACTTCTGCAGCTGGCCAGCTGTTCACTGCTTCGTGTTGTCATGGGCAAAGAAATATAATGACATGCACAGATCACTAAAAGACAGTGTCAATGTTGCTGGACATGTTGGAAAAGGGCAAGTTCCCCTGCTTCCAACATAGAAGAATTTTACAGAGAATTAACCAACTGTCCCAGCGGGCAACAGCAATTACTTGGGAACATAATAGTATGGGTAGGAAAAGGACAGTGCAATGAGCATTGACTTGTCAAACTGCTGGCTGGCATTTCCCACAGTGATTTGGAGTCCCACACCTCTCAGTAAGCTGTGGCATTAGCTTCACAGAACACCACAGTACTACACAGGACAGTATGTACTTCTGTGGTCAAAACCCAGCTCAAGAACCTCTGGCAGAACAGATTATTAATACTAACTTTTCTATCATTTCACTAAGAAAATAAGAGTCTTTACTGTTTTGTCAGGGCTTCTTTAAGTACAAAATACCTTATTTCATAAGAAGCGTTGGAACAGTCTTGAGAAGTGTTCAATAGGAGGAAAACCAGTGCTGTGGTGTTTGCATCAGCAGCTGTAAATGGAGATCCACCTGTGATCTGAGGCAGCGAAGAGAATAAACAACTCCGAAAAGTCAGGTTTCTTAACCTTGCAACCTTCATAGCTCTGTTAAAGCCCTTTATGTTTCTTTTTTAATGCCAGCTTTCCTATGTATTTTTTGACTTTCAAACGCAACAACACTCCCACCAAAACCATGTTCAGAGTTGTCATTGAAAGATTGTGCTATAGCTGTTGCATCTCACTGAACTCAAAACAGTCTTGGTAGAAGCAGCGAGAAAGAAGTTCTTTTTTTAACGCTCTGATACAACCCACTGATTGTGCCATCTGTCCAACACATGAAGAGTCTCTAAACAGAGAATAGCTGTGGGGGACCTAGTACAGTATTTGTAGATCTATGCTTGGTAAGAGATAAGAGCCTGTATTAAAAAAGAGAATTTGGTTTCTTTGAGCACAGTATATGAGATATGCAGTATGTTTCTGGCATGAAGTGAGGGAAAAACCCAGCAGATCTGTCCAGAGGGAGGGGGGAAGTACCACCAAAGGCAGGAGAAGGAAAAAGGTTCTTGCTCCTGTGTGAAGGCCACGTCAAAGCAATCTGCCGATCATGAGCATAAAGGAAGACACTGGGAGTGTTAAAGATGTCTTTCTGCAATGCAGGAAGTCACACAAAGGATAAAAAATACACAGCTCAAATTACCATGGAAAGTGTGTGCAAAACTGTGCTAATAAAAGTGACAGAGCTAAGTGCTTCAGCTAAGTATTTAATAGGGTTGTAACAGCTCCCTCCATAAATCTGTCCATACCAAGTATCAATTACATAGGGATCTACCTACCTGCAATAATTTCTCTAAATTGGCTCCTCACTGGTGCCTCTCCAATTATTTTAGTAGGAAGGATAGTATGTCTTCATCCTTTTGACTGGCATGGGACAACATATCTTCAATGAGTCTGATATATTTATAGGTCATTTCACTTCAGGAAAACCTGTGGGTATTGCAGAAATCTTAAAAGGCGCAGGGCAAAGCAGCACTGAGGGATCAGGGACAGGCAAATCTTCTACCTTTTCAGCATCTGTGCTTGGATCCCTCTGAAGTATCTCAGGTTGTCCTCAGCACTGACTGCTGTTGCAGTGACATGGCTGGGGCAATGCCCAGACACGGTGACTCTTTGGGTATGCAAGGACAGGGGAGGATGCCCTATAGGCACAGAGCTGAACAAAGGCCAGAGGAATAGCTTTATAAATTGTGGAGACTCATGGTCTGTTTTACTGCCTGCACATCTCATGGGCTTAATCTTCTCCCTTCTGAGGATGCATTGCTGAAATTCCAATTCTTAGGGCTGGCAAGAGCCTTTGAGCAGCACTACTGTTAAATCCGATGAGAACAGAGGTATTTTAAAGTCCTTATATGTTTAAGTACTTGCTTAAACAAAGTGAACAGAAACACTCTTCCCTGTACATCTAAAGCCAAACCCACAACCTAAAATATTCAATGCCATTTTTGTTTTCTCCCACAGAATTGAAATTATGCAGAATTGGAAGTATAGCCCATGCAAACACTGTAGTTTATATAAAGAACAAGTTAGCTGTGTCTGGCTTGATGCATTCCCCCCACATAGACCACAGAACGGTTAGGGTTGGAAAGGACTTCAAGATCCCTTCAGAGCAGCTTTGTGAAACCAATGGAACCAACGTACTTCAAAAATTAATCAACAGCTACTGTGTTTTCTCTCAAAGCATCCCAACTTGCCTAAAAATCAACAGTTTGCATTTTACTCTGACTTCATTGTGCTGGGCACTGCACAGACAAAACCACACGATTGCTCCAATCCTGAAAAAAACATCAAAGGAACCGTGACAGTGAGAGGACAGGAAGAAAAGCAAACCAACAGTGAGTCTTCCACCACAGTTACACACAGTGCATCCAGTGACCCAGTCAGAAGTAACACTGGTACCATTAGCTGCTCTACAGGGATTTTCATCAGTAGGTCTCACAGCAAATAAAGAATGACAGTGGCACTACTCCTGGTTTTGAAGTGGAGAAAATGAAGCACAGAGAACTGTGTTTGGAGTGGCTGTAGGATACCCAGCAAAACCTGAGAACATGCCAGAGTCCAGTGGTAACTAAATACAGCTCCTCATCTGCTGAACTATGATGTTTCTAAGCTAAAATATAATCAAAACCTTTAATGGAGTAGAATCAAAAAGTGTTTTTCTTATGAGGTCAAATCAAGACAGAATATTGGAACAACTATCCAGAACACAGGCAGGGGATACCCATGTCAGTAGATATTCATGTTCATCAGATCATAAAAATCACCGCAGTGCTAAACCCTTTGTACATAATGAAGACTCTGTCCTCCTCCATTTCATAACTCTGTAAGAGGTGTAGGGAAAACCTAGTGTTGAAGAGAGTGCTGCTTAAAAGTGAAGGGTCCTCCATAACTCATAATGTATACTAAGAACTATCAGAGCTTTCCCTAAAGTGATAGAGCTGCCCAGAAATTCCTAAGCTTTCAAGAGGCTAATTCTGGTGATATGTCCTTCCTCCTGCCTCAAACTGTAGACCTGTGACAAAAATTACTTGTCAGTATCATTAGTTAAAGGAGCTATCTATTTGAAGATGTGTACATAAAACTATCTCTGTAGTGGCAATCATCATAAAACCAGATTAAAGGGTAGAGATATCACAAAGCAAAAAAGGTAGGGTCGATTAAATTATTGAACAATAGCCTCCAATATAATCTAATACAGATTCTGTGCTGTTTTTTTTTTTTAATGTAGCTATAAAAAAGGGTAAAAATATATGTAAAAATATACATCTATGATACCTTAAAAAGGATTCCCTGGGTTTAAAAACACTTTGTCACAAATGTGAAACCAAATCAAAAAGGACATCTACCCAACATAAGTGAAAATACACTTGTTTACTCTTAGGCCAGCCTGTCTTGACATCTCTGCCCGTCTCCCCTGCACACAGTGAGAAAGGTTTTAGATTCACTAGTTAACTAAAGATGTGGTCTAATTTCTAAACTGATTAATAGTTCATCTTTAAAACACTTAATGGACCAGCTGTGATGTCACATCATCCCACATGTGATGTGGAGACATCTCTCACTCCCTAAATCTCTGTTCCTACTGAAAACTGAGGCTCTGCAGTGGTCTGTCTGCTTCTTATTCTGGAAAAACTTCCTGTTTTAAAAACAACATGCTGGTAGATTCATTTGCTGCTATAAGGAAATATAAGCTACTGAGACCCACTACACGTCTTTTAACAAGTCTTCCCCTAGTTAAGAAGTTGCCCTGAATACCACTACACTGCATAGTTGGGGTTATGTTAATGCTGTCACTGAGATTGGCTGTAACTTATTTAAGCACTTCTGATTTACACCCCATGATTCTGAAGGAAATTAAACTGAAGAAAAAAAGGTATACGAAAGAAGTGATATTTACCTCACATTAAAAGTTGCTTTAAATACATATTTTGGGTTTTAGGCAAACACCAGCCTTAAAGTGCTGATTCTAGCAGGAGGAAAATCCTAGGAAAACAATGAGAACCTAACTTTATGTGAATGCAAAATTATGAGGGAACACTAAAATGCATTCTGGATCCCTGGAAGTACCAGGTTTTTCTCAAAATTGCTCATAAAACAACAGCAACAATACAACGTACTTGGAGTTTATTCTCATCTTAGGATTTCAGTGAGCTTTTATAAATGCTAAATAATTAAACTTCAAAAGGCTCCTGTGAGATATAGTAGGTAAGTATTATTATACCTATTAGATACATATAAACCAGAGTTACAACGTTTAATTATATTCAGAGCTGTTTCTTTTTAAATTGATTTTCCTCCATAAAAGAAGATGCTGATTGTCTATTACCTTTAGAACAGGTTTTTATGAATTCAGTTTTTAATAGGCAACATTTCACTGCACCCATGTTTGCACAGGCATTTAGTCATTTAGGGCTTAAAAATACAGAGCCAATCTGTGTGACATTCTACACAAAAGCCAGTAACATTCTATACAAATGGTCTGTGAGACAAGCCTTGAATCAGAACTGTAACTATGGGAAAGGGCACACTGGTGTGCAGAAGTCTCCTTTTTTCTGTTTTATAATTTCTGGTAACCTCCCAACCACACTCAAAGGTAAGAACAAACACCCCTAATCCAGGCAGTTCTGACACAGCTACAATATTTCACCTAAAAGCTAAAGAATGACTATACATACATGGAAACACAAATGATGTTCCAAGAAGCATTTGTGTCTTTTCTCTTTTAATTATGCACAGTTCCATTAATCAAATAAATTATCCACTCTCTCAGATTTTTCACCATCCTCACATCAGGAGCATTTGTGACGGCTTGCATCTGTTGTGGATATTGTGTGTCATTATGTTATATGAAGACAAGGACAAGGCAATCAGGCAGGATTACATGTTGCTGCCAGCACTCACTTTGAAGGAACACGGTGTACTCAGTCACAGACAACCAGCGTGTGAGTCTTGTGGTTTAAGCCCAGCCGGCAACACAGAACCACGCAGCCGCTCCCTCACTCCTCGTCCCCCCTCCTCCCCCCGCTCCCAGAGGGATGGGGAGGAGAACTGAAAGACTGTAACTCCCACGGGTTGAGATAAGAGCAGTCCAGTAACTAAGGTATAACACAAATCACTGCTGCTGCCGCCAATAATAATGATAAGGGAAATAACAAGGGGGGAGAATACAACCACTCACCACCTGCCGACCGATACCCAGCCCAGCTGAGCAGTGATCTAACCCTTCCAGGTAACTGTACCCAGTTTATATACTGGGCATGACGTGCTGTGGTATGGAATACCTCTTTAGCTAGTTTGGGTCAGGTCCTGTCTCTGCTTCCTCCTGGCTTCCCCTCCTCCATGGCAGAGCACGAGACTCACAAAGTCCTTGGTCAGAGTAAACATTACTGAGCAACAACTAAAAACATTGGTGTTATCAGCGCTGTTCTCAGGCTGAAAGTCAAAAACACAGCACTGCACCAGCTACTAAGGAGAAAAATGACTGCTACTGCTGAGCCCATGACAGTGAGCCTGACACCATCTCAGCCCAATGTGGTTCAAAGTGAAATTGTGCAATGCAGAAAGCAGTACTTTCTCATCAGTTTTTGATTTAACACAGTTCAGTTTTGCTGAGTATTCCCCGTTGGCTCCCAAGTCTGTATTTCATCCAAGTTCCAGAAGAACAGGATGTGTTTAGTAACTATCTAACTGAAATAAGCAATTTCTAAATCTTTTCAAGAGCAGACAGAATAATGAATAGGTATGTGTTCCAAAACTAAAAGATGTAAGGCAATACAATTCTACTAATAATTAGTTTTGCTTTGACACAAAATGTTATCCGATAACACCAAGCAACCTGCATCAGCTGGACACAGGAGGATTTGATTTGTTGCTTTTGGCTATTTAAGAAGCAAATTCTCTACACAGAAGAATCTGTTGTGCTTTGCCTTTGAGACTCTGGGGTTCCCATATAATTATCACTGTGACTGTTATTCCCAGCCAGATTAGTGATAGTGGAGACTAAAGTGTCATCTACAGGCTATGGCAGAAACTGTATATTTGAATCAGCCTCCACTAGCTTAAGCAAACCTTTGATCTGACAAGACAGAAGGTCTAAAATACTAAGTACCGTAATTTAATGCATTTTTCTTTTGAAGACAAAACACTGCACTTTCAAGCAATGGGATGATTTTTCTTCTTCTGAAGCAATACAATCAGCACCTTGGAAATTTCCTACTAGCACCATACATTACCTGAACCACTGATTAGGAGGGAGGAGCTTCTGCATCATCTCTTTCCATCAATTTCTTTTCAATTTATCACATGGCAAAAATCACTTTTCACATCACTCATCACTTATCACTCTTTCAACAGGGCAACTCAATTCCTGAAACCCAAGACTTTTAACTACCCTGCTGAGCACAGCATTGCTACTGCTTGCCACAAAGGCCTTGCTGTTTCCCTGCCTCTCCTGTAAGGTCCAGGATGCGACACTGATAGCCACTCATGTTTGTAACTTTCAAGTCATGGGCTATTTCTCTTCTAATATATGATTATACCTAAGTGGTGGAGAGACAGAGGAATTTACGCTACAGAAGCACAAAGAATAGGCAAATATGGGATGTGGATGGTGCAACTCATGCAACATGAACTAACACTGCAGAAAGGCAAAGTTACATCTGAAGCACCACTTTTGGGCTAGAGATTATACCCGCTTGGGGTCAATCTCCACCCTTCTGGTCACCTGGGATGGTCAGGTGTTCACCTTCAGGGGCTTAGTTTTGATGAGTAAGGCTTCTGTCAGAGTCAGGTGGAGAGAACAAATAAAAGGTATGAGCTACTTCAAAACAAAATATAACATTAATCCCTTGAAGGTGTGTTCTTCTGAATATTATCTAATGAAATGCCTCTGATAATCTGAATCCACTACCCTGTATATAACCCCTAATGTCCATAATACTTCTCTTCTGCATATGGAAAAAACTCACAAGCCTTTGTTGGATATTACTTCAATTGCTTTCTACATTAGCTCTTCAGTCAAAACATCTGATTGAAAAATCAGATTGAAAAGAGAAAGGTTTCCTTTTGCATGGTGATGGCTGCACATATGAAGGATATCATCCACCTGATATTCCTTGGAAGCGAGGTGCTAAAATACCAGGATCTTTTAGAAAGAGGTGAAAAATAACACATTTTGCTTCCTAGAGCATAATTCAATTACCTCTCCAAAGTGGAAGTTGAATCATTTTACAGATATAGATGTAAACTCACAGCAAGGTAGTCCAAGAGAAACATGTTCTTGAAACCTGTGAAACTGGTTATTACACACCAGGCCAACAATCACAGGAACAACAAACTGAATGGCAAATTATGACATCAGATGAAACCCCAAGAGTGTCATTTCTTCCAGAATAAAATATAACACGTCCATATTGGATTTTGTTACTATAACATGCATATACATTTCACTCACCTTCCTTTCCCTTCACCCTGTATATAAATGTTATGTAGTAGCATAAAAGCCACAGAGTTGTAACGGCTGCGGTAAGAATTCTGCAACCTTATGCTCCTGCCAGCTGCTACTATATCTGCAGCAAAATAAAGAGACATTACAGCCTTCAGAAAGCACCATCAAGTGGCTATTATGCTGTAGTTTTACCTTTCAAGTCAGTGATGCAACATGCCAAGAAGGTACCCATGGAACATCTAATTTGCAGTTTCAGTCCTAAAACCGATTTACATAAAAACTACAACTCTAAAAGCAACATGGGCTAGACAGAAGCCTTGTTCATGGCTATATCCTGCCCAAAAAGCATTCCCTCAGCCAGCACAGATTATAAACACCAGAGAAGATACAAACAGGATGAATCTGAAGAGAAATCAAGGTCAATTTAATTATTCCTTAAAGAGGGCTTATGGAAAGTAGTAAAGAGCTTCCACTTGTTAGGTGAGGCACTATGAATACACTTGTGGTCAGCAACCACAGCTTAACAAAAGTGTTTAATGAAAAATCCACTTCCTAAAGGATAATATGGCGATTGCTTTAAGTTACATATACCTCTACTCTGACAGCTCACGACTCCAGATGCATTTTCATGTAGCTGGATACCATGTTACACCCTGTGTATTTACTTCACAGCCCCTGGAAGGGAAGCTACAATCACACCATTAAAAAAACATCCTACCAACCAAACCCGAACAGTTTTCTCTGCTAGAAGTCCTGAAAGCTCAGGAGAGAGGAAGAAGGGAAGTCAACTTGTTTTCTGCTTGACACTCCATGCTTTGGGCCCAGAAACCCATTTCCATTGATGCCTGCGAAACTACAATGGCACCTTTGGAAGACCCAGCTAGAAAGCAGTTTTTCAAGTAAAGGAGCAAAAAGTCCTCCTCTGAAACCTCTACAGCCAAAGCCCATAAATGCTGAGGTAGACTCGCTCAATTGCTAACAGACTTTGACAAGTTAGCAAGCAATTGAAGGCTGTATTTTGCAGCAGCCCAATACTGCACTAGCAGAAAGAGCATGGAGATGTAAAAAACAGATGTGGAAACTTAGATGTTTTCAACAGAGAGCACCACATTATCACCACAGTACAGGCAATACACCATGCAGGGGAATACTTTCTGAGGCAGGGTGTGTAGTTCTAGTCTTCTATCAAAGAAAGGACAACTTAAATTTGAAAAGATGAGCTCCTAATCTGGGCAGAGGACAAAGCAGCTTGGAACAGACGTCCAAAAGGAAGATTGTAACACTCTTAGGAGGAAAAATTCCCACAGAGTCTAAGGGTCAAAAGAGCACAAAAGCAGCCACTGCTATGGTTCCAAGCATTATCTCAGTAGCACGCTGACTCAAGAGCCTCAGGCAATACTCCATAATGAAGATTTAGGAAAGAACTTTAACGACAGGGCAATTTGGAGTGCTGTTTCCCCCAATACACCCTTCCTCAAATGACCCATACCTTAGGGAATTCATGATGTGGAGACTGTATTACTGTGTTTACTGGATCATTCTTCCTTAATTTGTCATTTTTTTTTCCTGAATCGATTTATATCTGTGGTCCACACAGCTATTCTATGGCAATGAGCTCCACAGCCCAGTTCTGTCTTGCACAATGGAGTCTGGCTGGGCATTGCATGGTACATTTGCTTAGGGAGCAAAGACTAGATTCAAATGAGTCATATCCCTAAAATCCCCTGTAGAACCACACATAATTTCAGTTCTTGGGCAATGAGTTATCTCAAAGGTTACATGAATAGATACAGGTGCTGTCACACTGACAGCTAGCGGTGAAAGGGGTGTGAAAGTGGAGACAAAATATTACTCTTGAGCTTTTAGGAAGCACAATTTAACTCAATTTTCACACCTATACAGCCTCTTTATGTTGACGCACACACACAAAATGGATGGACACACACAAAATGACCAAAAGTTGATCATATGTCCTAACAAAACGACGGTATTTCTAAATATCATCTTACTAGATACACTTTGGTAGTAGTAACAATGCATGATAATATTAAATACATCTTAAAAAATGCTAAATATCAAACAATGATTTTGTTTGTTCTGATTTACTTTATCAGGATAAAAAACAATCCCAAACCCCAGGATACTAGGATTCCTACCTTTTATTAGCTTCACTTACAATCTCAGACCAGATGTGACTCAGTTTCCTCAGTGAAAGGTTGGGTATTAAGCACTTTCTCACCACAAGAATGTTTTCCAGACAACGCGATGCACTTATTTTGGTAAAGCACCTATATCAATTGCTGATGGCAGATGCTATGTAAGTGCAATGAATTATTTCCTTATGTTTCTCCACTTCCTCCTTTGAGAAGGAGGGAACTTGTCATCTTTCCTTTTATTAGCAAATGCAGCTGGGAGCTAAATACACTGGTGACTCCAACTGACTGATTTGATAGTGTTTATGCAAGCAAGTAGCAAGAAACACTAAATCAGAGCACAAACAAATCTTAGGCTAAATGCGCAGATAAAAACCTCACACTAAAAACTGTCTGTTCCTGAAATTAGTATTCAGCTGGTAAAGGTCCAAATCTTATTTTCCGGTTTAATTTTCAAATAATTTCAGTCCTAAAGCAGAACTGCAAAGTGCACAGGAAAAAAAAATACCACAAAGGTTATTTTCCCCAAATTTTGAAACCATCTGTTTTGAAGTTCTGTTTGGCTAAGCTAATTACAGGACTCGCAGACCAGCTAACCAGTTAAAACACATACAGAAAACCTTTTTTTCAGCGCAGGAGGAAATGTCTTTAGCTGAGCTGTTTTGCATGGCACCTCCAATTTATCCCTTCTCCACAGTCTCTGACATCTGTGTTGCTGGTGAGGGTAACAATCACATCAGGGTGCTCCACAAAGGTTAACACAGACAATAGCCTGGCAGCATTTGATGTGTAAGGAAGCAGGACTACCATTTCCCTTGCATCTTAAAGGTCAACAAAACATAACCTAATTCACTTCTTTTATACAAGCCCAAGGGCAGGCACATGACAGAAAAGCCAGCAAGTTCATTGTCAGTTCTACAACACCATAGGCAAAATAACAGACAGATCTCAGCACTGCAGGTGAAGTGCACAGGGCAGAGAGCAGAAGCTATTAATGATATGGGCTTTTCTTTGATAATATCCTGCTTATTTTTTTTCCTCAGTGTATAGACCAATTTATGCAGAATGAAGACTTAGTCTGTAATTTAATTACCGCAGGTTACTTTTTGCATTGTATGATACACAAAGAGCTGATATTAAACTCAAGCTATTGCATTAAAAAGCCCTTTAAATTAATCTAACTACCAAATGTTGTTACTGTGATTAATAATTAGCAAATGGCATGTGACAAATCAAATAGAATTACAGCATGATTCATGCTACAGAAACTTCTTATCCTACCCTGCTCTTCTAGAGACATCCTTGGTTTTCACATTGTTTCCATCAACTTCCAATTACCCAAACCTACTTACTTGTTCTGTCCCAGATGGCTTTTACAATGAGGGTGTACTTCTGTGACTGTCAACTACTGCATTGCAAGTATCTCATAGACCGTAACAATCTACAGAGCAGAAGAAAGTCACAAATGTTGACTTTAACTTAAGGAGACAGTACACCAGAGAGCTGAGAGGAAATGCAGGAGTTGGGAAAAGTAATAGAGGATTGAAGAGAAACGGTGCCTCCTCTTCTTCATTTGAGCAAGTGGATCAGTGGGTCTTCCACATGCAAAGCCATCGTTCAGCAGTGCTGAGCTTCCCCATCTGTACTTTCAAGCTCTCTCCTATTTATCCACCTTCCCTGCTGCACTTGTATTCAGGCCTTGAACATCAGCTGGAACAAGCTTGGTGCTCAGTCCACTGGTATCAATGGCAAGGTTCACCAGTTACTCAGGTAACAGCTCTGTGGTTATCCCAGCCTACAACATTGGCCCTGTGTGTTCTTTCAAATATTACAGTTTGAATTCATATTCAGCATATCATCATTTTGCCTACAGGCTCTATCCTTGCTGAGGAAGAAAGTGTTTACAACAGTGTATAATGATAAACATATAAAGCCATCATCAATCATTCATCAGTTACAATTACCATTTGCATCCATTTATCTAATCACAGTCTGCAGTAACCGCTGCACTTAAGCGGTTCAAAACCACTTTAAAGATGGAAATGTTGAGCATAACTACTACATAATTAACTCCACATTTTGTAGCACTCTGCTAACTCATATTTCTGTCCCTTTTCAGGTTTAACGTATATTAAATGAAAAGGGAATTACTATTTACATACACCCCCACACACCTATACATTCACATGTACTGACTGTGACAGTACAGGTGAGAAAAGGCAGACTATCCTCATAAACTCTATTTAACATGCAACTTCAACTGTCTCAGACACTCAGTCCCCCAGTCTATCTCTGCTGCTACTTTAGATACACTGAATTTCACATCTAGCTATAAAAATACCACAGATTCCTCTCTTTTTTTTATCTCCTCCTCCTCCTCTGCAAGATCACCTGCCACAAAAAGTACTTCTTATCTGCTCTGGATATCAGAATGTGGTTTTAGCCTTCCCTTCCTGTTCATCTTTTTCAAGCCCGCTAATCTGAAGATGGCAAACAGTGGGTCCTCAGCTAGTAACAGCTTAAAGGTCAGATAACTTCCAACATTCAGAAGCTAGACAAAAAAGGACAGACATCAGTTTGTTCTGCAGCAACTACAATAACTTAATTTGCTATATTACATATTTAATGGGTTCCAGAGAGTGGAAAGAGTGGTATTTGTGTGTTCTTTCACCTTTTCTGGCTTAAAAAAAAACCAAACTATATTCGTAGAATCATAGAATAGTTATGGTTGGAAAGGACCTTAAGATCATCAAGTTCCAACCCCCTTGCCATGGGCAGGGACACCTCACACTAAACCATCTCACCCAAGGCTCTGTCCAACCTGGCCTTGAACACCGTGAGGGACGGAGCATTCACAACCTCCCCGGGCAACCCATTCCAGTGCCTCACCACCCTTACAGTAAAGAACTTCCTCCTTATATCCAATCTAAACTTCCCCTGTTTAAGTTTTAACCCGTTACCCCTTGTCCTGTCACTACAGTCCCTAATGAAGAGTCCCTCCCCAGCATCCCTATATAATATTTGAATACTATATATTCACACCACAATTAACATCTGTCTGAAGAGCACTCTGAAGATTTTGGCGATTAAATCCAGCTCTCCCTGATATGCCAACTGTCATTCCAACTAGTGAACTATGCAACCACACAAGCACTCCTGAACAGACATTGCAGATGACAGCTCAAGTGGGTGAGCACATAAACAACCTCCCATGTGGGTATCCAGGGTGACAGAATCAACTTCCAAAGCAGCAACAGCTGAGAGAGCAGGAATTATACCCCAGCACTTCAGCAAGGGTTCAGCCAGGCCCCATTGCTCTTGAACTCCCATCCTCACCCTTCAAGTCTGCAGGCACCACCTAAAAACTTCTGAAACACTCTCTAGCCATGAATGTCAGCTGCACTGTGACAAAAGCCTTGGACAAAGCCTTGGGTGGCATGGTTTAGTGTGAGGTGTCCCTGCCCATGGCAGGGGGGTTGGAACTAGATGATCTTAAGGTCCTTTCCAACCCTAACTATTCTATGATTCTAAAAAATAAACCAACCAACAAAAAACCCCAACCAAAAAGCCCGTGTAATGTATGAGGTACAGGCTGCACAGCCTATTCTGTAGATGGCACTGTATGTTAAACAATGATTTTCTTCTCTTTCCACAGTACAATTTCTGAAGATAACAATCCAGATGCAGCCTCTAACACACATAAAGTAGGTATTTATTTTAAACCAAGAATCATTCCATGGTATTAACTTTCAACTGTAACCCCAAAAGTCACCTCCCAATTGCAATTAATTATGTTTACCCCTGTAGCGACTACCAGGCAGCACAGGATGCACTGTACAGACCCAGCATAGTACACAGTCCCTCTCCCAAAGAGTTAACCAGACAAACAGCAGGAGAAGAGAGGCAGTGTACTAATGAGAGCTAATGATGTATTGCAGCCTTGCTGCTGGATCCCCAGCCTGGCGTGCTACCTACCGAGTCAGCAAGCAGTGCTGCACCATGATGACGATTAGGCTTTTTTTTGTTTGTGTGTTTGGTTTTGGGGTTTGTTTCTTTTAAAGACTGTGTTGGGAATGGCATCACAGGAGCTAGACCACAAAATTGCAAGGAAATACAGGTGCAAACCCACAAACAAAACGGGAATGGCTGAGGGGAGGGGTTTAGTCTGGAGAAAAGAAGGTTCAGGGGGACCTTATCACTCTCTACAGCTGCCTGACAGGAAGATGGAGCAAGGAGTAATAGGACCACAGGAAATGGCCTCAAACTGCACTAAGAGAAGTTTACACTGGATATTAGGAACAATTCCTTCCCCAAAGGGTGGTCAGGCATTGGAACAGGCTGCTCAGGGCAGTGGTGGAGTCACAGTCCCTGCAGGTGTTCACAAAGTGTGTAGATGAGGCCCTCAGTGACACAGGTTAGTGGTGGCCTTGTCAGTCCTGGGGTAAACGTTAGACTTGATGCTCTTAAAGTTTTTTTCCCACCTGGTTGATTCTATGATTACCTCAGGAAGGTAGAGAATGACACAAACTGGAAAAAGTGAATTTCACAACAATGAGTAAAGTTCTTCAGAGGTGATTTCAGCTGAGACACTAAAGTAACTGTGGAGGCATTGAAAGGAACACAAGTTAATCTAAAGATTCACTGATGACAATGTTTGCTTGAGATATTTGGGATGTAAAATTAACTAACAGCTGAAGAGCTCCCAGAAATCCAAGACAACTATTAAATGGTCCAGGTCTGTTTCAGAACTACACCAGCACCAACACACAGGGTAAGAAAAGGCAGCAGCAAAGAGCAAATGGCATGCTGAAGCTCTGAAGAGCCAACCAACCTCGCTCCCAGATATTGCAAATGAGTAATGTATGTCTCTACATAAGCTCACAGCAGAAAACTGCCCTTCAGAGTATTGCCAGTATTGTTGATTTGCACTTGCCCAACAACAGTTTGCAGGTTGTTGGAATGTTAGAAGGTAAACACAGTAGCCCTTCATACTTTAAAATAAGGAAGGAGCAATACTTCATCATTCTAGCACAACTAAGATTTATGTCGATGTTAGCATTTTATACATTCCAGCCCATAACATGATACAGAGAATTTTCCCTGTTCCCTAGTGAGTGCCTTGCACTGGCTGCATATACAGTTTTAATGTGGATTGAAAACATTGCTTTATGTATGGCAGACAAAGCCACAAAAGTGTGGCAAATGTTTAGCATCATAAAAAAACAATGTAAAATAATTCAAATTCACTGTGGTCGATTCACCCTATCCAGAGTGGTTTTTCTCTTACAACTATGCAGACATGTACCATATTCTAAGGTTTTTGGCTATTTTAATGAAAACTTTATGATTGTTTTAGAATTCTGGTAGGGATCCAGAACCCTTTTTTCCAGAATTCTCATATGAGAAATCTACTTGATGCATGAACCTGACAGCTGAATTAGTAGGAAACTACATCTGTTGAACTGCAGGTAAAGCAGCCAGATGCAAGAAATACTTGAGAGTCATTTGTCTTACCATGTCTTCATACCTTACCTAGACATTCCATAGTAAAATCAGGAGGAATTCATGTAAATTACTACAGCCAGCCAGCAATACATAAAAAATGTTAAGAGCTGGAAAGGGAGCACTGGGGAGTGCAAAGAGATATTTGAATAGGAACCAGCACTGACAGCTAACCCCAGAGACTGAGATTAAAGTCACTGCCACCTCATTTTACATACAGAAAAGCCATTTTGGGCATTTTTTAAGGTTATATCTCCCAGTGCAGCATTTGATTGTAGTAACTATTTCTGCACGTTTAACTTTACCTACTGAATAATCCCTTTATATGCCACAGAACTAGTCATATGTATGAAAATACGTGGATGCCTAAATCTTCTCATGAATCAGGGGCTTAAGTTACCCCTAGTTCAGTGAAGAAAGGGACAGAGGCACCTCCACATTAACATACTGATACTAAAGTCAACGTTCAATTCTCCTGTTAATTCCACAAGCTTGGTATTAAGCTCTAATGTTTTCTATAGGGCATGAATTCCTCAACATACATTGGATATACACACTACAAGATGGCAAGGTGCGTTTACAAGGGGTCTACAGTGCTTACTTGGAGCTAAATTTGGAAGAGGCACTTTATTTGTGTATACCAAAGCTATTGAAAAATTGTGCAGGTCAAGTTGTTAAAACCTCTTAAATCATATAATGAATTGTTTCCATGCTGGCCACACTTGACCCAGTTTACATGCGGTTTAGATAACATTTTTCTAAATTAAAGCTATTCTGTCTATTACAGAACAATAAAAAATGAAATAGGTAGAAGAAGGCAAGGAAAAATTAATTATTCTTTGAGCGGAGAGAGGGTTGGCTGATTTTAGTTGGATGAAAACTATAATCTGACACGTGAAATAAATGGAAAACTGACCGTGCTTCAGCTTCAACTGACTAGACCCAACAGACTATCTACAATAGCAAATCATAGTATTACTGTTAAATGATGATTGGAAATATAACACCTGTTAAACCCCAGAATGTTACTGTTTCAGCCATCATCATCCAGCTTCAAAATACACGAAGAAAATAGCCTGAGAAATACTGACTTATTCACACCACAGCGTTAAACTCTACACTGAGCATTTAAGTGCATAATCCAGATTCGTGATATCAAAGCTCTCTACAACTTTGTTTTGCCTTTGTTTTTACTGTATCAATGCTTCATAAAAGGGAAAAAAACCCTGGTATTTCTCTGTGGTGCTTTCTTCCCTAGCTTGTTTTTATAAGCAAAACAAACTATCTTTCTCTCCAACTCCTTTGCTTTGAATCAAGAAACAAGCTCCTGATGAGTGTTCATGCAGCTGATTAGAAAATTGTCTTATAAACAGCACCATTAAGTGGCATGCCAATCAGTGGTGATACAGTGGTACTGCTGGTGCCTGTGTAGATTAGAGTTATGCCCCACGCTTGGGAAACCTAAATGTACAATTCTGAGATTTCTTATTGGCAATTAGATTATAAACACTGTGTTCTAATGCTTAACAGCAGGAAAATGTATTTATCACGTGCTGTATCTGCAGAATACAGAAGGGGAAAAAACTGGAGCAGACTTTCTGAAGAAGCTGTTATGAAGAAGACCCCAGTGATGAAAGCTTATAAAAGAGGGAATTTTTTTTAGGTTTTTCAGAAGTGATGCCATAGGAAGCCACATGGGTTGTAAGATCCCTTGACATCCATTCCACCCCCATTTATTTGCATTTACTATTTAGTTTATGACATGCATCACCACCCACTTAATATATACTAAAAACAGCTGGACTTGTTTGAAAAGTTTAATTGGTTTTATCAGTAGTTTCTTATTAAAGACAAGGAAAAGCTTCAAAACATAGCTAACACAGGAAACTTGGCTATCACATTGCCCTGGGTTCAGCAGTAGCAGTCATTTTTCTCCTCCTTGGTAGCTGGTGCAGTGCTATGTTTTGACTTTCGGCCTGATGTTTTGGTTTGGCCAAGGACTTTGTGAGCCTCATGCTCTGCCAGGGAGGAGGGGAAGCCAGGAGGAAGCAGAGGCAGGACACCTGACCCAAACTGACCAAAGAGGTATTCCATACCACAGCACGTCATGCCCAGGATGTAACTGAGTTACCTGGAAGGGCGAGGACGGCAGGGTTGGAGGAGGTATCGGTTGGTGCTTGGTCGGGCTGGGGGGGGCGAGTTATCTATTGGCTAGTGCTGAGGTGTTGTATTCTCTTCCCTTGTTATTTCCTTTATCATTATTATCATTGGTGGTAGCAGTAGTGATTTGTGTTATACCTTAGCTACTAAACTGTTCTTATCTCAGCCCGTGGGAGCTGCATTGTTTTTGATTCTCCTTCCCATCCCTCCAGGAGCAGGGGGAGGAGAAAAAAGGGGGGGGGAGTGAGAGGACGACTGCTTGATTTGTGGCTTTGTTTAAACCACAACACAAATACTGACCCAGACTTGCATGAATACAATGTGACATGCTAAATACAGCTATCTGTTAACAGCACTTGGGTCCACATTCACTTGGATGGATGGAGGATGACTCTTCACTATGGCTTCAAAGTCATGGACTCGAGAGCAATGTGATGCCAGAATTAAAGTTTGCCTCGCAATTTTAATTCAGGTTCTTTAGCTTCCATCCTTTAATTATACAGTCACATGAACCAAACAGTATTTATTATTTATTTCAGTAAATAGTATTCTCTTACCTAATATACTCTGAGCCCCAATTCATCACAGTGCTTTATGCCTTATTTACTGCACAGATTAAAACCGTATTGAAAGCATGCATATTAAATTCCTCACAGGCTTCTCTATGTTACTCATTACAAGAGAATCGATAATGCCATTGCACCTGTTTAACTGTTCCAGACCAAAGGTACAGATACATTGTCAAAAGCGGGTATCTTAAAGACAATACCACAGATTTCATTTTGGAGTGTCCTTGTGCTTTACAGCACCAAGGCAGACCTCTCAGAAATGCCAGGGTGCTGAGAATTCACCTCGAGAGCCAAGAGAAATGAATGGCTAACTAGCAAGTAGCTGAAGTACCTGCATAAAGTAAAAACTCCAGATAACCAACTGCCTGAACCACAAGAAAATCCCATTTTCCAGCAGTACTTTACCTTATTCCTCCCATGTAGCTCAGTTTCTGCACTGGGAGGCTGACGTTGTACACATCTGCAACTTCAACCACAGCTCCAGAACATGCTCTAACCCCAAAGAGGATCTACTCACATCCCAGTTTTGCTACAGTATCTCTCTTTTGTTTATCCCCCTTCCTGCTGTTGCCCTGACTCCCCCATGCCCCATGTTTTTGGGCATCTTTACTGCCCAAAAGAAGCTGCAGCTGCTTCTATATCAAGACATGTATTCATCTATTTAGGTACCTTGTACTTTCCAACGCATGTGAAAACAACAGGTTTGCTTAGAGGTCTAACTGGTACGTACATCTAAAATGAGTAACTCCAGAGAACACCCACAACAGCCACCTGTTAACAGCTTATTAATTACACATCAGGATGCCATAAACATAACTTTTCAGAAGCATGTAACAGAAGTCAGTGACCACATCCACCAGACTTTTGTCCTCTCAGGAACTTCATATAACAGCAAGGAAAACCACCTTTTATCCACAAACAAAAAACGGGAGAGAGCAGATACACCTGCAAAGTGTTTATACAAAGGGAGAGCAAATGAAGAATTGAGACAATGTAGAGGTAATAGCCACCACTGTTTACCATTAAGGTACAGGAATCGATTGCTGCAGAGGAAATCATTTCCCTCAGTGCCATGTTTTTGGGGAGAAGAGATCAATCGCATATACTCCAGTATGTACTAAAAGATAAAGAGAACTAAAAAGTCCGTAAACAAATTGGAAAGGCGCAGTTAATTCTTAACAGTAGCACCCACCTACTTGAATAGCCTCCCCCCACATCTAAACAGCACACCCGTTCATTAACTCAGTCACCACAAACATGTCATTCATTAACTCTGGAAGATTTGAGCCAGACTGGATTTGTCCTCCCACTCGTCTATGCCCTTCTGTGGTCCTGCAGACACTGGAGCTGGCAATAACTCACCACATGCTTCAGAGAGGTTTCTTGTTTTGGGAAATCTCTCAGCAGGGTGACATTTACATTTATTATGTCTGATTCTAGGCATTTAAATATGAAAACAAAGTATATTTAAAGTATATAAAGATATGACAAACTAGCACATGTACTATGGTCAGTTTTTCACTGACTTTCATTCAAGCACCCCATTATGTTTCAGCTTTGCCTCTGCCACTGTCTAAATTAGATGATTTCCCAGTATCCATATGGGCAGGCTGACTGATGAGAATGCCTTTAGGGTTAAATGTCTTCAGTATAAACTCAAAGGTCTCTTTCTTGGTCAAGTTCTGCCCCCACATTCATCAGTGAGAATTCAGAGACAGCACTGAAATCCACAGAATAACTCTGGACCCTGCCAATCCAAATGGATACCTCGCTGGCTCTCTGCAGACCTCTCTCTTCCCCAGCAAGGTGCTTCATCTATACAACTCATATCCTTCAGTAGTAGCAGGGTGCTTCTGATTTTTGAGTAACTTTGGTATTCTTACCAACCTACTGCCAGAGAGATGAGGATTATCTGCACCAAAGCTGGCTGAGGCAGAGCAACCTATTTCCTCATGCCTTCAGGTTACATTTCCATTAGGAGAAGCAGGGTCTAAAGAAATGTAAGGCATGCAGGGAAGAACAGCATTTTGCTCTCTTGACAATCCTCTCAGCTCCATAGTAATAATTAAATCAGTTTCCATAGTTAGAATCATAGAATCGTTAGGGTTGGAAAGGACCTTAAGATCATCTAGTTCCAACCCCCCTGCTGTGGGCAGGGACACCTTATGCTAAATCATATCACCCAAGGCCTCGTCCAACCCGGCCTTGAACACCGCCAGGGATGGAGCATTCACAACCTCCCTGGGCAACCTATTCCAGTGCCTCACCACCCTAACAGGAAAGAATTTCCTTCTTATATCCAACCTAAACTTCCCCTGTTTAAGTTTTAACCCGTTACCCCTTGTCCTGTCACTAGAGTCTCTAATGAAGAGTCCCTCTCCAGCATCCCTATAGGCCCCCTTCAGATACCGGAAGGCTGCTCTGAGGTCTCCACGCAGCCTTCTCTTCTCCAGGCTGAACAGCCCCAACTTGCTCAGCCTGTCTTCATACAGGAGGTGCTCCAGTCCCCTGATCATCCTCGTGGCCCTTCTCTGGACTTGTTCCAACAGTTCCATGTCCTTTTTATGTTGAGGACACCAGAACTGCACACAATACTCCAGGTGAGGTCTCACAAGAGCAGAGTAGAGGGGCAGGATCACCTCCTTTGACCTGCTGGTCACGCTCCTTTTGATGCAGCCCAGGATACGGTTGGCTTTCTGGGCTGCAAGAGCACACTGAAGCCGGCTCATGTTCATTTTCTCTTCACCCAACACCCCCAAGTCCTTCTCCGCAGGGCTGCTCTGAATCTCTTCTCTGCCCAACCTGTAGCTGTGCCTGGGATTGCTCCCACCCAGGTGTAGGACCTTGCACTTGGTGTGCTTAAACTTCATGAGGCTGGCATCAGCCCACCTCACAATCATGTCAAGGTCCCTCTGGATGGCATTCCTTCCCTCCAGCGTATCAATCGAACCACACAGCTCGGTGTCATCGGCAAACTTGCTGAGGGCGCACTCAATCCCACTGTTCATGTCAGCGACAAAGATGCTGAACAAGACCGGTCCCAACACTGATCCCTGAGGGACACCACTCGTTACTGGTCTCCAGCCGGACATTGAGCCATTGACCACAACTCTCTGTGTGCAGCCATCCAGCCAGTTCTTCATCCACCGAGTGGTCCATCCATCAAATTGATGTCTCTCCAATTTAGAGACAAGGATGTTGTGTGGGGCAGTGTCAAACGCTTTGCACAAGTCCAGGTAGATGACATCAACTGCTCTAGCCCTGTCCATCAGTTCTGTAGCCCCATCATAGAAGGCCACCAAATTGGTCAGGCAGGATTTCCCCTTAGTGAAGCCCTGCTGGCTGTCACCAAGCACCTTGTTGATTTTCATGTGCCTTAGCATGCCTTCCAGGAGCATCTGCTCCAAGATTTTGCCAGGCACAGAGGTGAGACTGACTGGTCTGTAATTCCCCGGGTCATCCATTTTCCCCTTCTTGAAAATGGGGGTTATATTTCCCTTTTTCCAGTCATCGGGAAGTTCACCTGACTGCCATGATTTCTCAAGTATGATGGCCAGCAGCTTTGCAACTTCATTTGCCAGCTCCTTCAGGACCCGCGGATGGATCTCATCAGGACCCATGGACTTGTGCAACGTAGCTGCAATGTTCCATGGCAATGTAGCTAGACACAAGGAAGTGTCTCCAGTTTACTTCAGGATGGTATCACTTAGGTTCTGGAGAGCCACCTGCTCTGTGCACAGCTGTGCTGGGGAAGTCTCTGAGATGTTTTTATTCTACCCCTTCTTGGTAATTACTGCCTATTATTGCTGTATGAAAGGATCATATATACACTCCCCATGTCCCATTAATGACAGCCATCCAGCTGGGCTAAACTTACCCCTGGAAGTGGTTTGAGCTAGCTCAGAACTAAGGCACTCACATGAATCTTTCTGTAAGTAGAGTTCTACAGCAGTAATGCTGCCCCAACAGTGCTACCTGGAAGAGCATTTCTGTTTATCACCTTAAAGCAGCCTTTCCAAACTGAATGCCAGGACCCTGCTACCTTGCTTTAGAGAGCAGGAAGCAAGTATCTTACTAATTCCAAACATCCACTGAAATACATGGAAATTGACTGAACATGTGACCTCAAATTCCCATTTCAAATCTCTGCATGAGATTTGAGAATCGGCTGACTGAGTTTTGAAGCTGCTGTTCAGGAAGAAATACAAATACAGGTTTAGGGGCCGAGCACAACTGAGCTCTGTGTTCAACAGTCCTTTAATGTATGCCAAATGGTCTTTCTGGTTCAAAATCATTTAATGCAATGCTAAGCAATGCCCTCACTGTTGCTTTTGCTGATTCGCAGTAAACCAGTGGGATGCCAGGCTGCTACCATAAGAACATCTGCTTTATTGGAAAAGTATTTCAGCAGGCCTCACCTTGTAATACATTATGTGACCCTGGAAGGCAGGCAGCAAACACTCCTACGGGCAAATAGATCACTAAGAGTTAAAGTGACCTATCACTTTGGGAGCAGCAGCATCATTTCTGTCATCCTGCTCTACCCAGGGTCATAAAGCTGTAATGGATAAGGAAAAAAATACATCACTGAAGCTCTGAAGACTGATCCCAGCTGATGGACTGGGCGTCTTGTACCAGTGAAGAACAAGAGAAGGGAGGGAAGGAGAGGAAAGCAGAGGAAAGAGGAATCCAGCTGTGAAGCCCCGAAAACAGAACTACTCCTGGAAGTGCTGCTCAGTTTGCTTTGGTCAGAATGAACTTGGGCAGCAAAATGGGCCATGTAAGTTATTTCAGTTATGAAACAGGTTAGAGTGCTTATCTAAACAGCTTCACTAGCACATAGACAGCTGCCCATCCCCATTTACAGCCTTTCCCAGAACAGTCCCTTACCTCTGAGTTTTATTTTAAAGAATTACTCTTTTCATCTTTTAGACTCTGAATTCTCCTAAGACATAAAACCCTACTGGTTTTGTAATCTTTTTTGTTCCATTCATAACATGTCAACAAAACCCCAATGAAGCAAAGCAGTGAAAAAAACACAGCGCAAACATTTCAATTCTAACAATGTAAACAGCATCGAAAGGATTCTGAAACCTGTTTATCTACCTGTGAAGGTAGTAGTCAGCGGATGATCTGTTGCTAGAGAAAGGTCTTGCTCCCATTGTTATTGCTATTGCCTTTTGAAGTGATGACAGTGGCACTCTTTTGAATGGCAGCATTTTTCAGCAATTTAACTCCCTGCCTAAAGAAGCAAATTTGCATGAAAATTACCTGGAAAGCACAATCACATACCCACACAGTTTATACAAACACGATGGTATTTTCAGCACAGGTATGACAAACAGCATCTCAAAGGGCCATAGGGATGAAGAGTAAATTAGTTGGCAAGAATATTTTCTCCAGTAATTTCTTAGAAAAGGAATAATTTCTTGGGGAAAACCTACAATTATCTTCCAACCTCTTCCTCCATGAGCACTGCAACTGATTCCTACCTTCATTCTTATTTACTTTCCATGAAAGCACCACTTAGGCCCTAATGAAGAATGCCAGGTAATTCTGGCGTTATTGGATTTTTCATTACTTATTTATTAGACATGAGGACTGTTACCAGTAAGCAGCCAGGTGAGTCAAATCAGATAAAGCATTATCTGATTTCTGTGCTGTAAATCAGATTTTAATAGAGAAAAGATCTGTATCCCTTTGGGAGTGCAAAGAATATGTTTATAATGTGCTCTGAATGTGTGCTACACAGTAGCAAGTATGGGTTAAAAAAAATTTCCTCTATTCAATTTTCCACCACCTCCTCCCAAGTTCTTCCATCCAGAAGATGAGAATGAATATAAATGTGCCAAGTGCTAGGAAATAACTAAGTTAGGATAAGCATGCACACATGCTGCATTCTCACACAGACACACAAAAATACTGAATTCTGCAATATTAAAAATACAATCAAGACCTCACTGTTTCTCTGCTGCCAGGAGAATTCACAGATTTCAGGTTCACCTAATTCACCCATTGAAATAAGACCTTTGGTAGCCTACTCTCAACCCCAATACAGCTTCTGTCTCAGGTATTTTTCCTTGTCTCTATTCAGAAGCTATGAAGTGTCACCACAGGAGCTGTGAATTAGACACAGATAACATTTGACTACCCCTTGAAGGTTTTACACATTTTCATCAGCAGAGTAATCTAGATACGTTCAGACAGATATCAGTATTAAACATTAAAAACCTCAATGCAAAGCCAGCTCTTTCCTGTACTGCAGTGTTATTTGAATTCTGACTTGCTGGAAATTACTGCAAAAATCAGAGCTCCCTTCTCACCTAAAAACACATCATGTTTGACTGTTCAGACAGTTGTGGAATTAGTTTAGTGCCCCGATACTTAACACAAATATTCTGGGGACTCAAAACCTAACTTTTTAAAACCAAACTTGTTAGGTCATATTCAATTAATTCCATGACAACCTGGAGTGAAAGGCCTTTCAAGTCAAGTTTGGCTTAAGAATTCATTTTCTTTCATGATTTACACATGAAAATGGATTTATAAACCAAACCATTTTATTCATCGAGGTTTGTGAAGGCGTGTGGTCAGAGTGCCACTAACGAATGAACAGAGGAAGCTCTGCTACTGTCAGCCATCAGCAGCAATGCTGACATCTATGCAGCACTTCAATATCTTCATATTCCCACTTCTTCCCAGGTGAGCCTTTGCTTCTCCATCACAATTTACAGGAGGACTGACATTTTAGAAGCAACTGCAAAACTACAGGCAGCACAGAAGCCATCAACACAATCAAAAGTAATATTAAACTTAGATTATCTGAATGTAAGGCTTATTTATTCCAGTTAAAAATCCAAGCAAGTCACAACTAACCATATACTGTATTTGAGATACTGGCTTCCTTTTTCAAGGATGCAGTTACACTTTAATTTGTTTTATCAATATCTGAAATATAACATGGTACCACAATCTGTATTTGGATGAGTAAAGGTTAGCTTTAGTCACATGGGCAGGAGAGCAGTTTCAGGTTGTAATGACCTTAGTTTCTCATAAACATCCTCAAGGAAGACCAGAGCATTTTTGTTTTCATGTATCTTAAATGATAACACAGAGAAATAAATAAAGGAACTAGGACATGTGAGAAACATGAATACTGAAAGTGTAGCCTGAAATGGGGTGCAGCACATCACGAAGGCAAGCACTGTCAAGATCTGAGGTTTCCTCTTGGAAACAGACAGCAACAGGGACTGCGAGAAGCAGAGATGGTGTCATGTTCACATGAAACAAGTAGGAAACAGACACTTAAATACATCTTTTCCCCCAGAAAAAGCAAAAGAAATAAAATACCAAATTAAGTGTAATAAAAGTCCCTGTAGCCCCATATCCAACTACGCCTCTAAGTAACCTGACCAAGTTTTATTACAGCACAACTAGAACCACAAGCACCCAAGCAACTGATATATCAACCCAAACCGAGATCCAAACCATTGCACCCCCCACTGCTTTCCCCTATAGCTGGCACAACTAGGTAGTAACCCTGTTCTTTCCTTTGCTTCAGCAGATTAGGCAGTCATAAACTAGTAGGAACAAAGCCATGTCATTTGTGGGAGTAGACCACCTTTAAAGCTACCATCTTTCTAATGAGTACCTTGTAAATTTGATGAGATTTATGTCATTAAACTCAAAAAAACCCTATGTCTGAAAAATAACTTAAACTAGTAATCCAAACCACCAGAAAGGACTGCAACCTCACTGCATCTATCACATTTTGACCTATGCAGTAGCCTTCTGCAAAGCAACACAGGCTTCAGAGATACTCCCTTAGTTAACGTGAGGCTACTCTGAGCTTCTTTGACCTCACTCTGGAGGGGAGAACATTTACTGAGAAATGAGAAGTCCCTCAGTGGAACAGGCCACAGGAGATAAACAGATGAAGATTTGGTACTTGTCAACTGTACCCATCAGTGCAAATGAAAATATTTAACTCATTATCAAATTAAGAGAACATCCCTTATACAATAGATTCAGCTCTTATAATCCAGATAGCAGTTACCTGGCAAGTCTCTCAAGTCCTGAGTTAATGCCATGTTTGTATCTTCTATCATCAGTGAGCCATTACTGCCTACAACCTCAATTGCACATGGTCAAACCCTCAGTGGAAGAAGACACTCCCTGGACTATCACACATCCTACTGGCCAGCACAGTGGGTCAATATCCAATTACGTACTAACTAACCAAGGCACTGCACTACAAACTGTGAGAGCCATGTGCCCTTTCTTGCATGGGATGGCTCTGAAGTCTGGCCATGTAAATCACATTCCAAGACCAGAGCCTCCCAATTACTGTTTTGCTTCCCTTGTTAATCTGTATCTAAAATATCCCATTATTTTTCTTAGTAAATACATTCTGAATGACTCAGTGGGGGAGGAGGAGGCAGGAGGATGAAGACTGTTTTCATTTTGGGGGGGTCAAGAAACCTCCTTTTTCTACAGATAAATGTCCCTGTTCTAGATCAGATGCACCTTTTCCCACTTGAAAAATAAGAGAGATCTATTCATTCAGAGTTGACAAACAGAAAATGTAAGTGAAGTAGTTCAGGGGAAGGGAGGTAGCTTTAATAATCTGTATCACATTATTATTTGTTGGTTATAACTTCATAGCTTATAACCAGGAGTTTAGACACTCGCAGCTTCCCCTCCCTGGAGGGCAATGCATCAAGGTGGTAATGTATCATGACCTCAACAAATGTTCTATTTAAACAGCACAACGACTCCCAAATGGAAAACATGTTTCTGCCTGTGACATCTCAGGTAAAAATGTATTTCTTTTCTATTTTTTCCAAACCCCCCTTCATTTCTAGATAAAAATTGGCCTGGCAGGGATACAATGCCATGTTCCACCTTCAAACACATCAGGCCCTTCAGCACTGGTGAGGCTCATGTAAACATGCCTTTAGGTTAACATCAAACCCCCCATCCCTGAGGTGTCTGACTTACTGAGGTTCCACTTGAGGCCTGTCGTGGTCACACTCTCACAGGGGTTCCCAATGGGGATGAGGCCACACCAGTCGCCTTCCAGTCCCGTGTCCACATGCAGCTTGTGCTTGCCCTGAAAGACAGAAGGGCCTCTGGAGTCAGTGCTCATTAGGGACCCAAACTGCATTTGCCAACAGACCTTGCAAGCGAACTAGAAAACACTTGGATGGAGACAGGTCCAGAATATCCCACAAAGGTTCGGAAATACTTGGCTGCAGGAATACAGATCACTGATGTTTACTGAGGGAGGAGACACGTGTGCTTAGGCTGCAGACCTCAGGGCTTTCAAAAAGTTTGTCTAGGCTTTTCTAATCAGAATCTGGCTTCGCTCATTCTTCCCTGGCTTTTCTGAAAGAGGCGCTTCTGTCAAAGCTAGGCTCTTTGTCCCTGTGAAATGAAGGCATCCTAACCCAGTCATTCATTTTTTCCCCTCATCTAAACAGCTGCTTCACTTCCTAAATAATGCTAGTCGAAGCACCACTGAAACTCCTTCATTGTTTTGACAGCATCTGTAAAAATTCATGTGTTTCTCCAGGCATATACTCTTCCCAGAAGGAAGAATACATGCAGAAACTAACCAGGTGCTAGAAAAATTGACCTAAATATTTAAAGGAACATGGTTACACTATGTAAGAACAACAAAGTAAAATTACAACACATTTTTTTGTACATGTAAGCTAAATTTATCTTCTAACTATCGAGTTCATGAGGCGGAGGAGAAGCTGCAGCTCTTCATGATGATGGATTTGTGACCAAGCTCTTAATCAGTACTTACAGACCCTGTGTGAACATCTTGCCAGGTACCAGCATAGGAACAGTTGCAAGGAAGAACAGAGTGAAAATCTTTTACAGAATAAAAAGGGGGAAAAGAAGCTGAATGATACAGATCTGGCACAGTTTGTGTTCTAAGAAAGTGTTTTATGAAAAGTAGCTACAGGAAAACAGCAAAGGCAAAACAGTGACAAGATCGGTGAAGAAATCATCCTCTGGTCTTTTCTACATGGGTAATTTCTTTCCAACAAACATGGGCTTCACCTGGAGGAATGTTTCTTTGAACGGAAGTTTTGTTGGGGTTTCATTTTATTCTCTTCTGAATTCACAGGCAAGTCAAACCCTTAAGCATGTCTTTTACACACAAATTCTGCACCACTATAAATAAAATCAGATGTACCCAGTTAATCATCTACCAAAATAAAAGAAGTCTCTGAAACATAATGACTACTTAGTGAGTAGTTTGTTAAGCAGGATGCCTGGGTTTCATAGCAAAAGAATGAAGAACAGTTAAACTATATAACTCAGGTAAATGTCCCAAGCTGCAAAAATACTGCTTCACAGTTTTAGTCTGGAAAATGTATTTAAGCTTTTTTTATTCACCCTGTTCTCTCATACGTTCATTCCAAATGCCCTTGCAAATATGAAGTCACTAGTTAGAAAGTCAAAACTGGAGGCAAAATATCTTATTGCTGAGCTGTTGCTGTCTGAGGATTCGACAGCTTCTCCTGTTAATGCCAAATGCATTATGAAGAAACAACTTCAATACATGTCATGCTCTCAGTTAACAAATGAACCTTGGAAAAGCTGTAAATTAGGGAGTATCAGACTGCATAGCTTAAGCCTGTCTGTCTGCAGAGCAACAAGAAAACCAATCCAGTATCAAGTACCTTCTCAGGATGTCCAGGTTCATGTGGAGATGAGCCATGTATTTCTAAAGTGGTTGTGAACACTTGCCTGCCAGATCCAGAGGTGTAACAAATTCAGGCTTGATAACCTTTCAGCTGTGCAATAAGGCATGCTACTTCTCTCTTGCAGTACAGAGGGAGGATGAAAGGAGAGGTAGAAGTGCAAGGTCTCTTGTTACGTGATTGCAGATATGGTCTATAATGAAGATGATGATGAAGAGAATGAAGGGGTGGGACTGCCTGTTCCCAATGGATATACACACTGCTGCTCAGAGCTGCTGGAGGAGAGAAACAAACTCACTACTTTTATCAATTAGTAAAGGAATCTGAAAAAGAAGTAACTGGCCAGAAAGAGAACCTGATTAAGACCTATATACACAAAACCTGTCCATTTTTGGACATATAAATTCAAAACCTACCACTGGGTTTGCATTTCCCATCTTATGACATTCCAGCCCAGTTTACAAATTGGAATTTAATTCAGTAGAAATTTATGCAGAAAGCTGTCTTTCTGTGCTCATGAAATAAACCTCTAAACCAAAAGATGCCATTACCAGATGCCTGCTAATATGGAGGATTTTATCACAACTTTTTCAATGTCTAATGCTTCCCTGAAGTCCCAGTTCACACATGCCAGTAATTATGTGAGAATCCTGACCTTCTTCCCTAAAAAGATGTTTTCTAGCCCTCAGTTAAGAAATTTCAAACCAGAAGGCCAAAGGACTAAACCCAAGGCAGCAAGTAAACAGGAATTTAAATATTAAAATGCCAATTATTTGTTAAAACCCACTCTCAACTGTTAAGCCAAGCTTGTGGTTTAGAGACTGGGTCACTGATAGTACACAAGGCACTTAAAGACTTTTCCTTAAATAAATCAATAAGGGATCTTAATGTTATTGAGGATGGTGGGGGCAGAAAAGGGGAATGAACACTGGCAAAAAACCGCAACCAACCAACCAAAAACCCCAACTAACCCATTCTGGTTTTGCCAAAAAAGAGTAATCAGCCAACGCATTTGCTAAGTAAAGCTTTACTTTCAAAGCACTGTGAGTCTGCCATGGGGGAAATGAGGAGCCCAAGCTGATCTTCAAACTTTTGAGTACAGATCTTTCAACTGAGCAAGACGGAACTGCTATTTGCAGAAGGAAGGGAGGATCAGAGCTTGTAATTTGGAAATACAAGTAATAATTTGTTCCATTTAAGCCTCTGTGATTAAAGGAACAATTATATACTGGCACTTAAAATATGAAACTGTTTTCAGTTTCTGCAGAACTCCAAGTTCCAAAATTAGGATTAAAACAAAAACCAAAGTTTAACTAAATAAATCCCTCCTTCTTAAGGTTTTTTCTGCCTCTGTAGGTGGTAACTGAAATATTTTCACATTTAACTTAGGAATCAAATATTATCATGTTTGAATGATACCAGTCCTAAAAAAATGGCAAATCATACAGCTGCATTGATTTTTATCTTATTAAGTCTGTTTTGAAGAACATTGATTTCTTTCTCTTCATTTTGTCTCTGATGCTGGAAAATAAGGTCAATTTCTAAGTTCAGCAATAAGAAGAAAATGTCAGAAGGTATTTTTAAGAACGCTTCATCCATATAGGTTAAACTTTTCCTTTTGATTCTAATACCTTGTGTTAGAAGAAAGTATTTAAGAAATAGTGGTTAAATATACACCCACTCCAACATTCCTTTTGCTGAGGAAGCACCTAAAGACATAGTTGTTCTGTGTCACACCTCCTAACTGAAAGGAAGTCTGATTCTAGGAATTAATACATTTAACCCTGTTCAAGGCTATAAGACACTAGAATCCTCAGTCAATTCTGCAAGCTGAAAAGCATATGAGCAGTATCAAGATAAAACCCAATAGCTTTTTGCATGCACAGATACCCCAGTACAGAGAAAATGACTTCTCCAAGTACTTTCCAGGCCCACTTGAATAAATGTATTACAATAAATGTATACTCAAAAATAGATACAAAGCTACCACATGTTATGAAAGACAGAGAGAATGATGACTGATCTTCAGAACTGCATTCTGAAGGGATGTGAAGGAGGGAAACCTGGAACCTGGCAGGCTGGAACTGGGCACAAAAGAGAAGCACAAAGCCAGTGGACAAGATGCTAGGAAAGGATAAGGAATTAAAATTAAGCCTTAAAAAACAAATGAAGAAAGATATAATAAACATCTTGGAAACTGCTGAAGGACTGTAACTGAGGAGGAAAAGGAACGAGTTACAGGATTAAAAGACAAAGCAACCTTATTCTAATTTTCAGGCTGTCCTTGCATTTTTTTTCCAGCATATACAGAATCACTGAAAACTTAACTCCCAGAAGCTGATTTTCACCTGTGCTTGCTGTGAGATCTGGGACTACAGAGGAACAGGGTTTTCTGCTCTATGAAACCTCCTCCGCTAGCTAGATCTTGTTTTCTGTAGTCTTTTGATAAAAAGCAATTTTAGATCAGCTTTATTTCAATGATTACCCCATAGATGGCAGCACACACTTAAAAACAAACAGCAGCAGCAAAAAACTAAATGCAGATGTCATAGTGTTACCCAAGGAAATGGCAAAACCCCACAATCTGTTTTAGTACATAAACATCTGGGTGCAGAAAATGGTATATTTATGAACGATTCAGGGAATAGGTGGAAACCAACACACTCACCAAAGACTGCAGCAGAGAGGATGAAAGGAACAAGGATGCAACTAAGCTGAGAACATTCATATTTCAAATCAAATATCATCACTGACAATAAGGTAAAAGCAAAGTTGCAGAAGTATTCCTACTAATCATTAGTTGTGTAAGAACTTAACAATAATAAAAGCTTTCAGGCTGAGGTTGTGAGCGCAATACAGCCATTTTTCTAAAAGGATGTATTTAAAAAGAGCTATTTTGTTACAACCCTAAAATATCATCAACTGTCTTCTCAAACAAATATGCATAAGCTGCTATTGCATGAATGCTATTCAAAGAATGTCATCTGAGCCAACCAGGCTTTTTGTGGCTCTTGAAAATAACATTATCCACAGTTCTAGTGAAGACTCAGAAGTCTAAAAGCTCTTGTATATCATACCAATGACTGCTCAAACTCCTATGGAATAAACAGCAAATTTACTGTACTTCAGTACTGAAAACTGTTGGACCCAATTCAGCTGATCCTTACTATCAGATGTTAGTGGTCCCGAACTGGAACTGACAAGACTTCAGAATATCAGTTATTTGTAAGGCAGAGTACCATCAAGCCTACCCTTCAAGGGGAGCACTCCATAAAACAATGACTTTAGAGTGAATAAACTCAAAGGCAGTAGAGACACAATAAATTACAATCATTATTAGACCCAATTAATAAACACATCTGCTTCAAACCAATTTATGACGAGGGTATAGAAAGAAATCCTGTGGAGGTAAGTGGCACTAAACTGAAAAGATTTACTATACCCTGAGGTTATGCATTGAAGTTGTTGCTACTGTACATCTGGCGCACAAATTATCCACAAAGAGGAAATGATCCCAGAGTTTCACACATCCACATGTGAACTTTTTCTACTGAAACCCTCCGGAGAGTACACTTCTGATGTAACATCGACAGCATGTTTTACTAAGCACAGCAGGTGCATCCCTTGTTTGCCCATGACCTACTGCAGCATGAGCAAGTAAAACTATTTTCTGCAGTCAGTTTTTCTAAATGGATGTATTTTAGAAGAGCTATTTTGTTAAAACCCTACAATATCGCTGTCTTTTCAAACAATTATGCATTTGTTGGATTCAACATTTGACTGATGAGAAAAGAACAATCGTAGGTGCAAAAAATGCACAAGTGTTTCTCTTTGGAGGCTGCAAGCAGTTAAATCTGCCAGCAGCGTAGACATTGCTAAAGTGCACAAATGCAGTGATGAAAACACTCATTCCCACTTGCAAATGGAATTCCACAACATTTTCTTCAGTCTACCACAAATCAGTGCAAAACACCCCACAAACACAGCGTGAAACAATGACAATGAAGAACTCGCTGGTCCTTCTCTAAAGTCAAGCAAGCCGTCACCAGCCCAGTGTGACATTTTATCCTTGAGCTTGGGCATTTGATGCCCTATCCTCAGCAGCCCCATCATCCTAGGCTTAATTAGCATTTTTAGTGATGCCTTTAAAAAAAAGCATCAGAACCATTTTCTTTACACCCATTTATGAGACTACAGAGTGTAATAGAGTGCAGATAAGAGCGAAAAGTAGACAAGCTGCTGAAGATTTCGTATTGCCTGTATAATTATTATGCAACATTGCAGTCAAATTGTCAATCTAGAGGGGCCTTCACTAAGGACACTAATATTCTGTAATTCCTAAGTGATAAAAATTACAGCATAATCTTTCTCATCATACACCAGTTCATAATACATTTTGTGTAACTGCTCATTCTTTTCATGCACTTTTACAGGGGAAGAGTCCAGAGGATCTCTTCTACCTAGACTACATTCTCTTCTTTTCCTTGGTATTAGAGAAGTGTGGGAGTTAATTTAAAAGACAGGATATTGTCCACCTAACTTGTGGCAAGAAAATGTCTTCATTGAATTACATGCACTGAATTACAAAGTGTTGCTGGAAGGCACCTTAATGCTATGTAAGAATACACACTTTTTTGTGCGAGTATATAGTGCTAGGGGGTTTGTGGTTTGTACTTTGAAAGTGCTTAAGCTCTGTTAAGAAAAAAAGTATGGTTACCAAGCCTAAAGCACATCAGTGTTTACTAATCTATGCTATACAACAATATTTGATGTATTTTTTATTTGTCTGGATTGCTGTCTATGCACCTTGCTTTCTCTTCCCTATTACAGCTAATCTGTCTTTCCTTTCACATAGTTCTTCACAGTCCATCCTGTGATGGAGCCTGTCACATCCTATTTAGTGGGAAGAGATTAATATTTCCTTTAATCAACTACTGACCACCTGACTCTTCCTTGGCTGTTGTAGCAGGTGCCTTTGCAACTTCCCTAAGATTCAAATCTGTTTATCTGTTCTCAGAAGTCTTCCCAGACATACTGGCAAATCTCCTTGGGCTCTCCTCCTCCAAAATCTGACCTGGAAATCTTCTCTGCTGCATAACAAAGAATGAGCAGCAGGCTGCTGGTCAATATCATCTTACTGATTCTTGTACTCTTCATTCTACATCCATGTGATGCCATTGCTTTTTTTATGTGTTATATGATGTAGCAAATCATGACCCCAAAACTCCTCTTATGTGCCACCATCCTTTTAGTAGAAGTGGCTTCAAATTCAGGGGCTTCATTTTATGATTAGGGGCTTCATAGAAGCCTGACCCCTATAACTTCTTTGGTACAATCAAACTGATGGACCGAGTTCTTCGCACTGAGTAGTGGAGTGTCATATATACTCTTCTCTCCCCTTCATTTCTGACTGTTACTTTCACATACCTCTAAGTAAGAAACAGAGAGGTTTGAAGTAATGAATAATGAACTCCGGGAATAATTTTCAGCACCCCTTCTTGATTTCTCTTACAGGAAAGAATAATTTGCTGCTATTACAAAGACATTCTTTGACCTGGGATAAGAAACTATCTATTTTCAGTAGACAAGGAAATAGATTCTGCATTATAACAGCAGGCTTTGAAGAAGTGTTATGCCCCAGCAATGACTGACTGCTTCTCTCTACACCCATGAAATTCAAAGACATGTTGATCAGGTCAGGAAGAACAAATATAATTAGAGAAACTTCAAACATATGTATTTTTCTCCTCTTTTTACCACCTGCCACCATTTTCTTGTATAGCTAAGCAGTCAGAGATTGTAGTCCATGCAGAACCCCATTCTTTTCTTGGAGCATGTGGTGGGGGAACAGAATACTGTACTACCCTCAGAAACAATTTGCCTCCTTCAGGAATCGCACTTGGATAAGGTTATGAAATTTATTTGCAACAGCCTTTTTATAATGGTCACAGCTTCAGTTCCCTTGCACTTCAGTGGGAACTGCACCCACGTCATCACTGTCATCAAGTGACAGATTAGGTCCTCAGAATATAGATGAACATTCACAAGCACACTAAAGGCATTCAAAGTAGGCCAACCCAAGTCCTAAATATTTGACAGTGGTTTCTTATCATAAACAGTCAGCCTGGCATCTTTTCTCACAAGACTTTAAAGCCCTGAAAGCATTTTAGTAGCCCCCCATTTGTCATCACAGTTATAATTCTGAGGGAGCATCCCAGAAGAATTATACTGGTATATTCAAAATACCACAAAGAATGGAAGAAATTACACTGTGTAGCAGACTATAAAAGAATAAAACCCCCACGTGGATTTTGTCTTCCTTAGACCTGTCCTGGGGTAAAGGTTGGACTTGATAATCTTAAGGGTCTTTTCCAAACTAGGCGATTCTATGTCATACGCTTGGAAAGAAGTCCTAAATGGTTTTGTGTTCTTTACCATATTTTCCCTTGCACTTCACTATCTATCTTCCTCCTTTGGCCTTTACCCTCAATATCTTTCTTGAAAGTGATGGAACTGATAGCAACCCTCTCAGACTTTTGTCTTGCTCCTTCTCATCATCATCATCAGCTGTAGGGCCTCCATGTCCTTAATCAACTGCTCAGTTTTTCTTTGCCTTGATCCCAGATGGAATTTGTCTTTCTTGAACCTGAGGAATGAGAAATGTCCCTAGTGGTACAGGTGAGTTCTCATCAAGGCTTTGCACAAAGGCTTTTCTTTGCTATGGAAATGCCTAACCCAAAATGCATTTGCCGGTACCATACCTATGCCTCACAGCCAGACCCTGTGATCTATTCATGGCTCCAGAGTACACATATTCAGTTAAATAATCTCAACATTTTGATGCAAGCTCAGTGTGAAGAGACAGGCGTTTGACTGTGTCTTTAATTTGCTTTAACTTTTGGTCAGCTCTGAAGTGATCAGGCAGCTGGAACAGGTGATTGTTGTAGTCCATCTGATCAATGCTACGCCATCTATATGCTATGCAATCCTTTCCATTTACTGTTTGGCAATAAAATAGCATTTGAACCATGAAGCAGGGGACCACTGTAGAATAAGTAATGCTGTATCAAATACAGAGTACTATAATACAAAAACACCAACATAAAAACATAAAATAAGGGTCAGAGTGACAGGTTGCTGTAAAAACAACACAGAGCTCACCCTGCTGAATGCAGAAAGACTGGAACAAGTAACACTGCTTATTTAGGCCCTTTGACATATATATTCCACTTTCTGTACATAAATATTTTCTGTCTGCTTCACACAATAGCAAGTCAGAACCCACGCTCTGGAAAAAGTGCTGAACCCTCCTATGAAACAGAAACTTGCTCTGTCAAATCTATTTGTAGCCTGTAGTCATGAGATAGTAAATCACCACAAAAGTATCAAAGAAGAAACATAAAGACAAGCTAGAAAGAAAACATATGGCCAAATCCTTAGAAAATCTAATAGCTAAACAATTAATTACAAGCTAAAGTAGTAATAAACTTCAGGAGAAACGCAGACTGATGTCTCTCATTAAACAATACATAATCAAGGATTGCTTATGGAATTAGATACATTACTCTTGGATACAATATTTTCTGCCATTCTAATGTTCTCTAGCTACATCTCCCTCTTGGAAAGCATTCATGTGATTTCATGGCTGCTTCTGCTCCATGAAGTGAGATGCCTTTGGGCTACAACTAGCTTGAACTGCGTTCAAGCCATTTAAGCCTTCAGAATGAAAACCCTACTGCTTGCTGCAAAACATTACCAGCAACAAGGCTGTGGAAGTTTGCAGACCAGGGGAACTTTTCTGCTATCAGAAAATACATTGTCTTTCAACAAATCCCTAAGGCCTACACATGGTACCAAAAGGAATCTGAAGGTGCAATTCTGTCCAGCTTTAAAAAAACTAGTAGTGTTCCAGGAACTGGGTTGTGGGACACCGCAGACACTTAGAATCTTTTGAAAATTAGGTGTCTTTATTTCCTAATGTTATTTTTGGATCCTCAAATACTGTACATTCACCTCCTCAATTTCAATTATAAATTATGATGAATTAAATGCAATACATACAGGTAAATTCATTTTCTCAGCCTTACTGTATGCTTATGAACATTTCAGCCCAATTTCATAGGAGCATATACTGATTGAGAATTATTTATCTGAACAAAGTTGTCTTCATTATATAAAAACTACGTGTGGCTGTTTGTGAATATATCTGTCAATTTCTCCATATCTCCATCTACTTTAAGGATCTTCTTATATCTAATGACAATTTTCCTCTTCCTAACATATGTGTACGTGCATACCTTTCCCAACCTTCACGAATGAGCAGTGGAGTTCATTTATTTCCATGCCTTCTTGGCAAGCTGAGCTGGTTCAGCTATCTAATACCAAAGCCTTGTCTTTGTAGCTGCAGGTATTGCAGACATCCCTCCTGTAGCTGCTTGTTGTGCTGTGCCTCTGTTTCCCTTTGCTCATCACCTCTGAGTACTTAGTCTGTCCCCTACAGTCAGCAGCAGGCTTCTTCCCCATGATCCTCTCTCCTGCCAGTTTCCCAGTGGGAGTGGCAGTGAGCATAAACACCACAGAACATACTCCAGGTCAGATTCTGAAACACAGGAGAGGACAGGACAGGAGAGGACTTCTTCAGCAGTGAAATAGGCTGCTACATGCTTTCATGGGAAACTTTTACCTCCACATATCACAGAATCAATGGTTTGTGTTGGAAGAGACCTTAAAGCTCAGCCAGTTCCAACCCCCTGCCACAGGCAGGGACACCTTCTGCTAGACCAGGCTGCTTCAAGCCCTGTCCAGCCTGGCCTTGATGAAATGTTACTATTAATTTCTGTCTGGACAATAAAATAGTATGTGCTTGTCTTAGCTGTCAGAGAGAATGAGGTTTGGAAAAGAATAATTTTTGACTATGTTCAAATGTGAACAACTCATAATAACGTAATGAGAATTCTTGGCCTCCATCTCCACTTTAGACCACAGGATTGCAACTTGTCTTTTGGTGATACAAGGAAGAAGGAAGAAATCAGGTCTGACTTCTGAATTTGTACATCCTGTTTTTCTTGATTTCTCCTCTCTTTTGCTTTTCATAGGATAGTTTCAGGGCAGCATCGTATCAGCCTCAAGGACCAATAAATTCTTGAGATCAGTGTTTTCTGTTAGCTTCAAAAAAACATTACTGCTGATGAAAGTGAGTCATCACCATTAGTTCTTGATGAGGAAACCATTCTATCTCATCACCTGCTCTCAGCCACCAGCCTAGGATTCCCCACAGGTCCTGAGAATGCCAAGAGGGTGTCAAAAGCCACCAGGTTTTCATTTCCTGTCATTCAAATCCTTCCTTGTCTGCTGGTAAAGACACTGTAAGAGGCCATCAAAAGAAATGTTTAACTGCACCAAGATTTCTGTTGTCACACCTGGGCCTTAAGTGTCATGCTAAAACTTAACCAAAATGCGCAAATCTTCCATTTTAGATAAATTATCTTTCTGTGGTCAAACTGTAGATGCAGTTGTTTCCCCCTTTGCTTCATGTTCATCCACCTGGGAGCTTGCACTTAAATTTCAAGCAGAAAAAAATAATGAAGAATTCAGATCTCTAAGATGCTTCCCATTGCAAGACATAACAAGACAGCAGAAATGTTACATCTGACTGTGTGAAGCAAGACTATAGAATCAAACCCAAGGTTTTAAAGGGACATCAGAAGTTCTGGGGTAGCAGAACTTTTATCAAACTGGAGTGAAACTGTTGGCAAACAACACTGATAAAGCTTGTGAGAATTTAAATGAGAAGGAAATCTGGCAGGTGCTAAGGAGCACACAGGTCAGACAAAGACATCTGCCAGGGATATCAGCAATGTAAAGGTAACTTTGAATCCAGCAGTGGAGGACAAGATAAAAAATTGCAGAGCTGAAATGAAGGAGGTCTGAGCTGAAATCACAGAAGTAATTTCCATAAAGGGAAAAAAAATCCATCCAGGTGTGATAATGGATTTAAATATGCCTATGTATAAAATGAAGGAAAACTCAAGGCCAGGTTACATGGGGAGCAACCTGGTCTACTGGAATGTGGCCCTGCCTGCGGCAGGAGGGTTGAAACTGGATGAGCTTTAAGGTGCCTTCCAACCCAAACCATTCCATGATTCTGTGCTAGGAGGCTTTTATAATTCATAGTGTGTTTATGGGGAAAATTTATTTCAGATCAGGAGGTCTGAATTGATTTTTTTAAAAGTACTGTGGACTGTGTCCACATCCTGTGCTTTGATTCACAGGGAGCCAGAGCACAGCGAATTCCTTCTGGACAAAGCTAAACTGAAAGATGCTCTTCAGAAGAGCACCTAAAGCACTCCACCCAGTAACAGGCATACACAGAATCACAGACCCAGATTAGGACCAGTGTGAAATAAAACACGCTGAAACACATACAGTGGGGACATCAGTCACCATGAAGTGCTTCAGCCCTAAGAACCTCCTTCCCTGGTCTGTACTGCTTGCTGACATAGACACAGAGTCCGGAGATGAAGGAGATCTAAGACAGTTGTGATAATAGTTGGAGGACAACACCATCTGCCTCCACTGAAAGTGGCTAGCCATTACAGTCAGCAAGGTATTTGAGAAGCTAGGTCTGCCATCACCAGAGCAGATTAAGGCTAACCACTTGACAGAATCTGAAGCAGCAAACAACCTGCACAACAACTTCCTTAAGTGTTCTGGGTTTAATGTTGAAACACACGGGTTGATTCAAGGGGAGTGAGAGTCCAATCAGTATACTGACTGCTGCTCACAGGCTCCTGAAAGGAGGAATCACAGGAGCACACTGGCAGTGGATATGCTGACTCTACAGCACACAGGACAAGAAACTACTTCTGACTTATTTCCTGGATGCCTACACGTGGTTTAAGCAGTTACAACAACAAAGCTGCTACCAAACCCCCCAAATTCCCAAACTGAAATTTAACCTTCTCAACACTAAATTTGAATAAAATGCAACATTTTGTGACCTGCTTACAAGTTAATGACCACAATTCTCACACTGCATCCTAGCTCCATTTAATCTTTTCTTCATTCTGTCTAGATAAACCTCTTTCTTGCTATAAAGTAAGTAATAAAAATATACTGACACAGGGAAAAACCTACGCGGCACACTGTTAGACCTGCAATCTCTCCACTGCACAAGTTAGTTCCTCTCAAAATTATTCCTGAAGCTGGGCATGACTACTAGGATATGTTGTAAGAAATAACCATTTTAGTCATACATACAACTGTGTATACAGATTTAAATACTAAAACTACTACTGTTTTACGCTCACCATACTTTGACATTAAGGAACTAAAAAATAATGAGATCAAAGAATAAATCAATACCTCCCTGTTTACTAAGTTTCTCCCCCTCCCTGCTGAATTATAACCATACATGTTCCTTCATTTCAAGCACGGTATACATGGTACTGACTTGCACTGGTTGAGAAAGAAACACATTTTTCTCTTAGGAAATGGTTACATCCATGAGCAAGGGGAGATAAATTCAGATACAGAACAATCAGAAAGTTCAGATCCAACCTTAAATCCAAGCTTGCCCCAGGCTTTCAATGCTAAGATATGACATTTTGGTTTGCTGCTGCTGCATTGTATTGCAAAATGTGACTCATCCCAGAAACCTGCTCTCAGACCAGCACAGGAGAAACACCTATGGAAGACAGGTACATCTATTATAGCTCTAGAATAAATGAATGTAACAGAAACAAAGCGGGGAAATGTCAGTGTTCCTGATCCTTGTGCACAAAAATAAAACAACTCTGTCTTACTGCTTCTATGCAGCCTCTTTGCCTATCTGCTGGATGGAGGAATACTCCTTTCAGTTTTTAAACAGCTGCAGCTGCTGAAAATGAAACAACTATTACATAGACTGCTCTGCAATTTCCTGAGGTGCTGGACTGTCTTCAGTCTAGATGTCATTCATATCAGACAGCTCTGTCTCTGAGGAGCCCATTGGCATCTGGGAATTCCAGCTATAAACTCAGTGGTGGTTCTGTTTTGCAAAGGGGTTAATTTTCCATGTGTCTTGTCTTAATGTCAGAATTACTAGCTGCTTCATTGCTTATGACCTTTTTCTTTTCCACCTGCTGTCTTTGCAGCTATCGACTGTATAATCCTTAAATTTGCTTCACAAGGTATAATCCATAGGCAGTTTTCTTCAGAGCAGCTAATGATTTTCTCAAAAGAATTTAAAGAAAATCTGAAGATTTTTCACATTTTAGCCTGGAAAATAAAGAAAGAGCAAGACCTAACAAAACTTAAACTTGAGTTATTACCCTTAACCTAGAGTTACCGCAGCTACATCCAAAAGAAATGTGTCAGTAGTTTAAGTTTCATGCTCAAAGTAGCAAGCTCACTTCCAGGATATTGCATCTTAAACCACTAACAGGTACAGCTAAAACCACCATAGTGTTTCCTGACATCTGCACCTGAGGTAGCCTTAAATCCACTCTAAGCTTGGAGGTTTTAAGAACCAAGCACTTTGGGGCACAGCTGTGATGTCTACTCTTCACCTTTTTTGAACTTGTGTACTCTTGTGTCAGCAGACATAATGTGTACAGATAAGATTTAAGTATTTTCAGACTTCATATGTCTCATTGGCTTGCTCAATTAAATGTCTAAGCAGTCAAAACTTATGATTGTCTTTAAAATCAGAAGAATCACAAAGAGCTCCAAGAAAACATTTGCCTATCATATATTCTTATGAGCTATTCCAGCTATCACTAAAAGTAATGTGAGTTTATACATCAAACCTCTGGACAACTAGCAATGCGTTTTCTACTGAACAGGTTGTGTACACAAGCAGCCATGCACTGCACATATCTTTTGCCTCTGCCTAAAAGCAGAATGGTTTTGTGAATAATTACCCTCTTTCCCCATATTCCAAGATCAGAGGTAAATATGTCTAGAACAATGTACTACCTGCAATTACACTGCTTTTTTGCTGAATCACTTCTCTTTCCAGAGTGCATGCAGGTATGACATACAGAACTGTTACCACACATGATGTTCATCTGCATTAATATTTATAACCTGCTGAGTAAGTTTTGGTTTTTTTTAATGAGATTCTAGAGTTTTCATCATTCAACAGCACATTCTAAAAATTGGGTGTAGTTAATCCTGAGAAGGACAATCTCTCTAAAACCAAAGGTGAACTTTTCTAGTGCAACTTTTCCACACCTCCAAGTCAGAGACTGCATTTTCACCTATTTTCAGAAAAGGACACAAGTAATAAATGGTACACTACACACACATATATATACATATAATACACATACACATACTGTGTAATACATACACATACATACAATAAATGGTACCTACACATACATTTTTAATTGAAAATACTGTTAACCTGGCATTTCAAACATTTAATGATATCTAGAATATGATTTTAGATTCTTACGGACTATAAAGCCCGTAAGCCTCTGACTGTATGACAGTTCACTGCACATTTACACCATGCATATTTTTAAACACTATTTCCACGATGAAAAGGAAAAAATCCTGGCTTAGAAAGACAAATTCTAATGTGTTCCAAGTTAAAGATAAGCTGCTATGCTGTGTAAGAAAAGGCAATGCTGTTTACATCTTAAACTGGCTCACTGTATATCGAAGCTTATCCTGAACACAGATGTGGGCTGTACAGTAAACAGGATATATACTAGGGATATGACATTTGTAGGACTGAAGGATAATATTAGCCCTAAATCAGGCCACTAACTGATCACATACACACAGCTGAGATTAAAAACTATTTGATGTAGGCACCTATTCATTCAGCAAGAGAAAAATAAGGGTCCATTTCTTTTGCTGCCATAAGAAAGGCTTCTAACTTTTGTTAAAAAAGATTAGATGACTGTCACACTGAAAGGCTGAACAGCAGCCAAAGGTAGAGCTCACCACAGGGATTTATCAAAGATAAGCATGTCCAAAATTGTAAAGTACTTTCTGCTTCACAGTTAAACAGAATCCTCATGTTGCATCTCAAGAATTCCTTCTTCACTGCTGCCTTCATATTATCATACAGAAATATTTCAAGACATTTCCAAAAATGCATCATTCAGGCCATCTGCAGAGCCTGAACAAAATTAACAAATCTGTCTGACTTTGTGAATGAAAGAACCTATGTTTCAGTGACTAGACTGTATGCAGCAAATGCCCATTAACCAGCCAGCTGATAATGTTTCATTTCCACCATCTTCCCCAAAACCTCATTAATGCCTTCTGCAGATTACTGACACACAGTCAATCTTGGTTTGCGTGAACAGTACTGCATGTAATTACGTGGCACAACTAAAACCCAGCAGGCTACAGGCCAAATCTTAGTTTCAGCCAAGGCAACGTTTTACCATAGATTTCAATGACTGGAAGATGGGATTTCTTCTTTCCTTCCACAGATTCATCTAATAATTATGAATTTGAATCACTACTGAAATACACTGCAGAGACTTCAGCAGACTTAAGACCTGAAAGGTGAATGATGAAATCAATGTATCCTAGCTCCTTAAAAAGTATTTACGTATCTACTTCCAGCAGTCCCTGCCTAGCCCAAGGGGCAGTTTGTTATTGTTTTTAATTTAAAACACAAATTTGCCCTTCCTGGAAAATTCTCACAGGGATCCCTGTGTAAATAAGAAAGTCAGCTGGCAAATGCAACAGGTACACGGGTAAGCTTTTGAATCTATTCCTGCTTTCAGACTAGCTATTATTAACCAGAGGCATAGAAAGGCACCACAGGATGCCTTTTCTGTAGCTGTCTAAAGATCAGCTCCACAATACCTGCCTGATGGGGAAAGCTCCCTCACTTGCTGGAAAACAAGAAAGCAAAAACCCCAAACCTACCCTGAGCAACATGAAAGACTGTTCATTTTCATATTCAAACAAGATTATTGGTAATTGCCTCTGCATGCCATGAACACGCTGCTGCTGCTGCTAAACCTTATGCTTCCACACAGTGCACGGTCTGCACCATTTTTCTCCTTCGTGTAAATAACTCTTTTGACCTAGGGCTCACATTCCTGAGGAAATCTCTTTTCATTGTCTAAAAACCAGCAGGTTTCATAAAACTATAAGCACGGGAAGCAAGTAAAATGTTGATCAACAGACTTAAAATGTACTTGTTGCCAAGGCAATGCAACATCTCTCACCAGCAGCCATATAGCTTTTGTATATTATGCCCACCTCTTGTGCAACACTTCACTTGTCCTCCAGTGCCCAGAAGACTGAGTAAAGGAGCCTGCCACAATTTCACCAGTATACAACTAGAAAAAACAGACCACAGCGTGGGGGTCCTCATGGAAAAGCTGTGTATGCAGAGGGGAGGGCCTGACTCCTGCAGTAATGAGAACACCTGAACTCCCTCTCAGCTGAACTCACTGATAAACACATCACTGATTTTGAACACCAAATCCCCTTCCCAACACCCTCCTGGGGTCCTAGCACCCTACAAGCCCTCACTGTTCCTGCCCAGCCCCCTGGTGTTCCCTCACCCTGCCTGCTGCCGAGGACCCCATATCCTGCTGTTAGCCCCTGACCTCCTGGGTCCATGTCCTGTCCCATCTCCATCCCCAAGTTGGTGCCCAAGGCTCAGGGCTGGGGCTGTCACCTAGCTTGGGTGGTGGGATGGGCTGGGCTGGGCTGGGCTGGGCTGCCAGGTCTCCTTCACCCCCAGTCTCCCAGTGCCAGGGAAGCCCCAGTCCTCATCACCCCCCAGATGTCTCTGCTTTTATGTTACTCCAAAGTAAAAACAATGAAGGCTCATAAAATTGGGATGGAGGAGGGGGAAAGAAGGAAATTTGCAGTTGGAACTCTTACACCTTCCAGAGCAAGATCTGATATTTCTAAAGCAGAAGACAGAAATAACTATAAAAAAGAATCAGATTGTCTTTTAAGTTGAGCAGAAATAAAAGGTCACAAAGAATTACTTGCTTTTCTCGCCAAAAATGAGACCAGCTATCAATGACTAATGGATCATCAAACAGAAAGTTGTTATTTTATTGAAAAAGGACATCTTCCAAACCATCTTTTATTCATTCTTTTGCAGAAGTTGTTTCATTTTGACTGATTTTGCAATATTAAAATGAAGGTCAAAAAGCACCATCTCTTGTCAGTTACAAAGTTATTCAACTGAGCCCACTGCATTAATTACAGGCTGTATACTGCTGTACCAATTACGCTTGAAATAAGAATGAATGAGAAAAGCCAAATTAATGTGTGCAATACTTATCTGAAACTAAGATTTCTGCACTCCTTTCTACGAAAATCAATTTCCAAAATCCAATTGTTTTTTCTTACAGTGACAAGTAACCAGCCAGCAGTATATTGGTATTTTATTGATGGGCACTGTAAAAGAACACATAAAAATATATTCTGTAGATTAATTTACAGGTTTTTTTCCATGTTTCTTCATGTGACATTTCTTCAGGTGATGGCTGTTCCACTTATACATGCTAAAAATAGTGTCGGGCTTGAAAGATCTGCCTTGATTGAGACATCTCCTTCCTCTACAGTGCACAAGTTGGGAAACCACTTCACCATGTCATGGGTGTTTTTTTGCTCCCAAGCACTAGAACCAAGTAAATTAAAAGACATGCTTTCCCCAAGCTCAGGTCCTTGGAAGTACATCTGCAGGTTCCTCAGTTTTATTAACTATTGCAGATGCACTGAAAAGTAGAAATTAGCTTTCAAGTCAACATATACATACTTTCTTCTTCATGCACCATGTTTCAAACATCTGATAACAGTTTTATTTCAGGATGGTTAATCAGCCATCAGTATTTACTTATAAAAGCCTGTTTTCAAGAGAACCTAACTAAATTGGAAAAATCTGCTTTAGGCAGAGCAAGCACAAAACAGAAGTTAATGCTTTTAGCTTGTTTCCAGAAGAGTAAAAATCCATTTAAGCACTCCTAAGTCATTGACACCAGCAGGTCCAGTAAAAAAGCCTTTAAGTTGTTTTTACTAACCAGAGTGTAAAGATGCTCAATGCTTCTGGTATTTTAGTCCAAGATGCTTCAGAGAACAGGCAATGTCTGACAGTACTTTTCTTGAGTAGGGATGCTCCCTTTCCCGTATCTCACAGAGGTGTCACTGGAAAGAGCCTGTTGTAGGTCATGCTCCTGTAGCATTTCTTCTGCACATCAGTGAAATTTCAGAGATGTTTTCAAGTGCACTCTGCACTCATCTGCCTCTCCTCTCACTAGTATCACCATCCCTGGCAGTGTTCAAGGCCAGGCTGGATAGGGCTTGGAGCAACCAGGTCTAGTGGAAGGTGTCCCTGCCCATGGCAGGGGGTTGGAACTGGATGAGTTTCAAGGTCCCTTCCTATCCAAACCACTCTATGATTCTATGACCAAGTTCCCCAGGGCCCAGTGGGAGCTCAGGTAAGTCAGACATGTCTTGTTAACAATGACACCTGCATGTGCAACATTACTTAAAAACAGAAGCACTCGTTTTTCTAATGCCACCATCCCTGCCTTTCCTCCATGTTTTTTTCTTTCTTACTTCAGATATATTGCCTAGCTGCCTAAACCATTTGTTTCCGATTTGGTCCTATACAATTACTTGTAGTCAGCTTTAAGAACAGTGATCTTTAAAATAAAATAGATTTTTTTTTTTTGTATTGGAATATAATACATACAGGATATTTTCATACAGATATGATATACTATCCTGAGTGTAAACCCCTTTCCCTATCCATTTCTACCTGTCCTGGGTTCAGCTGTAAGTTATTTTTCTCCCTCTTAGTAGCTGGTGCACTGCTGTGTTTTCAACTTCAGTCTGAGAACAACGCTGATAACACACCAATGGTTTTAGTTGTCACTAAGTAATGCTTGCTCTGACCAGGAACTTTTCAGTCTCATGCTCTGACAATGAGGAGGGGCACAAGAAGATGGGAGGGAGCCAAACAGGACACCTGACCCAGACTAGCCAAAGGGATATTCCATACCACAGCACGCGATGCCCAGTACAGAAACTGGGGGGGAGTTACCTGGAAATCCCAGACCACTGCTCGGGTAGGGCTGGTTACTGGTCAGCGGGTGGTGAGCAACTGCATTGTGCATCACTTGTGTTTACTGGTTTCTTTTCCTTTTCCCCTTTTATTTTTATATTCTCTCCACTTGTTATTTTCCCTTATCATTATTATCATTGGTGGTAGCAGCAGAGATTTGTGTTATACCTTAGTTACTGGACTGTTCTTATCTCAACCCGTGGGATTTACATTTTTTCAAATCTCCTCCCCACCCCTCTTGGAGCGGGGAAAAAGAGAGGGGGGGTCCTGAGTTACAAGCTGGTCTTAAAACATGGCACTACCCCACACTCAAGGCTATCAAAATTCCTTTAGGAGTTCTTTTATGCTTTTTAGAAACAAAGAAACTGCCACAATTGAACTGTTCATTTGCTAGACACAGGTGCATACAATGTACCACATGAGAAAGCATCCCAAGATCCTAAGCACTGCTGGCAACTCCTACTAGGCATATACTTTATACACAGGACAGTTTCCCACACCTTTATTCTCTCTTTCCTGTCTTCATTTCTTCTTCCTTTTTTTTTGTTTTCCTGTTCACTCCATATTCTATTTTTACTTTATCTCTGAGTATTTTTCTATTTGTCCCAGAGAGCAAGATGAGTTAAACTATGTCTGAATTTAGCTATTCAAACTGCAGTAAGCATATGTATTCAAGGCTACACAAAGCTCTCTTATTCATAAATAAAAGAACAGCACGGACGGGCTTGGACTAAGCCTCCAATCTGACCTCCTCAGAACTTGTAGAAAGATCAGATCTAACTTGATCTAATCAGGCACATATATGTGTAAAACCCAACACATTTTAGACAACAGTTACATAAGAAAGGTATAAAATCCGAAAAGTACATCAAGACTGAAGTAAAACAAGTGCATATTGAGGACAAACATCCAAGTGACTTGAAAAATGTAGGTTTGTTGCTTGACTACTCAAGAGTCCCAGCAATGCCAGTAAGACTTGCTAAACCAAGGCACATCAAGGCAATGTTTCTCAGCTTGGCATAACATTTTGACAAGTCTTTTAAGGCCTTAAACTTTAATGAATATGGAAGCAATAATAAGAATGCATGACATAGTGTGTGTTTGCTGCCTAATAGGATGTATTTCTCCCAGTATATGTTCTGCCTGTAACCTCCCCAAAAGTAGCTGGGTAATGTAATTAACTCACAAATGCTCTTAAACTTAATTCTTTATTATAAAAGTTCATGTGGTTTTATTACTTGTGTACACAAATATGCTCATATTTGCTACCCATCATAAATATCAATAAGGAAATAAGGAGTCAATCTTCATCCACTCTCAAGAAATGCAGTAATCTCATTTTCACCATTCACGACTCACACGTACAGAAATACAGGTATTTTTCTGCAGCATTCCTAATACAGTAAATTTAACTAAGGAATGGTCAGGAACCATGTGTGGCAGGAAGGTTGAGGTACCCTTTGTAAAAGTTAACTCCTACAAATTTGAGTTCTGTCCCCTGGAGAGAACTGTGCTGTTCTCGGCAGCACAGTTACACCAGTGTCTTAGGGAAGTGTAAGAACACATGAACACTAGAGTTCAGATAGTGCTAAATATTCACCTTCCTCTTTCCAAATAGCTTGTTCATAAACACATGTACCTTCATGCTGATGCACAAAACATGTCTGTTAGTCCGAGCGATGTCTTAAATGCACAACTAAATCTTTTTTATACTGAAGTAAATGGCTGCACACACAGCCCTGAAATTGTGCATGTATTTCTAGGACAGATGTCTTTGGGATATTGCCATTGTAAAGACAAAGTTATATTCATTTTTCCTTTTAAAAAAACACATACAGGTAGACATTTGGAGAAGACTCTCAGAGTGTTTTAGCTCTGTTACCTTACAGATTACAAGAACAGACTCCTCTTTGCGCTTCTGTCTAGAAGAAAGCTGCATTTTCAAACACTCAGTTTTTGTCTAATTTGTCCTAATATCATATAATGAAAACACCCTTTTTAATCAGCAGAAACATCAATCAGTTCAAATGCAGTAGCCTTCAAGTAATTTGCAACAGATATCATTATATTGCTTTTTCTCCCCTGTAACAATAAAAAACTGGCACAAAACACTGTCCCAAATGACTTACAAGCATATTCTTTCCATGCATCCATCATATTCCTGGGAGAATAAGTTATAACACCATGGTTAATAACTTCCTCTTCAAAAATCATGTTCCATTTTTGAGAACATATTATGAGTCTATAATGAAACTGAGCAAAATGATCTTTATTGGCTCACACTTTCTAGAACTATGCAATTGTCTCCAGGTAGCTGAGAACACACCCACACAGCACAAACAAATCTGAAGAGTTTTGGAAGGGGAAAGGTCCTACAGTCAGAGAATGTTATTTTTTTATACATGATTCATTTTATCATTGTGATGTATTTATAGTTCCACACACTGACCTACAATCTTTAAAACAAACTATCCTCATTATGTATTACATGATATATCATGTTTAAGTGATACTTCTTCACAGAAATCACACCAGCGACTCAGAGATGAAATTACTTCAGAGAAGCTGTACCTTTTAGTCTGGCTTTGTACAACCCTCGCTTATTCTGACCAAGGCCAATTGTAAGGAACAGACTGGAAGGAATCCTGTTCATTTCCTTTGAATGTTTCTTAGGATGGAGAAAAGAAGTCAGACTTTTTGAGTGCCACTCAAAATGCTGTAATGAATATTAAGGCTCTGGCTGGTGCCAATTATAGCCCATTTTGAACAGACTGGTGTAGCTTATATGACCTCTCTGTTCTTGAAAATGGAAGACTTTGTGTTTGATTTGGGAAACTCACTGGTTTGTTCTGCAGAAACAGGGCTGAGGTAGGAAAAATGCTCATCCTATCAGCATACCTCCCTCTGCTTCTGCTTCCCTTCTAAGTCTTTCTGTGGCTGTTTCCTCAGCTAGCTCTGTCTTCACCTACCACAGCAGCTGTGTACTTCCCACAGTGCCTGGTCTCCAGAGAAACCTTTGTGCTAAGCTTATGTATGAGGAAGTCCTTCTCCTCTTATCCATAGTCTGCAATATGAAACACAGATTACTCTGTGTAACTCAAATGTATTTCCACTCATCTCACTGGGACTAGGGAGATGAACAGAGAAAAGCATGCATACAAGTGAAAGACTACACAATCAAACTTCAAGTACTTCATTTGACACATATTTCTGAAGTATCTTAATTTCAGGGGAAAAAGAAAAGAATTAACTGTATGCTGGTTCTATACAACCGTGGTGAATGAGCATTCAAATTCTGTATTTTAAAACTAATTTCAAGAAATTTGGCCTCTCTAAAAATATAGGACAGCAGCATTTCTGAGGAAGGAAACAATTATTTGCTTAAGGATTTATACAACATCTAACGTTAGAGATTAGTTTGGAAAAGGAAGGGGGAAAACGTGACTGTCCATCCAACCACAAAGGTTTATCTGACTACATACTAAAGCAGCAGCAACACACTGCTATGCTTGAGTAGGCTGTGTTCATGAGAGCTCACTGGACTGGGATATGATACATGAATTTCCAAGGAACCCCACAGAATGAGAACAAATTTTGCTGTTAAGCCCTAGTATGTGATATCTTAGGATTTTCTTTTGCTCAGTTGTCTATGAAAGACTGTGATAGTTACCATGTTTTTTTCTTTCTGCATTTCTAACCTACACATCTCTCACACATTAAAAAAGGCAAGAGGGAACAAACACCCATCCTCTAACATCTCCTGTGAACTGCTTTTTGTTATGACTACCAAAATAGAACTTGTAATATACTGATGAGATGAAAAGTGTTTTATTGGATGGCACCACTCACTGCTCATGCACAGGGGCAGGAAGCTAAAAGATGCAACAATGTAGAAATTATTAGTTCTAATAATTGTCTGCCACACTCTTCTTTTTGCTCCTACATATATTCATTAGAAATAATCAGCTGTCATGTAGATGTATATTTGGCCAAACTAACCTATGACATTCTCAGGCTTACACCATGACAAGATGTGAGATTTTTTGTCTCACGCTTCTTAGGAACTGAGACTAATTAATTTCTACATATGCCATCTTCACAATTTTTCCTAAGGAAGTTAGGGTGATTTTTTGACCACTATAGAAAAGTGAGCTTTTGTCATTTTTCTGAGAGGATTAAGAGATTTCAGTGAAAACCTCCAGCATCTCTAAAGGTCACTCCTAATCAAGTCACAAGCACCAAGAAGCCAGACAAAAGGTCCCACCTGACAGGTCCCTGGAGACAGAAAGCTAGAAAACTGGATTAAATTTCCAACAATGTATTGACTCCCTGGGTACCTGGGCAAATAATTTCACTTCCTCATCACTTTGTCTCTCTCACTGTCCTGGGTTTAGCAGCAGCGGTCAATTTTTCTCCTTCCTGGTATCTGGTGCAGTGCTGTGTTTTGACTTTCAGCCTGGGAACAGTGCTGATAACACCGATGTTTTCAGTTGTTGCTAAGTGATGTTTACCCTGACCAAGGACTTTGTGAGGCTCATGCTCTGCCAGGGAGGAGGGGAAGCCGGGAGGAAGCAGAGACAGGACACCTGACCCAAACCAGCCAAAGAGGTATTCCATACCACAGCACGTCATGCCTGGGGGGGTAACTGGGAGTTACCCAGAAGGACACGGGGGCTTCTGGGTTGGACTCATTTTCAGCAGGTAGTATCATATTCTCTTTCCTTGCTGTTTTCTCTTATCGTTATTATCACTGGTGGTAGCAGTAGTGATTTGTGTTATACCTTAGTTACTGGACTGTTCTTATCTCAACCCGTGGGAGTTACATTTTTTCAATTCTCCTCCCCATCCCTCTAGGAGTGGGGAAGGGGTGTGGGGGAAGGAAAGAAAGAGGGAGAAAAAGCGGAGGAGTGAGTGAACGAGCTGTCTGGCTGGGTTTAAACCACGACACTCACTATAAGAATAATATACCTTGAAATCTAGCTAAAGACTGTGACATAAGATGTAGCCTGAGATTCACTAAGACCAGAGTCTATATGAGAAGCTATGTTATGAAAAGGTAAGTTACTATTTCTTGTCCTATGGATTCTTCTAAAAATAACTATTTCCATCAAAGACTTTGTATGTCAGGTGCCCCTCATGATAAAAAATACTGAGAATACACACAGCCCTAACAATCTGATTTTAGGTATATAATCTGAAGGAAAGAAATCATGGCACCACAGCCCCATACCCTAGTATAAAACTGCACAGACTAAATACTAGGCTTATTTTCAGATTTACTTCACCAACATTTCCCCTTCTTCAAGGTGACTAAGAAGCAGGAATTACCAAAACAATCAGTGAAGAGAAAGCACCATGAGGTAATCTCTAGCTGACTCGTCACTGGATTTTTATCCCTCAGATGGGGAAAAATAATCCAATTATAAAACAGTGGCCTTAAAATCACCCTGCATTTCCTGAGTCCCATAGAGAAACACTGACAGATTTCAAGGATAAAGTCTCATTCGCACTCTCCCAGCTGAAGGTGAAGTTTGCATAGGAGCAATGAGATGCAGGCTCTTGGCAGGAGATGCCTCTGGGCGTCCAGGAAGAGATCCCAGCAGGGTGTAGGTTTCACTGAACCAACGGAGCTGTCTCAGCCTGTCTCACAAACATGAGCTCTTACCATCTTTCAAGATGAGATCTGAACACAGTCATGCACGGCTTTCCAAGCGCGGCAGGAATGAGCAATACATTCACTTCATTATCTGAAGACCGTGGCTTGGGCCGATGCTTGTGAATGTTGCTCTCCTTGCCACCAAAGAGCATAAATTAGGAGAACACCTCAGCTGCACATCTGAATTGCATAACCAATGCCAATGTTAGGCAGCTCATCATAGTGCTAGCAGTTACTTTTGACCATTTAGCACCTTTTAACAGACCACACTAAATTGGTAAAATTGATTCATTTTCCCAGATGACTTGGAATAATATGAAAATGAATGTTTAAGTACTTCATCTCCTTAAGAGTTTTCTAGGAGTATGTTTGACAGTACAATGTGCTTCCATACTGGAAGCACTTATAAACTTCCTACACTATTGCTGGAAAAGGCACAGAATGCATTTAGTACAGTAAGATGGGACTAGGTTTAAGTACAGAAGAGAAACCAAAAAGACAGGTGCTACCAATCATGCAACAGAGATTACACGTTGTCCTGTACTTCTGCAGTATCACTGATTGCTTGTGAAGAGGTAAGAAAGGAGATCTGTAAGTCAGGCACATGAAAGACCAAGAACTGACACAGGCTGAATGGCATTATTAATTCTGTTGGTATCATTGACCTTACAGAAGAGTGATAAAATATGTGTGAACAGAAAGATGAGCTACTTCCTTTAACTGCACAGGTCCTGCAGTACACCTTCATTTGTGGCATACGTCATCTGACACAATGGAGTAGCTGGATTTATGATAACTCAGGCTGCTGCTCAAGAGCTCTGGCCTGGGGCCACCAATTTCACACAACAGGAATATACCAGACTCTCTGCATTTCTCGTGGGATTTCAAGAACTAGTGAGCATGGTTGGGTTTAACATGCATTCAGGAGCTTGCACACCGGCAACACATGGAAATAACTCCTAGTCCATCCTGAATGGACAAGAGTATCTGGGACTGCACATGAGACATACTGGCCCCTCAGAGGCATACAGAATCCTCCTCCCTTAGTGCTCATTTAACTCCTTTAAAGTTTCAGCTGATCCCCAGGGTACAATGAATACCTTATCAATTTTATTCCCAGTACCCAGGTTCCCCTAACATAAATGAAACAGGCAGCTACTCCTTAAAGAAATTCACCAAGCTCACAGCTAATGAGACTCTCTGCCTGTGGCATCATTGCCACAGAAGACTAATTTCAGATATTCAGCTGCTCTCACTTCACTCTGGAGTACCTCCCCTAGTTGAGGAAAAACTGCTTCTGGTTACAAAGAGGAGAAAAATGTACCTTTTCTACCAGAGAGGCTTCCTCTTTTCCCTGTCCCCAAAAGAATGTGATAGCTGAGAAAGGACTGAACAAGGTGACCTCATTATTAAGAGCCTGAGGAGCTGCAATGCAGCTTTTAGATGAATATATCTAAAAACCTTTAAGTTGCTGTGAGGTAGGAAGACCTCAGACTCATAATGCAAGGGCACATTTCATTGCCAACACTGTGGTTACCAGCAGAGAATTCTGCCAGCTAATTATTATTCAGCCTGATAAATTATTCTTTCATCAGAATAAAAGGATTCCCCTCTGGGTGTAGCTTCTTCCTCTCCCTCAGGTACCTTACACTGCTGAAATTGAAGGCCATAATTCAATTAACAATGGATGGGAACTTTTTAATGAAAATTAACCATACAGAAACAGATGTTGGTGCCACAGAAATGCAGATACTCCCTATGAAGCATCACTGGCTGTCATGTGAATGGGAAAATGCAGACATCTTAACTTGGAGTTATACACCAGATGAGATACTATACTTACATCTGCAGACCCACAATTCAATGATGTGCTTAAGCACATGCTTAGATTTCATTAATCTGCTTTGCCATATGCTTGAATTTATTCTGTACTGGTAACATTACTAGCCAAAAGGTACACACTTCCACACTAGTAAAACTTCCCTGACTGCTAAACCACCTTTGGATAGCTGTGATTTCTTCTGGCATATACAAAAGTGATGCCCAGATTTCCAGATACAGTAAATAAAATGTGAAAGGGAACTGTATTTGTGAAACAGACTCCATGGCTGGGGCTGGAACTAACACTAACTGTTTGCAAACCATGGTTCAAAATGACTCATGCAACTGCCAGGCTTCAAGTTTAAAAAGCTGGAAATGAAGAAGAGTTGGAAACACAATGTCTACATAAGGTTGTATGTTGGCAATTTTTAAGCGTTTTATGTTTGCTTTTTTTAGGAATACAGTTAGGAATATAAAATCAACATAGTAAGCTCTGTTTTAACTGTCTCCCTCCTCCCCGTTATTCCTTTTTGAAAAGCCATTGCAGCATCTCATCAGACCAAGGATTAGAGACTTTTTTTCTGATTTCCAATAGAAATTTATCCATCTCTGGTTTAAAGCAATTTACTTGTGTTATAACATTGGCCTTGCACTTAACCAGCCTATTTATCTCCCTGGCATTTCCTCAGTGCATTTAGAGACAGAAATCATTTCTCCTTTCAGCATGTTATCTGAGGTCACACAAGAGAATAAAACAAATGTCCCCTTGTAAGGTAACACAAACTGGAACAGACATCAGAGTGGACAGAACTATTTCTGAACACGGCCACATAGTCCCCTGTATCAGGAGATTCCAGACTCTTCTCAACAGATACTTGTACAATGTCTTTAACGTACCTGTATCTGCACAACTGCGCCAGAATCACTTAGGTAGGAAGGGGTCTCAGGAGGTCATTACTTGCAGCCTTCCAGTCATGTTCTGAGCACTTCCATGGTTGGATATATACTGGGCAACCTATTCTCATATATAACTATCCCATTGTAGAAATCTTCCTTTACATTTACTCAAAATCTCCCGTTTCAGTTTAGGACCACTCTCTCATTCTTCTGTTGTGCACCTCACAAATAAGTCTGCCTTCATCTTCTTGATAACCTCCTCATAGATTATGGAAGACTGCTATTAGGACTCCCCAAAACCTTCTGTTCTCCAGGCTGAAGAAGCCCAGTATCCTCAGCCTCTTTCGCTGGGCATGTGCTCCAGTCCCCAGCCACCTTGATGTGCCTCTGCTGAACCTGCTGCCTTGACATTCAGAGCTGCCTCCCACAGGATCCCTTCCTCTGTGAACTGGTCATTTCCAGAAAGGGCCACCAACTCTCCTCTTCTTCCTTGTCTATGTTTCCCGAAGAGCTGTTATGTCCCTATCAGATCTCCAGCCATCTGAGCTACCCCACCACTTCTCAACTATTCCAATGATTTCACAGTTCTGTGTCCATACATGGAGACCTAGCTCCTCCTGTTTCTTTCCTAGGCTGCATGCATTTGCATACAGGCACGAGACAGGTTCTCTTTTGACTAGTTTTATCTTTCCTGAGTGCTCTCTCACTCCATACTTCTGTCCCTTGAACCTATCACCCCCCTAAGAACCACTCCCTGACTTAACTATAAGCTGTCATCACCATCCTCCAATCTCACCTAGTTTAAAACCCTTCTTGAAAGGCTGGCCAGACTGTCGGGAAAGATGTTTTGTCAAACAGATCATGTCTCTCACTAGCAATTCTCATTCCTCAGAGGAACCCACAGTGCTAACAGCCAAAGCATTTCTTGTGACAACAGCTACACAGCCCACCATTAACTCACAGGTTGTGTCTGCATCTACCTTAGCACTTCCCTCTCATCTGCAGGATTGAGGAAAACACTACCTATGCTTGCACGTAGGCTCACCTTTGCCTAAAGAGCTCTGCAGACTGTCTCGATTTACTTCAGATTTCCCTTGGCAGCGTCACTGCTGTCCATCTAGATGAGCTGCAACAGGTAACAGTCCAAGTGCCAGACAAGCCTCAGCAGCCTCTCCACACCATCCTGGATCCAGGTCTTGCCAAGCCATAAAACTTGTGTGAAAGCATGTCTGGTCAGCAGATGAGCACCTTTATCTCCTGAAGTAGAACATCTCCAGTCACTGTTACCTGCTGCTTCCACCTGCTGCTAACGCTCAGATAGTTCTTCCAGAAGGAGCTTGTTCCCTGTCATTGGCTACTAGGGCATTGTACCAATCCTGTAAATTTAGATCTGAGTATGGAGAAGGAGCCTTTCTTCTGCTGCGAAGTCACAAACTTCCAGACTTTTCTTGCTTTTAACAAGAACGCATTCATCCCAAATATCTTGATTATAGGACTAGGAGCAGGAAGCCTGCTCCCATGAGGGTCACTGGGCCCAACTGGCAAGTACTTTTAACTGCAGCTGACATAAGAGACACATTATAGTCTTTAAAGATGCTGCAAAACTCAATCTCTCATCACTGTCTCCTCTTGGGATGTTCTCCCACAGCAGACAAAGTGCTGAAGTAACATAACCAGCTTTTGCTAACATGAAGAAATTTCAGATTGCAAAGTAAATCACTTCCAATGGCAAAGCTGAATAGTTCTAGCTAAATTTTGTTTATCAGGGTAGTACAGCATTTTCCCTAGAACCTCAGATACTAGGAAATATTATCATTCTTCTGCACTGATCCTTTTCTAACAGTAAGTGTATATGTAGAAAATCCATACGGCTGACACCACTGCCCTGGCAGACACAGAATTAACAGTGATCCTGTAAGGGATTGGAAAAGCCTAAGGGATTTCATAAAGGGATGGAGTTTAAGAGACAACATTTTTCAAATATAACTGAGGCCAGGATATGGATGCTTATCTTCTGCAACTTTAACTAATGCCAGTACTCAGATCTGAGCAGAAAGCACCATTTTTAAGTTTTCCTCTAAAGGAATCCATAAACCCTTCAGGCTTGGTCAACCATTAAGTATTCAGCATTCTGATTTTGGGGTGGTTTGTATTAGATAAGAATTTCTCACCTCCTATCACTTCTATTTTTTTTTGTCACTTACATTCAGTCTAGGAAAGATAATATTAATTTTCCCTGCTACATTTTTAATTGTATGAAGTAACATACTTCGCATTAGTTTTCTTTCCAGAGGAGGCTCTGTCACACGTTACAGACTTCTGATACCTGTTAGCTTCCCTACCGAACTTTCTGTAATACCAGGGAGGGAGTGAAAAAATCCTGTACCCCCAAACTACCACTGAAATCCATTTAACACTCAAAGAGAAAGTACTTAATACAAACCTTCGGTGAAATGCATTTCAAGCATGACTTCAGTGAGACAGTATCCCTTAGTGGGTAGCACAGAAACCTAGGACTTGTGGGCTAACATAATACAGCTGAAGAAAGAACTCTAAGTCAGCACTAATTTAAGGGTGATGTATAGGCATGCTGCAGTAGACATTATCCCCACAGTTTCTAGCACTAATCAAATGAGACCATTTCATTTGTTGGTAGTACAAAATCAAGAGGAAATACTGCAAGATCCAAGAAGAACAGATGAAGCCAGAATGACAAAAGAGCATTGATGAATTAGTCCTTCATAGCATAGAATTGTACCTGCTGGGAGGAGTGGAATCCTGGGGAAAATCTTCAGGGCAACAGTGGCTGCTGAAATTAAAACGTGTTTTTTACAAAACTCAACTAAAAAATTAAGATATTATAATGCACTGAGAAAAGACAATTGATGGGATCCAAGAAAAATCCAGAGGGAAAAGGAAAAAAGGGAAGAGGAAACAAGATTAGAAAGAGAAGAACAGATCTTGCTGTACGGTGATTAAACTAGTAAGAGGAATGAGCTCTGATCAGGCAATTCACAGGAAGTGTTCATATATTATCCCTCTAAGCGTCTTTAGTCCTTTGTGACGGTGGTGAGGCACTGGCACAGGTTGCCCAAAGAAGTAGTGAATGGTCCATCCCGGGCAGTGCTCAAGGCCAGGTTGGACAGGGTCTTAGACAACATAGTCTACTGTGAGGTGTCCCTGCTCATGGCAGGGTGTTGGAGCTACATGAACTTCAAGGTCCTTTCCAACCATAACTATTCTATGATTCTATGTGTAATGGCTAACCTTGAAACTTCAAAATATTGTATTACTCGCTCTAGGTATCAGGTAGTAGACAAATATTTTAAACCACAACAATATTCATAAAAATACTACAAAACCAGTCCGTAAAGTACCAGTCTATGAGACCTTCATAAAGACAAGCATATGAATAATTTTTAAAGTAGAAAAATATAGCACCTTACAGCAAGCTTATTAAATTATGTACCAAGTATTTCATCCTGACCAAATTTGGAACCCATATTAGCAGTCTTTTCAAATGCCTTTGTTTTAAAGCCATTCACAAAACAGTTGGGAATTCCTTTGCTTGCTACAAAGTCCCCATATAGGATCCAAGTCCTACCTGGAAAAACCCCCATACAAAACTAGAATGAACACACCCATGCACACACACTTCAGTTTTGCCCTGTTTAGTTGCAGAAGAAAGAGCTAATGAATGCACACTATATTCAGTGTTGTGGTCTTCCTCAGCTCACCACTACCACCAAGGCAGAAGTTTTACCCGCTTCCTATTGTTCTCAGTTTAAACATCAGCTCATACCTATAAGCAAATGTCAAGGACAAATGTTACATGTTTTGCTGATCATTTAATGTGAAACAGGCAACTTGTGCAGCAGAAGAGTTGTTTTACAGTACAGAAAATTATTAATAACATATTGCACATACAACCATCAAGTATCAGAAAGAAGCTGCAGAAAGAAGCTTGTTAAGGGTGGGGATGACAAGAAGGATTAAAGCTTCAAAGGAAACACAAATAATTGATAGGTTTGGGGGAAAAAACAGCTCTAAGATTATCTTTGTAACAGAAAACTACTTGTGGTTTCCAAGAAGCAGAAAAATAGATATTACCATATTAACAAGATGATATTACAACAGCTAAGGGCAACAACAGAGAGTAGGAACCTCATTGGAAGAGCTTTATTTACGGTCAAGATTCCCCTAGATGATATGCCATCAGCTGCTGTAGTAACTAAGTAAAAATCTGGACAAAGACTGAAAAATTCTGAGAGCAGAACCATTGAAACTTACCAAACAACAGCTACTGGTTCAGAATCACACTGGATGACTCCAGAATACACAAATACATGAGTAATCCAATTAGACGCCCTACATTATCTTCTCTTGCAGACAATCATTAACATGTGCATTGAAAAACAGCTGTGTGATTAACATATCCTGCTATAGACTATTACTTGTTTCTTAAGAATTATGAGCAGACGAAAATCTCATTTAGTAAAGACTATTCTTTTTCACTTGGCAATGATGGTTTGGTGTTTTCTTTTCCTCTGAAAGGTAAGTTGTTTTGATTTTTTTTTAAAGCGGTTTACCTGCAAGCTAACTAATTGACTTCTGAATTTATTGTACCCTGTTTGTCTTAGCAAAGCTGTAGGATGAGACCTATAAAAAGGTATTTTGCTTTATCTTCATTATAAAAAAGTAATCCGTAACTATCAGATGTGATCCTCTGCAAAGGAGTTCATGAACAATCCACATAATTCCAAATACTTTATAAAGATGATGCAGGCTGCACTTTTAACTGATACTAAATGAACTGCTCAAAAGGATATAAGTGTCTCAAAAGCTAAATATTATTTCTAATATACCATATAAACTTTGTGTATTTCATACTTCACATTTGCTAATGCTGGAATAGAAGCAATGTATAAAGAACTTACTTGTTAAGAGAAAAAAAACATTAAAATTTTCCTTTTGTAACAGTGAGAAGCAAGATAACCAGTAAATCTTCCCCAGACCAAGATATGATTAACAAAAATTCATTAAATTTGGATTACTGATATCCAGTAAAAAAAAACTTGTGGTAAACATGAAGCAACATTACTTTATAGCCACAGACCACTGGGAAACAAACCTGAGTCACTTGGACCTGAAGCTTCTTGAAGGTCACATTTAGAGTCCAGCACAAAAACACATGATGAAAATGATCATTAGCCCAGCTGGATTTTCCCAGGAAAGAAGAAAAACACAGGCTGTAATTCTTAACAGTCTGATTTTATGAACAGAAGCTGAGCTGTAACCAAATCCTCAAGGTTTCTTACCAAACAAGGAAACTAAAGCAGCTGAACTACCAACATAGCAACTTACTTTCTGAGAAGCTATTTAAATGTACTACTGAAGCCCCTTTTTGTAAGGGTTCTTATGAAGTAGTCAGGCTCCCAGAGAGGAGTGCGAATAAGTTTTTTCCACCACTCATATTTTTGACATGAGCAGTGTTCTGTCCAGCTGAAAAAGTCACCAAAAGATATATTTATCAAAGAATGAGAAGTTGTATATTTGTAAATTCCATAGACAATCATTCAGGTGACCTACAAAGAGCTCAAGGCACAGAGACACTCACTTACTTTGACAACTAGATTAAGTTCCAACAGTGCTCTTTGAGAGCAGATACCAAACAGGAACGACAGCCTTTTAGGACAATCAATATTTTAAGTACTAACTGTATGTTCATATATTTTGTTGAAATATTAAATACATGGTTAAACACCTTCCTTAGCAACTTGGACCCTTCTGCACATGAATCTACCCACAAAATATATTAATAATATAGGAAAAGGAGACATTAAAGATTATCCTCAAATTTCCAAATTGCAGAGTTATCTCATACAAGAGGCACACTCACTAAGGATTTTCTCCACTGAGTACCGGTGCAAGCCATATCTGCTTCTTACACATACGAGGTGGTATAGAACTGATTCGATAACTCATTCTCAAAGCCTCTGCAAAATTCAAGGAACTGGCTGCCAGAAGAAAACTCTGAAATTGCGGGGTTGGATTTGATCTTAAAAGTCTTTTTCAACCTAACTGATCCTATGGAACTCCCTATGATAGTATGAAATACTCATTAAATTTTACAGCCATGGACACAAAGCAAACCAAGTAAAATTGGCATAAGAGAACCGCAGCAACAGTAGAGCTTCCAGTCTTGTCCTTCCCTTTTTTATACCTGTTGCAGTGCCCCCACCTAGGAGCAGATCTCCATGCCTAGTCACTTTGTCTACATCTGTAATACAGTTCAGGTCATACTCTCTGGACCTCAAGCCAACCAGCACAGCAGTGCTCACATACATATGGATGTTCTCTCTTGCCCCCTGGACAAACCCTTCAAACTTCAGTAAGGGTTTGAAGTAAGGAGACCCTTCAAATTCCTGGCAAGCACTTACTGGCCTGTGCCCAGGCACTGTCTGTGAGAATGATAGCTGGCTCCCAATAAAACTGTTCTTTCGACCACACAAACTAATGAGCCGCACAGCCTACTGCATGGCAATATTTATGTTAATTAAGGGCCTTATTAATACTGTTACTATTACCTATGCGAGCCTGTGTTTCACCTCAGTGCAGAGCTAAGGATGTAATGGTGTTTTGTACAAAACTAAACGAGCCTCCCAGTACCCATTCAGAAAAGGACCTGAGTTTTATCCAATATACAAACCAGGAGACTGAGATCAAAAGACAATACAATTTACTTCAATGAAATGGTAGTAAAGAGCCAAGAATAAGGGACAGGACTCATTTAGCTGCTGGACTATCTATGATGTTAAATTATTAATTGCTTCTCACAGGGAAGGCAGACATGCACTCACAAGACAAGCTGTGCGCAGGGAAGAGAGTTATGAAAGTATTCACACACTCTCTCAAAAGAGTTAGCTAACTGCCAAAATATGCTGCTGTAACATATTTTCATGTTTAGGTAGCAATTCTTTTCTACATCCCAGGGCTGGAATCCTGTGTGGGGAAAACTGAACTGCTCAGTACATGTAAAAGACAGGCCTCATTAAGTCTTGGACATCTTCTCATTTCTTGGTCATAAATCCTATTACCTTGTATTACAAACTGCCATAAAACTCACAGATAAAAGATAATTTATGCTCAGTGTACAGAAGCTAATGTTTCTGTACTCCTGAGAAGCACACAACCAGAAAATGAGACAGTATGTATGTGGAACCTTAAGCCATTCATATTGAACATGACTAGAATGATAAACATGACTCTAAGGGCCTAATGCTCTTCAGCCAGGGTATATTCTAATGGTAATTGATATTACCAAAATTCCAAGCATAAAATGTACAGACTGTTGCATAAAATATCTTGCATATAAGGACTGATTACTCTTTATTTAGAATTCACGCTTTCTTTCCTCCCCCACTACAGAAAGAAGTATGATGGCTATTCAGAACAGAGAGACTTTTTTTCTTCTTTTTTTCCTTTTTTTCTTTTAATTCCAATCATCACATTAGAAAATGCTTCAGGCCAAGCATTACCTCCTGGAATTCTTACACAGTCTCCCTATTTCTGACTCTTGCTTTCGGACTTGGCACTGATTTTAACTGGGGTGGTGATCTGCTAAAGGAAATATTTTGCTTTAATGAAGACTGAGCAAAAGATGCATTTCATTTAGGTTGCTTGTCGTTAGTTTCCTTTCCCATCCAGATGACAGAAAATCTTTCACTGTCAACATAAAACTTCCGTAGTTACAAACTATGCTCTCATTGCTTACACCCTTTGTAATGGTTGGAAACCTAGCTGAGAGTTGATTACCTCTCATGACTGAGAGGCATAACAAAGTATGCTTTTTGTCACAGTGCATTCAGCATAGTATACATATTTATATTCATCGTGACTGTATGTCGGAAAGAGACAGGAAAACAGAGGTGTGCAGCTGTTCTATGACACTTGGCTGCACTGGGGCCCTGGACAATGCTCTCAGGATGGACAATGGTGAGATCATGAGACACTGCACAGCCCCATGAGTAAACAATCAGAGATCTGGCATAAAGCTGGTTGTGTTTCTAAGGGTATAAAAGCAGGACCCTCTTGTGGCCATGAGAAAAGCCTTACCTACAGGTGGATGCACCACATAGGGACTTTCCCAGTTACCGGAGACTCCTGGCACTGGCTGCAATGGGGCTTCCCAGCTGCAAGTGTGGGCCTGGATGATGCTTCAGTGGTAATCAGTGATGTATTTCTTCTTAATCTCTGTTCTCTCTACACAGTAATGATTTAACGCATTCATAACTTTCTTTGGTATTTCACTTATATACCTCTATCTCTGATTTGCTTTATTGTACTTATTCACTATATATAGAGAGATGTTTACTTCATTCACATTAGTGTGCTTGCTTTACTGTGCTTATTGGCTTTAGTGTGCTCATATAATAAACTGTGCATGTTACACAGCTAGTGTGTGGTCACTTTGTGGTGCACCCTGCCTGTCAGCAAAACACCCTCCCACAGGAGCAACCTGTTTCACACCTACTTTTTTTTTTTTAATACTTGTTAAGTAATTTGACCAATATTGGAATTCATTTATCTAAATTTAGATAACTACAATGTATTTCTATCGCAATCCCAGCCAACCACACAGTCTCTCCACAGACACAAGTATTTAAGGGGTGTAATAATTCCCACCTTTTTTCTCTCCATCTCTTAGTATAGTTCATCCTTATAGGTCAGAAATGAATATAGAAATTTACTTCCTTCTAGTTTTCTTCACTTTCCATGCCAAAACATATTTCCCAGTATCTTTCAAAAACTTGCACTGTCTGCATCTATTTTCCAAGAAATGCCTTAGTACTCAACATGCCGTTCATTCAGTACTTGGATAACTGTAGTGACTGATGAAAAAAGGACTTGCTTTACCTGGTCCTCCTTGGTTGGTAGGCTGCAATGGATCCGAAATCAGGCACTGTCCTTACTGTCTTCCTCTATCACCCCAAATACTTTCAGCAAGTCTACAAGCCTGTTTCCTACAACAATGTGGACCTTTTACAAGTGTGTTAAAACCGGATTTCTTCTGCTGCATCCCTCTATATCAACATTGTAGTAATGTAAAATAGCTCTCTTTCAAAGCAACTGCTTATTAGATTTTCTGGTGTACTTAGAAACCCACTCAAACTGTCCCCATCTTAGTTTCTGCATTAGTACCAAAAACTTTAGCAGCTTGAGTTGCTATTCTCCTTTGTATCCTTCCTAGGGCTTTCATGGGATTAGCAGTTTATCTGCTCTGTGCAAATATTTTAGCCTCTGCCTAGGCACACATCATAGAGAACCAATAATACTCTTTCACTATAGAAAATGGAGGGCTAATGTTATTTTGAAGCAAAACTATGGTTATATTTTGCTCACATATTTTATGCAAAGAATAAAAAAATGATCGAATTCTTCTTTCCCCAAGTGAGAAAAGTTTCAGATCTACATTTTAGAGTAGAAGAAACATGCTCTTAACTTCATCATTTGTATTAGCATTTGAATCTCAAAACCTTGCTTCATTGGTTGCACAGTTTCCAGACTTGCATTTCAAAAAGTCAGTGGGTCTCTCACCGTGTTCAGCTCCCTCCTACCTTGATTTTAGATTACAAAGGGGAGAGAGGAAAAAGAGAGAATATCTTGTTCGTAGCTGTTTGTAGGAGAAAAACACCACACTGATGTCCACATAAAGAGTACTTTCAAGCTTAGGATCCTCAATTCTTTCTGGGTATGAAATACTCACTTGATTTTTACCTAAACTATGCAGGAACAATGTTATTATCTGGAGGTATCATGACAGTTGACTGAAGATGCTGACAGTGACAAGTTTAAACCAACAACAAAAAGCAATTTTGTGTCAAAGTTGGCATTAAGATTGTTGAAACAGTCTGCCCCCTTTATCTTCCCCTTATTTCCGTACACTAGAAAGAGCCTGAGGCTACAGAAGTTGGTTACTGGCAATGCAGAACGCCAGCCAGGAACGGCAGGGAAAATTAATACTCTGGGGAACATTCCCCATCAACAGTAAAGTATTAAATGCTTCTCATACAGCATTATTAAAACCAGAAACTAAAGAAGTTTCCAGCAAGCCCAAACAATTAGCAACCTCCCGTTCCTATTTCAATGCACAAATCATATCTTTTTTTTTTCCAAGTCACAAAGGATTGAATTATTCATTCAAGACTCTTCTGAAAGCAACTTTAGGCATGGCATTATAAAGCCTCTTATGGAAAAGATGAATGAAAAGAGTTAAGTCTTTCCAATTCAAGTGAATTGTAAGCTAAATTGGCGAATCACCATCTTGTTTTATTTTTTCAGTATCTTCTTAAAAACATTCTAAAATTATTTCACAGTCGTCAGTGGAGTTCTGCACCCACAAATCAATCACAAGCGAGTTACTCTTCACTTTCAGATTTTAACCACAGTTATCCTTAAGTCTTCTTTCTCCCTCACTCTGCTGCCTCTATCCATTTTGTGCAAGTAATGATCAGAGCCACTCCTCGTCTTGCTGCTAAATGAGCTCCTGTATCTACCATCTTTCCTGCAGACGCAGTGCTTCAAAGCTGTTAATACACCATCTGCCCCCTTGGATTAATATCTATAATCTCACAGAACCTTATTAATGCTTTTCTCAAATTACAATGAGGTGTGGTGCAGGGTCTTGTCAAATTTATCAGTGAATATTATTTGTTTTAATGAAATAACCTTTTCAAGATAAAATGAGAAAGTTAGTTAAGCTTCCAGAAACCCTGACATCAGGAAAAGATGCTTACAAATAAGCAAATGAATCACTGTTAGAAAAGACTCTTTGATGCTTAGATTTGCCTCTAAATTAAATCTTAAAAGGAGAAGCCCAGCAAGATCTTTTGCGTGTGTTGTTTTATGAATCAATAAATGGAATAACAGACCTGAAAACCCACAAAAATAACACATCTTAAATGAATTCCCTTGTTGATGCTAGCTGGATTACCATCATAATGAACTGCACCACTCGGACCACATAAGATCTCTGCCTAAGTTTGTCAGGAATTCCCTCGTATCTTCCTCTTACATCTTTCTTTTGTTACTCTTACTTCAGACATCCCTACTGCTACTCAACATTGCTACTCAACATGCAAAAGTACTGTGTGCTAAATTTAAACTTACTGGAATCTAATTTAAAAGTTTTGGGTTTTGTTTTTCATTTATAATCAAAATCCTGTATTTACCCAAACTGAGGTTTCATACTTTCTGGATTTCTTGTTCCTCCCGTTTTAAACAAATCTCTCTTGAACAAATTAAACACAATGCTTTTCAAGGCAAGAATGCAGAGCCCATCATTTGCTGTCCACTTCCCTGCAATATTTTCTGTATTTACGCTCTGACCCTAGAGAATACAATTAAGTAAATGAGCATTTAATGGTGTAAGACCTACAGGGTTAGCATAGGTGGAGGGTCAGTTTTATTATGAAGTAGCTTTTCATAACACTTACCGGTTGAAGCAGGTAAATCAGTGAGCACTCCTGGATAACTATCACTGGCAAAGGCGTGATTTTTGTTGCATGAAAAAGCGTTTCCACTGATGCCATTATTTGGTCAAAGCGTCCTCCAAGTCCACCCAAAGTCACAATCACATCGATCTAAAAGATAAAACACGAACATTCACTGACAAAACTTTCAGGAGTGATCTCTAAACCCTGAAAATCAACAATAAAATCACTTTGGGGAAAAGAGTAAGAAAAAAATAACTACTGGCTTTACAAAAGCAGATGTCAAATACAGTTATTTACTCCCATTACTGATAAATACCATTATGTGAGTTCTGAGGCTGAGTATTAAAGCTCGGTAAATTCATGGCCAACATGTGGTGCTTTTATAAAGTACATAACTGTTCTCTCTAAAATAGAAGCCAGTCTTTGCATGCACTTAACTGTCTGCCCTGATTATGTAGAGCCTATGATACATCACTCCACACCTAAGCTCTCAAATACCTGTGGTGTATCTGAGCCTTAGTATCCCCAGATCTTAACATCATTTCTGTATTGTCACTGCTTACAAAGCGAACAAAGGAAATTTCAGATCAGGGCCATTATATGCCGTTCTCCTCACAGCATTTTAATGTGCAAGCACTTCCACTCACAGGCTGGCTCTACTAAAGACTAAAAGTACTACTGAAGTAGGAGGTTCCACTCCAAGCAACTGGAACATCATCTCTACCTGACTACTTGCACGAGGCCAAGGGGTAGGACTACTGCTGCTTCATTTCCCTTATCAAGACTCTGCACACTTTATTTCCTATAAGCAGAAAGGGAGTATTTAAAAGCCTTGATTAAGAGTTTTTGGGTCCTCAGATAAAAGGTCACTGAGGGCAAAGTATTATTATTATTACTACTTTCATAATGTGAATCAGTTATGTTCAGTAATTGTGTTTTAAAAAGCTACCACTGACTAAGCCATATCTAGAGCCCTAACACATTGCAGCTCTAAAGTCTTTAGAAGCTGCCTTGACAATGGCCATCTGGTGAAGTTTCCAACTTTATGGGGCTTAAGTCTATGGCTACTGTGATTACATGAAGTTTTACTCAACCCAGGAGCCACATAATGGTGCTCTGTGTATCTGCAATGATAAATTAATAGCATCAGCTTCTATTTTTATTACCAGGGCTAGAGCTTTATGATTCTGTTGAATATTGGTTTGCATGAAAATTAACCTCTCTTCCTTTTTGTGAAGAATTACACCATCTTTCTCAGTACCACCAGGAAAATACTTGAGAAACCAGAATGGATCAACATAACACATTGTATTAGCAGCAAACACTAAAACAAAAAAAAACCTGTTCTTGTACTGCAAACAGCATGTATTTTCTGTGCAGCTTACAGATGACACAGACCTAACATGCAACCAACAGAATACAAATGGTAGGAATACATATCCTTAAACAGAAGACAAAACAGCAAAAGCAAAAAAAGCATGTGTTCCCAGCTAAACCATAATACATTACCTGTTTTATTGATTCCAATGTAGAAACAAACTGCTTTTGTTTGACTGGTGATGATGGTGATTTAAAAGGATGAATAAATTCTTGAAAATACTATTAAAAAGTCCCACCAACACCAGTTCCCTACCAGACAATCAGCAGTAAAAATGCCCCCAACCCCAACAGAGGCCATGGGGAAAATCTGCTACGTTAATGTGGAACCACAGTGAAGTTAAAGTAGCTTTGCAAAGGCTCAGAATCCACATGTATGTTGTTTTTCTTGTGAGCAATGAGACTTAAGCTTAAATATTAACCTAGCCCAATCTTCAAAAAGCTGAGCAACTACTGTATAATTTCCTAGTATGCATGTCTCACCACACATGAACTTGTTTGTTTTGGCTTTGACATTTGCTACAGTTTAAAAGGTAAGGATGAAGGAAACACAGAACTCTGCCTGATCTGTAATTAAAATGGTGCAATAACATTCTGAGTGTGTCTTATTTTCCTTATAAAACTGCCAGTATGTCAGAAAAATCCTGTTCTGTTATTCACACGGGTACTTATTGAGAAGTACAGGACCTATCTCAAACAATGAAGTGTTCAGTGACTGCAGTTTTTTCTGATAGATTGCCACAGTACTGCGTGTTGAAGAAAAGTCCTACTCCTTATTCAACAGCAACAGGGAAGTGAGTTGTTTTCCAAAAGTAAGAAAATAAAATCAACCTAGCACAGAGTAGATCTATTGAAAAGGTATTCATAGAGCAGAGGTTTGGGGTTGTGGTGTGTTGGAAGAAAACTAATAAAAGTATCTGAGGAGGGAATGTAGTATTATTTAGGGTTTGCATGGATTGTGAAAATGGAAAACATGACATGTCAGGTTCACAAACAAACCCAGCTGGAGTACAAGAGAAGCAGGCAGAGAGGAAAGCTAAAATTTGGCACGTCAGGTTGACAGTCCTGCCCTTCACTCAATAGTCTTGGCAGCAGTGACAGGAATCCCGACATTGTAAGATTTTCAGACACCCTCTTTGAAGGTCTAGGTATATACACGTTGTTTATTTAACAAAAAAAAAACATAGAGAGGCTAAGGCTAACAAAAACCTTGACAACCTTTTCATCTGAAAGCTATCAGCTCCGTCAAATAACAAACACAACACAAAACCGACAAACTAACAGAAAATCAGTTCCTTCCCTGCAATCACTGCTCCTCTCACTCTGCTATGCGCTTAAGAAAACAGAAGTGCCCTGAAAGCACATACACATCTTTTGGTCATTCCAGAACCTAAGACAGAGCAAATACCAAAGCAAAGGACATGTATATATTCCCACACTACAGAGCGCAAAACCCATTTGTTTTTCTACTATGATTTCCTGTATAACACAAACTACAGAATTACAGTGCTACAGCTAATCAGCCCAGCAGGTAGCATTTGACTAACACACTGTACTTCAATTGAAATGTCTATGCTAACTTAAATGTCCTGTCATCAGTGCCTTTACACAATTTGTTTTCACGCAGTGTCACTCATATCCTGAAAAAAAAGGTTATAAAATCCTAAATAACTACAAAGAATAGCTTGGATCATTGCAAGCACATGTAAAGGGCAACATATTCTCTTAGACTATCTATATATAACTTGACTTAAACATATTGCACAGCATCTTTAATAGCTATCAAGCTTTAATTTAGAAAGAGCTGAAGATTTAAGAGCGGAATTCAGTCATCTTTAAATGATACACTTATGCATTACAATCTCCTGAAAGAGTTTTAGGAGTCACTACCGAACAGCAGGGCTGTTTGGAAGGAGAAGGGAAGCATAAAAAAAGACACTGTGATGGCAATTCAGTGATGTATTTTTTCCTTCTCCTCTAATCTATAATTTAGAGAGTGCAGTAACCAAGGGGAGCTGATGAGCATCACATCAGAATGAAGTTGTTTAGGTTCCTGCTTCTGCTCTCACAGAGACTACTGAAATAGACAACTTGCTGTAAAATGTTCGCAGGCTTGCTAAATGCTATCCTTCTCCCAAAACTGGTCCATGTGGCACTCCTTCTTCTGGCATGCATGGCTTAAATACAAAGAAGATTTCCAGTATAGGAATGAGGAAGGTTTATTTAAGGAGAATGGTGAAAGGACACAGGAAGCTGGGAACTGCCTGGGATGAGTGAAAACACTGCAGGATCTAGCATTGTAATGTCAGCAACACGATGACATCTAAGAGCAAAGTCCAAGGCTGGAACTGACAGCAAAGTATGTCCATTCTTTTCAAACCTGGTAAGAAATCCTTTCCCCAGGGTGTGGGTAAGGCTCTGGACAGACAAGTTGAAGGACTTTCTTCCACATTAGCGTGGTTTCAGCCAGAAAACTTGCAAACAAATATGCCTAAGTGTCAGGTGGGTAGGTTAAAGGGAACGCATGTACTGACAACAACTAGCATTACTGGATGAACTGTGAAAAAGACCTTCCCTAAAGCAAAAAGGGAAGGCAACAGTAATCAAGGTGCTGTAAAAGCTCTGGAGCCATGAACAAACCCGCCCTCCCTGTCAGACCATCCGCTGCTAATACCTAAGATATGCCAATTACAGATCAGATGTTGTATCTGCTTTGACCATAGCTTCCTTTCATCACTTTCTCACTTCACTGGTATCTTTTCACCTTTCACCGCCTTTCTGAATTTCCTACCATTCACAGGCCTATTCCTTTAATTTAAAGTTTTAGGGAAATACGATATAGAAAATACAATTACTGTAGTAACATGCACTGAAGTGTATTAGATGCTGAGATACATATATATTGAAGTATATGCTGAAAAACAATTAAGCAGTAGTGTGAATGCTATAATTATTACTGCTTTATCACTTTGACACTTCATCAATTTTGACTAGTTTACAAGAAAAGCATTTTTTCCTTCAGAAGGCAATTTCATCCACTCAAGATGTGGTTTGAAAATCTGGACATATCCTTTCTGGTCTCTGCCTTAGCTTCACTACTGAACACTTTAAAATACAGCAGCACTTTCCTTGATAACAAATGAGCCAGATCAGATTTCAGCTCACTCTCTCATAGTTGTATTAAGAGCTCTTGTGCTGGCCAGGTCACAGTCATTTTTTTGTATCATCCACAAAATAGCAGTGTAAATTTAATGAACTATTAAAATCCCACAACCCAACAATAAATATATAGCACAATATTGTCCATTTGAGTTGATTATACTGGTCTGCTAGCTCAGGGTTTTATGTAAAAGGTATGGCATTCACTTCCTACAGGAAGGATATGCCCAGCCACACAGCAGCATCTGAACTTTGCTCAGGTAGAACCCTCTTTAGCCAGAATTCACTCCTGGCTTCAGTCTTCTATCTCTTCACAGGAACAAGAGCTCTCAGCTAAAGGCTGCCATTCTGTCCATGCACCTGAGCTGATAACTTTCAATCAGCTTCCTTGTCACTTCACTGATTCCACTAATCTTTACATTGTACCAGCTCTACAAAATCCACGTGAACTGCTCAACCCCAAGCAATCTGGATTTGACTGTCTGGTCTTGTGCTGAATATTCCTAGATGGCCTTGATCAAACAGGACTCCGTGGGCTTCAGAGTAGGGACAGCAATAACTCCCACTCTACTACAGCCAATCAGCTGGAGCACAGCTCTACAACTGATGCTGCATCTGAGATCAGGGTAATTAGAATTCCTTATTGACTCAAATTTTCTGGGTAAAGGGCTTGTCCCTACTCCAGACTGCTACCATGCTGTTGTGAGTAGGCAGAAGTGCACTAAAACAAGTCTCAAGAGCAATCTGTCCACTGAGGCTTTGGAGAAAAATATGTGCTGGTTTTGACCCAAACACATATTTTGCACATGAACAAGGATTCCAGAGCAATCAATCGTGTCTTCTGAAAAATCATAAAATCTTTATGTCTTTTAAAACAATTTGAAAAGACATTGACAAGCATCAGGCTAACCTCTGTTCCCACAGCTGAACCACTGTAATCCACAGTATGTACTGCAGTATCATGCTTATGGAAATGTAAAACCGATTACTGTAAACTATCATACCCCTAAGAAAGCAAGCCCAGTATTTCTGTTAGCAGTAATGCAAGAGGCCCTCAAACGATTATGCTAAAATGGTCTAGAGAATCTCTTTCATGGTCTCATATCCACTCACATCTAGTGCCAAAAGCTGTGTTTGGCACATGCTGTGTTTTTAATTTCTTCACATACTGCCGCCAGCAGTTAAAAAAGGGGGAAAACTAACTATAAAATCCCATCAATGAACAACTCAAAGGAGGGAAAAAAATGATCCTACATTCTTCAAGAGAATGTGTTCGTTGTGAGCTTTCCATTTCACATTTCACTGAACTCTGTCAGACTTTAGTGGAATAGCTTCCTTCCCCTCCCTCCATCAGATTTCCATGTTGTCACAAAGTGGGACAACACAACTACAACCCTACCACATCCCTTCCAGCAGGACCCCAGTCATCCCACACTCCTCAACCACAGCTAACCTGCAGCCTGTGCTAAAGGTTAAACCAGTTCCGCAGGCGCAGCAGGTGGTAAGGGTACTGCACAGAGAAGCTTTTGGCTGTGAAGACTCTCCCTAAAAGCCTCTGTTATTCCCCCAGAGGGATACAGATCACGATCCAGATGAGGCAGCCTTACCTGGACCACAGCTCCTGCTGCAGCATGCCAGCAGAGATGTTCTTGTACAGGAAAGTCTCCATACCTGATGGATCAGTTTTGCCTGCTAGCCCGCAGTGAGGATACATATCCCACGACATGTATCAATGAGACCCTGCATGTCTGCATGGCTCCATGAGCCCTGACAACTCCTCTTTGATTTCCTATACAGTCCTATGGTGGGTTCACCTCAGCTGGCAGGCAGGCACCCACCCCAGCTCTTCCTTCCCTTTCCTCAACAGGACAGTGGGAGAAGAAAGATGAAAAAGCTCATGGGTCACAACAAGGCCAGGAAGATTGTCAATTACCAGGTGCCATCAAAAGTAAAACAGATTGAACTTGACAAAATTAATTTATCACCAATTAAAAATCAAGTTTGAGAGGGAAAAATAGAAGACAAAACTAAAGCCATCTTTCAACCACTCCTTTTTTTCCAGGCCCAACTTCATTCCTAGCTCCTGTATCTCGTCCCTCCATAAGCAGCATAAAGGAATGGGGGACCGTGACCAGTTCGCACCCGCTCCTCTCTGCCTCGCCTTCCTTATCGTGTTCTTCCCCTGCTACAATGTGATGTCTTTCCCGTGGGGTACAATCCTTCAGGAGCAAACTGTTCCAACGTGGGTCTCCCACAGGCTGTAGCTCCTGCCACAAGCGTGGTCCTGCGTGGCCTCCCCTCCACAGGCTGCAGCTTCCTTCGAGGCACATCGACCTTTGGCTGCGTACCTGCTCCATCTCTGGCTCCGCGCAGGCCGCAGCTCCCTCAGGAGCTCTCCACTCGCGACCTCCAGAGGGGAGTCTCCGTGGAACCGCTGCGGGGGGCGGCGGGAGCCCCTCCTGCCGCTCTGCCCTCGGGGCTGGCCGGGCCGCTCCTCGCCCTTCTCCCCTCAGCGCTCCCCGCCGGGCAGCGCCCGCCCCTCCTCAGCCGAGGGCGCTGTGCACGAGGCGCCCGCCCGCGGCCGAGGGGCTGCGCTGTTTCCCGCCGTGGGGCCGCTGGAACCGGCTGGAACCGGACTGGACTCACCTCACCTCACCTCACCTCACCTCACCTCACCTCTGAGAGGTGAGATCTTTTCCTGTGGCTTTCTAAACCAGATGTGTCTTTTCTTTGAAATTAACCTTCATCCTATTTTTATTACAATTTTGTCAAGTTCAGCTATCAGATTTTAAGGAAGGAATCACAGGGAAAACATTCGGCACAAAATGGTGTAGTGTGAGGCATCCCTGCCCATGGCAGGGGCTTGGAACTAGATGATCTTAAAGCCCTTTCCAGTGCAAACCATTCTGCGATTCTATGATAATACAGAAAATGGAAAAATCTTCATTTGCATTAAAGGGTGATGCTGGTTGTTTATTTACTTCATCTGGTAAGAATTAATGGCTCAGGCGCTTCCCCTGCATATCTTAACATTTAGCAATGAAGTCTGTATAACAGATGCCACAATTAACAGGGAGCTGCGGGGCATCCTCCTGCTCTGGCAGCAGCACTGCAGAGGACATAATGACAGGAGGCAGTTGTGCCTAACCAGGGCGAGATGTTAGCTCTGCTATTTAAAAAGTTTAAACTTGAGTTCACACAGGTCTGAAGATCTCCCAATAGGTCCCAACAGAACAGTAATATTTTCAGCTGGTCTGAACATTAATCTTCATGACGAACAAGGGGATAATAGCCTGTCCTATTATACTCAAGGGACAGATACAAGATCTGAAACTAAAGACAGAAAATATTTCCAGTGTCTCTCAGGCCCTATTCTGCACATAGCTCCTCTTACGAGTGATTTCACTGAATACCTGGGCAGTACAGAATGAATTTCGGTTTTATTTTTCCATGCAGATTTGCAGAAAGAAGTTTTGAATTTGTTTCTAAGAGGCTGGAGATATTCTCATGTTGAAGGAAGTGGGTTAGGATCTTAGAAGTCCATATTCCTTTTCAGAGTAGGTTCAGTATTTATAGCAGGTAAGCTAAACACAGCCTGAATAATGTCAGACTACACCCATTACAATATCTCTTTTATTTTTCTGCACTGCCCGCTAGACCCTATAAATTTAGCCATGCGCTTAAAAAGAAATGAAGCATGATTTCTTAAACTGGAGGCGCTTGTGAAGCTGTAAACATTTTATGCACACATTTAATCTGCACAAAATACTGAGCTTTAATTGTTCAGTACTTAGTTATGTAGTTGTTTAAAAGGGAAGCTCAATGGGTTCTTTAGGCAAGCTGAAGAGACCATCCCCCTTGAGTCTCCTCCTTAGCAGTGTCAAAAAGTAGCTGATTAAAAAGAGTGTGAGCATCCGAACTGGCAAAGTCTAGCTGACAGTGCAGCTCTGCTATGAAGACCTATCAGTCCCCACCTCTGCTGAGCTTGTGCTACTGACTTTTCAACAGTGGGAATACTCTGAAAAGGAAAATTGACATCCAAGATCCCAACCAACTTCCAACAAACAGAAATCAATGCACTGTCCAGAAATCCCACTCTACTTCTGCTTTTTTCTTTAAATTATCTTCATAGACCCAATACAGGCCCCTGTAGGGCATAGAAGGATTACATAGGAAAATTACTCAGTATGTGACGTGCTGTGTTCTTGAAGACATCCATTTTGCATGAAATTATTCTAACACAAAGATACTCAGTGTGTCTTGATGCCCACAACTCTACTGGAGCAGGTAGACAGCCTGCTTCCCTTTCACGAAATTAGGTTGTTTCTCTTTGGGAACTGACTAGTTCTGATAGCCTATATTAGAAGAAATGTACTTTGCCATACCTGTACAATGGGAAGCCTCAAAATAATTCAACAGTAGGATAGATGGGTTAGATACTACACTCCTGGAAGGTGCATTTGGACCTTAGAGTTGAAATAGTCATCACTCAAGGATACATCTGTACACCCTATAGAGGGATTTGTTCCTGTTGAAAGTTATTATGAAATTCTACATTTTTTTAAGTGAGAATTTTCAGGAAACGTTTTAGATCCATTTGTTTCTGACAAAGGTTTATGAAGAGGATTACTGTTAATAACGCATAAAAACCTTTTGATACAGCACTTGACAGTTTAGAAACCTTTTCATTACACATATTTAACTTCCCCTAAAATAAATCTCATTTGCATTGTCTGTTCTCTTCCTGTGAGGCATTAAGAAGAAAAACTCAACAGTGCTACCAAAACAAAATAGTTTCATTCTTAGCCCTGTGTCCTATATGGAATTTGGAGGTAGAGCCACAAACTTGAAGGTCCCTGTAAAAGCTGCATGCTCCAGTTCCATACCAGCTTTGGTATCTTCCAGACTGCCTCTCCCCCTGTTTATGGTATTTAGTTACTTCCCTGTTCCGAAATCCTTGAAACAGCCTGTCCTCATTCCTAGGCTTTTTTTTAAAAGCCACTCCTGCTACTGTTCTGGGTATCCAAAAGTTTTCAGAAATGAAAACAAGTAGTGATCTGGCATGAAATTTCCTGAGTTTCATTTTAGAGTTTTTTCTGTTTTCCTTCAGGGTCTTTTTCTTAGTGTAAAGACAACCTGGGGTGCTTAACCTGTCTGAACACTGCATAGCTGAAGGTGGTACATGAACATCACTGTCTTCCCTTCAGCACTTTAGAAACACAGGACTTCACTAGCATTATGCTTAGTTTAGCCTCCCTCAACTGAAAAGAAAGCAGACTGATTTGACGCTTTCTTTAAAAGAGCAAAGAGAAGAATGCTTGCATTCACTTAAAAGACTATCTTAGACCGCTAACAGATTGAACCTTTAAAGTGTAATTTAAAAATGGAAATGTTAGTATAGTATCCCTTTACTGCAAAGGGTTTCTAGGAAGAGTTGGTTTGGATTTCTTCACTTTTCATCTTGACATTGATGCTTTTATCAATTTAAACACACTAACATTAAACCACTAGGAGGCATGTAGGTTTCAATAAAATTCATTTCTTATATCTTCAGCCCATATAACCAAATGAGCTGCTTTAACTTTTTTTTAAGCAGAAAAGATAATAAAGTTAAATGAAAAGTCCCAGAGTTTAGTTTTAAGACTAAATGGTATTTTAGATGAAATAGTTAAAGAAAGCTGAGTTTGTAACTGTGAGATAAAGATAATGGCTTAAATCTATCTTTACATTATGAGGATTCTCTTAGAACTCCATAATTGATATACACACTTCCACTTCTCGCTGCCGTGAGCTGCAATGAGCTGCCTGTGAGTCAAACCAGGGACACTGTTCTGAAAAAAGCACTTGATGAAGGCTGGGAGTAGGAGTATCCTCCCCAGCTGTACCACTAGCATGCTGGGAGACTGTGGACAAGTTGTTTCTGTATTTCTGCTCTCCAGCCTGCAAATTGAAGACAGTAATGTTCACTTTTAATGCAAGACATGTTGATTTCTAAGTAAGAGATACTGTAAGTATGCCTACCACTTTGCCAGTTCAAATGTTTTCTTGAAATAGCTTGTGTTACATGAGAGAAAATTAAGAACAGAAAGTAGAACCAGACAGAAATTACTGTAAATAAGTTTACTTGAAGGTCTTGTAATGAAGTAAGGGAAGTACCCACATAACCGCAGAATGGATAAAATAGTGATTAAAGCAGTAAAGCAAAATGTTGCACACCTAAGTGTTCAATAGACCATAAACACCAGAAAAGAAACATACAGCAGAAATAAAGACAGAGTGATGAAGACATTAAAAAAGCATCATATAAGGCCAGGAAGGTATAATGCAAGAAAATGTGTGCATTTACATGCATGTGCGTGCATGCATACTCACAGTCATGCAGAAAGAGAAAGAGAAGTATGTAACAGCCTCTAGGTTGGAAAGAAACTTCAGGAGTCACATTCTGTTGGTGGTATTTCACTGCTTCACCTATCCAATACAATGCGATTCACAAATGAATTAGGGCTTTGGAGAGGGAAAATTAAGACTGATTCTAGCTTCCACATATAAAGGGTACTGCTTGTTCTAACATTCACTGCAGTATGTAATTACTGCTTGTTCTAATATTCACAGCAATATGTAATTATAAATACATATAATTAGGTGACTTAGATTATCACAAAATGACTCCAGTGCTGCTCTCTGCATGACTTGGCTATTCAATGTAAACCAGAAGTGAGTGACCCTGAGGATTCAGAAACTATTGTAAGAAGTTATATTTGAGACAAGGAAAAAACAGTTATGAATTTGGCTAATTATTCTAGAAGACAGATATTCAAATAACAAGGTGGTTTTCTTCCAGATTTGTGTCTCAGTTGACTGTCAACTCCAGCTGCATGTTTTCTAGTGGTAAAGGCATCTCTAAGGCCTTTTCTCAAACTGAATTTTCCAACAACTAGCAAAATCTAAACTAAGTTTGCAGCCTTCTCTCCGGTGGTGGCACTGAGTGTCTATCTCACCTTCGCTCTCACTCAGGTGACCTCTGAGAAAGCTGTTGAACATGATTATCTTTCACTACTTTATTCCAACATCAAATGCTATTTGGGTGAACAGGAAGGGAGAAGACGAGGAGGACAGAGGTGCAGAGCCATGGAAAGTAAATTACACAAACTTAAATTCCTTTGGAACAAAGTACTGCCTCCATGCATTCATGTGAGCTCAAAAAACTCCATGACATACAGCTTCTGTAGAGGTGACCAATAGATCAGAGCAGAAATTTTATCCATTCAGTGTATCAGGTAAGTGATAACTTACTCTCTAGCCAACAGGGAAACATCTGTTTCATATACCTCACTCCTTACAGCTGAATTTAATCCAGATAAACTATGTCACAGGATTGTATATACATTGCATGTAATTCATTTCCTAGCTTAACATATTGCTACCCAGAAAGAGCAGCAAACACAGCATGATTGTAGTATCAATATATTTTTTTTTTAAAGATACTAAAGAGAGATTTTCCTTGTTTAGTAACTTCAACTATAAATCATAGGAAAACAGATTTGTACTGTCTCTCATACTCCTCTTTGACAAGTGCTGTGGATAAACCAGACAAAGCGGGTAAAAATCAAAGCTGGAGACATAAGTATTTTCCCTGGAACTAGGAAGACATATTCCAGCTAGTGAATACTCTCAGTTAAAAGGAAAGCTTTTATGATACTTCTTTCCAGAAGGGAAAACACCGTCATAGTGACATGCAAATTTGTACTTTTGGACAAAAATCCCAATGCAGATGAAAAACCCCTTCTTTAGTCACTTCTAGATTTCAGACCCTGGACCTTCCTTTCTTCTCAATTCTATGTACTTCCTGGGTGACCACAGAATTCAATGGTAGCTTTCTGCTCTGAAGAAATTTGCATTCTCCTCAAACATTTTAGATCTATGGCTTGAACAGTCTGTTTTCTCACCACTTGACATTTTGTATGCCAGCACATTACCTGTGCAATTGCAGGTATTTAAAGAGGCTGGAGTTTCAGAGGGGCCAAAAGGCTGCATCTATAAACTAAGGCCAGTATATGTTGTAAGCACTCAGAATCTGTGGTACCTGGAGACCAGCCATCAAGCTAAGTATTGCATTATAAAGACATCCAGAACAATTACCAAGCCTTCCACTAATGAATGATACCTAATACTTTGAAAATAGGGCAAACTGGAACCCAAACTAGTTATTTATACAATTGTGATACAGTTTTCAGCTCCATTTGCTTAAGTTTCTCATACTTGTCTATGTTGAATGAACAACTTCTTGGGAATTCCTTATGTCAGAAGACAAAGGATACCAAAGCCAGAATTGCGTGCTTTGCCAGTGTGCGTGAATCAGCTCATAGCTTCTCACTAAGGTTTTATGAAAGAGACACTGCAAGTAAGAAGCAGCTGGGGCTGAACAAACACAGTACTTAACTTTAGAAAACATATCTGTGCTACGTCTTGCACCTCTGAAAAACTCCTGATTGTATTTAAAGCACATGTTACATCTAACTGAACTGAAATCTTATGTTTAGTGCATTGGCATGAACTATGCAATTACTGCAATTACACTCTGGCTTGTACTTGACAAAATATCAAGGATTATAATGCAGTATCCTTTAGCCAACTTAACAGGGCTTTACCTAGGAGAGTGATCAAGGAATTCAAAGTTTTACAAACAGGCTACTTATAGTTGAAACACATCTGTAGCTGTCATGTTCCCATTGCTCTTATTTTAATCACACATTGATTATTCATTATAAAACCTCTTGTGATACCTTAAAAAAAGAATCCCTCTGTAGCAATTGCTGGGATTTGATAATGAACCAAATCCAGGAAACACTCAGGTTCCCCTTCATTCTAAGGGTAATTCTGTTAAGAGGGAAGCACCTTACTCACCAAAGTCAAAACAAATCCTAAGCATAGGTCACCTGTTCTAATGGCAACCATTATCCTTTGTGTCCTAGTTGGGAAGCTACCCCTCTGTGCTCATGAAATGATAAATTATAGGGGGCAAAAAACTACCATATAAAGGGGTTCCTGACTCACAGCCAGACAGATAAGAGAAGTATATAGAGAAACCCCTCTCTGTCTATACTGACTGGGGAAAAAAGCCCTGATGAACAACAGCCTATATTGAGGGTGGCAAGAGGAGACACAGTTGCAGATGGGCATTGTGCAACAGAACTCTGAAATGTCCCATATTTGCTTCAGAAGATAATGACATTTCAAAATAGCTGAAGCAAAACCAGGTTAATTTTTTATGAGCCTGAAGTGAGGAGAGTAAAGAAAGAGGGAGTGGTATTTGCATTTCCATCTCTTGCTGCTTTGTTGGAGTACAGTGAGCTCAGGAAGTCAGGCAACTTTCCTATCCTGATACCATGAAAATGGAAAAGGAGGAGGTTTACACATCTCCTTCCATCATATGCTGCTGCTTTCATTTTCTTACATGTCTATTGCCCTCACTATTGGTAAGAGTATGTAGCAGCTGTTTCCTCTTAGTTCCTTTCACCTATAGGTACAGAGTGGAAGAGAGAACTTGGCCCTTATGAACGACTGCTTGATGGGGAGGAAAGGACATCAATCCCAAGAGCACATCTGCCACCAACTCATTCTGTTGGAAATACCCAAGGAATTTTAACTTCATGTCTCAAAGAGACAAAAAAATAGTGGGCTTCCAAAACCAAATTATGGAATGGGAGGGGGAACATTGCCTCCAGTGCCTTTCGAATGAAATGAGCAGCTGGCAACTCCATATGGCTCCTTTTAAGTTTAGTACACAGCTTGCTCTGCAAAGGTTCTTTTTGATTCCAGGGGAACTTTCTGCAGAAGGAGGTATGGCTTACCATATGTAATGTTGGCAGGATGATTGCCTCCCCCCTCAACTCACCTTTGGGAAGGGAGAGGAAGGAGATGAACATCAAGGCTCAGTGTGCCAAAACTTGAAATTATATTTCCATGCCAAAGTGGGACTCTTGCTTTGAACACCAGCCACAACAGCTCTTCTGCACTTTGGGTAGTTCATTAACAAAAATCAATACAAGCTGCCTTTTGAGAGAGCCAGCCCTTGTTCATTGACACACTGTGTAATTCCTCTTAGCAGAAGCATCAATGCTTACAAGGTGTGCAGTAAATTATGGCAAAACCACAGAATGCCAAGGCTACAGGAAACAGTTTCATTTCAGTACAGACTTAAAAAATAAACCAAAATACGTGGAGAGGAAGAGTAATTACTAAGAACTAGAGACAAAAGATGTTTTGCCTTTACCTGGAGACCCTTGTTCTCTATCTTTTTTTGGAGTATCTGAAGGCACTTGGTGAAATCTGTGAGGTCCTGATCCATCGTCTCAATTAATTCACATCCCTGTGAAGAAGCAGAAAAATGGAGAGGAAAACCCCCAGTGTCAGTCATCTTTCAATTACAAGAACTAATATTGTCTTTGGTGACATTAACTGCTGTCAACGTGTCTTAAAGTCTCTGCATTGAGATAAAGAAGTAAGTAAAAGAATATTACCTTTACAGAGCCCAAAGACCTAAGTCCCAACTGAACACATTATTATGAAACAATGGTTTAATAGGCACAGAGGTAGATATTCAAAACCCATCGAGTATGTTTGTGAGTTTGGATGAGCATGTTGTACAATGCTCTGCTGGATGGACATGTTTTGTTATAGTGAGCCCCAGGTGATCAGTAACTTCCAAGATCAGGAAAATAACTGTCCTCTGGTGCTGCAGTTACTACATTTCTGCTACATATATTCAAATGTATATAAACATAAGCATACCATAGTGTTCAGGCATCCCAGAACCAGTGCAGTTCCACTAGTTAATCTGCAGTGATACAATTTCCTTACAGTGGGGTAACATGGATGAAAGCATGCTAAAGTGGAGAAAAGCAGGAGTTCAGTTTTCTTAATTGAGAGCTAAAGTAATTCTTAAGTCTCTGATAAAAAGCTGAATAAGGAAAAGTGGAGTATATCTGTCAGATAAAGTCACTATCCAAAGAGATTTCAAGGATATAAAATCCCCAATACAGCATCGTAAATTAAGAACCATACATGCTAGATTTACAGGTTCCCCCTCCTACAACTTCAGGGTCCCCTTAAAAGCCTCCTAGCTTTGCCTTTATCTGACAGATTTTATGTTTCTGCTACACACAGTAACAACTGATAAGAGACAAGCATTCATACTACAGAATCTTTGTATGTGTGTATAAAGTACATTCTTCTGTTAGATCAGAAAAACAACCCAGCATATTAAAGTTGCCTCTACCTTAGTGGTAAAAATAAAGTACAGAAGACTGATTTCCCCAGCCAGTGCATGGATGGAGTTTAGTGGATTGCATACAACAAAATAATGAGCCTCCAATAGGAAGACACTATCACTGAAATGCTTCCCTGCACAGCCAGAATGAACATAAAACCAAGCAACACAGTAGGGGATTTGGATGAAGTGGAAGAGATAAGGGAGGAGATAACAAAAAGCTTTTTATTATACTACTTCTCCTCCCTCCTCAGAACCTTCAGAAAGGGAAACTGGTCAAAAGCAGTAGCCTTTCTGATACCTGATACTGCTCTAAATACCTTTTCAAGCAGTAATAACAGGCTGGCCAAGGTGAAGCATCATATAGCAGTAACAGCTTATATGATCAAAGACCTCCCTTGATGAAGCTGCTGCCACCATGAAAAAGCTAGGGAAGATGCAGCTAGAGCCTAGACTCAGTGGTAAGCATCAAACAATTTGAAAAGCTGCCATGTCTCCTTTCACCAGGAAAGGCCAAAGCATAACACAGGTAGGGGGAGAAGGAACACAAGCCATCTGGAGTCAGTAATGAACAGTGAGTTGAACACCAGCCAGAGACACCAAAGGAGCCCAGGAAAGATATAGGGATGTTCGGGCCCACCCAGAAAGTTCACAGTTGGTTCTGAGAACTAGAGAAGGGAATTTGTTAATTAAAGCCACTCTAAATGAAAAGATGTCTCATTCGCTAAGAACAGGGTGCTCACACAGTCTTGTTATTGGCATTGACAGTGGTAAGAGAGACCAAGCTATGAGAAACTGTGGGCAGACACAACCTCCCCAGTCTTTCACCATCAGCCTTTGAACAGCATGAGAACGTGACAGACAAAGACTAAATCAATGGCAGGGACAGCTACTGCTGAGCTTGGGAGAAAAGGCAGAACCTGCACTCTTAAATTAGCAGGAGAGAAGGAAGATCTTTTATCTTTTGCCAGGGTCATAGCTTGGCTTCACAGCACTGGTAGAAGTGGTTTATAGATACCGATTTATAAATGAAAGATTTAACCCTCACTCTCCCCCAGCACTTTGAAATACTTCCTGCAGTCATTAACAAACTGGAACTCCTCCTTGGACAGTCAGGGTTTGGTAGCTACAGGTAGGCTGCAGTTCTGCCTTCCACCCAGGGAAGACCAAATTGGCTTTTTATATATGTATTTTTAAAGTGCTAACCTAGAACAACTTCAATTATTATTTATTATTTTATGCTTTCTACTGTTAAAAGCATTTCACTGGAAGTTAGTTCTTGACTAGCTTCTCAGGACATTCTTTTATAAGAAAAATGCTTCAGAGCAACTGCAAGGCAAGGTAATGTCAGCATGGTGGCTGCAGAGCACTGATTGTGACTAACTGCAGCTCCAGAAGAACTCCATGATGCAGCACACATGGACATCCTACTTTCAGACCTGGTACTGTATCCCGAAACTGTTCACTCACTGCACCTCTGATACTTTATACAAGTACTGCTGTAGATCATACTGAAAAACGTTGACCAAGTGTCACCACTTCCTTCAAATTAAACTAATTTCTTATTCTCGTTCCACATCAAGCAGATAACCAGCTCTGGAATTAGCAGAGACTTTAGATCTCCTTTTGCCACAGTGGCAAAGAGACTAGCATGGTCAGGCTGTGCTGGGGAAGAAGACAGGCAGCAGCACTTGCATCTTCCTGCATCCTTTTTACAGCAAGCTGCAGTTAATGTCTGTGCAGTTCATGTTCACTGATGGTAAGAGAGTTTATGATAAATCTGATGCTCCTGGCATATCAAACATAATACTTTATACCACAGAACTGGACAACAGTTCAAATGCAGTTCTTGTCAACCTTCACCATATTACTCCTGAATGACAAAAATCTACAAGGCAGAGCTTTCCGATGCAGCTAGAGTTTAATAAAAGGACAGTACAACTACTGCAAGGTAGGCAGTAAGGCTTGTAGTTTTTACAGCTACCTGCTCAACTTAATAACATTAACCTTTGGTAAGAAAGTTAAAAAGCCAAACAAATTTAACTTTAAGAAAGGTTAGAAAACTCAATACCACACAGCAGGAAAGAAAACAATACAGTGCTTCTGATGACAGTATAACTTTTGCTGAGTGACAGGATGAGACACACAGATTTAGGCTTTGGCTGTTCTGTCTTATTATAGCAGTTATGGAAGGCACATCGCTAAAGGAGGAGTGTGCCAGACACACATAATAGGATTATTGAACCCTATATTTCAGACAGACACACAAATCAGACAGGCACTGAAATGTCAATCTGAACATCTCAGCATTTCTCCCATTTTTAGAAATATTAAGCATCACAGCACGTTGTGTATTTGAAGAAAGCAGTGTGTAGGTGTCCATTCCCCCATGTCCTTATTAATCTTTTTTTAAAAGAAAGTCATGTTTGTTCTTTCTCTATTCTTTCTGAGCATAAGAGTATAATTAGGACAGAATACATAAAATACTCTAATTTGTACCCTATCTCCAAAACTCTCTTAATGGCAAGCAATTCAAATCGATCTTTGGAAGCCTGTGTCTGGCTGTGCTCACTAAGTTGCACCAGTGATGTCCCGATCAGGCTTTTAACAATTCCTGTTGCACTGAGGCTCAATTTTGAGGTACCAGTCTCAACACATGCTCTTATGTACAGTGTTAATGACAGACACAGGATAACCATATATCCTCAAGTTAGAAGAAGGGACACAGCTTAAAGAGCCTTTCAAAACACAGCACAAGTAGAATTTAAGGAACCTATATAAATTAAATGGTATTTCTACACATTCTCCTTCCCCTAGACCACACCTGCTCTCTCACCTGCCCAAACCTAGTCAGTCCAATACCCCACAGAGCAACTGAGTAAGAGCCATAGATTCACAGAACTATTTCAGTTGGAGGGGACTTTTCAAAGTCACCTGTTCCAACCCCTCATTCAAGACTAGGTTAGAAGTACATAGGTTGCTCAAGGCCCTTTTCAGTCCAGGTTGAGCATCTCACAGAATGGAGATTCCACAACTTCTCTGGGCAACCTCTTTCAGTGCCTCACCCCTCTGGTATCCTCTTTCACTTTTACCCACTCAGACAATGACAAACTTAAACACTCTTCATATACTAGCTGCATTCACCTGAATGTTTTGAGCCCCCAAACCATTTTCATACCCAAATATGCAGGCAAATACATTCTGAGCTGGATTCAATGCAACTGATAATGAAAACCAGCTGTAGGAAAAAGCATACATGGATCCAAGCAAAGTGCTGCTCTAGACCAGGCACCAATGAGCAGAAAGGGACTACAGGGTCTGACTGAAGGTTTTGGACCAAGACTAGCGAAGAAGATGAACATGTGGATGCGCAATCAAGTTTAACAGAAGACAGACATCATGTTCTACCACTTCATCTATAATAGAAGAGTGATGTTATAAGACCAGAGCATTCAAGCAGTGTCAGAAACTAAAAAAACCCAACTAGTTTGGGAAACATTTTCTGCAGAGATGGCAGTCACCCAGACAGTGGTTGTCTGTATTGCTGACCCAGTGTTTCACAGCTGATCTGAAACATTTCCCAGAATGGAAACCAGGACTAGCATGGGATAAAGATGAAGCAGGCAAGAATGTCACATGAAGTTTTTGAAAACATTTAACAGAGACAGGACTGGAGAAAGAATAAGAACACACAGCTTGAGCTATAGCTTGGGAGTGGGATGCAAGTACGGAAGGCAAAGCAGTTCACTGATTTCTTTTGGGAATTTCAAATACTGCTGAACAACAAGTATTGAACAGCTTCTCTTCTGATCAGCTTAATTGTATGAATTGCCTTTTGATTTCTGCAGTAGAGAACAAAACAAATATGTGTAATTGGTGAAAATGATTTTGGATATTTAAATAGCCAAAAATACATAATTAAGTGAAATGCATTTTCTTTCAGTATTTGGATTCAATTTTGGCTTGGCATCAGCACAAAGCTCATACTGTACAGATTGCTTGGCCTTCAGTTCTGGGTGGATGATGTTTTCACTTGTCCAATCGCACATTAAGTGGCACTGCCACTTAGATTAACTAAAATAATTTATTAGTATAGTTGAAGCATATGCACTGGAAGCCAAATGACTGAAATCCACTCTCAACTGAAAGCCCCATTACTGCAAAACAAACCAAGAATGCTTCAGTTTGACCATCACTTTTAACTTTATATAATACCACTTATTAAATAAGAACTATGTGGTGGCATGAAAATAAAACAGTAAATGTATGTAAACATATGCGCACCCCCACAAACCAACAGCTCCATGAACTTGTCAAATTTGACAAGTGTTAAAAAAAGATTAAAAAATAAGAGCTCTATAGTTGAAACTTCAGACTGCAGCAGCTGCAGCCTCTCCTCCCTTCCCCTATTTCTATTTTGATATGGTCTTTTTCAAAGTAAACAAAATGTTTCCTGTTTTTGTTTTTGATGAGGCAGCATGTGGCTTCTGGTGGAGTATAGCTTTGTTATACCATACATTTGATGTTGAGATAGCAGCCATGAGAGTTCCTCTGCATTAATGAGGTTGCTCCCTTTCAAAAGGAAAGTCTATTATTCATTAAATCATGACAATTACTTAAAATGAACAAAATATGAGTCTGTTTAGTTGGTATTCGACCAATACCAAAGAAAGCCAACATGCCGCCTTTGCCAAAGAAACCAAACCCAAGCATAAAACAAAAGAAAAAACAACCAAAAACTGAACAGCACAGTTAATATTCCATCTGCTGGATAAATTCCCAGAGTTTATACACAAACACATATACACACACTGGATGGAATAAATCTTCTGATTTATTGAGTTTGGCAAATGAAAGCAGACAGCTTAAATACTCACCAACAGGTCAGAAAGTGCACTAAAATATAAATCATTGCAACACCTTTATCAGAAGACCACTGACATCTTTTAAAACTTTTAAATAAAGCAGAAAAGTAAGCATGTTGCATGAGAAAACAGGTAGAAAGGTCTGTCAGGAGCTGCAGTCTCATCTGTACAATCCATATCTCTCCATACCCATTTCTGGCGCTTAAAGACTGTAGACCTACATTTGTACATCCCTGTGCAACCCATACATGTTATTTCTCCAATCTCATGATTAAAACTGAGCACAATGCAGAAGTGACAGCCACCTGCTATTTTTGGATCTTCTCTGCAATATCCCTTATGTGCCCTTCCTTCTCTGAAAAGAGAAAGAGTTTTAATTGATGGTCAGGCTCCCTCTGTAATTAGCACTGGGAAAAGCTTTTGTCTACCAAGCTGATTGGGCCCTTTGGCTCCTAACGTAGTGATAGGATCGATTATGGTACCTTGCTTTTCTTGGAAAATAACTTGGAAATAGGAACTGCTCTCTATCTGTGTGCATTTATGTATGAAGAGATGAGGTAGCTTGTGTAAGGGGAATCAGAGTGCTGGAATAGCACCAGTCTCTGACAGAAGGGAAGCACACGCCACCCAGACATGTCAGTGAGAGTCTGTCTTGTTGACCTGGATGCACTTTGAACCAAGACTAAGAACTGTATCTGTCCTGGGTTGAGCAGTAGCAGTCATTTTTTCTCCTTCTTAGTAGCTGATGCAGTGCTGTGTTTTTGACTTTTGGCTTGGGAACAGCGCTGGTAACACTGATGTTTTTTGTTACTACATTATAGAGTAATGTTTACTCTGACCAAGGACTTTGTGAGCCTCATGCTCTGCCAGGGAGGAGGGGAAGCTGGGAGGAAGCAGAGACAGGACACCTGACCCAAACTGACCAAAGAGGTATTCCATACCACAGCACGTCATGCCCAGGATGTAACTGAGAGTTACCCGGAAGGGCTGGTTCACTGCGGGGTTGAACTAGGTATTGGCCAGTGCTCGGTTAGGCTGGGTATTATCAGTCGGCTGGTGCTGCGGTGTTGTATTCTCTTCCCTTGTTATTTCCTTTATTATTATCATTATTGGTGGTAGCAGCAGTGATTTGTGTTATACCTTAGTTACTAAACTGTTCTTATCTCAACCCATGAGAATTACATTCTTTTTGATTCTCCTCCCCATCCCTCCAGGAGCAGGGAGAGGGCAAGGGGGGGGGGGGGGGGAGTGAAAAGAGAAACTGCGTGGCTGCCTTGCCGACAGGGCTTAAAGCACGACAACATCATATCTAAAATGCTGTAACTACACTTAAAGACATATTAAAACTAATACTGCCTTTGGCACTTGCACCAATGACAATGCAAGGAAGAGTCAAGCACTCTCCTGAAATAAAACAGGAAATAGAAAAGCCGCACCAACCACAAATCCTATGCTTCACAAAGCTGAACAAATAGGGCATGCAGTACTCCTTGCAATTCAACCATCCGAGGTAGCTTTTATGAGGTGGTAGGAAGCAAGAGAGGTTATCTGCATTTCAAATCCCACACCACTTTATGCACAGTAAGGAAACTGGGGTTTGTTTGGGGTTTGAGGGTGGGGTGGCTGGTGTTTGGTTGGTTTCTTGTTCTGTTTTATTTTAAATTGAAAGGGCTTCAGGTTAACAGCTTTTGCTTTTTATCACCTAGGATGACAGACACTTTAAAGAACTAAAGTTAATAAGCAGACACTGTATTTGAATCGACTTCAGTTTCCAGACTGATTGCCAATTCTCAAGATCATCTCAAGGTAAGAAAAACAAGGAGAAAACAGCAAGGCTCATACTGTGATGTCTTCAAGGATTTGGGCTGGCAAATTTTAGCCATATCAACTACTATCTTAATATGATACTTTGCCAGCAACCTAAGGACCACAGAACACTGTGACTGTGAAAAATGCATCAAAAATAGCAAAAAGAGATGTTAACCTTGATGGCAGAATATTCCCTGCAGGGTGTTTCTAATCATTAAGCTTATTTACATATATACAACCAGTACAGCTAGTCTCTCTCTCTTGCATTCAGACAGGCTTTATGTGACAGAATCCTTGTTCCAGTATTGTCCTAGTTGTAGAGATCTGTAATTGTTCTCAACAGAATTTGGATGGTGAGAGTGGAGCTACATCTCAGATATCAATCACTGGACAGAATTAATTGAGACCAGGCCTCAAATATGTGCTGTGCTTGCAAAAAAAAACCCCACTACTTTCTTACACAGCTGCCTACGTGTACAAAATGAGTACAAAGGGATTCAAAAATTTTGATTACCTAAAGACAGCAAATTGAAGATAAATCCTCCTATTGTGTGTAAAACTCAAAAATTTGTGCTAACAATACAATTCGGTAGCTCATTTTTCTTGTTGGTAATGGGGTATTAATGAAAAAAAGCAAGATCAGTCCCAGGACTGATCCTTCAGGTAAGTCACTGATGATTTCCCACTGCTTGTTAGTTTTCTTATGAACAGCTGGCTGCCTTTAATTTGTGCATTAAGTTCTAAAACTTGGCTGGGTATGTGACTAGATAATACTCTTTTTTTCCCCCTTGCTATTGTTCTGTCTGGCAGTTTCTAAAACTTCTCAGCCTCAGCACAAGAGCTGTATGTCACAAGGAATAGAAAAAACTTTCTGTAGAGGGAGTTTATTTATTGTCTAGAATACCCCATCATTTCAGGAGCATTTCATGTAGATCAAAAGAATAACGCTAGACTATACATATCCTTAGCACATTTCAGGTCAGCTGTGTTCAACATTTTAAACAATATGCCTTGCCCTTCTTCCTCTTCAGTTTTGCAACCTTCTTTCCAGTCGTATGTCTCCTGCTCTATGAAGGGAATGGCCGACTTAAATTGATGGATGTCTCCTTTACTTTTCTAAGCAAATCACGCAACATTTCCAGTGGTTCAGGCACTGGAAATGCCAGCCTGGTCCAGTTTCAGGCACTCAGGCTGGTGCCTGAGAAAAGCAGCAGGTTTACATTGCCAAAACTTGGCATCTTCCAGCATTGCTACACCAGATCTACATCCTACTTGGATATTTATAACATACCAGAACAGTAATGCAGAGTGAAGTTAGCATTTGTTGTTAACCATACATACTCCACATTAACTACAGGCAGAAAATTAACACATAAAACAGCTGTTGCTTTTGGGAAGTAATTGGAGGAAAATTTTTATCTACTGCTCTAAGAGATTCTCATGTCAGAAGTACCAATGCTGTAAAGGGTGCCACAGTTGAAGGGCACATTGCTACTTATTTAGCTATAGTCTTGTGTACTGAGCTGAATTTTATGGGTCCAGGAATTATAAAGACTGAGTAGATTTTGCAAATGCCTAATATTCATGCAGACCAGTGGAAACAGGTTTTCCAAATTCAAAAGTAAATTGCTCTGTATTTCCACAAGTGGTATTGCAAAGCTAGCAGCAATGAAACAAATAATAACAACAACAACAACAGCAGCAACAACCACCACCTAGCTTTACAATCCTTTTCCATCAAAGATCACCAGACCATCTGGGAGCAATGAACACAAGTAATTGACATGCTGACATTTTGAAAGACATAAGGGAAGGCTCAGGAAAATAAAGCCACTGCCCAGCAGAGCAGTTCTGACTTCATCCCTAGCAAGTGTTCCACCAACTACAAATACATTTCTAAATGAAATTCAGGATATTTGCTACATTTCCATGTAACTGAGTAGACTCTTGAATAATAAAAGGTCACACATCATATTCACATAGTTGCTGTGGTTTTGATTTGTGGAAGGCTTCAGCTACTCTGAACTGAAATGTGATGTTGCTGAACAAACAGTAGTCTCTAGGTCTGAGAGAGCTTGATTACTTGGAAAGCTGGAAACCATTTTATCTTCCAAGGCCTGGTTTTTCAATAAGCAGAGATTGCAGGTTTAGAAACAGAACACCTTGCAACTGGGCTGTAACCCTTCTCCCCATCTCTCTTTTCCACAAGATATATAAACAGCTCAGGGGGCTGTTCAATTAGGTATCAGACTATCCAGTTTACTGTACTGAAAATACTTCCATTGCACATGTGAAATGCTTCAAGCTTTTCACAGGTGACAGACATTCCATCAAACAGAATAATGTGTAGCCAACTAACAGCAATGACTTTGCAAGTAATACAGTGCTTTGCAATAAGAGATTTGGCAGTGGCATACCCTAGGACTCTCCTAGTAGGATATTCCTTTGTTTTGTATCATGACAGTGATTTTGAAAGTCTACCAGTGTTATTTCTAGCTCTCCTTTACAGACATCTGTGGTCCCTGGCAAAGGCAAGCTAGTACAGCATAACAGATATAACAAACGGCACTATACATTCATCATCTTTTTCTAGCAGGACTGTTTAGAACACACCTCATTAACTGTCCTGCAAGCTGTGATCAGTCATAATCCACTGAATAGGTTATATTTTAAGGGATATACGTCCATCTCCAGAAAGCAGGGGCCCAGTCTACACTACTAATGCTGTAGTGTGTGCCTTAAATGAATTACCCTGAACTGACATCTATGTGAAAGATCAGATCCCATGATCTTCCCCAACATGACTGAGAGCAGAATTTAGCCTCGTGCATCTGTTGTTAACAAAGGACACATTCATAATTCAAAATGCAAGCCACAGCCATTTGCACAAAGAGCCGTAAATGTTTTGCAGGAACTGAATGCACAAAAAAGCAGTTACATATTGCACTAAAATAAGAATGCAGGTGTCAAAAGGAGCCAGGTGGACGCATGAGGGCAGACTAACCTCATAGGCTATTTGGAACATGCAAGGATGCGAGACAAGACATTTCCTTGACTGCAGCCTAGACAAAGCATGAGGCTAAGGAACATTCTGCTGTGCTTTGAGCCTCCCATCAGTTATACAGGCTAACATGATTGCCTGACCTAACATTCATGGATACCAATACTGAGGACAGTGAGGCACAATATGAAATTTTATACCCCTATTCTAACACAATCACATCTGGGAGCTTCTCCTTTTCTGCCTTCCTTCATTCTACTCATCCTCTATTTTGAACTACTGCTGTTAGAAAGAAAAGAAAGAAAAGGTATCGAGACCCACTTGTGCATTTTGATTAGGGATCTAAAAAAAGCTTACAGCTTCAAAAAGCTGTGAGAAGAGGTATCAGAAGCTCAGCAGGGCTATATGTGCACATTTTGAAGGGACAATTCGACATTTTTTTGGTTCATGGAAGTCTTCCACACATGCTATTTTGACTGAATCTTGCCTGAGCTGTTAAGTCTGAAGCAGGTCCACGTGAAGATAGCAACATATGCAGATACATACTTCCCATGTTCTGAAGTTTTCAGAATATTCAGCTCTTTTCCAGTCAGTGCTGTGATTGCAAACTGAGTGGATCTAACTGGGCTTTAGTTGGCAACAAAGCTCAGTCTAGGCTCTGCCTAAAAGCCTCTGTCTTCCCTGGGTATACAGGGAATAACAGTAGGTTGCGACAGTCTGAACAAACACTTTTAAATACTGCCACTGCTTCTGGGAGGCAAACTAGCTGGTTCAGAGCTAGGTAGGTTTTCCCAATGATGTAGCTCACAGCTAGGCAGGTTGTATGTCTGCACTGAGCAGGCACAGAACAGCCCTATGAGCAGGTCAATGGCAGACCTTCCTCTACCACTCAAATGCTTCTCCCTGCAAAGCAGTTTCAAGCAATGATAGTGACTGCCTTTTAACCCATCCTGTTAAATATTTGTCAGACATTTACATTTCTGAAGGTATAAGGACAAATGCAAAGAAAACACTTTATAAATGTTTTCCAGGGCTGGATTTGCTGTGAGAAGGCAATTAATACACTAATCAGATGATAAAACATGGAGATTAAACTAACCTTTTCGGTTATCCTGTCCGTCTTGCTAAGGAGAAAGTTACTCTCTGGTACTCTCTAACGTTGTGTTCAGTTTAATTAAAGGATTTCTTATGCCTCAGAGGTTTTGCTTCTCTCCATCAGAACTCTGCACCATGACACCACAACTGATCCCTGTAGGTGTTCCTCCTGATATTTACCGAAGTCTTTTATTTGGCCACATCCCTCACTGCACATAGGCATTACATATCTCCCCAGTCCAGGTGATGCCCAGTTATGCTCACTCTCTTCAAACTCAAGTTTCAAAATCCCTCACATCCAAACAGAGAAAACGTAAAGGTAAAGCCAATACACAAGCAATACCTGTGGCGTATACAAAGCAGCCTTTCTCTACTGACAGAATGCATTAGAGCTGCTCTCCTTTCTGCCTGAATTCGTTGTGCTTTTCCTTACATATTGAGGGATCAGCCCTGTCCCTGAACCGGACCTCAGAAATTATTTGTTGAGAGGCTTTGCTTTTCAAACTGCAGATCATATTCTAAACATCAACAGATGCCAGTACAGTCAGACACTTACGAGTTTTCCCTTAAGCAAAAAAAACTCCTGCAAGACCTTTCATTCAGTGTCTTCCTAATCACTAGTTGTCCACCCATGGCATCTGGAGACAGTGCCCTAACTTTTCCTATTCACTGCAGCCTCCAGTTTCATAACCCACATCCAAGAGATTCAGAAGGAAATTGTCTTGCTCAGGGCACTGAGACAACATTAATCAGCAAAGGGTCCAGCCACTGATGCTGCCATGGGAATCTTGCATGATCTGGGCAAGCTGTCAGTGCACAGCACCACAGTCATACATGGGCACTAAATGGTTCCTAGCTTCTGTGGGTTTGATTCTGGCCACTCTCCATCTCAGTCCTGCAAGTTTTGGTCTCTCTCCTTCTCAGTTCTGCACATGTGCAATAAATTAATACTTCTAGCATGCACTGTGAAAACAAGTGAATACACATTCAAAAGGTAGTGCATACAGCAAGAACCACCATCATGAGACAGACATGTAAAGTAGCCATAATCCTAATCAGATAAACAACTGTTTAAGACAAACACCCGCACCTCCTCCACAGTTCTTGAAGACATAGCTATTATGCATGAACATCTGTGCTTTTCCTATAGTAAAATGTTTAAACACTCCATTTCTTCACCTTGACTTTTACAGGGAAAAAAAAAGCATAAAAAGGTAGCAACCGTCATCTGTTCTGCATCCCCATTTTAGCCATCACAGAAGCTTTTGCTTCCTTTGAAAATTCAAAACCTAAGCACTCTAGAATTACATGCTGCATCAAGTGAAAATAAAAATACCACAACAGAGGAAGGATGCAACTCGCTATTTTTTCATTTGAATGAATCACATTGGAAACCCACAGTGGAAGAGGTTTTGCAGCAGATTTAAAGCAAAAGCTGTTCTTCTGATCAAATTTTATTATACTAAGTGAAAGAAGACAGTTTTTCAGTACTGTCTTCATGTAAATTTGAAGAACCACTGTTACACTTCTAGGTATCTTATGTGAAGTCAGTACTTTTGTCCCCTACATACTTCAACTCTTTTCAGGTTTGTTGTGCACGTAATGCAAACGAAACTCAAAACTGCAGCTTTCAGTCAGGTAGTTTTTTAAATGTGACAGTCCAACACTAAAACTGGTATCAGAATGAAACAGAGTGGAGTGTAAAATACATTGTTTTTAATGGTTTCATTGGTGAAAAAAAAACAACCAACTAACCAAACCTAAAACCACCACTGTGATCGATTCATTCTAATTATGATTAAGCAAGTAAAGGATTTGGCTGGATTGTTGAATAGAAGAGAACTACTACAGACTTAGATAAGAACATACCAAAGGAAAAACTTTGCATTCAGGATGTTTGGCAAAAGACCATAATAATAATGCCTCTCTTCTGACAGTAAGAGCATTTTCCTTCATCCCTAGCAAGCTCAGCCAAAATGTAGCTAATATTAAACTTCAGACAGTGCTATAGCACCAGACATTTTAATTAACTACTTGCTTGTTCCATATAATTTGGCTGAGAGTGAACAGAGCTCATTTTAAAAGGAGCCAAGATTATCATGTGCAAGAAGAAATAAAGTCCCTCATTCAAGAAGAATTAGGAGGTCACTGTAAGTAACATCTGCACATTTATTGTAAATCATTTTGGTGACAGAAGGTACTGCCATGCAGTCTGATCAACATTACCAGTGAAGCACAGCCAATTATTTTGATATGTTTGTATGACAGATTGCTGTTATTAGTCAACATCAGGATGGCTGATGTAGTTGCACAGGGCTGCCATCCCCCAAACTTCCTGGTTTGTACTATCAAAAAATCTAAATTGAGGTGAGGAACAGGGATGAGGGGTTTCTTTCATTTGCATCATATAAAGTCCACTTCCATCTGCATCTTCTCTTAACTTCTAGCAATCTGTAATTCATCTTGAATTCTGTGTAAGTTATCTTCAGTTATACCTTCAACACTTCCATCATCACCAGTGTTTGTGCTTGGAGGATGTCTCCAACCTCTGGACCAGCATAATCAGGAGAAACAACAGGATGGAGTAGACTGAGCCAGATGCCTATTAGTACAGTATTAAACCTGTACAGCACAGTACAAGGAGGGAGAACAGGAAGAACACATAGACACCTATACCCTATCTAACCCCTGAGGATCTCCTTTACTCAGTTTTTCCTACTGACTGAAAGGAGATAAATGCATTAATTGACTCTCAGATACTGAAACACAGAATCATAGAATAGGTAGGGTTGGAATGACGCAAGCCCAGAATACAAGCAATTCAGGGAAGGCAAAAGTCCTTGACCAGCCTTTGAAAACTTCCGACAAGGCATCTTGTGTTGGAAGGAAAACAGAGACTTCACCTAAATGGGAAGCAGAGCCCCCTTCTGGAATTGCTCTTCTCAAAAGAGAGTGGGGGGCAGACGGAGAGGCAGGGAAGAAGATGACCTGAGCATACAGGGCTCACAGGTACTGTGACACCACAAAGAAAAACAACAACATCATACATTTGACTTCTATCTTAAGCGCACGGATGTGCAATGAAATCAATAAAGCAAAAGGGATAAGGAAAACAAAGTATTCAGAAATACATGGGCATGGATCAACGAGTTAATAAATTGGCCTAGCAATGTTGGACAAAGGTTCCTTGCAAGGTATGCCCACTAAACTCAAATTGTCAGTCATATTCTATATTACCCCATGTATTATCCCATTACCCTATCCCTAAACTAATATCATCCCTTCCTCTATTACTGATTTATCTTGGGCCTTCCTTCTTCTGTTACAGAGATGCAAAATGGCACTGACAGGATTAAATCAAGCACTTGGTTTTAAGTAAGTTGCAGGGAGGCAGGGTGCAGGGAGAATAAACACTGTCTACTTGATGGAACCACAGCAGTAGCCTTTCTGGTCAGTAGTATGCTTACACAGATGGCTTTCTTAGATGAAAAATGAGTCACAGCAGACTTTATTACTTCCTGTACAACAGAATGATAAAGACAACAGTAGTATGCTATTATTAAACATAGTAACTAATTATCAAGGGCATAGCAAAGCTCTGGAAGTATTCTGAATTCTAAACATCCTGTGTATTTCCCCAGGCAGTTGGTTAAGGACTTTCCTGTACTAATGATTCGCAGCCCATGACCCATAAGCAGAGGACAAGTAAATCCCAAGTGCACAAGCATCATGCCAGCTCTGAGGAGAGCTGCTGCAGACACCTTTGTGTCATGGTTCTCAGGGTCTGGAGCACTGCAGACACAGCTCAGGTCAATCAGGATAAAGACATCCCAGGGGACACCTAATCAAGTTGGCCTCAAAAGCTGGAAACAAAGCCCATGCTGGCAGAGGTGGCTGGGAGGAGCAGGGGAAAGAAGAAAAGACAAGGAATGTTACTAGTGATTTTGAGGGAATTTAGCCAGAAGCACTAAGCCTGCAGTACAACCAAATCAGATAGACTGTTGGTTCTGAAACCAGCATGGCAAGGACACATACTTGATTGGGAAGGAAAAAATAAATAATAATCATAAACATCAAGATTTCTTTCATTGTCTCTCTTATCCTCCCTATGGCACTATATCCATGTCCTGCCTTAGTCGAGGAAAATGCATTCTCTCTGTTTGCACTCTAATTCTACAGTACCTGGCAAAAGGGTAACATAAATAATAAAAAGCAATAAAATGTCAATCACAACTACAGGCTTGTAACCCACTCCTTAACCACAAACTGGACATTTGATGTGGAACCTGCTTGATACAGAAGGGCATGACAGCAAATAAAAATCTGCATCTATCTACAGTAAAGATGCACCTCCACTTTATTTCGAGTACAGTCCTTCCAGGATACTCAGACAGACTAATCAGATGAATGTATCTGTACACTGTTCTGTACGATAGATTGTCTGAATTTCTTACCTAAAATTTGCATGAAACATGGTGGCTGGTTTGTCTGAGGTCAAACAGGGGATGTGACCTGAGAATCTTGTTTGCATTTCTTGATCAAAGACACAAATCTTTGAAGCTCTACTGAAAAACACGTTCACTGTAGTAGTCACTCATCTGGATTAGTAAATTTGGTTAAGTGAAAAGGGAACTTCAGCTCTGTGAGTAGAAGGACTCTTATTTTCCATGAAAAATTCGGTGTTGCACCTTAAAATGCACATACCAGCAGTTAGCAAAATGCAGGTCGACTGCTTAAAATAATATGCATACACGTTAACATTTAGTTTATTTAATATTTAAATAAACAACACTTAAAAACTGAATCTATGAATCAGGTATATGTTGATGTAAAAAATTAGGACATATGCTTTTGCTCTAATTCTAGCTTTTGCTGTATTCCTTAGAAATCACCAAGAAGTCTATCAGAAGTCCTGGAACAGTATTTGTGGCAATAATCAACTTAATTTTCCAATACAAAAAAGGGAATGTTGGTATCAACATTCAAATAAAGGCCATTCTTATCCTACATTATTTAACAAGATTTAATCTATCAATTGTCAAATTAACCAATATAGTCATTAAAATGAAATACACCTTCTCTCCACGACAGATGCAAATCACATCAGGTCACATTAAAGTGGCTATTAAAAACATGCAGAAGAAAAATAACCCAATGATTGTAAAATCCGGTTTTGCTTCAAGGGTATTTATTATTGCAGATTAAAAAGGTCTAACAAACAAACAAACCCATCACCTGCACTGTTTAATGATTAGAATTACAACTTGTAAACCATATGCCTGGCTTCTTTAGAGTTGGTTTCACCAAGGTCACAGAAGCATCTAAACTGATGAGACAGTAAAGAAAACAAAAAGTTACCTCCCAAAAGAAAGGGTCTTTCTCAGTTGATCATCACCATCAACTCAACCCTGTTTGTCTGGTTTACTCTTAGAAGGAATTCCACACCCTCTGTCTAAACATGCTTTAAATCAGATTATTAATTTTATATATCTTTTTATTTGTCTAGGAAACGGTGAATGCTGCTTCTCATTCACCACAGGAACAGTTTTGTGTGTTTTTCCTCTTTAAATCAAGCAGCTTTCAGATGGAAATTGGAATTAAAGTAAAATGCACATAACCGCCATTTCACATTTTGCAAAGCAATGAAAGATTTTCATTACAATCTAGGATAGGTAGGATTATCCTGTCTCATCAAATTCAATCCAGTGCTGCTACAGGAAACATGTCATGAAATACTTCTCATACACTTTCTAGCATCCATTTTAAAATCACTCAGGCTTCTTCTTCCCCAGCTACAATATCCTGGAAGGCTCATTCCTCCAATTGATAGCATCACAGTTCTAATTTGCAGCTTGATTTTATTTGAATGGATCTTAAATCAAGATTGAAGATCAAGTTATTTCACATTAAACTTTATTTTTATTCCAACTATTCATGATCACTGTATGCCTTATAATATTTCTGTTCAGTCCTTGCCTGCAGCTTTGCCATGTTTCTGGTAAAGCTGTAAAAATCTATTTGAATACCGGTAACGGTTGGTTTAGTTCTTCTATTTTGCTGCCAAGATTCTTGTACATTAGAAAACAAAGCATTTCAGTTACTCCTTGCTGACCTTATCCAATATCCTAGCTGGGTTACATATGTTGTCCAACTATTGCTCCAGTCCACGTTAAATCATACCTCCCTCTGTTCCATACCCCAAACCCCCAGTTGTGTCTTTATTCTCTACTCAATAAAACAATCTTATATGCTACAGAGACATAAATAAGCTTATCTAACCTCATCTTGCATTTAAAAGTGAACTGATTTACTGGACATACGTGGTTGAATTCAGTAGCTGGGGATAATATTGATCGTTTCTCATCACCAAGCCCTTCCACACTTTATGAGTAGCACTTCTCATTATCTCATACCTCATTTTTATTCATACACTGAAACAGAAAATAAACCATTCTACTTTTTTTAAACCGAAGCATTGAACTGAAGTCAAATGACTACAATAAAATAATAATGATTAACAAAAAGAACATCTCTGACTTTCCAGTAGACCCCTATAAAAAGCTTCTTTAGCTTACTTCAGCTCCAAATGCTTAGCCGGTAATGTGGCCAGTTTTGCCTATCCCCCTTAAGCTTTCAGCAGCTCAGTTTAAAAAAAAATATTTACTTTGAATGATTTTAAACTAAACTGAGGAATTTATTAACAAAGTGCCACATTTTTCATTTTAATCAGGTCTACTTTTCAAGAGAAACATACGAATTCAGTGAAATACAAATCCTGTGCTTTTATCTTTCCAATCGGTTTTCTATGTTTCATTTAAATTTGTGACAGTGATACACAGAATACTTAAATGCTGCTAAGTACTTACTAACTGCTGAAAGGTATGTAGAGGACACTGTATGTTTCTAAAGTGGTTACCACGGAAGTCCCTGACAAGCAGACTTCAGAAACTGCATTATCTGCCAACACAACTGGAGACCTCCTCTCTCATCACAGTTGCTGCCTGCAGCCCTAGGTAACTACATCCTAAACACCCTTCCACTGAATCACCAAAGACCAAAGACAGGCTCTCTGTACTCAGGCACCTAATTTGGGGGTGAAATGTCTGTGATTGCATAGTCTCATCATTATGAATTCCAAGAAGAGCTGGTCATTTAGAAAGTGTGTCTGTGTACTGTACAAATCCTTACTACACAAATACATTCAATTAATGCACTTCTGAAGATGCAATTTCGAAGCCAGGGTCTCCTGCCACAGTTTAGTTTAGGATTTTGAGTCCAACTGTAATGCTTTTGCTTCAGTCATAACTCAGACAAAACTCCCAGCAAGAAAAGCTTAGGTGCAGTCATTTTAAACTAGTGAATCACTGGAAGTAGGGAGGAGAAAAAAAGAGAGGAAAGTGGGATGGCTTTTGATGGGAAGAAATAAATGATCTGTTGACAGGCAACAGGAGAGGAAGGCATTCTCCCTTGTATTACCTTCTGTGCACCTTCTTTGAAAGCTAATTCAACTAAAGGAGAGAGTGTAAACACTGTAGGGACAGTCCATCTTTACAAAATTTTCTGGTATTTATCAAACCATATCAGATTTATCCTAACCATTCAAAGCTTCCTGAGTTTGCCACAAACAGTACATCACAGAAGTGGTAACAGTACTCTCTAAGGACCCTTAAATTTGCGATAGTTTCCTTCACAAATCTAACCACTCACTGTACACTGGTACCTCTCTCTTCTGCTCCACTATACTTTCCTTCTGCCACAGGGAATTCTGAGCTATTCCACAGCATCTATAAGCTGTCAACCCATACCTGTATCTTTCACACTGTATAAAGCCAAATTCAAGAAGAACTTGTCAAAAAATATCAAAGGCAATTATTGTCTTTCCCGTATCATTTTATTTCTCTGCCTACACATCTGCTTGCACTTCAGGTCTGCAAGGAGCTGAGACATAGCCATAGCATTGACACAACATTACACGGGGCTGTCCTGTACTTGGTACAAAAGACTTGCCAGTGAAGCAAGAAGTTTGTTTTACATTTAAGGTACAGATTTGATTTGTACTTCATTTAAAGCACTGAAACACTGAAGGTTCACAGCTAGTAAGGGGCTTTTCTATGGAAGGAGAGGAAAGCAGAGAGAAGCTGAGACTGGCCACGGCGCACTTCCAGTCTGGGATGAGCTCAAGATATTGAGAACACAACCTTATAGAAGAAAAGATTTTTTAATCACTCTGAAGAGCTCCTTCCACATTCAGCTGTGTAAGCGATGTGTTGATGCCACATCAGAAATGCACCCCTGTAGGTATGTTAGGTACTGACTAGTACATTTAGTTGCTCCAAAACCCCGCAATAAATATAAGATACAGAGCATGTTCTGATGCTTGAATATGCTCCACTACTGTCCCTGTTATAATTTCCACTAGGAAATGTATCTTAAAGTCTGGAGAAATACACCCACGTTTGACTTGAAGACAGAAAGATACAGTCTCCCCCCACTGTGAGCTCTATTATCCCATCAGATTGTCTAGGCAAAGACTGACATTTTACCTCGCAGAAGTATTTTTGAAGCAGGATCCAAATACATCAACAGGGATGCAGGGAAAGGGAATAGGAACACAGAGACCATTACATGTCATTATTCCTTCCCTCTGTCCACAGCAAACTGCTTAGTACAAACCTAGTACTAGAAGTACAGAGTCTCAGCCAGGGCAGTAACACCCAGCACAGTTATTAGCCTGTTGCAAACTCCGAGATGCCTCTACAGGCAGGTCTCCAATTTTGACTTCTTCCTCCAAATACCCTTACCAAGGTGATCAAAATACAAAGAATCTAAACCACCAAAGTACAGCAGCTACATTTCACTGTATGCAGAAACAGCAGATGCTGAACAAAACAAATGAAGACTTTACCTGCATACTGATATGTGAAAAGAGTCTGGCTTTAAAAAGTCAGGAAAAAAAGGAGCTGGGTCACAATAAGCAGTTACAGCCCACGATTAATCCCTACTCTGTTCTCTAATGGTGTTCTCCTGCTGCTGAGCTTAAAAGGAGGAAAGACTTTTCAGCCCTCAAAAGAAGGCTTTCTCTTGAAGGCTGCATTTTTATCAGAAGGAAATCTGGCAACATCAACTCACTCATGGTATATTGCCAGTTCTTTACTCGATGGCTTATTATCAAACAAATGCAAAGTAAATTCTTAGTTGTTTCAATTGGATTAACAGTTGCTTCAAGACAATATACATTATCACAGCAGCTGCTGCAGAATTTGGACAAAACAGCCTCAACACCTGTAAATTTGCAGGCTGAAGGAGGTGATCCTGCCCCTCTGCTCTCTTGAGACCTCACCTGGAGTATTGTGTGCAGTTCTGGTGTCCTCAGCATACGAAGGACATGGAACTGTTGGAACAAGTCCAGAGGAGGCCACGAGGATGATCAGGGGACTGGAGCACCTCCTGTATGAAGACAGGCTGAGGAAGTTGGGGCTGTTCAGCCTGGAGAAGAGAAGGCTGCGTGGAGACCTCAGAGCAGCCTTCCAGGATCTGAAGGGGGCCTATAGGGATGCTGGGGAGGGACTCTTCATTAGGGACTGTAGTGACAGGACAAGGGGTAACGGGTTCAAACAAACAGGGGAAGTCTGATGTAAGGAAGAAGTTCACACACCCTGTGAGGATGGTGAGGCACTGGCGCAGGCTGCCCAAAGAAGTGGTAAATGCTCCATCCCTGGCAGTGTTCAAAGCCAGGTTGGATGGGGCTTGGAGCAACCTGCTCTAGTGGAAGATGTCCCTGCCCATGGCAGGGGGTTGGAACTGGATGAGCTTTAAGGTCCTTTCCAACCTAAACCATTCTGTGAGTACTATAAATACATTCCAGCTTCCACTGTAGTTCTATGTTTTAAGCTCCTTTATGATTTTCTGTTCTTCACCTGATGAAACTCCCATCAAAGCTTGGTCAAGGATGGAATAAACACAGGTTTTCCTATTTTAACTTTGAACAAAATCATTTGGAAACAGTAAAAAAAATCCAGCCAAACAAAACAACAACATTAACACCCAGGCACTCATTCCTAGTAACTGAAAGTCTCACTTTTGGATTAGTAAAATACAGTTTCCATGTGTGTGCATTTATCTAATCACACTCACTTCTTCACAGCTGCAAAAAATGACAGCAGAACTAATTTGCTGATGTGTCAAGGAGATTTTTCTGTTTCTGTCCTATTCTCTTTCCTACCCTCTGCTGATGTTACCTTTATTTTCCTCTCTTAAAATGCTTTCCCGTATCTAACTTTGTAAAAAGCTTCTGCCTTTTTCTCAGTTTCCATTCCTCCTTTTCCTCTCCCCTGACATTCCATTTTTCTCGCTTAACTCATTTTACCACATAGGGCACTGTTTCTGTTTCTCATGATACCTCCACATCTATCTGACTTAAGGAGCTTTTATTATTTTTTTAATCAAAGACCGTCACAGCTTCTTAAATGAAGGAATCGCAACAGCACATCAGAACACAAACTAACCCACACTGGTCCCGAGACTCACTAGATTTCAGCTGAGCTTCCTGCACAGTCAGCTCATCAAACCTTCCTCCAACCCCTCTTTGCTGGGCTCTACCGAGCACTCAAAGCAAACAGCAGAATTGAAACAGAAAAAGAGCTTCAAATGCATACTGGTGACAGTGAAAACAGCAAGAGCCCAAAAGAATATTACAGTCAGGAATTACAGGACAGAAGAATAAAAGGAGAAGGCATCATGTATGAGAAATACTTCAATTTGCAGAGCTTTCCCTGGCCAGCTGTGGTTAAAGCTGCCGGAACTTGAGTCCCTTCATTCCTCCCCAACCCCATAATGATATTTCTCTGCCTCTAATGGTCTTCTTTGGAAAAAATACATCTTAAGTTCAATTTCCTCCTAGTAGTAGTGAATGCAACCTTTATTATCTTGTATTATTTCTGGGTGCAGCTATAAAACCAAATCTTGCATTTCACATGGTTTTGACCAAATAGTAATTCAGTAAGGTAAAATAACCATCTGTGCTCCAGACGCTGCACTTGAATTTTCCTCTTGGACTCCACATGCGTCTTGGTTTATATCAAAACTCCAAATAACACAACACTTCCATGATTAAGTTAATGAATACAGGCAAGTTCAGATTTGGCAACTAGCTTATTCTTCAGTTCACTGACAAGCTGCAAAAGCTTTTAACTTTTCTACCTGAACAATGGAAATCATTTTCTCTTTCTTTTCTATTTAGAGGCTTGCAGAGCATTCACCTATCTGCATGAACACAAACAGACTAAATCTAATCTTCGTGCATCCTTGAGGTTTTATAACAAAAAAGGTTTTGTAAGTACTCTTTGTAGTGCTGTAAGAGAAGCAAGCGGAAACACCATGAGGGTAATATGGTAAGTAAAGATACGGTAGCCCTAGATCATGTAACCCAATTCCTTGTGCCTTTTTAAGGCCACAGTTGTGTCAAAGAAGTAAAGCTTACGGTTGCCTTGGCGAATCAGCCTCTGCAATTTGGAGATTAAGGAGAATGATCCTGAGCAGTCCACATCCTCCTTGTAAAGCAAAAGAACGCACTCGCCAAACTGCTTGCTCCAGGTCTATGAAAGCATGTCAGAAGCATTCCTCCTCTCCAGCCCATCAGCAAACCTTCCTGCTTTGAAATGAGCAACAGACTGCATCTTTTCATTTTGCTTCTGAAATGAGAGCTGCCTGCCTGCTCTTTGACAAGATGCATAATAAAACCACTTGCAGAGGCTGCCAAGCTGCTTCTTTAAATACTTACAAATTGTAGCATCAGGATTTTGGGAACCTTTTCCTTGGTTAATGGCCAAGGGTTGTGTTCCTGTTGTTGGCCCAAGTCATGTTTTGGCTAGCTAATGGGCTTCCCCACAACACAATCATGCTTACACATTCCACAGGGCATTTGGGCTGAACTTGAATTTGAGCAGCATGAGCTGTGAGGATGTGGGTTCTGCAGCTTCATTGGAAATCATTCTGATGAGCAGTCCACAGGCACTGGGCCTTGTGTTTCAGGAACAATGTTATCTTAAAGTCTCCAAAAAGAAGAGATGGATGTATAAATCCTGCTTACACTTTAAAAGACCTATCATCTGAGTCTTCAACCACCAGTACCGCATGAAAGCTGCCTCTTCTGTGTGAAGAGGCTTAATCACAAAATAACTCAATAACACAATTTCCTCCTCCAGATAAAGCTGTTGCTTAAAACACCTTTTTTGTGTGTGTGTGTTCCTTGCACTGGAAATGAAGTTAATTTGGTACATTTCCATTTTCCCAACTTTTCCCTTATCTTCTCCATCACGGGCTGACAGAGCAGAGCAATGACTTCTGTCAGAGATTAACACCACATTGCATTTTCTAATACTCCTGGAAGTAACTCAAATACTATTGCCATATAGATTCTACCCTTTCCCCTCCTCGGGCCATAACCAGTGAAAGGGAGAAGTAGATCTTGTCCAGCAACATAACATTAAACTGAAATTGGATGCAAGACTAAAATACCACCAGCATCATTTTTGTTATATGGTGCGCTGTTTTTTTGCATATTCTACTGTCAGGCAGTTGAGCTTCAGCAAGTGAGAAAACAGCTCGTAACCTGCAAACTGTCATTTCGATCCAAAGCAAAAGAAAGACAAACCACCTCTAATAAAAGTTTGATCACTTAATTTCTATACACTAGCTCCCAAAGCTACATAACAAGTAGCAAAATACTGCAAAGGAAAATAGAGTAGCGCTTCTTTTAGGGAATGAGAACTTGGTCAAATTGCATTTTCTATGCTACCAGATAAATTAGGGCCTGACTCGGGTCCTAATAAACATACACAGTGACTCTCAATGATCGCAAAACTTGCTGAATCGCAGTGATATTATATTGATCTTACAGCACAAGTAGGATTTAGCTGTTTCTTCAGGTTAGAAAGGAGCAATGCGCAACTCCAGGAGGTAACACAAAGAGCACACATTACTTGAAAAGAAGCAGGGCTGTATAACTGAATTTGTTACTTTGGGTTTTGTTTGGTTGTCGTGTCCATTTCTCCCCCCCCCCGCCAAACCTCATCCGCATTTCAATAGATATGCTGTTTTCTGGAAACTGCTTCCTTGGTGAAAACAGAAAGAATCATATCAAGAACTGCACAGAGATTTGTCTTGGTTTTGTTTGAAACCAGCACATAAGAACAGCACCACACAAGCCCAGAGTCCTGAAACCCTTCGCTTTACAGAAGACTCTCTTCAATGGGACTTCCTAGCCATTATACAGACACTAACTCAGCAGAACATGAACATTTGTACAGGCTGAACATACTTTTAGGCCATAAATTTAATGGCATATGCAATATTCCATTGGTTTACAAGTCCAAACGCCCCCTTCTTGTGTACATACAGAAATGGTAGGCACAATCATACTAATACTACCACAACAGGAGTGAAAAGGTGGTTAAAGTACGTTTTTCCACTCTTTATCACAAGATAAAAACCCAGGAGAATCCAACATGACTATCAAAAGTCAAGCTCAAAACCAAAATAACATCCAAAAGAGATTTGCTTTACTGTAATCACTTAAACTGGGGAACATTTTGCCATTTCTTTCGTGGACACTTGCAGTCTCATCTGTGTAGTGCATAAACTAACTTGGGGAAAATCAAATCAATCCATGAAGTGATTAAACACAGAGATACCACCTGTGAGATAGGAAATCTTTAAGCCATATTATCTGTGGGAGATAAACAAGTATATCAAAGAAGCATCACTGTGCATACTTATGCTTTCAAAGGTATTCTGTACCAGCCTAGCTGAGACGAGACTGGCTGAATGAGCCTCTGGTCTGACCTAGTGTGACTGTCTGTCATGTTTGTCCATAGAAAAGTGCCACTGAGCTCAGCATCTCTTACAAATCTATGACATTTCTGGAACATTATGATATTACTTTCATTTGGCATGAGTAAGAAATCCACATAACCCAAACCACCTACACAACTCACCTGGAAGCACAATCTTGACAAGCCCTCTGACATACTGTTCAAGAATGGAACCGTTTCATGAAAGCTCCCACTGAATAATTACATGACTAAGGCATACAGGAAGCTTCCAGTCCAAAATCCTAAACTGCAATGCAATTTAGCCTGAGCTGTTAATAACAGGACCATCCCAGCCCTACATATCATTTTAACCTGATGAACTTCTATTTTATTAAGACAACGAGGCTCTTTCAATGAATTTACATCGGTAGAAAAAGAAGAAAAATAAAAGGTATAACTTGGTCCAGGCAGCCCTGGGCACCCTCAACACATCAGAAGTTGGACTGAGGTAAGCACAGCATATTTTATAGTTGTCAGAGATGTCTTCAGCAGGACACATAAAACAAGGCATTGCTTGAAAGCTTAAGTGGTGTGGCCAAGTAGGAGTAGCCTGTTCAATGCCAAGACTGAAATGTTTCAGATCTACCTGCCAAACTTTCATAGATCCTTCTGAAACCTTAAAACCTCTCCAAAAGAAATGAGGTCCTAAAATGAGCCATGCTTTTCTTGGAAAACTGTTCAGTCTAACAAGAATGCTTTAAATGAGTCAAACTTCATATTTAAAGTCCCATCTGGTATTAAAAAATTATTTCTTTAAGAAATATTAATATTTAGGGGTAAAAAGTAAAGTAGTCATAGAAAAACTCAATGTGTTTGTATGTATTTAAATGATAATAACTGAGGGGAATCAATATTGTCATGTCCCAAAATGATTAAAAATGTTGGCCTCAGAAAACAAGCATGGAACATGACACGGAAGGATGCACTTTAGCAAGAAAGTGTACAAGTTACAGATGTACAAGCACTACTACATTGCTACAAATACATTTTGTAAACCTAATTATAGGTGCATCATCGTGGAACAAAAAGGCAATAGCCACACCACACCTATTAAACATTTCGACAGCCTGATAGCCATTAAAGCCCGGAAATGTACTAGGAAAAGGAAAGGGAAACTGCTACAGCTGCAGAAATGTCTGCAAAAATACGCACCTCTATGGGTCTTAAAAAGAAAAGATAATAGGAAAAACACTGGACTTGTAAATAAGTTCACAGCATTTAGTGTGAAGTGTCCCTGCCCATGGCAGGGGGGCTGGAACTTGATGATCTTACAGTCCTTCCAACCCTAAAAATTCTATGATTTAATTACAGATCTGAAGCAGTCTAAGTCTACAGAAGCCTCTTAAAGCACATGAAGGTTGCTTAGCAGAAAAGCCAAAATAGGATTTTAATAAACAGAATAATCTGGATTTCAAAGGGCACTGGATTTAACCTTCTGCTTCTCGGCACAAGCACAGATTTGGTATAATTTTAGATAATGGCTTTGGTCTCAAAGCTTCAGAAAATGAGCCTTGTTTGAGGCATAACAAGACAAATGGCTGCTTTAACTTCCAAGTAATGTTTAAAAGGTTTCAATAATGGACGCATTTAGCTAAAGCAAGAAATAGATGAAACTGCAATGACAAAAATATCACCTCCCTTTGTGCCGTGCCATTTCCAATGCACTTCAGACTCTACAGAGAGAGACTGCCAGCACATCTATTACACCATCATATGAACATGCATATTTATCATGAAAGTACAAAACCTCAATATATGTTTTAACAATGACAGAAAATATACAGAATAAAAAATAATATTGAATTGTTATTCTTTATTCTTCAGTTATAGTGCAATCTGATTTTAAAAGGAAAATTTACACATGATATTCCATTTCCAGTTGTTGTGAGATTTCATCCAGTTTTAATAATTTAATTCTAAGAAATGGGAGAAATCATCAGTATTTTCTTAATCTAAAAGACTAAAAGACTACAAGTACCTAACTGATGAGCCAATAAGGCAAAACCAACATTGCAGAAAGTAAGTAAAGCTGAATAATCTATGATGCATGCTTACTTATTCTCTCCCAAAAGCACCTCTTAGCCCATCACTTGCACATCCCACTCTTAAGTCTATTACTCAATTACCTTCCAACACAAGGGAAGAAATGGTACTTTTGCCTTTACATCTACTAACTATGGCAAGCCACACCTAAGAGATAAAATGGATTTATTTGCTTCATATATATGAGATTTATTTAAATAAGGTTCTCCAACACAATAACAATAATCCTTCTTAAGCAAAGACGGAAACACTTGTCATGTAATCCTTGCTCAACTGAAAACACCAGAGGAATTGGCTTGAAGATATCCCTTCCAGTAAAGCCCTCTGGCTTCAGAAATCTGTATGTCATGTTTCCTGCAGTGGCATATCTCCGCTATGGCTTTCACCACATGAATGAGACAGAAAACCTTCTGAGTCTAGCAGCAACTCCTGGCATGAATCTGGGGTGATGAAGGAGTCAGGCCTGTCCTCCTTTTGTGATGATGATTCACAACTTATAGACAGTGCTTTACAGAACCATAATTAGTTTCACACACAGAGTTTAATACTCCCCCTTCTTACTCAGTGCTACCCTAGGCTGTCTTTGACACAAACACTTGTAAATGAGTATGTTTTATAACTCAATAACCAGCGTTCACAAGCTTTACTGTGCAAAAGCAACACCTCTTAACCAGTGGTGTGCTATCTTCAGATAGAGTCATGTATTCATTTCTGTCAATATGGGTAGCATTTATTTGAAACAAAAAGGTCACTCTGGCACTCTGCTGTAATCATCATACTTAACAGAACTATAAAGCATGTTTATAAAATCCAGAGAAACTTACTTCAGCTTCACAAACACAAAGGAAGAAAAATAATCACTTTAATTCCTGGTATAGATTAAATCATGGCAATCAAAATATCAAAGGAACCTCCAGCTCCTTCCACATCACCTGCCATCCATCTGGCAGATGAATCTACAGCAGTCAAGTCAAACTTAAGTGATAGAAAAGTTGGTCTCACTTTCCTCTGTGCATCACATGTGAAGGCAGACAGGGGTGCAGAGGCTGAACACTTAGCACTTGTTGCTTGCTTCACTTTCCTTCATATTAACTCCAAGTATCTGATAGCTCCACGCTTCTGCTGGCCATAATGAATCTTCTCTTCCTTTTTAAATGAATGGCCCTCCTCTGGACTTGCTCCAATAGGTCCATGTCCTTCTTGTATTAGCTTAGTTTATCCCCTTCTATATCCTACTCCATTTTTCCCCCTCTCCCTTTTCCATCTCCCCTGTCTCTTGGATAATCCTTAAACCACATTCTTTCTTAGGACTCACCTACCCACCAACATGCAGTTTATAGAAGTGTTAATACCAACATCCATGGCAAACCGAGCAGTGTGTTTTGTGATTTCACCATTTACTTACAGGTCATAAATTTCCAGTCAGTAATGAACAGCATTAATCTAAAGCTTTTTAGTTTATTTCCACTTCCCAAGCTGTAACCAAAGATCCTTGAGCTGTCCTTCCAAGTTGGACAGCCATCACACACTTTTCCTTCTAATTCAATGAGGCAGAACATGGGGAAAAAGTACCTATGGAACACTCAGAGAGGGACTCAAACCCAGTCCTACACACTCCCCCAGCCCTCCCCTCACTGTTGGAAATCTTTTGTTTTACATGATTGATCCTGAGTCCATCATTGGGGATTTTAGGCAAATCTCAGCCTCACACGTTGAATTAGCAGCAGACATACTGCAGACCTTTAAAGTCCACTAGCTCACGAGGATCAAACACTTCCTGCTCCTGCAAGCACAGCCTGCTGCAAAGGTAAGCTGGCACACTGAGGCAAACTTTGATTTTGCAGAAACCTGTGGTCCAAGACGTGAGGTAAAGAACCGAGCTCAGCAGATAAGCCCACAGAGGCAGGCAGCTGAAGTGTTAAATACCACACAAGTCATAATTAAGGCAGCATTTTGAGCCCTAACACCAAAGAAATGCAAGTGTATCTTTATGTTGCTCACTGGAAACACAGTGGCTACACTGGGAATAAGTTAATGCATGCAGCATTTGTCTGAAAACCTGTTAAGGAGGGCACTCCACTAGTGAAGCAAAAGTAGCTGGGGTGTAATTCAGTGCTTCAGTGGGTGAGGAACAGACTGATATCTCCATCTGCAGCTAAGAAGGTCAAGTCATACAAGGAAAAAAGTCAGAGGGACTCTCTGTAGAAAGTCTGTGGGTGCCAGTTGTATGGGAATCATGGGAGGTTAATCCTTACTGCTCTGTACCTCATGCAGTAAAAGAGGGCACAGAGTTTTCAGGAAGTTTTACCCTAGTTTCCAGTTGCTCATAATCTCCAGCAAGGTTTGGGCAGGACTCAGGCAGAACCATACCTCCCACCTTTACTTTAAGCCATCAGTACAGTGCCGAGCACAGCACGTCTGAGTTGGTAAGGTGCTTCACAACTGAAGCCTCAAAGAAACCAGCGGAATCAGAATCACTTAATGACCACCGAGGGCACTAATGGGTTGGATCCTACAATGCTCTAACACACAAACTCATCAGAGATTTGATTTACCTTGACCTTGTAGTACTCCTTGACTTCAGGCTGAATGGAATCAAAATCACCACTGATGTAGTCAGGCAAGAAGCTGAAAGGAAAGCAATGAGCAGTGAAATGAAAAAGTAATCCATCTTTCTACATTTACTATTTATCTTTTCAAGAGCATTAATCTCTGAAGGGAATAGGAGTTAGTTAAAAGTGTGTTAAAACAACAGCTGATATGAGGTGATATAAAATAAGGTAACAGATGAACTGTAAAACTGGTAAACCAGTGCCCCTTCTTTGCTGAGGGATCAACACATTGCCTTGATGCCTATACATCTCCTGGGTAAGGCAAGACTTGTATGTGCATGGTTCTGGAAAGACAACTCTCAAGTATCTTTCAAATGTATCATTTAGTCAGCAAAGTATCTGAAAAAAGCCTATCTGAGTGCTGTACATTAAGCCTTGGAGGATATCTTCTAATAGATGATGATGATGATGCTTCTTGGACAGCTGGTATGCCACAGATGTTCCAAAGACTTGTATTTTAGTTGTTACTGATGTCATCTCCTGTCTGCTCTTCTCCTTGGTTATTAACAATACTCACCCCAGAATATGAGAGCCAAATGCTCAGTGATTTTTAAATCGTATCTTGGATGTTCAAAACGTGTACGAACCCAATTTGAAATCCTAACCATCATTTGCGTGGTCACATTAAGGCAAAGCACATCGAAATAATGCTGGCATATTTATCTCAACTTGCTGTTATCACTTTTTAATTGCAGAATGCTTCAAAATATTTACCATACAAATCCTTACCAAATTCATACTGAAACTTCAACTGTGCTGCAGGAAGAACAGCTTAAAAATACAGGTTGGGAAAAAAAGAAAACTACACCAAAACCAACCGACCAACCCCACAGGAATACAGCTTTCCGTCTTGCATAATTCCTGGAGCCAGGACAACAGGTGAAAGTATTGCCACTGTTTCAATACATCAGACTGAACGGAGGTTTGAAATCAAGGCTGTGATTTCAGTGTTTTCTAACCATTTAAATACGTAGTTCCTCACCTCCGAGGTTACTATATGAGGTGTACGGGAGTTCCGCAGCAAACTCGTTTACAGCTCAAGCGGATTTACAAGGAATTGGGCAAAGCATTTTGGGGCATATTTTTCTTCCACATGATTTTAGAAGGACGTGGCAGGGTCTACAACACCCCCCATGTAAAAACTGGTACAAACCTTGTGTTTGGCTCTGCTCTGAGATTTCAAGAGACACGCAGTCACTGGCCACCATTTCCTTTGAAAACGGAGAGCTGCTTCAGCAGAAGCTGGTAAGTTCAACTGTTGTGAGTTAGCTCGTGCAGCTCTGGCATTTCTAATTCACTGCTCTCTGCTAGAACTAAGGCTTTATAAAAGGGTATGTACTAAGTATAATCCCTCCAAAGGTGATGCTCCCACACTCACAGCAGGGACAAGGGCAGTCCCTTCTGCGTGAGAGATTTATCGAGGACACACAAACCAGCTAGGAGAAATGCAAATGCTTCAGTGCTCTGTTTCATGTGCTTAAGTCTGTTTCATGTGCCCAAGTAGATCTGCTTCTTCAACGTGCAGCTGACCTTTCCAGCATACAAAAAACACCATGTTTTCAAAATCTAAATTTTAAATTGCTGCCTTTTTACCTTTCCACTATTTTCCCAATGAAATACTCACTGAATACAACAAGCCTAAAGAACTACAGGTATTCTCTTTCCATTTGTTATTTTCCTTTCACTTCTTCCTGATTGGAGCAAAGCCATTAATAGTAAATTCAGTCCAGGCCTTACAGGGGTGGCCCCAAATGTGAGCCCTGGAGGCATCCCAGCAGGTTGCCAGGAAGAACAGCCAGTTGTCATGGAGAGCCAAGTTGGTATGACACACACATCCACTCTGGTGAAAAAGCAGATGTCTTTAGGTTTTTTATCTCACTGAAATGGGGTTCATAAATCCAAAAGTGTCTCTGCCATGTTTTTTTCTCTACAGTAACTACAGACTGCTGTGCTTTTAGATGATCAACCATTTCTCCTGAGTGCTTCAAGGGGCATAACTGGGAGCAGAATTAGCCAAATAAGAACCTTCTCAGCATCAAAAGCTCCTGCACAGCTTTAGCTCTCATCCAAAGTAAAGCCATTTTCATGACAAATGGTAGCTGAAGTTCTCTCTGCATTTTTACAAGCAGAAATCTCCACTGCACGTCCCATGTGCTCTGCCATGGCTCCTGGCCATGCTGCCTGAACACATATCCTATGCCAGGAATTGCAACATCCATTTTCAAAACATCCTCTCTAAACAGCTCACTTGCAGCCACCACAAAGCCAGAAGCGACTGACAGAGGATAAGGCACTGTGGCTGGGAATTTCAGAATTTCTTTCTTCTCTTCTCCTTCCTTTTTAGAAATGCCAGAAACAAGGAAAATTCGGAAAGTCACTGCTGATGAATCCTGAGGAAATCTCAACTTGCACTGTCTGCCTCACAAACATCATAAAGTGTTTCAGCTTTGTTGTCAGATGGCAGCTCTTTGTAACTCATTGGCTATACAACCCAACAAAAGCAAGCCAGCCTTCAGTCAGGAGTGAAAAGGTGTATTTGGCTTGGTCCTTTTGAGCTCTGTGGAACAAACTGCCTGAGTCAGGTGAGCAGAATCAAATCAAAGCTTTTCTCTAATTAACATCAGTGAAGAACAGTCATTCTATCTTAGTCTAAGTTGTCCCAGGCTGACTAACCTCAGTGAAGATTAGCACAACTGATAAAGGGGAAATAGTTCAGAGAGATATATATGGAAAAAACCTCATAATGAAGTAGTTTAAGAATATAAATGTAATGATTGGTGTTCAATTCTTTGCTATGCTATAGTTCTGTATTTACTCCAGAGTACAGCCTAGTCCAGGAGAACAGGCTCTGGAGAATCATGTATCAAAGCTTACTACTATGTGAGTGGAAGAAATATTGTCACAAAAAAAGCAACAAGAAAGGCCCCTCCTTTGAACTTAAATCAGCCACTCTGATTTAAAGTGTGGATTAAAATCAGGTGTTCTGTTAATCTAACCTATGTTTTTCTACTCTCTGACCTCAAATTTATGAATAATTCTTACTGGGTGCCATAACTATTGAAGAAGACATGTATTTCAGTCACATACATGGCACACATCCTTTTCTCTTTTTGCCCATGGTGGCAAAAGATAGTTTTCATTCCATTTTCTAAGTGCAATTTACAATTGCAATTTCTAAGTGGTCCACATGATGCAGTCTCCCGCACTTCAGAACCACGTTTCACCAGTCTCATTAGCTGTTAATTATCGCTCTGCATATAAGGTCATGACCAGCTCAGCTGGCTTGGTTCTCTGCTGCTTTTACACTGACATTTATCAGGAGTGAGCCAACTCCATAATCCTCAAGGCATAAGTACGAAATTCATGTGAGATCAGCTTCTTCTACCAAGCCTTTTCTAGAGCTGTCAAGCACCAAGCAATGGAAGAATCCTTAGAGGCTTTGGGCCAACCGGAGTCTTTCTTCCTCTTCTAATTCTGTTTCCCGTTTCCCTTTTTGGAGGTTAAGGGCTTTTGTTTGGCTTTAGGTAGTTCCTTTGCTGTTGCCGTTGTTTTGGGGTTTGTTCTCTTCAGGGTATTTTAGAGCCATACGGCATCCATCTAAACCGAGTTTGGAGTCAAGAGACCAGGACTGCTTTCAGATAAGGACCTGCAGGCACTTCCAGAGCAGGCAGTGTTTCCTGTATATAAATAGTGGGGTTTTAAACCCAGAGTTTAATATGAAACCTTTAAAGGTTTAACTAGTTTACCAAGAAAGCAACCAGCACTAATTTCTCACAAATTTTGAGATGGATCCCACCTAGGGGATTTATCCCAATTGGATAAAGGGTAAATGTTGTCTGAACAGCATTATAAACTCCCAGGACGCCAGGCTGGACAGCAAGAGGAAAAGAATAAGATTCCAGCAGGTTTGCCATAGTTTCAAGATACACTAATGAAATCTCAGTCACCAGTACCATAAAACAGTCATTGACTCTTGCCATAGACACAGATTACAAAATAAATAGGAGCTATTCAGATTCTGAGGTTCTCATGCTAAGCAAACACAACTGCGCCTTTTGCCTTCAAGTAACCCATCTAATGGACACAGTTTAATTCATGAAGCTGTTTTACTTTTAAATATTCCCCACTAATGAACAGCATTTATAATACCGGAATACTTGCTCCTTTATTCACTCACTTTCAGAATTCAGTAGGGGGTGGCAAATATGCCTTTTTATCAGGTTATAAAAAAGAAAACAGAAAACCCAAGAGATCACACTTTAGCAGTTATAGTAAAAAACTGTGCTGCCTCCTTAAATAAATTGCTCTGGCATAACTGTTCAGTTCTATCATTAATTCAAAGTTACAGTTTCCTAGTACTATTGACTTTTTGTGTGATGTAGCTCCTTTAGCACATAATTGCCTGCAATTAACCTTCTTTAAACAAATGTTAACATCAGAGACATGAGCATTTAAAGGCAGTATCTGCGGTACCCTTTGCTGCCTTCAGTTAGAGCACAGCAAACGTTCCCACGCAGACAAGCGGTATGTGTCCCAGCTGTACCATTCGGGAGCATGGAAAGGGTTCCCTACACTGTTTCTTCCACTGATAAAAAAAAGCCTCAAAACCAGTGCCTTTTACCCTAGACCAACAGAACGAGCTGCTTCTCAGTAGAAAGAAAGGCAGATAACAAGGTGCAGACTTAAGATGAAGCAGTCAGCTTTGACTTTCAGAAGCATCTCCTAATTGGGAGTACAGAAGATAAAGCACTCTGGCATTACTTTGTGATAAATGTTAAAATCACAGTTGAACAAAAAAACCCAGCAAACAAAAAATAATGCCCCCAAACCTACATTTGCTGACCATTAAAGTGCACTTTCACCTTGCCCTCCTCACTGTCAGTCTTGACTAGAAGGGTGAGTGAGGGCTGTTCTCATCAGAAAGCTGTTAAGTTGTTTAAGTCTGTCACAAGTATACTATTAACTGCTGTGAAGATCAAAGTGCCTTTTTAACTCCTGGAGACAAGTACAGCACAAGTAGATGCATTTCTGTTTTGTCTCAAAGCAGCATACTCAGGTGCCCCATCTAGCTGTACAGAGACGAGTTCCTCACGAAAGGAGGAATGTCAGACTGCAAGGTCTAGTCAGAGTTGCTGGCTATTAAATCTATAAATACCTTCCCAGTATTACCTGCAAGGTGACCACAAGTACAGATCACACCTGAAGCTCAGAAGCCAAACACCAAATACCAACACAATTAATGAACCTCAAACTGACCATAAAAAAGCATTTTGGTTTGGTTCATCTCAAATCACATGAAGGATTCCACTACTTATTATCATCAGGCTTTTAAAAAACAGCTAAAGCACAGTCCTTTCCCTTCTCCACCCTCTACTTCCCAATCAAGACTCTCCTGAAGTCAGCTAGCTCACTTGTTCTGACTCCATGGTTCAACATCACTTACGTCAACCCACAAAGCCTCCTTTATCACTACAGAGTGCTTCTATGAGGGTGGCACTAACAACAATGTTGTGCTAGCTGCCGTATGAATTCAGAAAGAAATAACAAAAGAAACCCCAATTGCCTGTGCCTTCCTCTAAGACCTTAATAAACGCTACTGTTCGTTATGCAATTGCTTACACAGAACATCATTCCCAAACAACATTCTGTATATTGCAATAAGATTACAGTAAATCCAGACGAGTTTTAACAAGATTAAAAACAAAACGGGGGGTGGTGGGGAGACAACAACAGTTGCAGATCCAATTTAACACAGGAAGCAAGTGTATGCGCACATCGGGCCATACACAGAGAGCAGACTGGTGTGACCCTGCCAGAATTCTCGGCACAGACTGCCACTATGTCTGTGGATTGCAGACAGGTAGCTCCGTGGTTAAAAGTACTTGGTAATATTTGGCAACCTTGGAGAACAGCGTCTTTTCTCCTTACTTTTTAAAGAGCTTAGTGCTAAAAGAGCATAAAAGTATTATTTCATTTGCAAACGCTATGATTTAAAGAAAAAGATAAAAGTGTGTGAAGATATGAGGGCAATAATGCAGTCATTTATGCTTGCCTAGTATGCAGTGTCACCTTGCAAATAGTAAAAAAATAGCTGAAAAAAATTGGAGAACATATTACCTTCGGCTCAAGCTGCTATGCAAAGCACACATCAGGGGGACATCTTCTGCAAGGGACAGCCCGCTCGCTCCCATTATCGTTAACAAAAATCAAGCAGCTAACACCCTGCCTCAAAACCTTATCGCTCAGTGTCAAAGAAAAGTGTTAATGATTGCCATAACTATTGCATTTTTCTTTTAAATTACCAATATTTGAAACTGTTCTCCAGCTACAATCAATACAGTGCAAAATAAAGGGATGCTCCAGGATTGAAGAACTGCTCGCTTGTTTTCCACGGTGCTGAACAGCCTCCTATGCTCCGGTAAGTACAAGTACTTCAGGAAAAACCCAGTGTGCACAGGACAAGCAGCTCCCAGAGGCTGCTCCTAACTACCCATGGCTTCTTTTTTATTGCTTACAGACTGATATGTTGCTTAAAATAAAGGCTACATGACTGCAATGTTGCCATCACCTTAGAGCCAATTAAAGCTGAAACTATTCAGCAGCACCTCCCAGAAGACACGCAGCACCTCCCAGGCTGAGGCACCACACCTTGCTGTTGGCCCCTTGGCAAGAGCAGTGAATAAAATGGGGCTGAGCTGTGAGTTTCCATCCTTGCACAGGGCAGCACAGCTCAGGGCAGAGCAGTAATTCAGTGGCAGAATAAGCACCAGTGCCTCAGTGTGAGTTGCACAAAAACATGTGGTTTTGAAAGCTGGGGAAGCATAAGTGCTTATCCAGAAGTGCCAGGCTCTAGTCTTCTAGGACACAAGGCCAGAGGAAAGGTGAGAGAAGATGAGCAACATAACCAGGACTCCCTCCAACAGCTGACTAACTGAGAAGATAGAGGCTGACAAGACACCCAAAATTGTTTTACCTCTTGTCATGTCAAAGCAACAGATGGCAGAATTTGCCCTAAAAATTGAGGAAAACCAGCCATTACCTCAGAGAAGGCTAAACTGTTCATTATTAACAGTTTATACTGTATGTGAGGAATCAAAGAAATGGGATTTAAAACCTGGTAAACTTAGATCGAGGCTGTCACAAAGCACACTGAGATTTCAATACTAGTCTCAAAAAGGCAGCAGTGGAAGGAAGCCAAAGTCTCCTCAGGCTTCTTCATAGAGTGCCACCAAAGGTGGATTCTGCTGCTCCAAGAGGAGAACAAACTCATTTTCCCTTCTAATCAGATAGTTCCTAAAAACACCTACAGTGTGGCTTGAAAGCTCATTATACAATTTCAAAAGTCAGCTTTGATGACAGGTATTTTAACCCTGCATGTCCGTTCTGTGAACCCTCACACCAGTAAGAACACTTACAAGTCAAGCACAATCAAACAATAAGCAGCTACATGTGAAAGACCTTCACTGCGACTTCCTTGCTTTGATGATTTACTTATCTTGCCTGAGTACCTTAAGTACCTGCCTTGAGTTTAGCATCTCTTTACTTGTGGTGATGACCACTTATACAGGAGAGGTTGAGTTTGAAGAAGCCCCTTCGTGACTTGAAATTGCAGTCAGTAGCTTGCAGCAGAAATTCTTTAGAGCCCCTTCTACACAACTCACAAGAGCAGTAAGAAGATTTGCTCCCTTCCTGAGCAACCTGTTCCAAACAAGCAAGGAGAAATCTGATGGTTTTTAAAAGTCTTACTTAAGCTTCTCCTGTTTGAGCCTGCATTTTCTCTTCCAATTTCCATGTATACATAATTTTATAGATTAACTTTTGTGGCTAGAAAGAGATGTCTTGACACTTATCTATAAAGAGGAAGACCAGCCATAGAAGGTGAACTCCCCCACACCTACTCAGAAGACATGAAGTGCTAAAGAGGAATCCAGAACATCTGACAACAACACAGCTGCTGAAAGGCAAAGCTGACTTCTCTATGGTTAATGAAAGGGCCTTCTCTCCTGGGCTCTAACTGCCTGTAGAGCAGCCACTGAGCAAACTTCTAACCCTTTTTGGTGCAGATGTGCGTACTGACCTCAAATACAACAATAAAACCTCTTCAGGTTTTGAGCCCTTACACCAATAAAGTACATAACATTGCGCAGAGAAACAGTGCACTGAGGATCCTGAAAACCCTTGTGCTACACAGGAACAAAGCATGCTTGTTACTTAACCTTTTTTAGGGACCGTGAGCCCAGATGGCAAGGAATGGAGGAAGGACATGTAACAACAAACAGCCCTTTGAAGTCTGTTGTCTCTATATGGCTGAAATTTGGTAACTCACTGGGAGGCAGAAGTTTTATGAAACCTTTCACTGCTGACCTCTGCTGCAGCATCTCCAGAACTGACAGAGAACCAGGATACTCCACTGGATCATTAGCATTTCAAAAGGTACCTGCATCTCTGCCCAGCACAGCACAGAAGCATTAATTAGAGAGACAGCAGAAGACAAGTGTGCATACAGAATGAGAGGTGGGCTCTATCTGATGCTGAGTAACCTTTACCAAACAGTATCCTCACTTCCATCAGAATAACTCAAGGGACTATTCTCCCATTTCTACACAATTCAGCTGTACAATGTATGACCCCATTTCATTTTCTGGAACTTGTCATTCAGAAAACGTCGTATTGCAAAGTTTGATAGAAATTCTTTAAGGTAAGTCCTAATCACAAAGGTGAAAGACCTTACAAACTCTGAAGGAAGTGTTTAATACACCAGTGTACCTGTATTTAGTGGGATGGAGCACCACAGCTAGGTATGGCTTCACAGCTGGCAGAGACATCCTACTCACTTTAATCCTTTCTTACCCTGCTCATAGTGTCACCACCTCTACAGAGTACCAGTATGGATGTTTTAGTTAGGCAACTCAGCAGGTTTAGAGTTATGAATACATAAAAGCAGTTCTCTCTCAAGTAAGACTGGAAGTATTTTAAGTAACAGTTTTTGTGAGCACAGCTGCAGTTAAAGTGCCTCTGATAAAGCTCTAATTAAATAATAAAAACCTCTTTTATAGTTACCTGACATACGGATGAAATTAAGAATGCTGGGCTGCATCAAAAATAGCACAAGCAGCAGGTCAAGGGAGGCGATTCTCCTCCTCTGCTGTGCTCTCATGAGACCGCCCTTCAGTCTTGTGCCCAGCTCTGGGGCAACAGCACAAGAGGGACATGGTGCTGTTGCAGTGAGTCCAAAGGAGGCCACGGAGATGCTGCGATGGCTGAAGCAGCTCTGCTCTGGAGCCAGGCTGAGAGAGCTGGGCTGGTTCAGCCTGGAGAAGAGAAGGCTCCTTAAGGGGAGACCTCAGAGCAGCTCCAGTGCCTAAACGGGCTACAAGAAACTTGGAGAGGAGCTTTGGACAAGGTCCTACAGTGACAGGATGAGGGGAAATGGCTTTAAACTGACGGAGGGGAGACTGAGATTAGACATTAGGAAAAAATTCTTCACTACGAGGGTGTTGAGCCGCTGGCACAGGGTGCCCAGAGAAGCTGTGGCTGCTCCATCCCTGGCAGTGTTCAAGGCCAGGTTGGACGGGGCTTGGAGCAACCTGGTCTGGTGGAAGGTGTCCCTGCCCGTGGCAGGAGGGTGGAGCTGGATGAGCGTTAAGGTCCCTTCTAACCCAAACCATTCATGATTCTATGAAACCTCCTTTGATCTGCTGCTCACGCTCCTTTTGATGCATCCCAGGATACAGTTGGTTTCTGGACTCAAGTACACACTGAAGCTGGCTCATGTAGAGCTTCTCATCAACCAACACCCCCAAGTTCTTCTCCTAAGGGCTGTTCTCAATCCAGACTCTGCCTAGCCAGGCTAAAGTGCTATAGTGTGTTTTCAGCAAAGCAAGTAAGTATGTGCAACTACTGCCATTAAGCCTTTAATACCCAGACTGTTGCTGGGCTGTATCCACCAAACTCCTACTGTCTGAGGCTTCAGCTGGCTGTTGTCATTAATGTTTCATCACAAGCATTGAGTTTACTGTCACTTCCCAATATAATACTTAGAGCACAAATGACAGCATTTAGATTAACTAGCTACCTGACATATCAAATCCAAACAGGTCAGTGTATAGATTTAGTGCTTGCTCATAAATGGCAATCACAGAATAAATTGCACACGACTGAGGCATTATAAACATTACATACACACATGATATTAGAGATCTGTCTCTTCTCAATCTCTTCTCTCCAATCCTCCTCCTTTCCCTTTTTATGTCTATTTGGGCTAAAAATGCTCAGACAGAAAATACCTCATTCTCAGTAAGTAGCACCAATAGCCCAAAGAGCCCCTGTCTTGGGCTCTGTACAAGTAATTTTACATCAAGTAGAGTAGTTGAAAAAAAAAACCCAACTTTTAATATAAACTCTGATGCTGTTGGTGCCCTGCATATTATAAGAAGGTTTTAATGATACTCCCTGTATCAACTTCACAATTAATTATGATTAAAAATATATTTATAAAACCCTTAACTGCTCTCCTACTAAGATCTATTACTGCACTACCACTTTCATTTAATCTTTTCAACATCCTAATTAACTTTTCTTATAGAATCAGAAATAGATGTTAAGGACACAGGTCTACCTATAAGTAATACAAATGCCATGATGAGCTCTTACTAACAGCTACTCTCTTCATAAATAGTGATTGTAGCTGTTCCTCAGGGAAGACATTCAGAGGTCCGATATCCCTGCTGCTGTCTGCAACCATTTATGCTACAAGAAAGGAAAGGAGAACTGACTGGATGCAGCACTGGAAGTGCTTTGGAAAAGCCAGGACACAGATGAGTTGAGTATCAGACACTTGGAATTAGTGTGCATTGAGGTGCTCCAGGAGCAGCCCAAAGACCACCACAGGTGACATGATGTAATGTAACCATCATTAGAGATGTCATTTCATAGAAGAGTGAGGTTCTGGATGCCCATGTGGCCCAGTCCTTCTAATTCACTCCAAGATATTTTTTTCCATATGCTTTAATGCCAGCAGGTCATTAATTCACAGGTTAATGAAAGCCATGTAAAGTTGGGAGGAACAGACCCATCTGCCTGATAATGAAGTAAGAGACCCACATTTCATTGGAATGACAGAAAAACTTTCATTGAAGTTACTTTTGTAACTGTCTTCAGAGAGAAACGGGAAGTCTGAAATCCTTCAGATTAACAGGGAGCTCCATTTCATTGTAAGCAAAACCATCCCCGAAATCCTAGGCTGTTAAATACCTGGTTAAGCTCAGATGCCAAACAAGCCTGGACCAGTCACAGTTACAGCCAGCCAGCTAGTAACAAACAGGAACTGGGACTTACAGGGTGGTAAAAAGGCATGGAGATTTGTGACCTTTCCCACCTTCAAACTGAGCTCAGTGCACTCAGCAGCACACCTGCTCTAGGTAACAATGGCTGGTGCGAGCCACACTGCAGCAGTCTGGGAGGACCCCATCACCAGTGTCTCTGGCAATGTGGCATCCCAGCTTTCTAAAGCAGCACCTCCCTTACCTAAGCCCATAGTAGAGAGGGAGGTGGCGGACACAAAATCCCCTTCTCCTAGCAGTGGAGGTTCCAAGGCCCAAGAAGGGCAGGCTGTGAGCCATCAATGAGCCCACGCAGCTTCTCCAAAGGCCAGGCTGTGGAATCAAAGAGTGATTTCAGTGAGAAGGATTCCTTCTCTTTTAGATGGAGTTTCAGCTTTTACAGGATTTTACAAAATGCAGGCTCCTAGGTGCTATGATGCCTGTGCTTTGCCTGGCCCAAGAACAAACAAGTGCAAGCAGTTTTCCTCATCCCTTTCTTCTACAAGGTGGGGAAAACAGTTTCTAAATGCAGCTTTTGGATGAAACAAAAATAATTACAATTACTTTAAAAACACAGAAGTAAGGAATCAAAGCTACAAACTACTGGCAACCCATGTGTTTGTCCTATACGTTCAGAGATCAAAATCATTCACTCTTCAGGCAAGAGTGGAGCAAGGCAGTGTATGAGCATTTGACTCAGCTCATTTACAACGATGGTTGGGGGGGGGAATGAAGCAAAATCTACATGTGGATTGAAAACTTGCCTGTGGCCCTGTGCCAGGATCCTGCCTAATACACTTGAACATGCTGAAATATTAAACCCCAGAAGCACAAGAACGAAAAGAGAAATTTTGATGAGCTCTTAAACAGGGTCATGAACATGATTGTATTTCTGCTGGCACTACTGAAAGAAGTCAAAACCTGCCACGGCTGTTCCAGTGTGAGCATGGCAAAGAAAACACTTTCCAGTCTGATGAGAAATGAGATCCTGCAGAACAGGGAAGGCATCACTCTCCTGATGAAAGCCCTCTTCAGTATGTCGGGAATGCTATTAACGTTCCCGAAGCCACTCCCGAGGCGTATTACCATCACATATATGCATGACAGCGCTGACCACTTAATCCCTCTTCTGTCACAGGCAAGTTAGAAACTAAAAATTACACTGACACCCAAGGGTATTTTATAATAGAATACGAAATAAAATGATAAATTTGCAGATGATTTTGGCTTTGCCTCATGGTACTCCATTATAGACCAAATATTCCCGGCCTCTCATTCATTACTATTTAATTACAACAGAATACCTTTCTTTCAGACTTCATTAACCTCTGAAGTAGTTTGTGACCTTGGGACCCTTCTTGCAACATGATGTTAGAATACTGCTTTGCCAGGAAACACTTCCTGAAACGCTGAATTTAATCAAATGCATAGGTTTCTATGGGAAACACACAAACCATGAGAACCCTGCATGTGGTCACTTAATGAGCAAGAGTTAGAGCGTATCAGACTCATAAATTGATACTAGATTAACGTTAAAAGGTGCCACAAGCGTTTCCCCAGGGGACAGGCGCATTACAGTAAACATGATCACAGATGCTCTTCCCTATTACTTTCACTGTGGGGCAGAGAAGATGGAGTAAGGAAACAAGAAGGCATTTGACCATGTAATTCCTGTCTGTTTAAGCCAGCAGAAACATCAGTATCCCACCAAGCCCAGTGACAGCGTAGCACAGTTCCAGCTCCTGTCTTTGTCACAAACTGCTGTTCAATCTGAAACGCTTTGACTCTAGAAGGAAATCTGAGAGCACAACCTCTTCACAAGAGGAGAGGCAGAACCACGGCCCGTGCAGTCGCTTTCATTGCTTTGCTGCAAAGCTTCGAATGATGGATCAGTGCTGGCCCCTCGGTGCCAATCAGAGCGGATGCTTGCAGACTGGGCGCGGGTTCAGCAACTTGCTTGCTAGCAATCTTAACGCCTCAAAACAGAGTCTTCATCATCCTGAGAATTCCCTCTGAGGGCTAACACCCAATCAATCCACGCACGCTCCTCACACGATTCCCTCCTGTACAAAACCGCCCCAACATCCCTTATGCACAGTTTTCTCCTAAAATTAAAAGCATCAGCCAGAAGAGATATTGACACCCACATCTGTCACTTCCTTAATTAAAAGTATTCGTTGTCAAAACTCGCAGATGAGGCTTTAACACAAAAAATGGCACTGAATCATGTACTGCCTCTTTTTCAGTTGTATTTTTGGGACAGTCTGTCTTTCCCTCCCCACTCAAACTACCTTAATGCACACAAATCCAATCTGATCTGTCACTGGCATTTAACACGCCTGCCGCAGCTTGTAAAATCAGAAAACATCAATCCTCCCACAGATGCTGCTGGAACTTGCCGAGGCAAATCTCATCTTTTGCCCTTACTACTACAGAGCCTTCCCTCCTTTTCTTTCATGTGACAGAACAGCAGTTGTTCTACTGGAGTTATTAGCTAGGTTTATTCCAGAGACTTTTTCTCCTTTTCAGCTTTAGCATCACAAATATTTTCACTCCCTCCCCACCCTTTTCCTTGTACTGTTTTTCTCCCTCCCGTCCAATTTTGCTTTCTTTAGATGATGCCTGTGCCAACTGTCACCTAACGTGTTCAACTCTCCTAAACACCGAGGAAAAAGCCCTGCTGACAAAGAAACAGAGATTTTCAGAGTGCTGTTGCTTCAGTGAATGTATGTTTTCAATCTCTTGCAAAATGACTTCCCTTCTGCACAGAGGGGATGACAACCACAGGCCCCTCTCTCAATGCTCTGGTCCACAGCTGGATGTCCAGTGCTCTGAACGATGTCATTGGACTTGTAACACACACTGATTGCAGGGAAAACAACACCACCAAAAAACAAGCCACCCTCAAAATCTCACTACCCTCACTAAATATTTTACCAAGTATTTTGAGCTACACCTGAATACCCATCTCCCTTCTATGCTGGAGAAAAAGACAGGCAGCTCCAAAGGCACAGCCTTTTATCCTCTGCCATCGGTACCCACTGTGTCATTGTGTCATGTATCAAGCACTCTAAAAATATACCTTTTCTAACCCGCTGATCTTTATCCATCTTCTTCACTGGCATCCTATTAGCTCCCTCCACACTAATAAGTTAATCCAGCCTCAAGCCGCAAATCCGTAACGCTGCCTTCAGTTAGTCACTCTTTATCCATAGCGCTTATAATGAATGAATTAAGGGGAACAGCTATATCATTATTTACTGCTTCTCTTCTTTTTTATATGCCAGGCAACTTTTATACAGAAATCAAAATACTTAATTAAAGCCACACTGAAAGAAACACGGAGCAAACTGCACACACACGTGTACTCTGTCTGATCCAAAGCATCTTATATACACATCAGCCACGTGATGTAGGTACCTGGAACAGGCTGCTCAGCTTCATTTTAACAGAAAGAAGAAACATATTTCAGCTGGAGTTTCTTAACAACCAGGGAGAGCCAGGCAGCTTGAGAGTCAAGCAGCTTGTGTAGGAGGGATATCCCTCTAGAGTCCAAGAACAATGTATTCCTGTAGGATGAATTTCATTCCTGGTCTTACCACTTCCAAAATCTATTCTAAATATTTTTATCACTGTGTGGGCACCACAAAGTACTTCCAAATACAATAAGCAGTACCTATTTCCAACTATGGCCAATGCTGCCTCCAAATCTGAAATCAGAGCAATAGATGCTCAAACAATATTTACACAGCTAAAAGTGGTTTGGTTATATTTCTTTTAAAGCACAAGGGATAAAAATGGATTGTGTCCCAGTCTCTGGAAGACACAGTAACTGACATAGCAGCAGTGAGAGTCTCATTCTTGCTCCATCCATTTCATAGGCTGCTGGAACAGTATCTGGTTGCTGTGGCAGTCTCCCTGCTTGCAATCACCATAGAGAAGGGATGCATCACATCAAGCATTAATTGCATTGCAAGAATCCAGGACAGTGTATGGAGAGGGTGTAATTGCTTAGACATTTATAGCTTAATCGCTTCTCAATTAAGTCAACAGAAGATCCTGAATCTGTACAAAAGGTAATCTAAGTCCCTGTTTGGCAAACACAGGCCACATCTATTCCTATGCTGTGACATTTAATGAGAAAAACTCAGTAACATTAAAAAAGATAGAAAACAAAAACCAAACCAAACCCAACAAAGAAAACCCTGTGTTAACAGCTCTGCTGAGCTTGCATCGAATCTTAGTTTCCCCTCATTCACGAAGTGCATTTAAAACCCCCAAACCAACCCCAAACCTGATTTCTAGCATGTATTTTGCAAAACTAAAGCCCCGACTGCTACCTAAATAAGGCAGGCAGCTTGTGGCTTGCAGAGGCACATGCATAGCCAGAACTGTGACTTTTACATGAACTGTGAGTTGAAGGAGAAGACTGGAGTTTCCTGAACATAAACGTATCTAAGAGCAGCTCTGGAGGTACCACTGTAAACATTATCCACATGCTTAAGCAAGTTAATTCTGGTAGCAGAACACAACTGGCTCAATGATGTCCCAGGGCTCTAACTTTCTAGCAAAGGTTAACCCTCATGTCTTCAATTGGGGAATTTCAGAGATGCCTGACTACTTTACTTAGTCCAAATCAATGTTCAGCCCTTCACATGGATGGCTTTGCAACTGGTGCTGCAGTTTTGCTCCTTGCCTTGTCCTCGTCAGAAGAGGCCCATAATGCTCATCGCTTGGCCCCAAACTATTCTTATTTATTAGTTGTAATAAGTAGGCTTGATCAGAGTCTGAGAACACGGCTCCTTGTTCTTGATAGCGTTTTCTGTGAAAACTGGGGCACAAAACATTTTAAAATGAAAAGCTGAAAGAGTCCATTTGTAAAACAGAGACACGCTTGGAATACAATTAGATTTAAACCCAAATCTTAGCAGAAGATCTAGGAAAAATAGTTTAAAGAAAAATGGATTTATATTCTTAAGTTTTACTTCTCATTATATTCTCTAATGCGTAAAGTCCCCCACTTGCAAGCTACTGGCTTCACTAACACTCAGTTTAAACAGATTTGAAGTATACAATCATGTATCCTCAAAATAAAGGTGTCCATTTGAATGCAAAGTGTTCAAAGTCAGGACTTCTGCCTTTTGCATGTTTATAAAAAGAGAACAGAGAGTCTACTGAAGAAAGAGACTAGGAAAGAAAACCAAGAAATAAACACCCAGGATATGTTTACGCTCCAACAATCACTAATAAGCTTACTGAAAGAGCATTTTAGAGACAGCAAAAAGCTAATCTGAGTAAGTTATCTATGGTTGTTATTTGTGCTCAGCCCCATTATGTAGCAGTCTGTAATATCAAGTCACCTGGAAGGGACTATACCTGCACTTTCCAGGAGCTCTCTAGCCTACGAAGGAAAGGAACAGCTGAGAAAGTGAAGAGGTGCTATAGCACTAGTTAAGGGTAACAGTGCAACTTCAAGGACATTTATTAACATACATTCATTTTAAGGCACTGCTGGCACATGTATTCCTATGCTCCCAGACTGAATGCTCATCTTCGCAGTCTTAACAAGCTTCTTTCAAAGCTAAGATTGCTCTTGCCATGTTTGTTATAAAGTTTGTATTTTACATCTTAAATGACAAGCTCTATTGCAGCAAAACCCCAGCCTGGTTTGAGGAACTTCCAAGCTTTACTTTGTTTCAAACACAGGAAAAATCCCACTCCCCAGCCTGCCCCAAACACTTGTATAAAAAGTATTGCTCCATAAAAGCAAGCACTGCCTGCCTAATCCCTAATTTCTAGTGATATTCAGAGATCCAAAAGAAGCAAAGGCATACATTTCATCCTAACACTACACACAGAGCCAGCTTTTCCTGGATCCTAGAATTACTCCTTAGGCACAACAAACCAAACCGCTATAAAGTGCGGAGTGCTCTTAGGCCAGCTCAGGACTCTCTTCCAAGCTGATGTGACTCAATGCACGGGTATTTTATCACTACAAACTCCTAACTTCTAGCACTGGGGTGGCCATAAATGATTTTTACCATGTCATAAAGCCAGAAATCACCCAGATGGAGTGATTTCTCTACCCACAGTACACTTGGGGCACAGATACAGCTATGTGAAGAAGCAGCTCAAGCAATACAAGCTCTCTGATTGAGAGATCTGGGATTAACTGTAAGTGTCCCTATATTCTCCTTTCCTCAGCCACTTTTTTTCCTTCCCCACCCTGAATTACTGCTCTGGACAAATTGTGACCTCTTATTTCCCCGACTGGGAATTATAACTTGGCTTCTGATGCTCTTCCTGGGACAGCACAGTATTATGGGCAGAGCACCTCACTGGCAGCCAGGAGACCTGGTTTCTGTCTGAACAAGCTGTCCATCTCTTTTGTATTTGCCCATCACTCCATCTAGCCAGACTTTTGTCCTCATCCTTCCCATCTCCTTGAAGTGCTCATGAAGATCAAGTCTGCCTCCACCTAGGACCTACTATTCCTTATTAAATACTGATTTTAGGAGGAATGATACCCGGCCCTTTTACAGGTTCAGCTTTTTACAAGGAATTATCAGAAACTCTGATGAGCCCAGATGAAAAAGGGCAGCATTTTACCCCTTCTTAAGGGTATTTACCCACATGTGGAAGGTGACTGAGAATCTGAGATGATTTGCTCAGTGAGCAAACTGGGAACAAAACAAAGGTTTTGATTCCCAGTTCTCCATTTTAACCAGTGGATAATACTCTCACTCGAGATGAAACCTGGTACCTCTACCTCTGTCACTTGTGAATCATATCCAGAAGTTCTACCTAAGAGTGCTTTTCTTTTTTAACTCTTCTCTTGTGAAGAAAGCATGGTCCTGTACTAAGGGAGTAACTTACTTGCAGCGTCTCCCAAAATAAAAGAAGCGAGGCATGTGTGCTACCACATACACACAGTGTAAATGTTACTGTCGGTCTGCAATTTCCATCTTGGCTACCAAAAGCAACAAGAATTCAACATAAGTAATTCAAGAGTAATTTAATCTCAACTAAATTCTGCTGATATTTATAAGCCCACGTGTTTTAAGTAGATGATAATCTGCTACTTGATTTTCAGATTGCGGAAACGATGGGAAAGCCCTTTTCCATTTCCTGTTATGGTTTATGGAATATAGTAGTAACTACAATTAGAAGCACCTCCAAGTAAACCGAGCTGAAACAACATTTACAGCTGGTTGCTGATGTCCCCCTCAAAATGTATCTCCACTTTGTGTGATCTGCAAAACACAGTGCTTCTGCCCCTCCTAAAAGTCTGACTTAAATCCAAACCACGGCTATGTAACTCCAAGATGTTTCTTTTATAGCATCTGATGAGTAATTGAATAGATATAAAGCACTACAGTGATGTAGTCAACTCCAGGAAAAAACCATACTCCTGAATCTGGCTTTATGTGCTGTCTAATATCAAGAGGAACCCAGCAGTGTAAAAAAAGCCCCAATGATTTTCACCTCTCATCAGTTCTGTGAGCATTTGATTCAGAGACCAAATAAGCCTGATATGCCTCGTGATGTTATTGCCCTTTCAGGAAACACCTCCCAATACAGGAAGCTAATCTTCGGTTAAACTGAGGATTGACTCTGTGAGTATCTCTTGGTATCTCAACACTTGATTGTTTCTGAAACAAGCTCTGAATTGTATTTACAGTGCACGGCCACTGGAATACAAATGTATTTGAAAACATAATCAAGTGAAAGTCATTAAATTGAAGACAGAAATGAAAAAAGCCAAAACCTAGATGATCTGAACGTATCTTGAGAGCTTCTCATCTGCACTACCTGAAATAAACACAGTAGGTAACTTCAAATGGATTCATCTTTCCAAACACTGAGAAATAGGTTGCTTTGGTTTTCTGAAATGTGTTGGTGCCTGGCTGCTTTCTCAAGTCAGCTAGGATTGAAAAACAGATCCCAAGTCAGGTATTCCCTAAAGGACCTGACTGTGGTTAGGGATGAGCTTCCTGAACACTCCTGCAGATTTGATTAGGATCAACTCAAGATCCCGATTTTGATCTTTGAACACTGCTACAGTTCTTAGGTCAAGCAAAAATGTCTGATGTAAAAGACCTCCTTAAGCCCTTTGACAAATAAAGCATGGTCTTAGCTTTCAACTTTCTTGGCTTTCAGAATGCAAACCCTTAATTCACTGAACTCCTCGCCACCAGCAGCAATGGGAAAGCCATTTCAAATAGCTTTGACCTCACATTTGAGGCCAATATCATTTTTTGTAACGTTACTGAAACACATCCTTACATCAACATTTGTAAAGCAAAAACTTCACATGTATAGGGCTCTCGCATCCTCCCCCAAACATACAATGGATAGATTTCAAAGACAAGGAAAACCCATTGCAGTCTTCCAGTACAACATTATACTCTGAAAAGCTCATTCAATAATTTCTGCATCAGTGCGCTAAATTTTGCCTGAACACAAAATAGCTCAAAAACAATATCCAGTTTAATCCGGAGAGTTCAAGCAAAGAATTCCTCTCAATCCTACATTAAGCTACATCAATGGCTAATTACTTTCATAAGTACCCTATTTCTAATCCAATATAGAACACAGTGAAGTATATATGAATTTCTCACTCTATAATCCTATTAGGGACCTACTTTTCCAGGAGGAGAAGGTTATTCAGGAGAGAATAACAAGACAAAAGATCTCATTTTACATATGGGTATTGCTAGCTGTTGCCCAGCTGTTTCTTTTTTGATTATATTGACAATAGAGACAGTGATTGCTAAGATTAGGCAAGTTCAGTGTAAGTCACAATAGACAACTGAACTAGCCAACCAAAGGAAGAAAAGATGGCTGGTGAATTGGCACTACAAATCCTCAGTAATTGCCAAAATGCACGCATGAAGCCATAAAAGAGACAGACAATTTCACTATGAGACATCTTTCCACCTTTCACATCAGCAAATATGCAACTTTTCCTCATGGAAGTTACACTAGCTCAGTCTTCCTATTCAGAGGTTAAGCCTATTGCTTCCTTTTCAAACTTCTAAGACAAAATAAAGCCCTGGAGAAGGCATTCAGCATGGCAGAAAATAACAATGAGTCAGAGATCTGTGTGCAGTTGCAGAGCTACAGTCTTGTTGGGATCAAGGAAACACGGATGGAGTGTTACCATGAGGGGATGAAGACTTTTTAGGAAGGACAGGATAGGAAGATGATGATGAGGAGTTGCCCTTCACAGGAGAGAGCAGCTACAGCGCACAGAGCTTTGACTGGGTATGGATGAAGTTAGGCCAGGGATGCCAAAGACAACATGAAGGGCTTCTGTTAGTACACAGGTGATGAAAGGAAGACTAGTTAAAACATGGGCCCATTGCTTAATATGCCAGGGGACCTGGTTACACGGAACATGGAAAAGGCTGAGGTACTGAATGCCACCTTTGCCTCAGTCTTTATTAGGAAGACAAGCCTGCAGGAATCGAGGGCACCAGAGACAGAGGGAAAGACTAGAGCAAGGAAGATGTACTCTTGGTGCAAAAAGGATCAGGTCGGGAAATGCTTAAGTAAAATAGCACACATACATCCATACGTGCAGATGGGATGCACATGAGTGTGGAAGGAGCTGGCAGATGCCACTGCAAGGCCATACTTGACGATCCTTTAGCAATCATGGCAACTGGCAGAAACACACGAAGACTGAAGGAGAGCAAACATCATTCCTGTCTCCAAGAGGGCAAGAAGGAGAACTCTGAGAACTACAGGCTGCTCAGCCCTATCTCAGTTCCAGGGAAGGTAATGGAGTAGCTAATCCTGAAAACCATTTCCAGGCATGCGGACAAGAAGAAACTCCTCAAGAGTAGTCACCATTGAAACATCTGTCATATGCCTACATTTATTCACTGATACAAAACTCAGTAAGTGTAAGCTGTGAAAGCTGTACAATTAAGACCTCTGTTTTCCACTTCAGCTTCTCAACACAAAGCTTAGGACACAGAATAGTCTGTTAAATCCAAGTTAAAGAAGTAGCATCACCTTGTATAACCAATACCCTTGATTAGTTTTGACTAAATACCTATGAGTTATTTAGAAGCTTGGGGGTGGAGGGGCATCATCAAAAGACAAACTTCATGCAGCAATCTGTACTCCTGAATGGAAGTTGCTTCCCAAATGATCTTTTTCAGGTCCATGTTAGAACTTTAGCAGCTGCATGAACTGGAAGCATTTATGGAATTTGTTCCTAATTTCCAAACACACATGTAGAGCTCCTTGGAGCTGCCTCCCTGCATGCCCAGTATAGAGAATTATATAGTAATTGCATTTGCAATTGTAAATGGAGTATACTGCATTTTCATGCATCACTTAAGTTCACCTCATGTATGTTTTACATGCAGAAAACGCAACATCAAAATATACCACCGCTTTTCAGTTTCACTGCTACTCTTTGCCTTTATACTGTTCACAGAAAGAAACTGGAAGGATAGCAAAAGTGATGTTCTCAGTGATTGTAAGCAATCCACCTCATGTAGCAAGTCTGTCACAGCGAAATACTAAAGAGAACCCCAGAAAGCCAGTATCTATGATAGAATTATCCTCCCTCTTATAGGGCTCACTGCACCCCTCTAACCTGAAGCTCTGTGTTGCAAAACCTAAGTACATGATGTATTTGATATCTCTCTAGAAAACAGCAGCTGAGACACAAGTTCTAATGATTGCTTTTACAGGTGCCAATACAATGATAGTTTTCAATGCATCTTCACCTTCATATACCCCAAAGCAAGTGACACACAGGTTAATCAATGCCTTAAGATTTAATCAGAAAGTGTTGAGGAAGAAGTCGCCGTAGTGTGATACAGATAAGCAACAACCTAGCTGAAGTGGATAACTGCTTCACAGGGATTCAAGGAAATACACAACGGGGTAGGCAAGGCAGGCAGAATAAGGCAGAGCAAAACAAATCCTATAAAGATCAGTAACTCCCCCTTAGGTCTCATTAGCTGCAAATGTTTAGCAAACAAGAATGGTTTAGCAACAATCCTTATTTTTGAGTGGGAACTGACATTAATAAAGAAAAGACATAGTCTAAATAACCTTTCTGGGCTATAAAGCCAGCAAGAGAAATGCAGCAGAGCACAGGAGTCCATTCCTTCTTCCCTGCTGCCTTTCCTCTGTCCCCAACACTGACAGCTCCCAAGGATGGGCTTCTCTAAGGAAAATTATCCTGCCCTTTTGGTTACTCATCCTACTGCTCCTGCCCTAGAAGGTATTTGCTTTAACACATCATTGAAAAAAACCAGCACAATTTCTCCTCATCAGTAGTTACAAAACAAAGGTTTTCTTGGGCTTGTTTGTTTGCTTTTAAGCAAGAATAATTGCAATTCAGGTTTGGTTTTAAGCTAGTTTTTATGGAGACTAATAGGAAAACCAACCAAACACATCACAAAAATGACACCACAAGCATAGAGGAAGATACATAACTACTACATAGATTAATGTCATGACCGGAAGTCACGCTGCTAAGCCAGCCTGCACAGTTCTAGAGAGGAAGGTGAGAGCTTCCTTTGTTTGATGGCAATAGATGAACCACTCCAGCACAGAAACAAGCCAAGACACGATGGAGAAAACAGGAAAACTATGGAGGCAGGAAATGAGGGGCCTTCAAATCTACTCTTGCTGCTCTTTATTCAACAGCACAGACGGTCTTAACATGAGAAGCAAGCTAAAGAATTGTTCAGCCCTGGGCAAGTCTTCTGTAGAGCATCTTGCCTAGCTTCAGCCATAGCGCTTTAAGATACAGTTCTGAAGTAACTGAAGAGAGGCCAATAAAAGCAAAGAGATGACCAATAAAGAAAGACTAAACAAGCTGGGCATATTTCAGCCTAAAGCAAAGAAAAGGGAGATGTGGGGGGGGGCTCCCACTTGAAGAATTTTAAGACCCAACTAACTAGGTATGCATCAGGAATATGCCTTCACCTTGAAGCAGACGGAAAGGATGGATCTCTTGAGGTCATTTCCAGCCCTACATTTTTCTAGGATTTGGAAATGGATCAACTGTTCAAACCAGCAACAAATACTTATCTCCAGAGGAAGACACCCCTCTAACAGTGCTGTATCTCCAGCTGACCTTTCCCCAGAATGTTGTCATTTATTCCCATTCCAAAAGATTCTTCCCACACTTTGGTGTCACTGAGCATCAAGTCCAAAATATCAATCAAGTTCTTTATACATCTCTCTCAGATATAGTAATCTCTCCAGAATTAAAGGACTATAGGTTTTAGGTTTTGATACAACACAATTAGATATCAGGGCTTCAAATAAAATAGTTTTAAACAGAAGGTTAAGGAAGCATTAAAAAATTATCAGCATGTGAGTCGAGCCTGAGCAGAAAGCTCTTTAATGACAGGGAATTTAAGGGAAAATACTTGAGAGAAGTAAATGAATATTCTTTCCAACAGAATGATTTCTTTGAAGACAAAAATCAAAATTATGCAGGCCTTTTTTTTTGCTTCAAAAAAATCACTTTGAAGGTAAAATATACCTACCCAAAGCAATTAGGATGAGAAGAAGAAAGACAGAGAAAAAGAATACTCCAAGGGACAAGTATGCAAAACTGAAAGAGCTAGTCAGTCAAGGTATAATCATCTATTTCCCCTGAATTATATTTATTTAATATGAACATAAAGGTGTGCAGAAGAGATGAATGAGTTACAGGAGGAGGTAAAATGAAAGCTCTAAAATGCTGCTCTTCGGAAAGCATCGCCATTATCAGATATTAGAGAGAACTACTTGCTGCAAGTCAATCACATTTCTGTTTGAACTCAAGATTAAGTTGTGCATGGCTCCGTTAGCAAATACTAGGAGAAGAGAAATAGAAGATTACTGAAGGAATACTACTACAACGGTTAGTAGTGCCTGACAGACTCCAGTCTCAGTTTTAGCAGGAGGAGAACTCAGCCATCAAACTTCCCACAGGTGACAAAACAAGAAATGTTAACTTTTACTTTGAGACTACAGTCTTCCTCTCCAACTCTGCTCTTCACTCCGAAGAACAGGAAGAAACTGAGCTTTCCCTGGCCTCTGTCGTACACTTGCCATGAGATGAAACACAAAATACGTGTTAGAGTCTGCTGCATGAACAGAACTGCTCATACATTTGTAAGTTCTACCAGATACCTGTCTCGTGCCTTTGCCCTGAAAGTCAGCTTTACACATTATTTTCTTTTATTAAGCAATTTATTTATGAAGTCCTGCTCAAAACAACTGAAAATCCTAAAGACATGCAAAAAAGATCCTTAGTAACCTCAGATCACACTGCGTTCCATGGCTCCGCTACAAAAATGAGGAAGGACTTCAATGCAGTATTTAGCATCACAAGCCCAACTCAACACTTCTGGGGCAGAAACCTAGGATAATTTATAATTTAAAGGGCATTACAGAAAACAAGAACATATTCTCCTTTCAGTCATGCTTCCTCACCCAGCATATACATTTATAGATAACATCTGCACTTGCCTTTAGTCACGTACTATGCCCTGATGCTTATTTAGAAACAATTCAAAAAGAAAAGCAGACTTCCTAGTTTATTACCCATCTCACTTGACAAAGCAGAATTCCTCAAAGGCTTCACAAGAAGAATGAAGAGGATATACTTTGTTTCAGCTCTAGGTAAGAGGCATCACATGTTCCTCTAGTCAACCCTTGCTAAAGGCACAGCAGGTTTTTTCCAAGGCTGCATCAAAGGCCTAGCTCTGATGGATGTATAAAATAAGACATCCCTAGAGCAGAGGTCTCAAGCAGAAAAAAAACCAGTGGGCTTAGGGAAAAAAGGTATTTGAGGCTATCTGTGTGCTTTTAAAAAGTGTGGCTGGGAATAAAAGTTAATGTGGAGAAAATACTACACTGCCTGCCACAGTTTGTTAAAGTACCATGCACAGAGCAGGCAGCTGCTTCAGTAACTGCTCCTCCAGATGTTACTTTCATTGAGATGACTTCAAGAGCTTCACGTTTACTATTAACGTACCTGTCCTGACTTCCTTCTGTGATGTGATAGAGACGATTGGCACCTCCATCAGCACAAGCTCTCAATGCAGCTGCAAGTGAAGAAATAGAGCATCAATGCATTGGCATTACAAACAAACACAACCAGTTACTCCATTACTGACATTTCTGTGTAATCTCAATTGTTCACTGCAGCATAGGGAAAAAAGTTGAAATCTCACATGGCTTTTATCTTCCAATGCTTGACTGCTTCCCTTGTTTCTCTAAACAGACATTTGAAATGATTTTATCAGACTAGTCTAATCTTCATCTGTCTATGCCACTACTTCACAAATAGCTTATTTCTATCTATCCTAACCTACTGCCCATCAGCTTAACTGCATGGGGGCAAGCATTCAAAACCTGGATGGGTATGTACTTCTCTGAACAGGTAGGGATTTAAACCTGGCAATCTGCTCACCGATGACCTGCATAAAAACTGGGGCAAAAAAAAATTAATTAGGCATGACAATACCAGTTTTCTCTTTTTTCTTCCCCTCCTATGACACACAAATGAACACTCTACTGCATTCAAGGCCAGGATGGATGTGGTTCCGGACAACCTGATCTAGCTGAAGATGGACCTGCTCATTGCAGTCCAAAGTCATCTTGGACTAGATGACCTTTGCAGTCCCCTTCCAACCCAAACTATTCTACGATTCTATGACAACAGCTCCTATACTGTTCCACAGACTGTTTGAATCATCTGATAAAAAGCAGGTGGGTTAGGTCTTGGCTTTAAATCTTGACCTATGCTGGTACAAAAGGAACAAAACCACAATAATTTTCCATGCTTCCACATAACCTGCAGACCACAAAGGGTACGTGCCAATTGATTTTAAACAAGCACAAACACGCAGTTCTTCTGTGATCCCTTTGTTTACATAGACTTAAGTCAGAGAAAAGAGAGAAGCTGAAGAATATTACAAAATCAGGCATAACTTGGTATATTTTATTCATAAGCATCCCTATAAATCACCAGATAACTAAACACACAGTTCTTTCGTGAGACTTTATTAAAGATGATAAGCTGTTAAAGACTGAAAATGACCATCTTGTCTTAGCAGTCTTTATCAGTTTTGCTCTGAGATGCACAAGTTAGATAAGTGCAGCACACATGCTAAAAGAAGCTGTAGCGTCTATACTACAGCAGTGTTCCTTCCAGGTCAGCAGTGTTCCTTCCAGGTCTGCAGGCAAAGAGAGACCAACCGGTAGACCCAAGAGGGCTGGAAATCAGAGGATCGGAGGGAAAGAGGGGAAAAGGAAAAAGAGGAGAGACAAAGAAAGAAACAGCCTGCCCAAGTATTGGGAAAAAAAGGTATAAAACCTCAGATCAGGCACTTCCTGCTGCTGAGAATCCAATTTTCAGCTAAAGCTGCTTTGCTTTGGTGTTTGTTTCTCAGTTACAACGACCTCTCAGCAGTGATACAAACCTACAGTTTTCCTTTTGGCACTCATTAGGAGGACAATCACCTATGCCCCTAGCTTAGCCAGCCTATGCAAACTGGGAGAACAAAGTTCTTCTCTACACCTGCTCCCATCTTTGAGCTGCTCTTTCTTATTTGGCTGCTGAACTCCCACAACAGGGGAAGTTCTGTGTGCACATATCCACCATGCAGTACCATGCGACCTCGGATGAGGCTTTTGAGGCAAAAAGAAGCAAGCAGGACAGCACAAAAGATACCAGCTCATCACAGGTAGCTTTGGGCACAGCAGCTTTTTTCCTGCAGGCACCAAGTATGTGCAGGGCAGGAGAACAAGCACTGTGCTCCTCAGTATCTCTTCTAGCACTGCTCCTGTGACGCCTGCTCTCTTCATAGTATCACAACTACACACTATGGCAATCAGACTCTTGGGCAGACCATGTTCTCTGTCTCCTTGTCTTACTTCACCCAGTCTTTCAGCCACCATCCAAACCCATATTAACAACCCAAGGTCAAGCAGATTTGGTCCTGACAAATTCCACTAAGTGGGACCATTTCTAAATTATGGTAGCTGGCCAGCCACTTACAATGGGTAATCACTGCGTTAGGCTCTTGCCACGTTCCTCATCCATCCTGATGAATGTAAACATCACAAGACAAGAACAACAACCCTTTTTACCCACTCTGTTTGATTGGAAGCGTTTAACTTCTCCTCTCCAGTTGAAACTGGATTAATGTAATTTCTTTCACCTTAAACTGGATTAATGTAATTCCTTTCACCTTGGCATATTTGTTAAGTTCTCTCAGGGAGTTCAGGTCACACAGACTTTAGTAATGGCTTACTGCAAGAAGAGTATGTAGTACCTGTCCTTAAATTACCTGCCATGTCCATCAGTTTATTTAGCAGATATAAGGCATCTAAGTGAGGCCTAGGACATAAGCAATTACAGAATCTCTTCTCTCTCCTTGAGCTACAAAAGCAGGTAACCAATGGAGACACTCCTTATAGTCAAAACTGTAAGAAGGCCACAGAAAAACTATTTGCTAACACTGGGTACAGAACCTTCCTAAAGGATGCTTCCCAGGCAAAGACAGCCCTGTTTTTTTCCTTCCTGGAACAGTGCTTTTTACATCTGTTCTCCCACATTTTAAGCAAGTGGCTTATAACTTCTGAGAAAACAAAAAGAAGGGACGAGATACAGAGAAAGAGAGATGAAAGAGGCTATTACCTGTCTTACTTTAAGACAGCCAGAGTTTTAACTACTGTATATTATCTCAATGGACTTACCACAAGCGAAGCCTGGCCTAAGATCTCTTCACCTGATCTTGTTTTAAAACAACATCACCAAAGCTCCCCAAGTATTATAGAAGAAGTCAGTCTTCCATTAGTCTCGTTCATGTAAAACTACTGAGATTCTCCCAAAGAGCTGAAGGTGCCTAAGTAACAGGCCTGTCACACTTGTACGCTGTACGCATGGATATGGGGCTGCTGTTTGGGATCTCAAATCACAATAGTTGCCTTAGATGACTTCAATTTAAAGCTGTCCCACACACATTTATTATTATAGATAAGAATAAATAATAATAATAGAATAATTAAACTTCAGCAGCACTGGAAAGTTATTTAGAGAAAATATTTATGAGGTACTGATCCTTTACCAGCAAGTTAATAACTTACACCGGAATGAACCAAAGCCCCTGGTGCTTTAAGTAACTAGCAGGTAATTAACTGATTGGCTGGAGGCCAGTAAATCATATTATTTCTACAGCTATGAAGCAAGCCTTGCTTGATAAGAAGTAATGATATGTATTAGGTGGAAGAACATGTATCCTTATTACCTGGATGTGTTTAAGGAGACAGTCAGCAATTCCACCTGTACAATTCAGATAGAAAACTCTCTATGAAAAGATAATAGGAACTGATTTTATACAGTGCCTTTTATATTAGAGACAAAATTGCTTTACAAACAACAATTTGGCCAAGATGCACCATAGCAACTGTGTAGGCAAACCTGGAAGTCTCTAGGCACTTTGCAATGGCCCCCACAAAACCTCATTAATGATTTCAGCAGAAACTGAAGTCCTGAACAAGATGAGGGCTTTGTTTTGTTTGGCATTGTGAAAACAGAGACACTTTCTTCCAAGAAGTTTACAATTTAAACATATGTGAGAAAGAAAAACCGAATGAAAAGGTGGAAAGTGACACAGGAACAAAGTGCTTATGGTCACGCATGGGTCTAAGACAAGTTATCTGACCAAAATGGATGGTAGGGCTTGTAGAGGGAAGAATAACTTAAGTGGTCAGCCAGAACACATTAGATCTTGCACACACCTTCTCTTCTGACCCAAAGCTTATCATCCCATTACTGGACACCCCTTGATTTTCCCACATGTGCTGCACATGGAAGTAATCTCTACCTTAAGTATGTTAGGAACAGCTAAGTCAGTAAAGACATTCTCTAAAGGCCTTTAGTTAATCCTGCTTCTGTGAACTGAGCCAGACTAGGAAATGGTCACCCAGGTAGATCGCTGAGCTCTGATGGGTCAAGGAGGACCAACACCTCCAGCAAAGATGCTGTGATATGCAATAGGGAGCAGTAGCTTTTCCAGCCAGCACAACTGGAAGCAGAGGAGACTCGTGTTCGTGGCCATCCTGCTCAGCTGGAGAGCCCCAAGGTACCATGCCATGCTTCTGTTATTAGAAGACATGGCACTAAGAGCACTGGAGTGCAAGAGCACTGCAGCACCAGCTCAGTGTGTGAATCTGCTCCCCTTGGCATTACAAGAAATCAAAACCTTTCCAACCTCACTATTCTGCGTTAAACTCCACTCCTCAGAAGTAGCCCGCTCTGTCAAATTACCACCTTTTCTATCAGTCAGATTCCTTTCTGATACAACTCAATGTCATTCAGTGAACTAGGGAATGGAGGTGTAACCAGAAAATCCACTGTTTCATTGTTATGCCTCCTGGAAGAGTACAGAAGGGGAACTCAATGCCACTGCCAATTGCTACCCAAGTTACAGGGAGTAGCGTATGTTCAGTCCAGTAGTGTCTGAGATAACAGCAAGAGTAAATACCCTTAAGCTCTAGCTATGCTGAGGAAGAGTTACATTGAGAGCATATTATCAGTCCATGATATCTCTGAAAAGAGTTTCTTACAGGCAATGTGAATGAAGCAACCAAAGTCCTTCTGAGTAATGATGTCCTTCATTTTAAATGGTGTCTCTTCTGTTAGGAACCAGTGAACTATTTCCCCTCAGTGACTTAACTTGAGAGAGCAATTTTAGGCCTCATCATTAGTGATTATGGTTTTACAAAAATTATTCTGACAAAACAAAACTTATGCAAACTATTTGTATTATATTTGTACTTTCTTGTTTGGTAAACATAAATGCTTCCTGTCACTGTGAGACAGCGTATAAAAGACGTATCAAACACAAAAAGGAAGGTCGTTGCTCTGAGATAACAAGACCTGAAGCTTTTTGCAGAAGAGAAGCACGTATTTTGTCACACCATGAATAGTCCTGCAAATTCAGGTGGGGCAAAAGACTCTCAGAACAGATGCAATTCTTGCAGACTAAGATGAGAGCATACAAAGGAAATGCATTTATAGACAGTACCAATACCTGGGGATCAAAAAGCACAACTTCATTATTCCTGTTCTATTATTTCTTGCAATTAGCATTTAATTTTTTTTCAAATGGATCTTGAAATGAATCCATGGTTTTGCCTAAATTCAAATTTATCACATCTGCTCCTAAACTTCCTTACTATATCCCCTCTGTTCCTTTTCTAATTTTACACAAGTTCTTCTAGGTCTGCAATCTCTTTCTCTCACTCCTTTATTGATTCAGTAACCTGGTAACCATAATTAACCTGCCAGCATAATGTACACATAAGAGAACCCTGCCAAATTAATGACTTGGAGAGCTGGTACTAATGTATATGTGATAATATATGGCAGATCCGCAGAGAATTGCTTGGTTTGCTTGATACATCTGGCTAACATTTTTGTCTCAGCATTACTAAAACATACCAGTTGTCAGCATCAAAATGCAGAATCTGTATTTCACAGAATAACAGAAAATTTATGTGCTCTTTTCCTCCTTCGTCCTGCAAAAACTGCAGAAGCACATGTAACAAATCCATGGCTTTGTATGGCTGCAGGTTGCTAGCCAGGGGATCTCTTTGCTTCCCAGACTATTCCCTCCCACCCATGTGTTTGTACCTGTGTCATCAGGACTGTATGCAACTGCTGTTGTATACCATGTACAGTGCACTGCAGACATCTCTCTTCTGGTCATCTGCAGCTCTGTTTAGCAATTCACCTGTCAGTCCATCATAGTTTTCTGCTTTGGGGTTGGACACTGGTCTTGCTAAGGGGCTTCTGACCTATTTAAAATAGGCCTATCCTTAATTAACTATCAGTCTAAAACTGAAAGGCTTAGCTCCTGTCACTGGCATTTTAAATTTGCAGCAGTGCACAGGGCTTTTAAATCAGCACAGTGAAGAATGTCACCCGCTCTTAGGATATTCTGTGCTTCCAAGTGGAATGAGAGATCTGCAGGTACTTTCTATGCTGCTGCTACAGCTGCACATTCATGCTGCTATGAACATTAGCAAGAGCAGTCAGCCTTCTGCAGCAGTTCTCAGCACTTTCTAGGATTGAGCCTATTCTTAGGAATTTCACCCAAAATTCCTCCTTTCTGGCTCTTTATTTCTGTCATTGGCAATTCACAATTTTTCATGCATACTTCCAGCCAAGGAACAAGTTTTAATTTTACAAATGCTGTGAAGAAAACAATAGTTGCTATTCTTCAATTCTCTGTGCACCCAAGAAAGGCTCATAAGCTACAATACCTCATACCTCACTTCTATGCCATCTGTATCACACAAAGGACATAGAAGCCTAGTAGTCCTCAAGTAAATGGTTCACCAATGCTGGAGCTGGCAACCTGCTTCCATATGGACTGGATTATGGATCTCAGATTAAAAATCAGTTTATATCTAGGTAAGGTAATTCTATGTTTCCTACAAAACCACTGCGATTCTTTCATCACTCTGCTTTGAACTGTAAGTATCACAGAGATCTCAGCTAAGCAGAGCAGGACTCATTAAGCAATTAAATATGAGAATACAACGAAGGACCCAATGTGCTGATGAATTAGGAAACGCTATTCTTTTCTCAGCACATCGATCCAGTATTGAGCAAAAAGCCACACAGATAACAGAGTTCACACTGAAATGAAACACAGGGAAAATGAAACCATTTCTCCACAGACAGAAACCTCCCCTGAATTTTAGCCAAAAGCTAAGTTACAAAATCACCAAAACTCACTGAGCATTGGAACAGGTTGCCCAGAGAGACTGTGGGGTCTCCTTCCCTGATGATATTCAAGAGCTGTCTGGACACAATCCTGAGTAATGTGCTTTAGGTGACCCTCCTTAAACAGGGAGGTTGGACCAGATGACCTCTGGTAGTCTCTTCCAACCTCAACCATTCTGTGTTTCTGTGAAAAAGAAAGCTTACTTTAAAAAGCCAAACATTTTAAATCTTAATGTCCTTGGGGGGGGGGGGGGAGGGATAAAAGAAGAGATCAACCCTTTTAGAAACAAACTCTTAAGTTCCAAAAACCACGACCACAAGCAAAAAAACACCCCAGAGTATCAGTAAATACAGTAGGAGTAAAGTGCTGTTAGTCAGTCAGAGACAGAGGCAGGAGGGCAACTGTGTTCTCACTAGACTGAGCTTCTAGACTGTCTTGAGGTACAGTTCCACGCAGAGCTCATTACAGTGATTCATATTCAAGGCTGCTTCGTTTGGAGTTATCTCTTGTCAGGTGTTAGATTTACTACTCCTACAACCCTCACTTAGGATATGGTTGTCTCTTCTCTTTCCTGTCATTCTTCTCCCATTCTGTCAAATCCAGGAGCTCTGGTACTCACTGTGATGCCTTATGGCCAGGCTCCGCAAGCGGGAGCAGCACCATGCTGAGTGAAAACCTGGAGGAAAGAGCCCAAACATCAAAGAAAAAGTACTTGCTGCCATCATTTCGACTAAAATCTAGGTGACCTTTTCCTGACAAGGCTATGTGGCTTCACACCACCGGGGGAAGTTCGTTCTTCTCATTTCCTGCTCTGTTTGGTTTTGTGCTCTCTGTTTGGGAAATGACAGCTAAAGCAATAATGTAACACTTAACCAGCTTTTCTTTTTGCTCTGGGCACACATTTACTATTACCAGGTAAGAGTAAAAACGTGGGATTAGGAGGCTCCTCCCAAAAAAAGAAGAAAAAAAGTGGGAAAAAGCACTGAAGTGCATAATGTTAATGCTGAATTTTTCCTGACAAACTGCTTGTTTTGAATGTCTTTAAAGAAGAATTGGTCAAAGATCCTCACAAATCACTTAAGCTGCTGAAACATAGGCAGCTACCTGTCTTAGCTGCTTGTGCCTTAAATCTTGTCTTTTCCGCAGTGAGAAGGAACCCAAGCTCTCTACACTCATATATTTGCACTGTATTGGCATCTGGTCTCTGACAACAGGAATTTCCTGGAGATCCACAAGCCCTTCCCATGGTGCTATGAGCCAGCCCTGGAGCCGGGTTGGATCCTGGTTTCCAGACTGCCAAACCCTGGAGCTTGCTCTGGACTGTGGCTCTTCCCCAGAGGATGCAATTAGTTACTAAAATCTCTCACTCAAACACTGCCTATGGAAACCCCAACTGTTGATGCTGAGCTGAGTCTCAAAGATCAAACCCCTACAGACACCACGCCAGGCTATTCATCATCATATGTCGCATCAAGTTGCCTTTCAAATACCATCTTCTTTCATTGCTTTCTAAGTACAGTGTCTGCACCACTAACCAAACTTCACTATACCTTGTCTACCAGTGTCCTATACTTCAAACAAACACATACATCAAAATATAATTGAAGGTAAAGTAAGCCAGCTTTTCCTTGCATCCGTTACCTGATTATGTGAAATGGAGAGGCTTCACCATCAATTTTATTTCTGAAGTTTTAAAATTACATTGCTTAATAATTCAGTGTAACGTGCACTGACTTCAAGCTTTGAATGTAACTTCTTAGTTCTTCATTTCATAGTTTCCATTGCTGCAACACTGAATTCTGACACAAGCAAGATAAAAAGGTACAAACATGATGGAATACCCCAACTGCCTGCGATTTTAATTGCCGCTCAGCGTTGTCATTGGACAAACTTTAGTCGCACGCTGACTCTATTCCTACACAGAAAAAAATGACAAAACCCACCCCAACACCCTTATTAGCATCAGGACACACACATTTGCACAAAGGCTCAGACTGTACAGATTAAATAAAGCTCTTATTTTGATCTGGCATTGCTGATTCAATGCCAGCAGCAGCCTGCATGCCATCACCTCTCCCTACCCTACAGGGAGCAAGATGAGGGTCAGGCAAGGAAGCAACATTCAGAAAAGGGTGGTCTGCTGTGCCAAAATAGCAAATAAGGAGAAAGAGTCTCCTGCTGCTACTGGCCACGAGCAAGACTATACTCCCAATATTATACAGCCCAAGTCAGTGCTTCTGCCTCTTCTGCTTCCACTTAACAGTATGCATTAATAATTCAAGCCGACCTGCAAGTGTAAAGCAATAAGCATGGTAAGTTCATATACATGTCTATGATTAAATATTTTCTGCTAACACATTTATGTTTCAGATTTTGTTTGCCTAAATTGGATTTGCAGTAGCCTTGCAACTCATCAAAAAATTAATCACACCCTTACTTTAAATAGCATCAAATAGATTAACTCCCATGCTACTAAAACACACACCGCTCCTCAGCTGCCTGGAATAGATTTCCACACAAGCATTTTATATCATAGTCTAACAAAAACTTTTATGCATCCAGGAAATTCCAGATCTCATAAAAGTCAGAAGCTCCAATTCCACTGAAAGACAACTAAAATAGCACAATGCATAAACTCCTGAACCAACCAAACTTGCACCAACACCTTCTTGAGAAATTATGTGAACTATTCAAGAGAATAATGTTGGTCTAAAAGTTGTTTGGGAATACCTACCAAAAAGAGGGACAAACAAGAACCCAGAGAAGAAAAGACTGAGCTGGTAAATACAATTTAATCATAGAATAGTTAGGGTTGGAAAAGACCTTAAGATCATCAAGCTGCAACCCCCCTGCCATGGGCAGGGACACCTCCCACTAACCCATGTCACCCAATTTCCTAATGCATGTGGAACTGCTCTTTAATGTCCTGATAACATACAGATGCTCCAAAATTCATGCTACAAACTCTTGTGTATAGATCATTGCCGCTGCTGCGAACAGATAAACTATTCAATAGATTTTCAAGCAAACAATATTAATAGTAAACTGTTAAACACAGCATCAGGGGAAATGGTCCAAAGAAAGTATTTCATATTTCATCTGAACATAAGAAAAAGGCTTGATGGGGCATTCTTTAAAGGCACCGTAAGGCAATTTGAGAAATGGGTGCATCTTCTGAAACTAGCCCAAGTTAAGTGAATACTTTAAAACACTGAAATTACACCAGTATCTTGGAATTGCTTGTCTAAAGCACTGGGAGCAGGGAAAATCCACACTTCGTTAATGACCCTTTGTATCTGACTGACCACCATATCTTTCCCACTCTTTTTACTCTCAGATTTGGGCAGTGGTAACTTACAGCGGAAGTTTCCTCAAGAAACTGGAAATGCAAAATTAGCTAGAAGCACATGTGGCCTTACCTGCTTCATTTCATATTGCTAAGAATGAACCTGAAGGCAGTTTTGATAGTACAAGTGTACTGCTCCTTTCGGAGAAGAGTTTTAGCTACCTATATCAAGACTAATCTTGATCCCCAAAATCTTCCTACACTAAGTAAATCTGAAATTGAAATAATATTCTTGCTAGGCACCTTCCTTTTGCTGAATCTTCCAATGGTCAAGAAGGAAGGTCAGCTAGTGTAAGCCATCATACAGACATAAAAGATCAGGTCTATGGTATAATTTTGTCAAACATGTTTCCTTTGTTATCCATATTGGACAAAAGAGTAGGTAAAAAACCATGAGGAAGGACAAAAGACATTATTTGCGTTCTTTAAATAACATACAAGGTATGAATTAGCGTTTTCAAAAGACTCACCAGAAACAATAGTTTTGGAAAGCTTTTACCCATCTTGATGAAATGGTACATTAAACCATCCCAAGACACAGAGAAAGCTTATATGGCTGGCCAGCATCAGCACCAAACCAGACCAGAAATGTAATTCTGCACGCAAAATGGGATTTCCCATCGGAATTCTCTTACATAATACAAATGCAAAGCCAATACTATTCTCCCTGAAAAAAACATGTAAATCAGCATCAGTATGCAGAGAGTCTGGTTACGAATGAAGATGGCATAGCAGTAGTTTCCCAGTGCATAAAAGAGATGAAGAAACAAGTGCAGTGATTTCAAAACCTCTCTTTAATGAGGCTGTAAGAGAAACTCAAGATGAAATCTCAAGTAAAAATATTTGTGGGAGGCAATCCAGAGTTTACTGAACAAAACCCTGTGTATGCTCTCAAGGGGAATGAACTTCAGTGTGACAACCCTCCTCACAGCAAGGCTGCACACTGAATCAGAGGCTTAGCTTAAAATACACAGCCTGTGTATCATCCATGACGTGCCCATGGGAAAGAAAACGCCAGGCTGTATCAGTGTTCAAGGTGTCCTCTATTCCTCTCTCTGAGATAAGAAAAAACCCACCACCATCTGCCTCTTACTGCGAATTTGCACTGAAAATTTTATATTCTTAGGTTTTCCTGAGGATATACACTTATGCCACGGCTTTCCAGATGACAGTGCAGCTGAGGAATATAATGCCATTAGTTCACTGAAGTCCCAAGATGATCCCTATCTAAATCATCCCTATAATAGGAAAAGTAGATGCAAAAACCACAAGGTTTGTGTGCATGCTATGTGAGGACCCAATTCAAACCCTACATGAGTTGGCAGTTTTATGCGAAGCTAATGAGGACCTGAAAACCCAATGGATAGCAGCAAAACACAAGACTGAAACTGTAAAATGTCAGTTTACTGGAGGTAAATCTAAGCTTCCAGAAGATTTCTAATGTAAGGAAGCCCATAATTTAATGCAATGCTTTGGGGAATATGAAGTTGGAGTATTAAATTATATAGAGACACCCAATTCCATGTAAGATCAGCAGAACATCAGATCTCTCTCACCTGTTTGCTCTCCCCATGGAAGACATTTATGTGCTAAAACCTTAGTTTTGATGTTCATCCAAAAGAAGGTTTGATGGGAAAGGGAACTGAGAGAACGCCATTCACCTGCTGACCACAGGTAACCCATCTGAAGGTAGTTCATTTACAGATCTTCACATTAAGCAGAAACAGTTCTTGTCCTCTGCATCTGAAACAGCATCATGACAGTTCCCTAAGGTCTCCTAATAGGAGAATGGCTTAAAGTGAACAGGAAAGTAGAGTCTCAGTAGCAGGGACTTCAGCCCCCAGATTTGGGACTGCTTAGTGTTTTAGGAAAACCTGCAAGCTTCTGGGCTATTCAAAACTCTTTTTACTAGCACATTTTCCATATCTAATTTTCAGTTACAAAGGTGACCATTTTTATCAAAATGTGACAAAATTACTGCTTTAGGCCTTAAATTTCAATGTGTTACAAAGATAAATAGCCCTAAAATGGCAAAATGAAAGAACTTTTTCCTCTCATTTTGGTACATATTTTTCATTTTGAAGAAGAGAAACAGGATTTGAAGTTTGCAGTTCAGAAGTGAAATCACAGAAATCAAGTAGGAATTGTTTTGTTTTAATTACCTCTTATCTAACTGTATTATATCCCCCTTCATAGTAATGTTAATAAGGAAGCATTTTGCCATCCCCTGATCATAAGCTAAACCATTTATTGAATAAAAGTAATGACCTCTTCTTTGGGACCATTTTCTCCTTGTTAAAACCTAGGCACTGAACAAAGAGAACCTCAGATTTAGCACTCCTGAGCTTATTCTCAAAGTCTGCTTTAAGAAAACATTCTGTCCTGGGTTCAAACAAGAGAGAAGCCAGCAAAACCCCAAGACACAGTGTTGTTCATATGGTAATACATTACACATCCTAAAGACACAGTGTTGTTCATATGGTAATACATTACACATCCTATCTGTTGCTCTTTGTTCTCAAAATGGTTCAATGGAAAAAACAAGCCCAAAGAACTATACCGCAGCTGTGAGTCTCACTATAGCAAGTGATCCTTTTCAATGCTGCTGCTTAATTGGAAATTACCACCCTTTGAAATTCTTCATAGAAACATGGCTTATGAGGGTGGGAGAAAAAAATTAGCCTAAGTATGTCTAATGTATCTTTATCTAAATGAGCCAAGTGTTGGCCAAAAAGACTATCAATATTCTATTTCATTTACAAGCTCTGTCCATAATAAACACTTCATTATCAGCAACAGAAAATATGAGAAGACAGGATGTTCAAATGTGGCCTGAGTCACTGCACCAATCCCATGCTACCCAATCTACCTGATGTACTGGAGATTCCAGATTAGTACACAACATTTTCATTTAAGGTAGTGTGTTCCTGCACCTGGCCTGGCTTAAATGAGTATTCACAGAACCATAGAATGCTTTGTGTTGGAAGGGACCTTAAAGCTCATTCACTTCCAGTCCCCTGCCACAGGCAGGGACACCTTCCCCTAGAGCAGGTTGCTCCAAGCCCCTTCCAACCTGGTCTTGAACACTGCCAGGGATGGGGCAGCCACAGCTTCTCTGGGCACCCTTTGCCAGCACCTCAGCACCTTCATAGAGAAGAATTTCTTACTAATGTGTAATCTAAATCTACACTCTTTGTGCTTAAAGCCGTACCCCTTTTTCTGTCACTACCTGCCTTGTACCTGCTCTCTAAAACATGGTGAAATGTGAAAAAAAAACAACTCTTTTACTTCTTTAATCTGGATTCCACCTTCCTTGGAGCCTACATGGTATCACCTAGTAGGCTTTGAAGCACAAGAATTACACAGAAGTCAGCCTTTTCACTTGGCTCTTATCTTCCTGTTTTAAAAGGAGAGAAAACTCCTGTCTTTCTCAGATCCTCAGCTCTCTCTCCTTCTGTTCTGTTCATTTCTTCTTGACCAGGTCCCCTGCTACCTCCCCTTGTTCTGTGCAGCGGAATTCCCAGACCAGAGCCTTGCATGTTGAACATTAAAGAGAGTTTAAAAAAGAAAGAAAAAAAAGAAAGAAAAACAATGTCCAAAGAAATCAAGCAACCTCACACACATACACAAGTACATATTAGTGTGTTTAAGGAAGGATTTTCCCCAATTCACCTGAAATATGTATTTCTTCACTACTTTTTACTAGTTTATTTCCAAATGTCTGTGCTGGTCATGCACTGGCTGAGTTCACTGAGGTCCACTTCAACCAGACCCCTCCAGCAACATGTATTTAAAGCAAGATCCTCCCTCTTAAGAGGTTTTAATAAAGGAAAACTAATTTCTCTTACTCTTGATTTGGTAACAGATGACTAAGCCCCTAAGGCAAGTAGCTGTCTTTCTGCAGTGTGAAACACCCAACACTGGAGGGCTGTTCTCCCTAGTAAAGAACAGGGATAGCAACGCCCTGATTTCACATATGACACCCACTGTCATGCCAACCTGGAAAGATCCCTGAATCTTTGCAAGATGCTGCATGGTGCACCTGTACCGTAAAGGCAATAAGCAGAGTTTTGCCAACAAAGCTGTGCTGTTGCTGTGCTTGACCCGCACGAGGCTTCACCATCTGCCTGAAGCAGTCGCAGAGCTTCTAATAGATTTTGCAATTTAGAGGGTGGTTTTTGCTTAAAGATGCAGTGATTTCTCTGTGAAGGATGGGCAGATGATCAAACTGCCATCTGTATAAATTCAACTAAGGTTAAACAAAACCAAGAAAGAACTAGAGACCCTGGTGCTTTCATTTATCTTGTCCACAGGTAAAACTGAGCATTATCAAGTCACAGTTCAACCTATCAATAGTCCCCCAGCAGAGAAAAAGGGTTTCAGAAATTTGGTTCAACAGCTGGCTTTCCCATCTCAGAAACATTTGAAGTGGTTGCTCTTTTAGCAAACCAAAATCAATAGCTGTGAACAACACAAGTAGGTTAAAACTTTCCTTTATGTGACTAATTCTTCCCCACTCCTGCAGCTTTAAAAATCTTACCTGGAGGAGCATAAAATGGTATTTGCTTTAAGCTTTTATATCTTGAGAGGTTCCTGCATGCAGCTGGTTCTCACCCCTGAGCAGGTCTCCAGCTTCAGTGAAGCCACCTCTGCTGAGCAGAGCTTTACTCCTTGAGTATCAGGATTCAAACCATAGTTAACACTCTCTAAATACAAGGTGTCTCAAACAGTTTGAGCCCTAATGCTATTTATCTTTGCTCTCTCTTCACTGTCTGTCCTGATCCCTAATAGCTCGCTCTTTGCTATTTCATATTCCAGCGTCCATCTATTCCAGATGCACACATCACCTCATCAGCTCATGGCAACAGAGGTGCTTTCTGTCAGCCTTGCTCTTCCTCACACATGCACCAAAAAAAATCATCTCCTCTTCTTCACCTACTGTCTCTGTTCTCCCCCACTACTGCTCCCCAGCCCCGCTGGCTCCTATTTCAAGGTCTCTTTCATGAGCTGCTCAATTACTTTACTTTGACTTCAGCAATTGTGAGAGCAAAGTAGAACACGTAACCAGAAGAGCATGGGCTTTCTGGGGTTTTGTACAAATGCATTTGGAAAACAAAGAGAAGAGGCCAGGTTCTCATAAAATAAGCAAGAATAAAAGGGGAGCAGTCATGCAACTTCTATTGATATGCAACAACGCCACTCTACCAAGGATGAGACTGCCGAGCCAAGCCGTTCCCATGGAGCAGTTCCCCAAAGCCCATGTACCATACTCCACGCAGGTTCAGGATGGAGGGAGCGTGGTCTGTGCCCAGGGAGCTGCAGAGACAGCACTGCTATTGCCCTCTTGGTCTGAAGGGCTCTCAAGCTCCTGGAGAGCAAGTAATCACACCCTGCCTTATGCCTGGTGAGGAGATGCTGCCTTTTTCCAGCAGCAAAGTGAGAAGTGACCCCCTGTCATCACAAAGCAAAATGAAAGCCTTTGCAGGAGGAGGAGACACCCACCTGCCCCCAAAGAGGAATCCATCTGCTTTTGAGAGTAAAGGATGGGAAAAGGCAGGAAATTGAATTGTATCTCTTTTCTTTCCAGGCATGAGTGGTGCATTCCCTTGCACACAGTGAAAACAAGCAGTGTTTAAAGGAACATTTACTTCCTGACACAGCTTAATTCACTGGGGTATTCCCAGTCCCTCTTCCTCTAAAGAGGAATGATACCACCCATTCAACAATAAAATGATGCAGTATGCATCTGGAAAAAATAAAACTAAAAAACCAAAACCAAACCAACCAAACCCCTACTCTGTTAAAAATAAGACTAAGAAAGACATTCTTGCGTAAGAAGAGATAATGCAAAGTGACTGTACAGAAACATAAACGAAATACAAATCATGAAAGCTAACCTTTAAATTATTGTTGTAAGAGACCTTCTGTAAACTCAAATAATTCCAAAAGCTTACAGGGAGGGAGAAATAGGGAATCAGAGCTACGGTTATATTCAAACACATCTGCACTTCGCTGATATCATTTTCCAAAGCACTCAGCCTCATCCTAATTTTTGTTTTTCAGTTTAAGCAGTGGGATCACTGGTTTCCATTAGCCTTTGACACTGGTGAGTTACCCTGAACCTCCATCTGGCCCTAAGCCACCAATTTCTTGTCAGGCATGGGAAAAACAAGCTCTAACAGGGACTTAAAAGGGGAAGAGAGAGGAGTCACTTGATTCAATAAAATCTGCCTCTGGTACAAGCTGCAAACAGTTCCAGATCTGAATTAGGGATGTTATCAGAAACAGGCCCAGAATTCAGTCCCCAGTGATCCTCAATGGATCAAGCCCCCCACTAATGGATCAAGGCCATGGTGAGCAAACATTGGTACTTGAGCAAGTCCAGGTTTTAACCACATAATTACCTCAACGCAAAGCAAATCACACATTTCCAAACATACATCCTAATTTGCCATTGCTGAACGCTGTGTAATTTGCAGTGCATTTTGTATCAGTTCTGAAACCGAGCAATGCATTTCCTCACCCTGAAGCCAGATGTCACACTGCACCTGCACAGTAAAGGAGCTTTGATAAAAAGAGATTAAATTATCATATAGATGGTACAAAAAGTCTATCAAGTTTGGTACTGGCTCATTTACACCATGTGGGTTCCAACTGCTGGCCTGAGGGGCATTTCTTTTTTGTCTTTAGCAATATATCCAGGTTCAGGAAGAAAATGGAGAAACTGGATATATTCTATGAAAGCTACTAACAGTCAAATAGAGTGAAGAAAATCATAGAATGGTTTGGGTTGGAAGACACCTTAAAGCTCATCCAGTTCCACCCCCCTGCCACGGGCAGGACCACCTTCCACTAGAACAGGTTGCTCATGGCAGTGGGTGTTGCTGTAAGTCAGAGGTACTGCAATCAGTAGATTACTGGGACACAGACAAGAACAGAAGCAAGCAAAGATGTTTTGTGGCATGTGGTAAGAACATGGAAATTCTTGACAGCTGGTAGCTATGCGCACTTTTTGTGCTAAGTGTTTTGGTTGCAAGCAGGATCAAACAGCAGATTGCCAGTATACACCTGCTTAAAAAAAACATGGAAACTCTTACTATTGAGGTAACAGCTTGCATAACAGCATTCATTATGTGTAGCTTTCCATTTACTTACTGAGTGCTCAGTCCTCTTCCGCACATTAAAGAGTTTACTGCTATTCAGTGCAAACAGAACTCCATGCAGCACCTAGTTAAGCACCGCTGGAGCAGGGCTCATTACTGATTTACCTGAGAACAGCTGGGAATTACCCAAATGGTGCCTTTAAGTACTTGCAGTGAGTCTTTTAGGTCTAAATTCATACACAAATTTCTATTACTCTACTGCCCAGTCATCCTAGGTTATGGATATTGGATCTTCTAAGGAGCAATGTCAGCTGGGTTACACCCACCACAAAACAAGGGCCAGAAAGCCTCCTTGTGCTCTTCATTTTGCCATTGCAGCCACAGGCTGGTGGTACAGATCACAATAGTTTACCTTTCCTGGGTCCTTTAGGATTCTGTAACGTTTCCTTCCACAATGACTCGAAATTACAGAGGGTGATGTCTCCCTGAGAGGAGAAGGCTTTTTATCTGGAGGGTTTTCAGCCTGCTCTCCAAGAGTCTCTCCCTTCTATTCCTTCAAGCCTGAAACATTAAGTCTCCGGTTACCACTGACACAACAAAGCGCGCCATTTCCTGCCACAGCATTTAGCCATTTTACAAAGGGACTGCCAGAGAAATTAAGAATTAGTCTTCTACTGCAAAGGCTGACAAGGCAAGGGGAATAGTTTAAATAATGACAAGGCTAGAAAAATGGTAACTCACAGTCCAGACGGCTCAAACAACAGTGCCATGATCTACCTGGAAGGAAAACAGGGATGTTTCTGCTTTGTAACAGATGCTATGAGGTCCTGACTTGCTCTAATGACCATATGCCACGGATAGAGAATTCAGTGCCCTTACTACCACTACCAAAAACTACTACTAGAGGTGCTCATTAAAAAAAAGGAACACTTGGAAAGCAGATTTTACATCATGATACTAAGAAAAGGCTGTGCAGAAAAGGGCTCTGAGGCAGACCCTGAATGTGCTGAGTACCCGCAGTGCCTGCAGCCAAACATAAGATGCAGATCAGCAGAACTGCTGAGCAAACTCTGGGCAAAGAGGGTTTCCCCTGGACCGTGTCCAGTCATTGCCTGGAAGGAACAAGGTAAAACAGCTTCTTATCAAGAACTCCTCTTAAAGCTGCAGGTAGAACATACCTGGGGGTTTTTGTTTCTTTAACCAACAGAAAGCATTTCTACAGCAAAGGTTTTATGCTGGCCTTTCTGAAGCATAATCCCATGGGGGGACAAGTATAAGCACCTGGAACATGAACACACAGTCCTTCCTTCTCCAGTGAGGTACTGAGCCCTTGTTTCCCAGTGCCACTGGAGTTGATACCACCATACCACGGTGATAGTTAATGACAGTCAACTAAGTGTAGTCAGGTTTCCCTGCTCCTTCTCATTCTGCAAACATCTGAGCTGAACCTGCTTTCTTCCTCCAGTCTCAAAACTTCAAGCTCTCCTCACTGTGCTTGTAGCAGCCCATTTGTCCTTGCACAGGGATTCCCAGAAGCCACTTCCCTGAACAAACAGGGCAGTTCAACAAGCGCATGACGGCACTGAGGTGCATCAGGCAAATAAAGTACTTCATTACATCCTTTCCTCATCACCTCTCAGCCTGACTTCTTAAATCTAATTTTTGTTTTTATTTAATATGAACAGGACTAGGCCTAAGAGTTTTTGTGCTTACAGTGAATGGCACATGGTAGACTCTCTCCAGGCACTACCGTAATAAAACCAAGACAGACAAAGCAGAGAGAAAATGAGTAACATAATATCTACAAAATGCACAATACCCACTGGAAGCAACCTGTAGGTTGCTAATGCTGGTCCCTAATCCAACAGCTCTCTCTCACTTATGTCTGTACACTATCTAATAAAGTACAACCTCTGGGGAAGAAACTCATCATCTGCTTCTGTTCCTCTGTGCACGCAAGACCTCTTCGTGTTTACCAGCTCAGCAAAGATCCCAGTTTGTGATCTGCTGAGACCAGAAACAAAGGTGCCAAGATCATGTACTCTGCTGTGGACTGCGACTGATGAGGTAGGCAGGAGGTGACAAGCTCGGCAGTCTACTCCTGAGGTAGTTTTCCCTGGGAGTACTTGGTCCATGAGCAGAGCCACGCAGGGATGGGCTCAGGCAAAGCAGGCACAGGCACAGCCCTGCAGCCAGCACTCAGGCTTGGGAAGCTTCACCGCTCCATCCATCTTAGGAGGCAGAAGTCAAGCCCAAACTCTGGAAACACTGCCTGAACCAGGGGAGACACAACAGCAACTTATATACCTGCAGTGTGAAGCAGCTTCAGAGGAGGAAAGAAAATCCTGCAGACCACAGGCAGGGAAGAGTAAGGTTGTAAAAGGTTTTACTTCACATAAGCCATAACATCAAGTTAGTGATTATAGTCGAAACAGACACCAATTTAATGTAAGAACTGGATTTTCACTGTCTTCATAGTTTGTGGAAAAGATGATAGAATTGCATGGTCTGTTAAATTTGATTTCCCTTGGATTTAAGTAATAGGCTTTTGTATACATAACAGGAAGGTATTGCTTGCAATATCCCTTTGATGGACAAGTTTTGGGGAAATCTGTTTTGAAAACATATTTAATAGTACAATCAGAAACCACTTGGAAACTGAACGCTTCTCTTTTAAAAGGCATGACTTTCCTTATGAAAGAATGCTTGTGGTAATGCAGGGAAATGCAATCGTAATGTAAGAAAAAAAAGGAGAGTATAATGTGTGCAATGAGAGAGAAAGGATCACCGCTCAAAATGTTCAATATATTCAGTACACTTGAAATATCTCTGTTGCCTGGAGCATTAAAGCATGCTAAATTTCCACCTGGGGTTTTTGCCTGTATTTACTACTGTGTGGCAACATTAAACTGGTCTTTTTAGGAGGTTTGTCCTTTTTAAATGTTTTTAATCTCCCCTTTTATCTACTTGCATGGACTGCTTTAAGAACCGTTCCAAGTTCTAAGCCATCAAACAGCAAAGCAGCTCTAAAAGCAAAACTACATTTTGTTACTGCACTTGCCATACTATCAGAAGTGTGCCTTGTGGGTGACCGATGGACCTTTAACATTCCTGTGGGCGTGATTCACAGTGGCTTGACCCATGTCCTGACCTGCCTGGAGCTCCATAGGAAGGCGAGCAGTGCTGTGTTAAATGTAATGCCCCTATACGTTAGTTGTGTTGCGTTTCTAAGGGATCCTAACATTAGAACAGAAAAGTTTCAGCTTCATCTGATATAAATTCATACAGCTACAGCTATTTAAAATCCCACCGCCAAGAGACAACACATCCACTGTTCACACTGTACATCATCAGCCCTCAATTTTGAGCCAGCTGTTATCACACTGAAATCCAAGGACTTTTATCCAACATAGGAGGCTCAAACTAACAGTGAAAAGACAGTTGAAAAGTCCATAAGCACATACCTCCAAGGTACCTGCCAAGCCTGAAAAGCCATGGTAATAAAATTCAGAAGGGCAAGCAAGGTACAAAAGGCCACTGAACCATAATTTCTCTGTTTTCATTGAATCATCTTAAAATATATATTAAAAGAAAAAAAACCCAAACCTCTAATCTCAATTCTGTTTGTGAGAGTACATCATCTGTGTTGAAAAGCTGTTATATCCTGGATGATATGAAGAATGGTCTTCCGTACCATCAAGGATAACTTCCTTAGTGAGATTTTTCTTTTATTTCTATTCAGTTGGGATCAGTTATTCCAGCTGCACCTTCTGCACGCATTCACTCTTCTTCCCAGCAAGCATGTCCTCCGTCTACTCAATAGTAACTCAAATGCTTTTCTCACAGAACTGTCAAATTTGGTGTCACAACTAGACTACATAAATGGCCACGGAGTGTGAAGCTGAGAAGCACCAGAAATCACTGCTTCAGAACACACATTTCTGAGGTATTACAGGTCGAGCCATTTCTTTTTAGCCTTTAACCCACATTATAATGATACTGCACCTCAAGTTCAGAAGGGCTGGGGAAAGGAGCATAGTTTTAAAACAAGCAGGTTATTATAACATTGAAAGTGATTAGAAACTAAAAATACCTGGTTTTCTTCCAGAAACTTTGCCCTGAAAAACAGACTAAAGGATATGCTTAATGTCTTTTCAGTACAAAGCTAAACAGTAGTATCTGGGAAACAGCCAGAACTTTGAACAAAATTTCCAATCCCTTTGATAAGCTAAGCTAAGCTATAGAAGTCATTTGAAGCAAGGCACAGGACATGATTGGAAAAGGATAAATTGGATAAAGGAGGAACCAAATTCATCTATTCCCACCTCATCCCCATTCAAACACAAATATGCTGCAAGCCTAAAATTACCTATGTATATACTCTACTATACTCCTAGCTTTCACAGGGATGTCTCCAAATCTCCCTTTCTAGTCTCTAATATTCAGCTCACCTTGGATCTCTCTTGCCAAGCTACTGTTAAAGGCAAATATATTTCAACCCCTCTTCTAACTAATCAAATCTCAATAAATAAAAAGGCATCATTTAATCATTAGTTCGAGCTAAGAATGAAAGTAACACAGACAAAGGGAAGCCTGGGACCTGCACTGCAGAGAGCTGCTCTCCTGGGTGGACCCCTTAGACCTAGGGCATCACTTACCATAACCTATTCCACTTCTATTCTGCTCTAGCCTAGTGTGGTCCATTGTGTTCCATTCCACTCTACTCCATGCTGCTCCATTCCATTCCATGCTACTCCATTTCATTCCACTCTTGCCCCAGATGGAGTGAGACTGATATTCCCCTGCAAGGCCAGGGGTTTTCAGCTCCAAAACCACTTTCAAGGGCACAAATCACAAAGCTTACAAATGGAAACAGGATTTCATAGCTGAAATGGTCAAACCACTTTCAGACAATCCACAGCTCTTACCCACACTGGAAGGTACACACCTCTTTCCCACAGGATGACAGAGCCAGCGCCTCGGCTAGGACACGGTTAGGGGTATTCCATGCCTTCTGCTAATGCAAGGCTAGGAAGAAATGTCATCAGAGATTTCCCTACCATGTACTGCTAGGGAAAGGAGGAAGTATGAAGAAGAAAATGTTAGACAAGTTTGAAGGGACTTACAGGGATCATCTAGTGAAACTGCCTGACCAAAAGTTAAAGCATGGTATTAAGAGCATCATCCAAATAAATGCCTCTTAAAACACTGACAGCATGGGGCATCAAGCACCTCCCCAGGAAGCTGGTTCCAGGGTTTGACCACCCCCTCAGTAAAGGAATGTTTCCTCATGTCAAGTCCCTCATATCATCAATACATGTCATACATTGGGAAATACCCCACGACACTACACACCTTCTGCTCTGGGGCCTCTGGAGATTTAGATTAGACAGTAGGAAGAAGTGCTTTACTGTGAGGGTGCTGAGGTGCTGGCACAGGGTGCCCAGAGAAGCTGTGGCTGCCCCATCCCTGGCAGTGTTCAAGGCCAGGTTGGATGGGACTTGGAGCAAGCTGCTCTAGTGGAAGGTGTCCCTGCCCGTGGCAGGGAGTTGGATCTGGGTGAGCTTTAGGGTCCCTTGCAACCCAAACCATTCTGTGATTCTATGATTCTAAGTCTAAGTAAACAATTTATTTTTTCCTTGGGTTTTTTCCCCTCTAACTTAAGAGTGACCATTAAACTCCACTTTCCTCTGCCATTTGAAAGCTATGTGGTAATCCCAAACACGTGAAAATAAATAGTTCATTACTCCTCCTCCATCCTTTCTGTATTAATGATGATGACTTTGCGACCCAAAGAGTGATGGAGAATGCAGCTCGAAAGCAGCAAAGTCAGCATTAACTAATAAAAGGAAATCTCATCACAGAAGGGGAAAGTTATCAGCAAACTAAAACCTGTCAGAAATTAACACACAAATCCACTTCCCAGCAGCCCTGCAGCACATTCAAAGCAAATTCTCTCAAGGAGTGCTTAACTTAGAAAAGGTGATGAGGGAAGAAGTATGGAGAAGTAAGAAAAGTGGGAGAATATCTGTGCTCATTTATATACATACATTTTTCTTATTAGCATAGTCACTGGGCAAGCCTATTTCCTATGGATTTAAATATATAGCTTTAACATGTGATTTGATGTGGTTTTTAAATGTACAATTTCTACCACAGCTTCCAAATCATTAAACTTAAGACAAGCATCTGAGGGATGAAAAGAAAAACATGCATACATTAAGTAATTTTTGCCATAACTATAGGAAGCAGAACCTTACTTAAGACGCTATCCAAAAGTAACAGGATAATCCAGACAAGTTTAGTAGTCATAAATTACTTCCACAGTGGAAGAAAATGGAAATTCTTCTTTCACAACTCACGTAGATCTATCAGCATATCCTATGCTGGGATCCTCAATTTTAATTCCAACATGGAATCTTAGAATAGTTCGGATTGGAAAGGACCTTACAATCATCTAGTTCCAACCCCGTGCCGTGGGCAGGTACGTCTCGCTCTAGACCATGTCGCTCAAGCCCCATCTAACCTGGCCTTGAACACAGGGATGGAGCATTCATAACTTCTCTGGGCAGCCTGTTCCAGGGCGTCACCACCTTCACAGTAAAGAACTTCTTCCTTATTCTCCTCTGTTTAAATTTAATCCCATCACCACTTCTTTGGCAGAATAAGCCTTTTGAATCTACTACAATCTCTAGGGACTGCCTTAAAACAAATAAACCTACAATAAATCAAACAAAAACCCCACCAAAACAAGTTCTGCACTTTTAAACCCAGATTGGATTCTATTGTAAACGCTCTATATACACTAACAAGTTAAAGCAAAAGATTTTTAGCATTTTTTTATAACAAGAGAAAATAATTTTAATTCATGTAAACTACCATTGGAAGTAAAAAACCAGCATTTACTGTCAGTACAGTGTCTTTCCAGCAGCAAATGCTGTTTCAGAAATATTTTGGTTAATATTTTAGCTATTTGGAACTTCATAGTATCTGTGGTAAAAACCAAGGTACTAGGTTATGCTAAACTATTTGAATTGCAGCAGTGCGATACTTATTTATGAGGCAATAAAGAGGAAAAACCTTTCAAATTAAAGTTCTGCTCTTTCAACAATTCTGACAAATACTTTTGAATCACATTTATTGAGTAGGGTGGTTAAACTCCTCGAGTTTCTTTTAATGCTCTTAAAAAGTACTTTAATGCATCAGTCCGAAGAGCATCCCACACAGAGCAGCCACAACCAGGGTGCTGTGGTTGCACTGAAACAAGACATTTCTCCACCATGCAAGGCAGCAGGACTGGGTTAAAGGTGCACAGCCCCAAAGGGGAGTGAAATGTAGGAAAGCATTAGCCATATGCTAGCACGGCGAAGTCAAATTCAGGTCAGATCTTGAAAATCATTCACACCAGTAATGCCTGCACATATGTAGAGCCTCATGGAAACCTGCTTGGCAGGACAAAGTACAGACCTGTTCTGTGGTCCATGCACTGCCCAGAGGATGCAAGCACAGAGACCCAGTACAAGATACAGGTTCCTCTGCACAAAATACTCCAGTACCTAAGCAAACACATCTAATACCGTACTTCACCATACACAAACAACTGCCATCTGAAATTAACATCATGCCAAAGAAGCAAAATAATGTAATTTTCATGCTCTCCAGCAAGCGCAGGTGAACTACGCTCCTCCCACCTGTGATCTGGAAATGGGGAAGTTTCCTGTTTAGGAAAAATGGGGCTTTGTTTCTGTTGTTAACAAAACCCAGTAAACTGAAACCTCTGCCACTTATCACAACAGGCTAGGGACAAGGGAAGCAGGGAAAAGTCCTAAGCTTCACCCACCCTTTCCCAGTGCTGCTGCTGTAATTACAGTTGACATTTTGCTGCTGACACTCTGTGATGGAGAAGAGAAGCTGTGTGGAGACCTCAGAGCAGCCTTTCAATATCTAAAGGGGGCCTACAAGAATGCTGGAGAGGGACTCTTCATTAGGAACTATAGCAACAGGACAAGGGGTGATGGGTTTAAACTTAAACAGGGAAGTTCAGGTTAGATATAAGGAATACGTTCTTCCCTGTGAGAGTGGAACAGTGCTTGAACGGGCTGCCCAAAGAAGTGGTAAATGCTGCAACCACGGCAGTGTTCAAGGCCAGGCTGGACAGAGCCTTGGGTGACATGGTCTAGTGTGAGGCATCCCTGCCCATGGTAGAGGGGATGAAACTGGATGATCTTAAGGTCCTTTCCAACTCTAACTATTCTATGATTATTATGATGTACTTGCACATCCTCCCCATTCTTTGCCTTGCTTTCCCTCTTCCCCCTCCCGCTCATTCAATTTTGTGTCATGTTCCTTTTGTTTGTTTCTATGAGCACAAAGCAAGTGAACTGAGCCCACGTCATCAATTAAACCAAAGTCAATTTGGAGAGAAGTACAGAAGGTTAATTAACTGCTAATGATTTTGGCATTTGTTTAGGTTAGTCCCTTAACTTAATTTATTGATGTGACAGTATATCAATGTGCCATGATTTAGAAAAGACACTTGAAAAGCAAAAAGGTTGGTCATGCAACGTTCAGACTTGCACACCAAAAAATACGTTCAGGGGTAATAAAAACAGGTTTAAAGGAATACTCTCAGATTATAAACATTAATTTCACACCTGAAACAACATATCAGAGGGGAACTGCTCTAAGAGCCAGCCAAGCCTAAAAGAGCCACAGAGTATTCTCTGCTGCTAGCAAAGTCCAAGTACTTACGTTCTTAAATACGGGGTTTGAAATTTAATGCCAGGCTGCCACCTCCAAAGCCCTCTCTGAGGTCATTTCATGCCATGCCCTGATGTACTGTTTTTCTGATAGCTGCAGGAAACACTGAAAATCAGGGACATGCAACACTGATGCAAATTTGAATGAAGGCTGCTCTTACGCCAAGTACAACATAAGCTATGGCACAGACATAGTTTATGTACACTGCACAACGCAGTGAATCTACTTCAAGACAACTTTTGTACAAGAAATTAAAGCCAATAGCATGAGATGATAAACAAACACATGGTTCTCAACCACTTTAAGCCACAGTTCAATCTTTCAAGCTGAAGCACTCAAGCACAGTCAGGTCAGGCTCCTCAGAAGCGCAAGTACAAATCACAGCTTGGGTCAAGGAAGCCACTTCTTCCTGCTGAGGTGGGAAAGCAAAGCAGCATGACTGGGATAAAAACGTGGAAGATGGCCTTGCATAGCATTTAGGATTTTGAACACAAGCAAAAATTGTTTTTTTTTCACAAAGGAACAGAGTTACTTTCTTGCCAGCTTTAGACTTCTGTCCACAGAGGTCAACACCATGGGGTGAGAAGAAATCACACTGCCATTCATCTATGCACTGAAATCTTAATTAGGCTTCTAAACAAGAGTCTTCTGGGATCCCAAAACAAAATGACAGTACATGTGGAAGACTGCTATGCTAAGGGTTGTGCACAAGGAGTACAGGAGGTAGGGAACCTCAGCTAGAAACATCCATCTGACCACAGCCCTTTTCTTGCTCTACTGCTGACACTGCTACTCCACGTTGTAACTTCCACAGGACTGACAGACGATCATGAATCCTGTACTCAAGATATTTAGAACAAACCAAAAAAACCTCGGCACATTTTAGCAGAAAATCTGCATGCAAATGCAGAACTGAGGGTAAGAAAGAGACTGAGATAGCAATCAGCATTTATTGCAGTAATCCAGTGGACCTGAATAAAAGATAATTAAGTTAACAGTGAACCTTCCCCCAAATCAGCTCTCTTCATCGTTAACAGGCTGTAACCAAGACAAAGATAAATGGAAGATGATGACAGGCAATCATTCAGGAAAGCTTTTTAAAAATAGCCCTGTTGGTACAGAACGTCATGTGGCTATGCTGCCATTATACACAGTACGTAAATTCCAAAGCAAATACATAAAGAAGTGTGGATGCTCAACTAATGCCCTGAACCAAGAGGTACAATAAATAAATGATTAACGACATTTGTTGTTGGGAGAGGACCCTCGGAGAAGATGGAGTTTTACCTTGTGGAAAACAATGAAGTGAGAACACAGACATTAACTTTCACTAGCTCCAGTGAACTTCTGCAGAATAAAAGCATTTGCAGACCCTGCTGGTCACGATAAATATAAGAGCAGCACCTAAGAAATAAGACTAATAAAAAAGATGTAAACCTGTGACAGATGCACTTAACCCTTTAACCAAACAAGCAGTAGTTTGGTACAGACTCCAAAGGAGGTAAAGGCCTTAGCCATAGCCAGGCCAAGAGCTCCTCTAGAAAACAAACAAAGGGGCAGAGTGACACAGTGAGCATCAATGCACATGAGCTTGGAACACATGCGATTGATGCCTGAATAGCAGGTGGCTTTTTCAAGACCCGTTTATCAAGGACCATAGAAAGTTGTGGGTACAAGGAGTCTCCTGTGTACCTTTCCCACTATGTGCAATCTGACGACAAGCCAACCACTTTATTCCATAAATACAACAGCCTAAGTGAGCCTTCTTTGAGCTTGGCTGCATAGTGCTGATCTCCTGTTGAGCTGGGATGCCTCGTAAGGTTGATCCTCAGCGTTAGAGACTTCCTAGCAACACCAGATCTTTGCATGAGCCCAGTCTGAGCTCTCCCTGAATTGCACCTGGATTGCAAACCAGGTGACTCTCCCCTCGAGCAAAGACACCTCTCACAGGTTGAGATTCCTTACCTGGGACTATTAGATCCCTCCTTGCCCAAGGCAGAAACCCTTACAACAGGTCCTCAGTAAGCATCCTATAGCACACCGAATTAATAGGAATGAAAAATTACCAATCCATGCAGTTACTCAGTTATTACACACTTTGCATTTATAATCCTTTAGACATAAACCCTTGACTGAGTCTGGATGCAGCTGCATGTAGGCTCCTCTCTGAGAGGGAGTTTAGAAAGCAAAGGGGTCCTTTCTGAACCTCGTAACTCAGTGGGAGGGTCTTCCTTACTCTTTTGCATCTCCACTTTCTATGTGGATCATTCTAACTCAATTTTCCTTTGCATGTTTCTTCCATGCAATAATAGAGGCAACTCTGCACTTCAACTTCATTAGGTCACATTTCTACAACATCATATTAAAACCACTTTTGCCAATACCCCTGACAGTGATTCTTTAAGCAACCCAAATCACTCACTCACTCCTAACTGACACAGTCACCAGAATACTCAATCAGGATTAACAACAAAACCAAAGCCACTATTTTCATTCTCACCGTTTCACCAGGGTCAGAATCAAAGGAAACCTAATGCATTACAGACAAGACAGGCTGTGTGCACAACCTCTCGTAAGAGGGAACATACACAGTTCTCTCAAAGCACTACTACAGACCATACTTGTTAAGAAGTCAAAGCATGACGGCTTGCTTTTGCCACCTAAGAATGAAACCAAGAGTACTCAGGTAAAATTCTCTGCTCTTCTACAGCTGTGTGGCCTGCGTGACTCCAAAAGAGTCCTTTCACACCTTGACCTTTTGTTCTCCTCCCAATACTTAAGCTGTTACCCTAAACTGTAATAGCAAATGATTGTTATTTTCTATGCATCGTATATAGTAATATTATCCCGGGAAGTATATGTATGCAAAGGACTTTAATATATACCATGACATAAACAAGTCCTTATTGGCCAGACACTCGTAAAGGATTTAGCACTGCACCAAACACAGCACAGCAAAGGACTGAACAGATGCCAGTGCTCCTTTCATTCTGTTGTGTCCAAATGCAGCTGTCAGGAAGAGGACAAGATTCAGCTGCTTCTTTCACACTTCAGGTTTCTAGTTGTCAGCCACAGCAGCTTCATTGTTGCTCCTGTGTTAGACTGGTATCATGCTACACATATATCGACTGTGCTGCCATAGTCATACACTCCCCTCAGCTGCAAAAGCGAGCCATGGTGGCTGCTCAAAACAAATTGCTAGGTCACCATGAAAGCAAGCTGCCACCAGCTCAGTCCTCTCTTCAAAGTGAGGGGTAGAACCACTGAGGAACCACTACCATACTCAGTCTCATCATCCCGTAGCTCCCTCAGGTAAGCAAGATACACAGAATCATAGAATGGTTCGGGTTGGAAGATCATCCAGCTTCAACCCCCTGAAACGGCCAGGGACACCTTCCACTGGAGCTCCATCTGACCTGGCCTTGAACACTGCCAGGGACGGGGCAGCCACACTTTCTCTGGGCACCCTGTGTCAGCGCCTCAGCACTCTCACAGTGGAATTTCTCCCCAGTGTTTAACCTCAGTCTCCCCTCTGTCAGGTTAAACCCATTCCCCCTTGTCCTGTCACTACCTGCGCCCTTGTAATTAGTCCCCTTTCAGGCTTCTTGTAGGGGCCCTAATTTAGGATTCGGTACTGGAAGACTTGTAAGGTCTCCCAGAAGCCTTCTCCAGGCTGAACCAGCCCAGCTCTCACAGCCTGTCTCCATAGCAGAGCTGCTCCAGCCCTCTGATCATCTTCATGGCAGCCTCTGGACTTGCTTCAATAGCTCCACGTCCCTCTTGTGTTGGCTTGTATTTCCCCTTTTTCAGACATCCTTTTCTAGATGTTAATCCTAGACGATTTCACGTTGGGCTTTTTCATGTAGTTATAACATGGTCTAACTTAGCCCCTCAACACACCCCTGTGTGCTCCCAAGTTTCATCATGTGCTGCAGCAGTAGACAATAACATGTCTGAAAAGCAAGCATGCTATAGAAAACATGAAAGTGCTTCTCTTCAGACACTATTGGGTATGCCTTATTGATCTTTTTGCCATTTTGAAAATCCTTCAATTCAAAACTCTATCCTCCTATTTGCTACAAGCTTATTTTGAAACCCAACTCATTTTTCACTTGCTGCTTCTGCTGCTTTTGCCTCTCTCCCCCTTCTGATCATCACACAGCAATAGCACTTCAGATCCACTGCTCTCAAAGGAGCAAAGGTGGTGTTTCTTTTTGATCATCACACAGCAATAGCACTTTTATCTTCCTCAGAAATCCACTGCTCTCAAAAGTGATGAAAAAGGAATGGTGTTTTTTCTTTTAAATTGCAGCCAAGCTTAGAAGTAACTGATACTTTTCTCCTCACACTCACCTTGAACAGAAAAGCTGCTTGTTAGCTTTCACTTGAAAGCAAAAGTGAGAAAAAACAAACCCCCTAAACAATAAGCTCTGCTAGAGGACAAAAACCAGACACTTAAGACTGCCTCAGGTATTAGTATCTTTACTTCACACAGTGATGAGAAGGAAAACACATCTGATTTATCTTCCTCAGTGAAATGCATACTACTTTGCCTACCATTAAAACTACCTCCTAAAGAAGGAAAAGGAGAAACCTGCAAAGTGATGAAAAGTTTATTAATAGCCAAAGAATCAAAAGATTTAATCAAATCAGCATTCAGCTCTGTCACTTGATATAAAAAAATAGTATTACGATACAGATAGCACCACAAATACCTTCTGATCTATTAGCAACATCTATGGATTGGGATTTAAATTTCTGAGGTTTAAAACAGAATGTATATTCCTTTCTGGCAGCCAAGCTTCAGAAGTAACTGATACGGCTTTTCTGCTGTTAAACTCATTTCTAATGAAACCTTCCCTTTGCCCTATAGTATTTTTTTTAATGCCTTGCACTCCATGCGTTTCCCTACAGAAACCTACTTTTACCTGTCCCAGTTGTCAAAGCACTATGAGTCCACTGATATTCTTTGAGATAGTAACCACCTAAATTACTGATCAAGACACTGGCATTTATTTTACTCTCTGCTCTTCATATCTGAAGTGAAGGTAGCCCATAGGTATGTTGCAGATTTTGTTTTCTTACTTGCAGTGAAATACAGGGTGGTCTTTTGTTTGAATGAGGTATTAGTCCAAGTTGCTGAATGACAAGGATTTTGAGCCAGGCTAAAGGGAGAGGGTAAGAGGTGGAAGAAAGACCTGAATCCGAAGCTGAATAAGCTCTTGCACAGAAAAAAGGTAGCCAGTTTCCTTATTGCTCAAAATTGAAGAACACAATATTGCACTATCAATTTTTATACTATATCCAGCTAGAAATATTGGCTTACGTGGTAAGAGATGTCTAAAAACCATGAAGAAAACATTCTCTGCAGGACTTGCACCTTCAGCACATGCTTTACTGCTTTTGCTCTTTCTGCTGCAGAAATCCAGCAACAGCTACGCAGGCGAGTAGCTGTGGAAAAGTTACCACTCAAACCTCCTCAGCAGGTACTGCCATTCAAGAATTCTTACTAGCAGTGGGGGAAAAGGAAAAGAAACAATTTAAGGAGAAAAAGCTTCTATCCAAAGGCAGTGGTCATGCTTGAAGTGTCTCCTGGCCCACCATGAGAAGTCAGCATGTTTGCACCCCAGACAGATTTTTCTTTTCAATAGGACTACATGACAGCCAGTAAGACAACTAATGCAGAGGTGGGTAGTTCAGGAACAATAAACATGTGTGGGATAAAACATGACAAGATGTCAACTAATGATTCAGCTGTTCCAATGAACCAGTGGTGCAGCTACTGGTTATTACATACAGATTTAACTTCATGCTAACACTACAGCTCTTCAAGCTCTCAAGGTACCTCATGGTGGAAGGTCTGTGGGTGCTTAACAAGACAAATGCAGCTTTGCAGCCTTTTTGCTCCAGCTGCCTTTTAAACACAGTGAATTCCCCCAGGGTCCCATTTTAATCTCAGACCAGTTTCTTTTCTGCAGACAGCCTTTTCTCTGTATCCAAGCACCAGCAGCCTTCAAGATGCAAGCTTTCTCAGAAGAGTGTTCCTTCCATGCTCAGCCCTATTTTTGTCCTTGAGGACAGAAAGCACTGATGAGACCTGGGGAAGTTGTGTGTACTAGCAAGAATACACAAGTTCTGATTTTGTCCTTCGTACTGCAAGAAAAACATCCAAATCATTAAAGACAGGCATTTTTGTGCACATGGAGCTACCTTAGAGACAGATGCTGCTTCAGTAAGTTTCTGTAACCTTCCTGCTGTCACTGCTGATGTTTTCTACCCTTTACTCCACTCCTTCTCTGGTAATTTGATATACCAATTTGATAGTCCCTTAAAAGACATTTAAAAAGAAACCAAGTTCTAGGTTCCCTCAGTATCACACGTCTGCTCGGATCCTAGAAATAGCCAGAGATGCTATGCATCCAATGCCAACATCTGTAACAACAGAGTCCTGCTTCTTGCCACCCAGCCTTTACATCCTGGCGACATCCATACCCATACTTGTCAAAGTCAACTCCAAGAACTGGCTCTCCCTTCCCATGTTCCTGACATTAGGCAGAAGGGCAGTTACTCCAATAATCTCCCACATTTCAACTCCATGTACAGTTTTGAGCAAGAAATTACCAGTTGTCTTCAGTGTGACAGAATAGTGGGTTTCTTTGGAATTAACTCTTCATTGAGAGCACCGGACAAGTTGGTTACTGTGCGTGTAGAACAGTGTTCCTAGATTGAACACGCTTTAGGAATACAGCTCAGCTAAAGCAAGGCCCCCCAAATGCTGTTCTCTGTATGCTCTGAAACATCTTCCTAGCACTACCAAATTAGGATCCTCCTTACACCAGAAATTCCTAGAACACTGCTATTTGGGGACAAGGAGAAATATGCTGTTTGTTGCTTATTCTCCATATGTTTCCAATACTACAGAATGCTTCTGATGAAACCTGTGTTTAAAATGTCATCATGCAATGACAAAAGACCCTAGAAGATTCCACTGTGAGAACTACAGAAAATACGAACAAATGGAAGATGGTTTACAATTAAAGCATTCAAAGCAATCTAGAATCTAGATCTAATCCTGGAAATAGACATTAAAAAAGAAATGCACTGTCCTAGACTGAGTGTAAATGTTTGCTTTAATTTTGCCATGCTATCTATTTACACTATGAATATTCATATGTTGTTATAATTACAATTTAGCACTTGGCACAAATTAGAAGGTTTGAATTGATTTGATTATTCCTTATATCACTGCAGTTATTATTTCATTACATAGCTGGGTACAATTTACTTCTTCAGTATCTAGCTGAAAACCTTAGGCACTAGCTCTAAAAGAGAAAGGCTCTCCTCTTTGCTGTTGTAGGCTACATTGCATAGTTTCCCCATGGATGCTCATATTTCCTTATGTTACTATTTTTATGCCATTCACAAACTGAGATCATATGGATGGTACCAGCGAAAAATGAGGTAACCACTTAGTCTGCCCATATACTTAAGTTGGAAATGAGATGAAGAGGTCTCTATTCTCTTTTTACTTCTATTACAACGAGAATCTGCATACTTGCCTTTTACCACAAAACATTAAAAACCATTCTCATTCCCTCTCTTCTATGTTACATTTGCTGCAGAAGGGATCATTTGAATGAATACCACATCTGGGAGCCAGAAATATTTTATCCCAGATCCATTAAATTTGCTTCCTACACAAATCGGATTGGCTGAGTCACTCATTAAATTCCTATTAAACCTACATACTCACTTACTAATCATTGGCTTTTCATATAGCTAGTTATGATTTAGTCCTTTTGTACCGCCATTAAGATCTGTTCCCATGAAGAGTAAAACATAAGCGGAGACAATAGGCTATTAGCACACTCTACAACTGGCTCAATCAATTTATGTCCCAAAGATGAGTTTGGAAACTCCCATGAACTTTAATAGGCACTACATGTACACAAATATGCACTGTTCTGCCAAGATATTAAACCACAAAGGCATAAATCACCTCCTTAAACCACGAAAACAATAGAGAACTCAGTACTACTGCAATTAGTGGAATGTGTATTTCCAACTCAACTTTGTGTAGATGGTCCACAGAAAGTGATAGTAGATAAAACCAGCTAGAAATGATGAGCTTTGCTGAGCAGACAAGTTATAATCCAGCTTTGGCACAAAATATGATTAATTTATGTATGTATGCAAATTTTCACATTCTGCTTATTAAACATCCATTTCTGAGGTCTGGTTTCTCTTCTTTTTTCAGGAACACTAAGAGCTCCCAGCACTCCATAATAGCAGTGAAGAATTAGTAGGATGTTCTGCACTACTACCGAAATTGTGTGGCAATGATGTGTGGCAGCTACCAAAAAACCAAATGAAACAACATCAGCAGCACAGAGATGATGTTCTGCTAACCACTTCAGTTGATAGAATAAGCAGGAAAAATTAGCATTAGTCATTTTGCACGACTACTCTTGGGCCTTTTTAGTAGACATACAGCTTCCCTCCCCATTTCTCTCCTTCAACCCATGAATTTATTCCAAAAGACTTCATTCATTGCAGATTTATGTCTTGTCATTCTTGTGGGTCTCAGCCTATTCACTGATAAATCTTAACATACATTCGCTATTCACTTACGTACATAAAATGCAGTTGCATTTACACAAACACCCTCCTCACTGCTCTGGCTAAGGTCTTTTCTACATTGCCAAAGGAAGGGGGCACTGACTGATTTATACCCCACTTTCAGATCCTCTTTTACTTTAGGCAAAATGCTGTCATTGAGTTTTAATGCAAAAAAAACCCAATAGTTCTTAATGGAAAACTTACAGTGTTGCAGCAACTCCATTTATTCTCTATGGAGAAAGGTTAAGATCCAAACCAGTTTTTCCTAAACAAGTTCTCCTATGGTCTTGAATCTGGAAGCTGTGATAAAATACTGATAACCTTGATAAAATTACTATATTTCAAAGTTGCAACTTTGCAGACATTAAGTCAGTCAATCTAAAAAGACTTCCATGAATCCTACATCTACTACCATCTTTCTGTGCAGTTTCTGTATCACCATATATACAGCCACTATAAGCAGATAATTTATCCACTGTCTGCTTATCTACTATAAGCAGACCAGCAACTGTAGCAAAAGGACAAGGGGTGATGGGTTTAAACTTAAACAGGGGAAGTTAAGGTTGGATATAAGGAAGAAATCCTTCCCGGGGAGGGTGTTGAGGCACTGGCACAGGGTGCCCAGAGAAGCTGTGGCTGCCCCATCCCTGGCAGTGTCCAAGGCCAGGTTGGACGGGGCTTGGAGCAACCTGCTCTAGTGGAAGGTGTCCCTGCCCATGGCCGGGGTTGGAACTGGATGAGCTTTAAGGTCCCTTCCAACCCAAACCAGCCTGGGATTCTGTGTTTTCCTCTAATGATTCAGTATCATGTCTAGTATTAGGTGGCACACACCACCTTTTTGAGAACTCATAGGCTAGTATGATGCTCTTTCAGTCAAGGCATCAGCTACCTACTGATTAATTCTGGCCTCATTGCTGCCTGGCTTGCAGCACTCTGTCCGGAAAAGGGGAACCCATTAAAGGGATTATTCTCTTCTCAGTCTTCTTAAAGAAGAAAAACTCCCTTAGGAGCTACAGCCATATTACTGCACACATTGTGGTCTATGGCACCTGTTAGCAATGCACAGATTTGCCAACCCCATGGGAATCAAGACTTCTTCAGAGGTTAAATTTCCAGCTGTAGCTGCCTTCAATTGATTCAATACCCCATCCTCAACAAGGAAGTGAGATCTATTGTAATTTTAAGTGGGGAAGACTCACAGTGGAGAGGAAACATAAGAGCTTTTTCTAGATGTGAGTAAAGAGAGGCAGACAGCATTAGCAATGCAAGACAACTCCAGAAGTCACTTCCCTCACTGATCTGCACTTGACAATCTTCAGAAATCATCCCAGGAAGCATCTACTCATTCAGCGCCTTGCCTGAGATCTACAGATTGAGGGGATGGCTTTTCATAAGCAGAAAGGAATGAATTAGTGAAGAGTGATCTTCTGCTGCCTCTTGGTTTTGTTATCTGAGGTTTTATATGGAACTCACAAAACGTTTTTCATTCAGAGCAGGAACATCAGGAAACCCAGGCAGGGCCCCTTTTTTCTCTTGCTCAATAGCTCTGAGGGGTCCAAGCGAGCACAACCACTTGCTTTTGTGAGTGCAACATATTGTCTGATGGCACACAGACACAGGTCCTGCCCAATTCAGCCACTGACAGGGAGTGCTAGAACACATTCAAAATAATAGAGGACTGGAAAAGTGAGCCAAGACATGTTATAAAAAAATATCTCCTCTGTAACACTTCACTCACAATAGCAAATTTTAAGGCCCTGCCCATCAGATGACCACCAAAGGGGCAATCTCCATTAGGCAGAGGGTCATATTTGGCAGGCTTGATTTTTATATAGACAGGTAATCAATAAATCTTTGAACACACTTTTTCCAGATATCACACAAGTGTTCTGTTCTTCCATAGCCAACCCCCTAATGATCCCCGGAATCTCAACTTTGCCCTCTAAATCAACACTAGGGCAAAACACGGGCAAAGAATAAGCACTTTCCATGCTTTCTGCAAACTCCCCTCCTAGGAAGGCATATTCAGTTTTAGTTAAACTACAGATGCACAACACAGCACATCATACCAGGTTATTTCCTATTCTAGGACTGGGTCCAGCCCTCCATTCTTTGTGCCCTAACTTTAATTTCTACCTTTGTTCATAAAATTAGAATGAAAAAGAGTAAGTCATCAAAGATATCATCACTTTCCCCTTTTTTTGCACTACATGGCTCAGCTTTTTTGAGGAAGCAGAGAACAAGTCAGATAATGTACAATAATATGCAACAATACCCAAAAGCCTACATTATTGTGGTCAATTATATTATTTTGTCCTACCTTCCATTATGATCTTCTTTTATGCATTTTAATTATTTCCAACAACCACTAATGAGGTCAGAGACCATAAAACGGAAAAAAATCAGTGTATACAAGGCTCACTAAAAGACAGGTCAGTCTTTTAGACTAGAATGGGTTTAAAAGGGAGCTTTCCACTCCATCTCTGGAACAGAAGCCTCTTCCTTTTTCTTCTAAAGAGCACATTCACATAATTGTTAGGGCTTTTTCTCACCATTACTCTGGCTACATGAAACTTCATTATGAAAAGAAAGGTATTACGTTCTACCTTTGCAGTGAGAGCAATGCTTCTCGGAAGCTTAAAAACACCCAATGCCTTTCTTCTGCCACTCTCTCTGTCCACTTGCACTTCGCACACACTGCTTTTTATCCCACCTTTTTAAAGGAGTGTCAGCCATCACAGCTCTGTTCTGTTTACTTTTATCAATGCTGGTGTGAACATGTATCACATTTGAGGAAAAAACAGGAGAAAGAGGGGGACCTGGTAGTTAAGTGTTACAGAGGAGAGCGGGGAGGGAAAAAGGCAACCATGCAACTCTGAACTGAAGCAGCAAAACTTCCAAAATCTCTTTTCTGCGGCTGGCAAGCTTAGTATTTTGCACAAAGTTGGTTTCCTGGTATCTAGCATGAAGCTTATGCTATAATTTCAGTGAGAAGCAAGGTCAGGAACTAGCAGGAACATCTGTCTGTCTCTTACAACTAGCTACCTATATTCACAAAGCTTACTGCACCTTATGATGTTTGGTACTTCTATCCCTCTCTGATTCTTACAAAGCAGTTGCCCAAGCTAAAGTTATTTTGGAAGAAAAAGAGACAGCACAATCACATATCCCCTACATGATATACCTTTATATGGATATGGAAGCAACAGACTGGCTATTCTATTAATTTCCACCAGGTAACACAAGCTAGCACGAAGAATTGCAAGACCCTTCCACATAGAGGTACACTACAGCTTTGCCTGGGTGAGTATACAACACCCTGACTAACCTCAGTGCACCAGGGTGTAGTTTATGCAAAAGCATGAACTGTGGGGTAATCAAGGGGAGGTTGTAATTAATACTTTACACCATGCTGCAATCAGAACAATCCAGCATCTTCCTGTTCACCGTAACAGCAATGCTTCTGGACAGCTAGCTTTGTAAGGGTATCTTATTTTCTTTAACAGGCATATCATAGAGTGTTACCCACTAGCAAAAATATACCCACACTGCCAGGCTTAATTCTAATTTTGCACTGGCATCCACTGATAGTATGATCAACTAAGGAAAAGCCCTGTACCTATAAATAAGTCACCTATGTTCTTTAACAGCCTTCTCCTTTCTTGGTTTCAGTGATCTTTAGCCTGTCCCAGACTGCAACTTTTATTTGATGTTAAGGATCTTTTAATGTATGGCCTAGTAACTTTCAGTACTTCATTTCTGGCGTTAAGCAACCATGACCCAAAATACAACAAGTATCTAAGTTATTAGTATTTCCAGGTCAGAGTAGCTTAGCATCATTAAAAGGGGAGCATCTTGTAATTCTTGTAATATGAGTGAATTTTACCTGGTTTATTATTTGTTGAATGGCTTAAATATATATATATATGTAGAAATATCCCATGGCTATAGGCTGATTAGTAATTGAAATTACTTGGACCCACGGCAGAAGCACTTTAGAAAGCTGCTCAACAAAAGAATATCCCATGCGTGTGGATATGATGAGGACTGCTAGTATAGAGTCTCACACTACCCTGCCACAGTGAGAGAAAACATAGATGGAAACTGTACATTCCTATCCACTGAAAGAGAATCACAGAATCGATGAGGTTGAAAAAGACCCTTAAGATTATCATATAGTTTCTTACTACTCAGAGCACCACTGACTTCGCAAGCAAACATGTATTTTGAGTTTGGAATTTTCTAGGGAATTACTCCACTCCTTATTCCGATATAAAAGCATCTGGGCTGCCCAGTGTACGCCCTTGACTGAGACATGTTACAATGCAATATGAGGGGCTATGCTAAATACCTGCACAGGCTTCAAACTGCCTGTGTTCCCGTCCAAGAGCTCCCACTCGGAAACTGCTGAAGCCACCCAAACAGTTGCCAAAAAAAAAGCTGCAACTGTTCTTTAATTGCAATACTGGTGCAACAGGGCACCAAAGTGTAAACTTGATCTGTTACCTCACAGGATCAGCCCTCAAACAGCCTTTTCTAATCACCAGCACTGCCGTCCTGTGTAAAATGGACAGGCTCATTTAATGTTTTACTGAGTTAATTCAGGTGCTGAAATAACCTCCTACACACACTTCCTTCATCATGGAGGTAAGGTAAGGCAGACTCAAAACCATGAATAATTATTGTTGCCTAAATCATGGTTGCATATACTGCAACGAGATAACTATAAAAGCCCAATTAGTCCACTCATGATTTTGCTGTGGGAAACCTGTTTATTTTTGAAAGCAAGGCTCTGCTTTCCAGAGTACATAAGCATTATCTTAAAGATAGAACTAAACCAAACACCCACTGCAATAAATACCTGTCATTGACATAGTGATTTAGAAGCTACTAGCTAATTGAAAAGCTGACTACATTCCTGATAAGTCCACTTGCATACGAATCACATCTTGTCCTCTAATTATCAACTAAGCTATGAAGTTCTGACCTCAGAAGTCACAGCCACCTCTGGTGTAAGCATCCCTGATTGCTCAAGCATGATGCCAATTTGTGAGTAAATTCTTGGTGAGAGAACACAAGGTTCTCAGGGGGGAGCCCAAAATATCTAGATATTAACTATTTACAAGCAGGATGTGAAGTAAAAAGGTGGCCCTGTGTGAGGAAGAGCTGTGTCTTCAGAAACCAAGCTGAGGGTAAGTAGGTGATGTCAGAAAATGGATGCTCAGGCAAACCTCTGCACCACGTGGAAGGCAAGCAGAAAAAAGCCTGGGATTGGAAGTATCAAGGGGTGTAAAGGTTCAAAGAGGCCTGCAGACCCTGCCTAACTGATCTTAAGGATCTCTGCCTAGCAATCAGAGGGACAAGAGAGGAGATTACTGCACAGGTGAGTTGGGTCAGGACTCTAAGATAGGCACTCCCAGTCATTTGGAGATGCCTGTCCCATCACTGTGAAGGGCCCTCGTTAAGCTAATGCAGGTGCCTCAAATCAAATGGTCTTGAAGAGTGGTATTTTCAAGAACAGCTAGATCAGTGCTTCCATAGCAGTAATGTGTTTTGTGATCAGCACAAATGATCCTAGTGCAGCATAGAAGGGACAGCTCAGTAACCCCACATTATGGTAATTACAATAGTAAATTGGAAAAGACAACGGGAATCACACTTGTGTTTAGTGTAGCCATGCTGTGAGAAGGCTGGAGCAGCAAGGAAAAAGGAGTTCTTTTTAAAAAATGGAATCAGTTTTTTTTCACCCTTTTTTTTCATGCATAGCAGACCCATTTTATCCTGCATGCTCTATAGCCCTGCTCTCCAGGGTTGTTTTCTTTTCCATACCACGTGCCCTTTCACCTCATACCATAAAGTCTGTTACACATGAAAACACTAAACTAGGTACTTAATGTACTACTTCCCCCACAATCCTACCTCAGAAGGAATGGGAAGAATAAGTGTAACATTACAGCCAGCACAAAAGATGATATAAAGCGTAACAGCATCCCTGTAAATCAGTCAGTTCAACTTACCCACCAATGAATCAAAAAGCTCCCACTTAAAAGACATTACGCTGTCAAACAGGGAAGGTTTTTCTTCCTCACACAACAGGTGATACTGACATTGGATTATTTCTTCCCTCTATGGACATCTTGCTCCCTTGCTGTCAAGATTTCATCTTCCTGCAAAGGGCAACTTCTAGCATTTTCAGCACATTTTCTGCTAAACTGCATTTATTAAACCAGCTGCCTCAAGTATAAAGAAACCTCCCAGAGTCTCCTCCCTTTCCCCAGAAGGTGTGCCATCAGTTCCCACCACAGAACTAACCTGTTACCTGAGGAAATCAGCTAGCCCTAACCCTCTTAAAGAGGTAATTTACCTTACTACAGCCCCAATTCCTATTGACATTCCATGTCACAGACTTGTGCTGGTGGCAGAACAGGGTATCCGAGAGGCCCCATAAGCACACAGTATCCATTTGGTAGGACAGAGCAGATTTGAAAAGGTTTAAGCCAGACTGCCCAGGCTTATTTGTCTCAACAAAACTGCAGAGAGAAGCTCTAGCATCACCTCAGTCCTTTGTTCAAAGGAGCTGATTTTTCCCTACTAGTTAAAAGTCTTAATCCAGCTGTCCTTTCATTACTACTTCTGGACTGTGTTCTGTAAATTCTATTAGGTGCTTGTTTATTCAAAACACCCACCATCTCTCTAAGCCTCCCTTTGTAACAAGCTGCCAGCTTGTCTCTCTGTTCAGCTGATTCCCATTATCTGGGCTCCCCGTCATCTGAATACATTTAGTCTCACCCAAGTAGTTTTGATTATCAAGGTTCTACTACAGTCTAATTAGTGACATTTTTGTTACTAATTTGTCACTCAGACGCTTTGAGTCACATTAAAAATCCCTGCCAGCTTCCCTGGAATTGCTGAGTGCTGGCAGCCTCCTGCTTTTCACACAAGATCAACTAAGCATTTTTAGTTTGCTGGATCCTTGGGAGACTTTTAAAGAAACACTAGGAAAATAGGCTCAAGTAGAAAGAACCAAAGAAGTCCTAAATGCTCCATCCCCGCCAGTGCTCAAGGCCAACTTGGACAGAGTCTTGGGCAACATGGTCTAGTGTGAAGTGTCCCTGTCTATGGCAGGGGCGTGGAATTACATGATCTTTAGGCCCTTTCCAACCTTAACTATTCTATGATTCTACAATCCAGCCTAAGTCACTGGTAAGTATAATTTCACCTCTTAGACATCGTTCAAATACCACTGAAAAAGACAAAAAAAAACAAAACACCAACATTTAGAACCTTTATATCCTTTCTGGTTTGTTTCTAAAAGGTATGGAAGTAGTTAAATCAGGACACTCACACCTGTCAGTGAGCGGCGACTCTGTGGTGGATCCCCATGGTACTATATTTGCAGTTGGCTGTGCTGTACAAGTCTCTGAGGAGCTGCAAGAGTGCATCCAAACAAGCAGGAGGGATGAGGCTGGACTTGGTGGAAGTCTGCCAGGCTCCACCTGAAACTCAGCCCCAGGCATTTGGAGTCAACAGAGACATGGGAATAAAACACCCCTTGTTTGTATCCCTCTCAACCTTTTCATAGTACGTCCTTTCAACTGAATGGAAGATGAGGTTTACAGCCATATGTTACAGAAGGGAACACGTTGCTCCCACTGGCCAAACTCAGGCTATATCACTGCACCTGCCTTCACCAACCTCTGAATTTAAGAGATAATATCATACAACCATAGTATAGTTTGGGTTGGAAGGGACCTTCAAGGCTCATCTAGTCCAACCCCCCAGCAATGAGCCATGACATATTCAACTCCATGAGGTTGCTCAGAACCGCATCCAGCCTGGCCTTGTGTGTCTCCATGGATGGTGCATCCACCACCTCTCTGGGCAACCTTTGCCAGCATTTTACCACCCTCATGGTAAAACCTATGAGATTTAAAGTCAAGGTGTAAGCCTTCCAGGATACCACACACTGGTAAAGGGAGATGATTTCTGGAAACATGGTACAACTAAAAAATGGTATTTAAAGTTGCTAACTCAATATTACACTTGGTTCAAACACAGTCTCTCCTGGACTTTACAATGCAGCCATACGTCTCTTACAAAGGGTTAATAAACAATGGTAATATGCATCTTATAGGCTCAAGCAATATGTTTTGTAACTGTTAATTACATAGATAGCTGCTATTATAAATAGTTCTGAAGCAATCCATTAAGCAGTTGGCTTTTAGCAAATCAGAATTTATTACTCTTTTATGAGCTACTTATGAAATTGTAGCTTTCAGATGAAGAATGTGAAACAGCTGAAGCAGTTGTCCATATCTGTTTTCCATTACAGCATCTTTGAGGATAGGGAGAGAGAAGGAATAAACTGTCATATTAACTTTACAGGCAGCTCATCCTCCTGGGAAAGGGCAACTCTCACTTAGACTTCCACTGCAATGGAGTGCAATCAGGTCTATTAGCAAGGACAGTGAAGGCAGCAGAGGATGACACTTCTTTCTGAAACTGATGAAGTCAAGGAAACAATTGTTGTTGACATGAGTAGGATGAGGACATCTGTCTTAAGTGCCTATGGCTGCACATACAACACAATGACAAAAACCACCTAAGTGTCTTGGTATTACACAAGTTTATTACTTCCTTGCTGATCTACTGAAAAGCATCAAGATTCAGAACATGACAAATGTAATTTATTTGTAGCCCAAGACATCAATACTTGTTCACACTGCTAAAGGTTCTACATTAGAGATTTTGACAAGATAAGCATGGCAGCCTGCACTTTCAGCACAGGAGAGGGTTAACTTTCAAACGTGTCAATAAAATCCATTTTGATAAGTCTTACAGCCTAAGTAATACCAGTGGGCAATGAACTGGAATTCATACTCATTTGGAACTTAGCTTAAACTCCAATAGAAAGTTGCCAGATTAAAAATCCCTCTGAGACTCAAAATGGCTCCTAATGTTTAGGATTCATTTTACTGCATTCTCCAAAGAATACTTACCCAAAGAAAGCATTACTTGGGAAGGTGTTGCTGTTTGGGCTTTGCCTGTGTGAGTTTGGTTAAAAACTAAGACTTTACCCCCTTGTAGGTTTGTGATTTATTCTCCTATACAAACTGACACCCAGAACGGCATGCCTGCTCATCACCCACACACAGTCCATCCTAATTTAAAGGAGATAGGCCTAGATTTAATGAAGTCAAAGAAAAGCTAACCAATGGTTTCAACACTTCACAGTGTTTTGCCAACAAGTGTCCAAAGAAGATTTATCCACCTTTACTCTCTAAACATTCATAAATCATACCAAAAAAGAAAATGACAGCATTCAGTGTGCACTGCCAAGTAGCCATACACAACCTTCGCAGCTAATGAAGGCTTCTGGCCTCTTGCCTTACCATACACAAAAGTCTCCATGTAAGTCTTGGAAGCATAAACTCTGATAAGCGTTACTGCTTGAACAGTTTTCAAGAACCACTGTGCACAGAAAGACCGCTTGCCTGGTATGGATACACAACAGGATATTTTCCCAACTTCCATTTCTAAATGAGGAAAAGAAAGTCTGGGAATCTCAGCTAGATGAACATGTATTTTCACGTGATTTGGGTAGGATTTTCCAAAGGACTGAAGGTGATGAAACTTGCCAATTGTAAATGGCACAACTTTTACAAGCTACTTTGAAAAAGCATTTATTACACTTACTTATGTTTGGATATATTACTACCACAACGTTTCTCTCAGAATGCTCAAATATGCCATATATTCCCCCCCAAAATACAGTATGTCAGTCTTCTCACTCAGATTCTCTCTCAGCTGCTTCTAGCATGAATGCAGAATGCCTTTTCTAAACCAAATAAACCTGTGCTACAGCACTCCCAATAGACTGAAACAACATTCTGAAAACACAGTTGGTTTAATACAACTAAATGAACGGCTGCTTCTCAGTTCCTGGTGGACCCAGGGAAAATTTGTTCATTTCAAATACTGAGTGAACTGGAAGATATCCCAGAAACAGTTTAACATTCATGTCATCACAGTACTGGTTGTTCAGAACACACATGTTTGGAACTTGGCTGTGGTGCCAGATGCTTCTTTCTACTGTTTCCCTCAGCATCTGGAAACATTTAGCACTTCAGAGAGATCACAGACAAGATATATACTTGCAGTATGATTTCAAACACAACTGTGATTCTGGCAGTGGTTTCCAAAGGGAAAATGATGTATGATGCAAGAACCAAAACCACCTCTAGACCTAGAAAAAGCTGTCTGTGGCTAGACAATCACTTAACCATGTTTGGAGAGAGGAAAAGCTCTTCCACAGAGATGTAAAGGAAGTACTCAATACCCTGATGCAAATCTATGCCCCACTTTCATATCCTACTTTTTCTAGATTCCCTGGGGAAAGGTCAACTTCTCCTAAGTGATTGTAGAAAAAGAAATCACTGCAGCTCCCAAAAGAGCAAAGACTGAACTTACATCTGACCTCTCCACACAGAAGAAAAGTGAAAATGGGAAATGCACTTGGCTTCCCCAACCAGAGCTTAAAAATCTTCAGCCTGTATCAGAGTGTGTTTGTCTCTAAACAGAGCATTGTTTCTTCGCTCTCTGTAATGCTGAAGACCTTGCCATGAAATCACCAAATCCACTGAAATCCACTATCTACTATTGTGTAACACACACTTCTACCTTCCACCTGAACATCTACGGCGGTCTTGCAGTCACAGTAAGAAAAAGAACATACACACAGGTTCCTCTTTTTCAGGTCAGCAACTGTGTCTATGAATGAAGAAAAACACATCATTAAGCCTGAGCTGATCCAAACCATCACATTAATTCACAGGAAACAGTGATATCATTCTTTTTTAATCCAATGCTAGCTAAAGTATCACAAATAAATTAGGAATAAGACCAACAGGCTTAGAAACACCCCCAAACCATCCCAAACAAAACCTTTAGTAGTTTTTTTTTTTAGAAATGCATTCAGTTGGCAGGCAATGACTGTGCCATTCTTCTGGAGCTGGGAATGAGATGCATACTTCTTTACTAAAGTCAAACACAACACAACATAAATCAAACTTGTTTCCCCAAAGAGTCTTCAAGATCCTTTTCGCCCAACCTTTTACAGCTAGTGAGAGGAGTTATAAACTACAGCGTCCTGCACCACCTTGATAAAGAAGTGGCCTAGACAATGTGATGCAGGAGCAGGAACAAAGGTTCAACATGCAGTTATTTATGTTATTTTAAGTAGTCCCAGGAGGGATAAGACAGCACTATACTATATAAAGACTATATAATAAAAAGAATATATAATAAAAAAAGAAATAATTGAAGTTTGCTGCTGTGACTTGCAGCAAACTTCAAGAAATTTTGCACACACCTAAACTTAGTATCTAAATGAGAACAGCAGTGCCATGAACTTGCAATATATGAGAAACCTCTCTTAGTAAAGATTTATTATGCTAATAACATTAGAGCCTACCTATTGTCCCGCACACATTGAAGAAGGACAGTGCATATGTATATTTAAATTGCCAGAGAGGAACAGTGGGTCACAAACACAACTTTAAACGTTGAACTGCATCAGCCAAATTGATAGTGCATTTATTATGTCTACCCTTTCTTATACATTTTTTGCATAGTCAGTTCTGCTGCCAAAGCATTTCTAGAAGGTGAATGCAATGGATATGAAGCAGTATAATCACTGAAGGAAATACAACTGATGCATTAATGCTCACCCAAATCTATAGATCTAAGGAAAAAGCAAAGAAATTCAATGCATGATTTAGAAGTAAGCTTAAATACTAAACTGATCCTAAATTCAGTGAGGAAAGCAAACTTCACAAATCACTGCCAACAGCATTAGCAATCTCCCTCCCAGACAAAAGGTCAACTTCAGATGCCTTGTTAATATGTATCTGGGTTTTACAAAGTTCTTATGAGTGTTGCTCTATGACAAAGGTGCATAGGCCTACAAAAAACAGAGGTGCTCAAGGAAAATGACAACTAAGACAAGTTCAGAATTAGATGATAGCTTCACAGTTTCCAGCGCTTTATCCTCATTGTCCTTTCCCTGTTGCTAAATAAAAAAGCAAGATTTGAGATGGCTAATGGAAAAGACTTGAAGGAGACAGATCACACTAAATAAAGCAGATTGACTATAAGATGCCACAAAATTCACTTGCCTCTTGGGGTTTCTTTTCAGTAAACTGGCCAAGGAGAGACAAGAGAAAATGACCTCGCATCTGAGCTGCTATTTAGGAGGGTCACTGCCTCCTTACTGCCAGACCTCATCAATTTAGGCATCCAAACCCAAAAGATAAAGTCTTCCTTTATCTGGGCCATATATTGCACTTACAGCACTTTGATTTGTACCTCAAAAGACTTTGAAGCAGTTTTATCCACCTTAACCCTATATTAAACGTGAGTTCTGTTGTTTTGTTGAACCATATCTTCTCAAAGGCTAAATATCTTACTCAGAACTCTTAAACTTTAAACTTTTAAGATTATCTTGAGAATTGTCATAGCCCCAGGTTAATTTTAAGTCATTGTGACAGCCTGTTACAAGTTCATGCTTTTCTTAGGCCACTCATGTTGCCCAATACCACAACCTAAATGCAACTTGAGCTTCTACAATTCTTTTACTTCAAAACATTTGGGGTCCTCTGCAAAGACTTGCAAAGTCAAACTGGTCCCTCTCTGTCTGTTCCTCCTTGAATGAAACACATTTCAATAGTGATGTTCTAGACCTTACCACGCAGTCTAACCTGATTACCAATTCTTCATAGCTTATTACGCATCACGAACACCAAAATAACACTATGGACTACTGGAAGCTGGGAGCTAATGCCAAGTGTTTGATGCAGCCAACACTAGGAAGGTTGCAAGACAAGTGCATGTTTAGAAATAAGCAAAAACTTGTTACTTGCTGAACAACTCATAACTGCCAGAAAGAAGAGTCAAGGAACAAGACCCTGGGCTGGGTCTGAAGTTTGAAGGAGCTGAGAGTTTTCAAAAGAAATTCCAACAGATAATATCCACAGCCTACAGCACGGAATTAATTCGGTACTAACGCAGCTTACATTGAACCAGCATTCATTCTTGTGGTCACACCTTAGCCAGGACATCAGAGTTAAACTTCATTTCAGTGAAAACAGGAGCAGGCCCTTTCTAAAGAAAGAATTTTATGAAGGTTTGAGCCAAATTAATTCAAAGTAACTGAAGGAATACTGATATCAAGAGCGCTACATCAGGCTCTAAGTTAACAGAGCTTTCAACAATGGAAACTTATAATAAAACACATCTAAAAATTGCTGCTATATCTGAGGTCAATGGAATTTTCCAGAATGAGAAACCTATGCCAACCTTTTCCTTTCTGCTCCAATGGGATTCACTGCCAATGAACAGGCTGCTGTATGTCACCCTTGGCTCCTCAGTGTTTTAGATAAAGAATTGTTAACTTGTGAGAAAAAGAAAACAAACCGCAGTACTCATTCTGGGTTTATGCACTAAGTTTTTGGCTGGTGTAAACAGAGGCAACTGAATTAAAATCAACAGAGCTTCGCTCATTTACACAAGCAAACCTTTAGTGCAGTCAGAAATCAACCAAAACCCCAACCAATACTCCAAAGTTCTAATATGGAGCTGTTCAGCGAATACGGGTGTTAAACAGCTGAACATTCAAGCTCTGTCCCATCTAATAACTGGTTTCTGGCAGAGGAAACAAACAAAAATAAATTCAGAAAATCTCTGTCATTCTTGCATTTGTCATGCTCAGATAACAGAATCAATACCACACACAGCTCTTTTGGCTCATCCCAACCAGATACAGTTCACACAAAATCCAACAAACCACACCAAATTCCTGACCCCTTGCTTTTGGTATGTAAAGTGCAAGACTGACCCCAGTGAAGTCATCAGGCTTAACTGTTTATTTGGTATCTATAAGAACTACTTTCTTCTTACTCACTCTGTTAGTGGCTCCCACTAGGTACATAAAGTAAGGAGCCCAGACCTTCATTAACTCCTGAAATACCTTGGTCTTTGCCTGCGAATAAACAACAGTCATGATCCTAAAGTCAAACAAAACACATCTGCATGTGTTTCTCATAGACAACATTTTGAATAACAAAGCCAAAATACATTAAAGCAGCTTAGAAGTACTGTTGCTATAGAAGGTAGTTATCAAAACCAGAAAGGATCCCAGAGAAGGCTGTCCTTGACACAAGTCCATCAGCCAATTTAGAACTTACATGATGTTGTGTGGCAAGCTATCTAACTAATTACACATAAAAGTCCCCATAATGTCACTATGCTGTTTTCAGAATGTAAATGTACATACTGTTTTAATAACACATGTATGTCATGCTAAAATCTAACAAATCAAACAACCTACCTTTACAAAAGAGCAGAGAGAATGAGGAGAAAAAAAGTAAACTATTTGGTGTCTCACAGGAATTTAAACTTCAATTTTTATACTGGATAATACGGTGAGCACAAGACAGTATGTAAACTGTTTAGATGAGAAAGCCAGCAATCCAACATCCATATTCTCAAACTACTGCTGTTCCTTCAGACGTTGCATAGAGCAAAGGATGCACGCTCCATCAGTCACGTAAGCAACAAATACAAGCATAGTCTCAACTTGTTACGGAGAGTTAAACTGTTCACTGGCTGGGTTACTCATTACTGCAATCATGGTAATAAAGTAATCAAAACTTCAAATCCAAAGGCTGGAAACATTACTACCTTCAGTAAAATCAAAAAGAAGAGATCCACTTTTAAAAAACAGTCACCACTTGAAATAACCACTGGACCAAGATTAATGGCAAGGTGTTTGTACCAGTACGGGCTTTCTTGTCTCCCCTGAGTAAGGGAAAAAGAAAGAGTGGCTATCACAGCCAGTGAGAAGACCCTGATGTCAGGAACCCTAGATAACATCCGTCTTTTCATGACCTTACATCTTCATCATAGCAGTGGATTCGTGCTAAGCTTTAGCTATGAAAATAATACTTTGTTTGCCCTGTAGGAACTCCCAGGGAAACAATCTTTTTAAACACTTGCTTGAGGCAGTGAGAATCCAAGTGTTCCTTTTATAGGATTAAGAGCCTGATGTCACAGGTTTTACTTACACTAACCTCATGCATTCACCCCTGCTCCCTGGGTTCATTCCCAGGGCCATTTCTCTTGTTGGTTCACTAACAAAATGAGCCATTAATCACCTTTTTTTTTTTGTTCCTATTGCCTTACAGTTTCCTTTCTGCTTGGGGTGCTCTAAAGTACCCTCCTGACAATATTTTCCAAAGCTCCTTCTTTCAACTGTCCTCTGGGAAACATCACGGTAACCAGATATACAGTACGATGCTATCAAAGGCTTCTACATAGCAAATCTTGCGACAATAGAACTCCCCTAATGGGATCTGCATCCCGACTCAATGGAAAAAAAGCACTGAAATAACCTCTTTTTTTTTCCTTGCGTTGTAATCACCTGTTAGGCTTTTCACTGTACTTCAAAGTAATCTTCTATTGTTCTGTTCCTCTGAACTTCAGCTCAGCAGGGTTCATCTTTTCAAAAGCACCACAGAGGGGGATCTTAATTACTCATTTTCTCAATTTCTCAAACAAAAATCTCGAATGCACTAAACAACCAGAATTCCTTTTAGATCTCTGAGTTTCCTGTTGCTGGATTTGTGGAGAATTAAAATCAACAACAACAAAATAAAATGCAGCCTACTATGCCTCAAACTCTGTCTGAAGACCCCATTCTATCAACAGCTTCTACTATGCTGAGGGAACCTGAACTATGCAAAAGGCCTAAAAAATCAGCTCTGTTCTCAGCTTTGTCCATAACTGTCTAAAAGTCTGCAAAAATCAATGAGAGCTACTTTTCAGAAGGTCTACACACCTAGGTTGCTTCTCAAGAGCCCTGATTCTGAACCAAAAAGGCACTAACATGTCACACATGGGAGAAATTTACCGTCTCTCTGCAGTTTTAAGCTTAGGTTTATAAAGATGAGTGTAAACCTGCAATTCATCACCGAAAAGCTGGTAGAGGTCAAAATTATTCACCAAGTCATGGGCAAAGCCTGGTCTCGAAAACTCTCTCCCCAAAATCACTGCTAGTGCAAACTACTGTGCATCCTGAGATCCAGACACTACATTTCCAAGCTTAAAGCATGGTCTAGCCAGCATTAATCAGGGCCAAATTTTCTTGTTCCTAACATATATTATAGATTCCTTACCCTCAAGAACACTTGAAATAACTTCTCTCAGACTCCTGCAATTGAAGGATGTTAACTCACTGCATGCAGTCAAACAACAGGCACACCACCATAAGCAAATGTTTAAATCTAAACTGAGTGGCACAGAACAGCAAATTTCAGTTCCTAGATACAAGCTAGAAATTACATTCCTATTTTGATTCAAATGTGGAAAAATGAACTTCACTGTTGACTTATCAGGAGTCTAACATTACTTAGGGAAGAACAGAGAAGTTTAGCTGAGGCCAGCAGTAAGAGTTACTGCTAGTCTGGATGCCTACTGGGAAGTGCGATAAAGCATGCAAGTCCATGCGACATCCCAATCACCATTTTTATGAACATTTTCCTATTTATTAATAGTAGCTGCTCTAAATCCACTCAGGTTTTATGCCAGCTGCCAATTCTGGGTCTAGTACAAATTTGAGATATATTACAAGCAAGTTCAGCTAGAAATGAAAATAAAAGGGGAGAAAAAAAGCACATCATATGCCAACAAGGCAAGCTCATTGCTGATAGGTAAGAGTTGATAGGTAAGTGAATGGCTGTACAAACAAATAACTCCAGAAGCATAGGTGAAGACAATGGAGGACAAGGTATCAATCATGGAATGGGAAAAATAGCAACAGGGAAAGTGAGGTTATTCCCCTCCTGTTATTAAGCTACAATACCCTCTTCTCTGCTGAGACATTCAAACTGCTCCAACTAATCTGTTATCTCCACCTCAGTATATATACCTGAGCTTCACACCACCACTTCTATTTATATCTTACTTACCTTTACAAACAGCTCTTGGACCTCAGCAGAAGACATTCAACATATCAATTACCAGTTTTATTGCAGACAAAAGCATATGGAACATAAAATGCATGGGAGCACGTGGCATTCAAAGACAGGTAACTCTGAAATTCATGATACAAGTTAGCACCTTTGCTCACTTGATTACTCAGGAGGCACTCTGTAACTGGCAGTCACCTCCAAGTGCGAACAATCCATTCACTAGAGGCATTTTCACCAAAAATGTAGGCTGATCTTGAAAGTAAAGTTGCCTCCCATTTAAGATACTATTTAAAATCCAATAGGCACTTTGACTGCTGTAAAATGAGTATTGATAGAGATGGAAACTTGAAAGTATTCAATTTATGGATATGCAATCGCAGGAGATGCAGTGTAAGAAAATCCTGTTTACATGAAGATAATCTAACACAGTTTGGATTTGGGTTATTACACTGCTGTGGTAGAAGTATGCTTCCTGCTGTCTCAGTACATAGAACCCCCTAAAATACAGGCTGAAATCTCCAGGGTGAACAACTTCTTTCTTTCTGGAGGTCCCCCATGTTCATGATCTACAAAGCACCATAAAATACCTACATACTATGCGTGTCCAGAGAAGTGGCTGGTAGGGCAGCATAATGAGACATCTCTAGACCCCAAATTCCTTCATCGAAAAGAATGGTCCATGAAAGAAACCAGTTAGGGAGGTACTCCTGAAGGACAGACATTTTTGCAGCCTGGTCTCATAGACGATTCCTTCCCATCTGCTTGTCCAACATTAAAAACACATCCCACGAGTCAGATCCATTCCAAAAGAATACTGGTAGTTTCTTTTGGTTCATAGCCAAGGACATTTTGTAGCACTAATGGCTAATATTTAAAGAAGTGTAATAGTTTTCCTCTAATTTTCCAAGAAGAATTGCATTAACCAGTACTTTAATTCTGCAACTGCATTAACCAGTAAACCCACAGATATAAGAAGACCCAGACAGAGGTTTGGTGGAACCTAAAGGGAAAAAAAAGAACTATTGTAATGCCTTTCTCAACAAGCAACTTCAAAGACACTAGTTAACAACAAACCTGCCATTCCAGAAATGCAGCATTGATGGGAAGCCCATGATTGCTGTAGCATGTTGCTATTTTATTCTGATTCTTGATTTCGGAGCGTAACTTCTTGCTCTTCACAGCTGTCACTGTCAACACTTAAGAATGGAAAGTACTCTTCAATGCAGAGTTATTTAGCATGCTACAATCGAGCGAGGCCATGAAGACAATTCTGGATCACCTGAGTAATATAGCTTGTAGGTGCAATGTTTTCAGAAGCGAGACACAACATCAGATCCTGAACTTGAGACAATTTCACAGAGGCGATTTCTCAGCACTGCAATAATTCTGCCCCTTTCCTGGTACTTCACTGGGGAGACATCAAATAAACAGAAGCACTTGTGATCGCTAGACACTGCTGAAATTCTTGGCATAAATAAGTAATTGAATTTCTGATTAAGGAGATTTTAACGAGCTGAATCAAAATCTCTGGAACTTGCATTTATTCTCCAGACAACCCCTTCTGTTTTCAGCCACTAAAACCTGGGCCTCTGTACTTTCCAAATGGAATGTCTGAGACAGCTTCAGACTTTCAACCCACAGTCCTTCTCTTTTAAAATACATTTACGTTTGAAACCACCTGCGAAGTAGTCCTAGAGACTAATGTAAACTGGATTTTTTTCCCTACCCATTTTTCTGTTAAACAGGATTCAAAACAGTAGCTAGAAACAAACAGGAATTTAGGATGTGACACAGGGTTATTAAGGCAAGGCTCCCTTGGATCCGGTCTTCCTTACAGGAACCTCCTGGACACAGAAACATGCAGCTCTGAGAAAGGCTGAGTCCTGTCTCTTCGAAATCTTTTCCACTGTTGGGATAAGCTGAAAGGGAAGCTGTACAGCTTTCACTGGTAAAAACAGCTGTATTAACAGCTACAGTCAAGCACTTTCGATGGATTTGACCAGTGTTCCCAGCCTTGTGTTTATGCACAGTGTATTCCCAACCTTCTGTATCCACCTTACCTTGCCACATTCAGTCTCCTTATATCAACTCCACTTACTATGAGAACTTTTCCCCTTACCTGTTCTCTTCAATTTCTCGTCATTTGGTTTGTCCCCTCTTCACTATACCAAATAAATCCCTCAGTGATCTACCAGTGATTTCTGCCATAATATTCTTCATCCTGCTTCTGCAAACTATCCCTTCTTCAGCATTTCATCTATCCAGCCTTTAGGACAGCACTAATACTATATGAATCTACCTTACACAAAGATAACATGTTCTAGATTGGTTCACTGCAGTAATGAATATAATAGACTAGAATCATGATAATGTTTAGCTTATACTACTTCACTATTGTCACTTATCCACCTTGTACGTCAGGAGTGGTAAAAGCTGTCCCTGGAAGAGAAGAAATCAGATTTCACTGTTCTTCACAAGGCACAGGAAGGAAGTTCATACAAACTTGTACAGACTGAAACAGTTGCTCTAAAAGTATGTCAGTAAAAATAGATTTCATGTAAGTGTGTAATAAGACAAAGGCTAATTAACTGCAATTGCTTCTTCCTGAGGTCAAGAGCAGTTACACCTGGGATGATTTTAGCCTAGGATATCCACACTTATCAATATGATGGGGTTTTTCAAACTCAGGACATCACATATCACACCTTCAGTTTTACTTGACACTAAAGTGACAGGGCTAATGAAACAAGTTATTTTGACAGGACAAAACCTACTTGAAAAATAACACTTATGTCTCAGCATTCTGCACTCAGTAACATCCAACACTGCTGTAACTTAGAGAAGTCAGTCAGTATTTTATCTTTCTTTTTTCCTCTGCATTTTCACTCCATTTTCCCCCCAGTTTGGGTAGCTGGCAATATTCTGTGATGATCAACAGCTCCACTGTTTTCTTCTCACACTCCTTTGTGAGATTTCAAGCATACACAGCTGGTCATCAAGTACTCTTTCTGTTTCATTCTTTCAGAACTTCCTTCAGTTCACATACCGAGACTCCCAAGTTCTCTTAGTCCTGCAAGTCTCTGCTGCAACTCCTTCAGAAGTAGGAGCCAGGGGAAACAAGACTGCTGACACCTACAGTAGTCCACTAGCATTGTCTGTCAGGCATTGCCAAAACAATGTCCTAGATTTACACTCCATGCCCCAAAGGTCACCCTGCCCAGGTTTAATGCAAAAGGAAGACTTAAAATTCCACTGAATAGACAAAAAAGTATGATTAACATAACACAGCAAGTAACACACGCAGAGTAACACAAGACACTAAATACTGCCATTCAGTTAACTGTGCACATCTGATTTGCTGTCCCTTTTTTAACCTCAACCTTAAAAACACAGGAAAGGTGGGACAAAGAAGTAAGACCAAAATAACTACCCTTCTCCTCTTCATTATTTAATACAAAAAGATACACTGAAAGACATACTGTAAATAAAAACAATATATAGAAGCATGTTTAGAAACTTGACAGCCCTTCCACTGAGCAGTTCTTGATGATATTGAAAGAGAGCCTATCTGTGGTACAGTACTCATTCAGATGCATTGCTTCATCCCGCCAAGTGTCTCCTTTTCTCCTTGTCTGCCTATGTAGGCATGTAATTTAGGTTTACTGGAATTAGGTGCTATAACACATCCTGCCCACTTCATCCCTTGCTCCAATTGCTTTTCCCCATACAGCTACCTCCTGCCAGCCCTTATGCTTATGGTGAAATCAAATAGCTCTATCTGCCCCAGTCAGCTAAGAGGAATCTCTCTTCTCCGCAAGGTTCCCTGCCTGATAACAAGTTAGTGATGGCTCCTGTGGTTTGTCAGAAAGCTTCTGAAGGACTACATTTCTGCACTGGAGGAATTAACAGCTCCAAGCTTATGAAGATTTACATCTCTCTACAAAATGTCAGTTAATGTACAGCTATCCAGCTATCGTAGCAGAGACGATGATTAGCACTGTGCTTATTAAACAAAGGAGTAGTGAAATCTGATTTGCATATTTCTGTCTCGCACACAAATTCCCACTGCTTTTACAACATAGTATCTACACGGTTCATTTTATTTTGATGAAAATGAACACATTTCACTGATGACCTTTAAAGGAACTTTTGCTTCCAGACTCTTTAAATGCACCACTGATCTACTACACTTTGTCAGCAAAACAATGATCATTCCTAAGATGCCTCTGAAAAGCTACAGTCTTACCCAGCTCAGTTCATAAAGATCCTCCTGACGTAAGCAATGCAGAGATGCAGAATTTGCATAATCAGCTCATTTGCTGCATCCTGCAGCAAGGGACATATTCTGCCGATTCACACCTGCACCAGAAGGCTGCTCTAGTTTAGAGGAAATTGCCACATTGCAATTCAAGAGACATGAAGTACATTAGCTGGGTAGCAGCTAAGTAAATAAGCAAATGAAGATGTATGCAAGTTATTATTACCTCTGCTCCACAGACAATGAAAATGACCTTTGTTGAAAGGCTGGTTCAGAATCAGAAGGCAAAACTTCAGGTTTCCTGTAAAATAAATGTTGGTTCTTATTAGCAAGAATATTGATTTTTTTCCCCTTCATTTTGCTTTTGCCATATTAATTTTTAGTCCAACCACCTCAGAGCAACCCCACTAATTTCCTTGCTTCTTTTTCAGAGAGAAAAGCTGCCAAACTTCATTAGAAACCTTTTACTTGGTAGAGTTTTGCTAAACTTTTAATTTCTAAGTGACTTTTACTCACAGAAGGCCACCCTCAACAGGACACCACATCCATACAGCTCTCACATTTAATCTCCTGCTTGCTGCTGCCGCCTGGATGCAGCATTTACTGATACGAGCTTCCCCCGGCCTCTATTAACTGGGAAGGCTGTAGCTGACTCCGTATGAAGCTGTCTCTAATCTAAGTCCAATATTCCACTCTCCTGATTGATGCAGAACTCTTTCTGCCACCAGCAGCTTTCGTGCCTATGTTTTCGTATCATGTAGAAGCTCTGTGGTAGATACACTCTCATAGATACTTTACACATACAGAATGAAAAGCCATGCCCAAGGAGCTTAAAATCAAAGCTAGTTAAAGCAAACTTAAGCCTGTGACACTGAGGACTAAAAACCTCAGTGGGTTTACCATCCCAACTTAATTGGGCTCCCAAAGCCTCCTGCTCTAGCAATATGTTCATTGTGATGATCAACAATAAACTTAAAAATATAAAAGCCCAAATATAAAAGGATTTATGACACAACCACTTTGGTTTCAGAATAAAAACTTAAATCTCAAGGCAGTTGCCTGGGGTGAGATTTGCATTATTTCACTCCCTAATTATCTTGCCAGTGACAGAGGAATACAAGTTCCCCCTGGAGCTTTATATCCTTAGGCCATCAGGTTAATGAAGTATTATTTGGTCATGTGAAGCCACTGTAACTGAAAAAAGAAAACCTCTATCACAAGAAAGTCTTCTGGACTTTAGACCAGATCCAGTGCAGCAGAAGGTTAGAGGTAAAGCTGTGGTTTAAGCCATACAACATTACAAGAGGAACCAGGTGGCAGAAGTCCAGGAGGTGCAGGAACATCTTAGGGTGGGAGTAAGGAGGGCACAATATTTAAAATAACAAATGAAATTCAGAGTCAGCAGGCACTGTTCAGCATCCTGGCTTTTGAGTGATTTAAGGTTTCACCACTGACCCCGTTCCATGCCTCAGTTGTCTAAAGCAGAAATAAAGTCTTGTCCTTTTTAAGTATCAAGAGAAACACAACTGAAGACAGGTAATTTTTACTCCAGTAAAAAGCCTACATGCTTATCACAGCATGTATTCTGTGTGGTGCTTTCAAATACCTTTCCCCTCATGTCTTCCACCTGCATCTTTGGTGACACGGTCCACACTTCTATTTAATTTGTGTCTATACAGGGGAATAATTTTACTTAGGGAATAAATTTATTTAGAAAAGAACTAAGAGGTCAACGGACCAAGAAAAGAAAGTGAGCAAAGCCTTACTCTTTGCATAGTCTGAACTGTTTTGCCTTGTCCTTGAACTTTAAGAGAAAGGTAGAAAACAATACATTCAAACTAAGTGCCAATTTCCAGCTGCCTCACAAAATGGGACCTCAGCAGCAGATCTCCTAATGATGGTTAAGCGAGAAAGGCTGCCAGCTCCTTACATTAAATATAATCATCCAGTGGTGCCCTCCACTGAAGAGAGCCAGGAAACATGTTTCTTTTACTGATACGATAATACAGACACAGGTGTTGGAAACCTATTCCTGCTGGTGAATCACAAATGGCATTTCAGTGTGTTTGAAACCCTTAAGCCATATCAGCATATGAAAACACAGTAGATTTTTAGGGGTCTTTTGCACACCAGGAGGATTAAGATACATTTTTGAAGCCAAGGCCTGGCTGTATGTGTCCACACAGAGCCTTTAGAGGCTGATTTTCAAAGACGACACTTCCAGCAGTTTCCAGTAAGGCCTGTAAGAGCTGCTGGTTCTTGTTTAGCTGTTGCAGAGAAGCAGAGGCAGATGCCCCCAGTACACACAATTGGGGGGGGGAGTGTATGTTATGGGTTGGGTTTGGGATGGGTTTTTTAAGCACAGCTCCGGGTTGAAAAATTAGAGAAATGGAAATTAGTCACTTCAAACCACTGCAATTAATGCATGATAACATGCTCTGGTTAATGCTACCAAAATGAGCCTAAATCTCAATATATTAATGATGTTCGCTGAGTTTATATAAAGCTGCACAAAGGGCTCAGTCCTCAGTAGATGTGAAACAGTAATAAAATTGGGCTGCAATAATTTACAACCATTGCCCTAAAAACTCTCAATAAATTGGGACTTCTGATGGCAAAGCCCACGTCAATGGACGGAATATGCAACATCCATCACTCTGAGAAAAACTGATGAGAGCTCACTGTGCCACAGCTCCGAGCACTCTACTGGCTATTCGTTTGAAAACAAATCTACTTCAAGGCCATTTATCTTTAAAAGCCCTTAACAAATTAGGAAGCATCTATCTCCTGGACTGTCTGCCCATCCATTTTTCACACAGATAATTAGCACCCTGACCCAACCATTAACAAAATTGTGCTCTGGTTGGACTAATGGGAAAGAGAATTGTGAAAGCAAGAAATCAGGAGCAAAAATAACCTGTCCCCAGTTATGGGTATCTCCACTGAAGAAGCTTTTTTTGCTCTGTTGTTAAAGGAGGAACAAGATGGTCTCTTGCATAGTTTCTTCCATTTTCAGTATAATTCTCTCTTTCCTTATGTACTTTTCTCACAGCTTTTGCAGACTGAGCAAATTCAGCCATCTGCAGCACAAGCAGAAAAGAATTAATTCCTCCAAATAAAACCTCCAGCTTATTCTTGATGTTTAAATCAACACAGAGAATGAAGGGAGCCAAATCCCTCAATACAAGTCCTCTCGCACAGGAATAAGTCGTGTGGTAGGGCCCAGTTTCTATAGGACAGGAGGACAGAACAACTATAGGAAGTGTTTACTTGCATTTAGGGAACCAAATTTGTTCCCCAGCTTGTTTTGCTTATAAACCTTGCAGTCTTAGAGGCGTGACTTACAGACATTAGTATTTACATTTGCACAACTACAGCAGCAGCCAGTTAGATGCAAAAATATAGTTAAACAAATAGAAAATTCCTAGTCTTTGAATAAAGCTGGATCATTTTAATCCTGCTGGAAGCACAAAGAACAAATCCCTTACTTTCCTAGTTGTTAATCAATCCATCAACAATCCCTACAAGTCCCTACTGGGCCCATCAGGGAACAACCTAACCCTTTCCGAAATCTTTTGCCCTTCTCTGCTTCCCAACTTTTCTTTAGCTGCACTTCTTTGACAAAGTTTTTCCTGTGGTTGCTTAGAGAGGACTTGAATCAAAGGTGTTGTGAATGTCTCTGACAGCCTATGCAATGCCTTTTTACCCATTTTAACTCACTCGGAAGAATTCCAATATATTTTGGAGCACACATTTGCTATTCTAAAAGCCTCCTTGGCTTCTCCCTATCACATTATACTCAGCCAGCTATTCTATAAATATTTATAATATCATCATACATTTTTTATTGATTTCCCCTTGTCACATGCCAGTCTTTGAGCCGCATGGCTGCTGGAAAGCATGTGCAAAAGGCAGATATATTTTTAAAGACAACCTTTTCTCTGGTAGCCTATAAAATAATACAAGCCCCTTCTTTGTCTCCTTCCAGTGTTAGAATAATATAGCTAAAAAGTTATTTTCATGATGCAAGGTACATCATGTAAATAAATAAATAAATTCATACTGGATTTCCTGGGGGGAAAAAGCTTTCATTGCTTCAAACAAGAAGGCCTTGGGGAAAGATCACCCCTACTCCCAGTCTTCGTGAAATGATATAAGTGGTAACACACAATAGGGGATACAGTGTGTTAAGATACCAACATGCCTTAAGGTGCTAACCAAGAATGATTCCAAAGTCAGAGCTTCAACCTCAGCAACTCGTAGTTCAGTTCATTGTTTCGAATTTGTGCTTTCCTCCTTTTCTTTTCTCCTTTCCTTTCTTTTCCTATAATCTAACCAAGAACATTCCACAAAGAAGCAGATTTAGTACAGAGGAGGAAGCAGGAAAGACACAGTTAGTACAGGGGACAGAGGGATTTTACCATTAAATTAATCTAGAAAGTTGAATGATCATAAATGTTCAGAAAATTTCCGTACTGGTAGAAATAAATCTAGATAGCCAAGATACTAACCAAGATCCCTTCAAAAGATGCTGCAGAAATTTGCGCTACGCATATTCCTAATCATATCACAGATGAGAGTCCAAATACACAATGACATCAAATCTACTTTCTCGGATATAAAATAAAAAAGAAGTGATTTGGTTTCCAGTAGCATCATTCAGGAAATCCCTGCCCCACAGGTTTGTGTTTTAAATGAACAGACACTGCCTACCAAATGTTAGAGTAGCTGGGAAGGGACAAGGCATTACTTCACAATTCCAAAATAGTGACACTGATAAAAGACAGAGAGCAACAGGCTGAGACAGCTCTTCATACAGCAGCTGAAGTTTCTTCCGCTGCAAAAGAATTAGCATTGAAATTGTGATTCTAAGAATTCCACATCAATTACATTTAGTTGGAGTCTATCATAAACCCTAAAGACAGCAGATGATAAAACCAGCAAACATAAGATAATGCTCATGCAGAACTACACTGAAGATAAGGTTACAGATCATAAAAGGAAAATTACTGAGGCAACTTGCTATGATGTTGTTGGTTTGGGGTTTGGTTTTGTATGTGTTTGTTTTTTAATTAATACATTAAACTCTCCTATTAAATTAAAATAGGATCTACCAAAAATGCACAAAATGTCACTTTTACATCAAAATCCTTCTTAACATGCTTTGTGTATCAAAAAACTTAGCTTCTGTGTAGTGATAGACATTACAACCTCAAAAAGCTTCATGGTGAAACTCTGTACATTTTGCTGATTAGTTGTAGCAACACAGTTAGCTTTTTCTTTGACATTCAGCAGCATTTTAATGCAGTCCTAATGGGCTATTTGTTCCATCCATCACCGGAAAAGAAAAATCCAGAACACTTGGAGTTTCCAGTAAAACAATGGCAATTTATTGCCTTTTTTGTAACCCTGTCTTCATGAAAAAGCAAAGAGATGCTCAGCACATACTCAGATGTTACCTAAATGCAGAGAATGTGGGATTTTAAAACTAAAATAAAGGAGTTTGGGGGATCAGTACCAAATCTGCACAATTTTCTTCCAGGTAAGCATCCATTCCAAAGTGTTGAGTCCAAAACCGATGCTCTGGAAGGAACTACTTGCCAGCTTATTGAAATGGATCATTTCATTCAGGGCTTGTTTTAAGAGCTACCATCCACTTCCCAAGCACACTCAACTGGAACAGCCTCCACATCAGAAACAGATTAAATGTTTAATTAGACAAAAACTAAGAAGAATGAGTCCATCACAGAAGGGAGCATCCCCCGGTTTCCGAAACAGTTTCTTCATTGTGTTGCTTTTTGGTTTTTTTTGCTTTCTTTTAGACACTGAAACAGCACCACTTGTAGTTTCCTACCTGATACACAGGTGAACTTCCTAACAGGAATGCCAATGCAGCAGCTATTCTGGAAAGTTGATTTTTGCCTCACAAGATTTTCATTTTATAAATTACTGTCCTTGGCAACTCATTGATGACAAGCACTACGTATGCGGAAGATGAGGGGAAGCTCAACCCAAAATTTAAGCTTATCTGCGCTAAAAATCCTCAGAAAAGCACTTAACATTGAATTCTAAGATACTCCTTTTTAAGGTTACCTCTCAGAATAAAACCTTACTTCCAGCTGAAGAAATACATTGCCTTACACAAAACTACTTCTCACTCTGCTGTTCTCTTTCTTGAACTAAGTCTTCCCCTTCCCTTCACCAGGAAATCCAGTGTTCTGCTGCAAGACTGGGGCATCTAAAAAACATCATTTCAAATCAACACTGAATTGTAAATGCTTCACGTGTAAAAAGTTTCACAACCCCTGCAGAACTGCCACTTTGAAAACGGGAAAACTTCTTTCAAGGCGGTAAAATCCACTCCCTGCATCTGTGCTCTCGCTAATAAGGTAGTTGTCCGCTTTAATTCAGAGAAACAGTTCAGCTTGGGCTATTGTATTAATTATAGCCACTGTTTAGAAAACATTGCGTAGCTGCATTTTACCCACAGTGAATCCCAAGCCTCCAAACAAGCAATTTAATTTTCCTCGTAAGAGTGACAAGTCCAATAATAAACCGGCACAAATTATGCAGAAGGATCACAGACCTCACGAACACGTTCTCAAACTTATTGAAGGAATAAATCAAATATGTGTACCCAGCCGCTTTCCGTGCAAGTCTCTGCTACCCCTACCCATGCATTTTAGTGTTAATTTTTTCATGTAAATTCTATTGATTTTTAAATATTTCACAGCTTTTAATTCTCCAGGCAAATTCCAGCAAGAGGAGTAGGAAAAAAACCCAACAGTGGATTTGTACAAACAGTCCTATTGACAAGCTGCAGTGTGGTATTCTCTGGAGAGCCCTCTACAAGAGTTTATGTGGCTGAATTCAAAGCAACTAATTTTTCCACAGTAAGTCACAAACGGCAACATACACATGGGATAACCCACCTACATTATTGACCACTACTACTGATAGAACAGTGCTATGCCTTGCAATGAAAACTTGTCAGTTGATTCTGGTGCTCCTCTGGAGACTGTGAGGGCTGTTTTTCATTTCAGTATGTGATGGTACGCTTCTTTTAATAAAAACTCCTATAGTCCATAGCTGCATTTCTGAGTGCTTGGGACTTCTGCTCTTTATGTGTCAAACACCTCAGTCGGGTCAAGCAGAATAAGATCACACGTTTCCCAGCAGTCAACCTTCATTTTTAGATAACTTGTCCAGCATTGCAAAGAAACTTCATGGCAGGATTCAACTCTCCAGGGCAACACTCAACTGAACTGAATTGTAAGAACTGTCTATTTAAATACAGATCATAACGATAACACTTCTTACTATTACATATATGGAAATGATGCTTGTGCCCCATTACTAACTCTCATTTGAAAATAAACCCATCCCAGTAACCAATTACTCTAGGGAGGTAGCAAGGTACATGAACCCTGACACGCTCCTGGAGAGACACACTGATATGTGGCCCATTTGCTACTGCAAGGTCTTTGGCCTGGTTTATCTCCTACCCTTGCTGCTTGTTTCAGAGATGTTGCTGGACCAACCACCCATCCATCATTCTGTGCTTTGTGCAAACAGGACTTCAGTTTCAACCTGGGCACAACTGGAAGCAGCAGGTTTGGGGGTTTTTAAACCCAAGATGTTACCACCTAATCAGTTACACCCTTCCAGTGTTCAAGACTACTGGTTTGACTCAAATTGCCTGGTGATCCAAAAAAGATAGAGACAAGTAAGGGTATGGAACATCAGTCAGATATAGTCCATCCTGTGGCAGGGAAAAAATAGCCAGCTGAGGAAGAGATGAACAGGGAGTAAAATAGCAGCAGGAGGGACAATTTTCTGCAGAATGGGAAGTCTAGTCCCCAAGGTCACAGATTCTGACACAACCCTTCTAAAACACAATATAGCAAGTGCTTTGCTATTCATGGGTAGGTCCTCTTCTGAGACAGCACCCACTTTACACCTTTTAAGTTTGATATCAGACGCTCTTAAAAGACAAGAATTAGACATACAGGCTTGCTATTAAAATAATGATAGTTTTATGTTATATTTGACTTTGCTGTTTAAAATCTCTAGGCACAGAGCATTAGGATTGGAGCTTAAATCTATGACATTTCCATTTATCTGAAAAATAAACACAAATTACTGTAAAACATTGGTTTCTAGTTTTGACCTTTTTTCCTCAAAAAGCTAATAAAATATCTTCACTTTAAAGAAACTTTAGGAGTTTCTTTACATCCTTTGCATCAAAAGGAGTGTGACCAGCAGGTTGAAGGAGGTGATCCTGCCCCTCTACTCTGCTCTTGTGAGACCTCACCTGGAGTATTGTGTGCAGTTCTGGGTCCTCAACATAAAAAGGACATGGAACTGTTGGAACAAGTCCAGAGAAGGGCCACGAGGGTGATCAGGAGACTGAAGCACCTCCTGTATGAAGACAGGCTGAGAAAGTTGGGGCTGTTCAGCCTGGAGAAGAGAAGGCTGCATAGAGACCTCATAGCAGCCTTCTAGTATCTGAAGGGGGCCTACAAGGATGATGGAAAGGGACTCTTCATCAGGGATTGTAGAGATAGGACAAGGGGTAATGGGTTAAAACTTAAACAGGGGAAGTTTAGATTGGATATAAGGAGGAAGTTCTTTACCGTAAAGCTGGTGAGGCACTGGAATGGGTTGCCCAGGGAAGTTGTGAATGCTCCATCACTGGTGGTGTTCAAGGCCAGGTTGGACAGAACCTTGGGTGACATGGTTTAGTGTGAGGCGTCCCTGCCCATGGCAGGGGGGTTGGAACTTGATGATCTTAAGGTGCTTTCCAACCCTAAGTATTCTATGATTCTAACCACTGACTTTCCTCTTTAGTGCTCCCCCAAACTGCTATTGCTATTCAAGTAAGTTCCAACCTTAAATGAAAGCCCAAGACAGTAGCTCACTTCCTAGCTGCTTAACAGCCACATCTAACATAATGTCATCCTGGCATTCTAAAAACACAGGATCTCATTCTCTGACTACACCATGCTAACAATACTTGTTATCTGGGATGCCTTTATTTCCAGGGATACAACTAGATGTACAAACTCCCTGCCTCACTTGAGAACTTCAGCCGTTACTGTCAGCTTAATCTTCACGCTACAAGAGTAAGGTGACTTCAAGGAATCACAAGGCAGAGAAGGCAGATGTCAGTAGTCTCTTTGGGCAAACCGATACAAAGCACAATACCCTCAGCAAACACTCAGCTCTGCAAACAGTATAATGCCATCTTATTTCACCTATGATCAACAGATGCGTTTAGGTATTTTTTATAGGATTCACAACATTTAATGGATACCTAATGATTTACATATCAGAGCAGTGACCAAAGATCCACATGAAAGTGTAAGTGCCTGACTTCTCAGCACTCAAAACCCCTGGCTCTGCTTGCCACCAAGCAATCCACTGACACATCAGTTATTGGCATTAATACCTCCCATGCACATAAAGGTCTCATTTCCATCCGTACTGAGATGTACCTGAAGTTTAAGAGGCTGACGTAACCTAATGCCTCCTTTGATCTCAAATCACCACTGTCCACCACCTAGACTTTTTATCTAGTGATCTCATTTGAAGGACATGTTTGAAGTAGCTGTTCTCAGAACGTACCTAATAGATCTGGTTTCCTTTCTAAGAAGTGGGAAGGAGCTTTCATGAGCGCAGATGAATAGCTGGAGCACTCCCTCTGGAGGCTGATGCCCCACACTCAGGTTCCTTTTCTGTCAGAGGGAATTGACATCCAAATCCCACTTCAGTCTCCTCCCCAGACACGATGTTATTCTAAGGGAAGCAGATTCTTCCCTCCCTGCTCAACAAGTTAAATAAATTGAATTCTTTTCATAAAACATTAAACAGGATGGAAGTCCGGCTGCAGTGCATTAACCCAGATAGAGTTTTGAGCTCCAACACTGATTTGTCCAAACCTCTTTCACACGTTGAACAAATCCTCCAATTACTTCACCATTGCATTACAAGAACCTTATAGCCACAGTTGCCTCCTTTCTCATGTGTGATGTGCTTTCAGAGAAGAGCACAACCTCTGGTTTTGTGGGGTATTTTTGAGATGAGTGGTTCTCTCACTATCTTCAGAAGATTTGGCACTTGGGAGTCACAAGAGGAGGAAATAACTTTCTGCAGCACAGCATAAGATATCTAAATCCAACAGAGCATGATTTTAGAAGCTTTCATTCTTCCTGCTGCTCGTGGTATTCCCACTGACAAGCTCAGCCTGATTTCTTCTTGGTACACTTACTCTGATGGATTGTACTCTTTCTATATCCAAATTCTCCATCTGCCCTGTATACACAGCCTAACTACCACACTCAAGACGAGCACACTGCAGCTCAAAGTCATACGTGCATTTCTGAACAGCCCAGGGGCTAAACTCCAGTATAGTGTTGCGAGCGTAGACAGTAACATCCCATTTTCAGAAATGGGAAAATAGGCACTCTGTGACTGCAGGAGGATCACCCTCCTGTTCAGCAGATGAGCAAATACTAACAATCAGAATTCCTTTCTGCTTCTCAGCCTGATTATGAAGCACAGATGGCTTCTAGCCAAATTCTGTTTTGGGCAGTTTTACTAACCTCTGTTTTCCTGTTACCCTTCCGCCATTCCAATGCAATACAGTGTATCTTACTGTCCTGAACTCTAGTGTACTCATTAAGCACTTAGTTAACTGGGCATAGTGTTCAACCTGGCTACTACCATGGACCTTGGAGTTGGTTGTTTTTCTATTGAAAAGGTTCACTGCGTTTGAAAGAGTTGTGTAAAATGTAAGTGATCTCTGCAACCATCAATTACTTACTCCTCAGCTGTAATGGGTGAGACTGATGAGAAAACTCTCTGATTCCCAGGATCTCACCCCATATGCTTTGATGAAAACCCATGCTGAGACAGTAGGTTCTGCAACACCTTATGCCTCTTTGGACTGGATACCAGAGAAGACCTTCATGCCCATACCACCTTTTCAGTCTCGCTGTTTTCCCAAAGCACATTCTTCTGTACTTTGAAGGGAGTGGATCTTATGCAGGGTCACAAGTGCTATCCAGAAGGTTCAAAACAACAACAGGAGCTTTCAGAGTGGTCAGAACAGCCCACATTAGCAGAGGTGGCAGTGGGAGGGTGTTTAGGACCCCAGATCAAGATTCTGGTAAAGAGTGATAAGGAGGAGGAGAACATCTTCCACTATTATAATGAGATTCCTTTTAACAGATGTAGGAAAGAAAGGCAAGGACTGTAATTTGCCAATAACCTTCACAAATGTTTCACTTCTAAAATAATGTCTTTTGTTTTCATGAGCTTCATTTTATTATTTCTAGAGTTAATTTTACCTACTGGAGGCAGCTCAGTTCTGCTGCCTGTTTAAGGACATTCGATAACTTTACATTCACATCTTTTACCAAAACATTTTTAAGACCTAATTCTACCTATTTTACAAATAGATAAATCTGCATCTGAAGAAAACAAGTTAAAATAAACAAAAACCTAAAAAACCCAAAGCCATTGAAAAACTGCATTACATGATCAACCACATAAGGAATTTTTATGTTCCTGGGACAAAGTTCCTCTTCAGATACTATTCTGCAGTATGTCATTGTGTTGCATCTGGCAGAAAAATAAGACCCAAAATCATAGTTCTGTGGACTGAATAGCTCCAGTAAGCTATATGATGGGCTTACTAAGATCAGGAACTGGCCAAAATTTGCATTTTGGAATAAAACTACTGCATTATAGAGAAACAAAAGAACACTGCTGAAATATTGATGCTTCTTCTAGAGGTATAAAAAAGTTAATTGCTGTTGAAAGTTTCAGAATGAGAGCTATACTTCCTTCATTTAACTTTTAAACAGGATTGAAAAAGCACTTTGAAAGTAAATGGTCTGATAGAATTAGAGGGATCACTTTGTAACCTGGTAGAACAGGATACCACATCCAGCAAATACAAGCTCACAAGAAAGCAGGGCCCTCACAAGATAAGAGTCATAGAATCACAGAATAGATAGGGTAGGAAAGGACCTTAAGAGCATCTGTTTCCAACCCCTCTGCCATGGGCAGGGACACCTCACACTAAAGCATGCCACCCAAGGCTTTGTCCAACCTGGCCTTGAACACCGCCAAGGATGGAGCATTCACAACATGCCTGTAAGTAGACTGCTTACACAAGTAGTCCCACCAAATCATGATGTCAATCCATTCCCGTAAGATACTTGTCACACAAATAAGGTTTGGTGGGTTTAGTCACTACACGAAGTCTATGATAACTGCTTTTATTACAAGCCACTTGTGCTTGTTTATAGTCCCTTCCTTTGACATGCTGCAGATCACGTAAAATTAAATATAACTGTTACTTTCTTCCTTCCTCCACAATACAGTAAAGCCTGTAAACAAAGACAAGCTCTGGGACCATTAAGAGAGGCCCTTGTTTGCAAACTGTCTTTCCAACCGGCTCCTTCAATTTCAATACTAAACCTGTCAAGCTTAATTAAGAGTTATGGGGCATAACCATTTCAAAACCATAAATCCATACAGCAGAGAAGTAACATGACTGCCATAGTGAACATCTTTTTTTAAATAAGCAATATCTCTTTCTGAGACCTAATACAGGTTCCTTATACACAACTTTGTACTGTAAATATCTTTATTGCTTCTCCTGCAGTGAATATAAAGACCATAATTTCATCCTGATGCCTTCTGCTTTATTTGACTATTTAAAGTGGACCTCAATGCATATCCAACTGCTTACACTGCTATTTCACCCAAATTCACCATAGCTTTTTGTGAGCCTTCAAAAACTCCGCAGAGAACTGCATTTCTCTCCAGCTTTAACATTTTCTTTCTAAAGGCTCCTCCTTTTGAGTGTGCACAGCTGTCCACACCTCATCACAGCCTCAAGCAGAATGGTACTGAGAAAGAAGTACCTAGAACTCACTGATCAAAAGGCCTTTAACATTCAGCACACCCAGTCTGAGACACCAGTGACCAAATCAAAAAATCCACAATACACTTGTACTGTAGGCTTAGAGTTAAACTTAAAGCCACCTTACTCATTCCAGGGACACTACACACTTGCTTCCACGTTAACAGCGCTTGGATCTGCCACTAGAAGCTCTGCTGAATCAGTATTCTAGTGAGCATGAGACCCATTCACAAAAGCCAGTGCAACCTGAATCATATTGGTACTTTCAACAAGAAACTGAAATTTAACAGACAACTGCTGACAGTGCTTCAAAGGCTTGAACTTCACACTATTTGACAGATATGGAAAACAATGGATTTTTGCCATTTTCAGTGTTAACAGTGTCCCAGGTACAGTCTTAATATTAACTTTCATTTATTTGAAGTGATTTTGGGGCCTTTACAGTAAAGAATCTACACTTGAACATCCAACTCCTAAAGGATTAAAAGCAGAAAGGTGACTAAGACAGTATCACGTTTATTACTATTTCTTAATCTAATCATTTTTTCAATACGATTACATGAGGAAACCTTTGGCTACCCTCATCTGCTTCATGCGCTAACAGAGTAGTTGAATTTATAGAACCCACTGATCATCTAACAGTCTACAGCCACCCCCTAAAATAAAACTTCCCTTAAAACCTTAAATGGTTAACATCTTGATGAGCATTTTTACGTGTTAAGCAACATTTGGGTCAACTTATAGGAGAAATTATAGCCGAGCATCTAAATGCACAATTTATGCAAACTAAACATAGCTGTATTAAGATTTTATCAGCTGTTTATCAGATCCAGAGAGGCACAGAAAATACACCCTGACCAGTGAGTTCATACTTTTTGGGAAAAGATTCTAAGAAAAGGATCTAAGCCTCTCTTCTTCATTACCCCACCTGGAAAATGTACTTAATAATAACGCTTTGAACTTCAATTTCTATTTGGAGATCTAAAAATCACTTTACAAAGGTGCATAAGCATGATTATTCTCATTTCACAGTTGGCCTCACTAAGTACAGAGATTTGCAGCAATTTGTATGAGAAGCAGTGTTCTCTGGTGAATAAGTTAGGAGTCTGAAATTATCTCCCCAGGGTATTCATCCCAGCTCAGCTATAAACTTCAGTCTACACTGATACCCACCAGGGCAAAACCAGACACAGTCCAACTGAAACTGGTGGGTTTCTGCATGGGAAATAAGAGTCCAGCACAGAAAATCATGACAATGAAAAACTGTTGCCTAACAGTGATGTAGTCAGTTAAACCCCACTTTTCTGGACAACGGGGAGGATGGTCATCACATGGGTCATGACAGCATTCAGGCACAAAAATATTCACAAAGAAATTAAATGGCACCTTTTCAGAAGAATAAGGGAACAATAAGATACATAGCAGTGGACAGCCTGGTGTTTGATCAGAACTCCTTAATCACCATCATCATATTTTTTTCTTCTCTTCTGTTGACAAGAAAGCCTTTCACCCCCATTTCCTGTAATACAGGGTTTTTTCCCACTATATAATTCCTCCTCTGGACAACAGCTCCTGCACATTGCAGCAACCTCGCCTGTGGGCTTCAGATTTTGTCATGGAAAGAGCTTCTGTTTGTAAGTCCAAGGATTCAGGAAAATATGAAGAGCACCTCTTCCCTGATAACTGGAATCATTGTAGAATGTTTTACCCTCAAATATTGCTTGGTCACTTAGGTTAAGCTTTAACCAACATTCCCAATCTCACACCACATTAAAAGCTAAGAATGAGTAAGTAGGACAGTATTTTTCTCTTTTAGAATTATGGGAACTATACAAATTGTGCTTATAGGGCTAACAGAGAGAAGATTTTTGAGGTTGCAACTTCTAATCTATTATCTGTTCTTCAAAAAGCTGCTTACTTGCAAGGTCCAGCCTAAACTACAATAGCCCAGAAAGTCAAAAGAACCTCTCACTCAGCAGCTTCTTAAGTACTCCACTTTTTTCCCCTTCATATCGGTTGGCCAAGAAAGAACATCAACGCAGTCACAGTTGCATTAAACAAAAAACATGCTTGCAGACTGTTAACTTGAAATAAACAGAGACCTTAAGTATTTGCAATAGTTGTCACTAAAATCAATCTGCTCATTTGTACTTCTCTCAGCTGTAGTAGCCTGTACATGTAACGCTTTTACAGACAACCAATTTTGTTCATAAAGGAGAAAAGCATAAACAAAAGTGATCTGTCAAAACAACACAACAAAAAAAAATCTTCAATGCTTTTAATTCAATCATTGTTCACTGAATTTAATATAGAATATGCGTATGAAATAGATCAAACTACTTTGCCAAGCCCAATCCATCAGACAAAGAACAGAAGATGCCAAACTGGAGTTCTAATAAATCAAGATTTTTGCTACAGAGGTTGACACCCCTGCAAAGTTTTGTAATTCATAATTCATAAGCAAAAGGTCAAGAGGACTGTTAAATAATTCAACTGGCGTAACAGAAGAGTTTTCTTTCATTTCTCTTACACTTCTCACAAGCACAGAAAAGCCTGTTCAAATTAGTCAGAAATAAAATCAAGAGCTGGACCCTCCCCCCGTGGTTTCTGTAGTTTATCTCAGGATAGCATCACCTCCCTTTGTGTTACAGTTTTGTGTTGAGGCATGAATCCATAATGGATTCATGGCCAGTGCAGTAACTGCTATGCTGGGTCTTTGGAGATTTTAACAATGCTTCTTTACACAGCTGTTTCTCCAACACTCCTCGACAACAACTACAGTTAGTCAAGCTTTAACACACAAATGTGTGCTCCTGATGGTGACAGGCAAGAACAAAAACTCTGGGTCATAAGTGTAAACCTAATGTGTTTAGTTTGACCACCAGCATGAAGATCTCTTGATCAGTTCTGCAACACACTATGGCGAGTAAGTTCGTAAAGAGGGAGATTTCAGTGACAGCTCCTTTCTCTCCCCAGCAAGGGCATTTCAGGGTCCCCCATCTGAAGTGCCTCCCATCCACCTAACTTACAAGCTTAGGGAGGATGGCATGGGGGAGCCCTGCACTCTGCCTAAAAATCCACCAGAAAAGAGAAGCTGCAGAAACGGCTGCTGTTTTAGTGTACTTCCATGGTTAAGAACTTTCGCTTCTGCTACATTCTAACTGCACTACAATCAAAGCAAAGTTTCCTGTCAGCAAGAACTACTGTAAATACATGTTACTTTCATCTTAACAGCTTTCAGGCTTCTTATGCCACCTCCCACTTCTTCCCTAAAGCCACAACTGAGATCTTTATTGACTAATATGACAACACCTAACAAGAGTACAACTGATATATTGTAGGTTTGATCTTGTCTACAATGCTCATATGCCTCTAACAGATGGTTCATCTGCCTGATTTTGGAACAGGAGGGAGCACTGTGCCTAAATGTAGATGAACAGAAAAAAAACCCGTATCAAATACAAGTTACATTTTAGAAAGGATATTCAAAGAGCATCTCTAATTATGGGCAAAGTGACAGGAAAGAAGGATGAACATCAGTCCCTTCAGGACTGCTTTCGTTTGCTAGTTCTGCATGTGCATATGAATAAATCTTTAATAAATATTCATAGTTTTTGCACCAGGACAAATTTAGGGGAAGCAAAGGAAGTCAAAAGAGAAAATAAAGAATAATGGAAGCATAAAGATATCTGTGCACATACACACGTGCACACACAGCAAGGTATGTTTTGCCATATGGGATTACAGCTCCGTATTTAGCTGATGGATTAAACACCAATAGATTAAAACTAAAAGAAAAGCTGAATATTACTTTTTTAATAAAAAGAAGTCAGGGATTTAAAACAGAAAAGCCTTTTTAATGAAAAACAAATGGCATTTAAAACTTAATAGCCTTCAGGTCTAATAAAGTCAAATCTATTTAAAGGTAAGAAACTTCAAGAATCACAGACACTGCTGTGCACAAAAGGAACTACTTACAATGCAGTGGGTACAACACATAGTCTGACTATGGCAAACGGTAGTAGTACTAATGGAAGAAAATACATATGCCTAGAAGCAAAATGATAAACAGTTCAAATCAGATTAAACTGAGGGGCCATTAACTTCTTCTTTTAAAAACACTTAAGAGAACATTAACAAATGAAAAGACTCTTCAGTGATGAATAAATAGCCAAATAGAGACCTGTAGGGACCCTTATGAAGTAATAAAAAGGGTTACAAAATTTGGGGCAACTTCTCAAGATTGAGCACGCAGTGGTATTTGGTAGTACCCATGCTGGCTTTGCTGCCTGGGCTGTCAGCAGTGTGACTTGTGGAGACACAGGAAGCACTGGGACACACACAAGCTGGCAGTCAAGACTGCTGAAACAGTCTCATAACCAGACAAGTGTTTCACTGGCACTGCCATGTATTGTCAAACCTAAATTTACCCAGGCCCATCCTAGGGGCTGTCACAGTGTCAAAATGATTTGCTAAGTCTGAGCCCCCTGCAGAGATCCTGCACCCGCAGGCAGGAGTTCTGTGTTGGTTTTCTAAAGGGCCAACATTTCACTGTGAAAGTCTGTGTAACTAATTTCCCTTCATCCTCACACCATTTTCCCTGACACACAGTAAAAGAATAGGCTGCTTTAATTATGAGGAGAATATTTAGAGAAAGGAATTCTACATATAAAGTGTTTCGCCTTCAACTTGGCAAGAACAAAAGCTAAAGCTACAGCAAAGCAGCTCTTACGTTGCAGTCCCTCTTTCAGCTTTTCACACCCAGTATGTTGACTTTCAGGCTTATCCTACCCCAAAACTCCTCCTGAATGCAGTCTTCTTATCTCTGAAATCGCTGGAATAATCAATACCAGTAGGAGTGCTCACATACTACACTTACCTTCAGTAGCTGCATTTGATGGGTTCGTAAGAATCACCTAATACCAAATAATGCAAAGGTCTTTTTTCTCAGTCTCCTTAAATACTACTTTTTAAAAAGATGCATTCTTATAGCCTAAATATTTTAAGAGCATGCCTTCTCTTATTTCCTTTTTTTGCTATAATGATACACAGATAAAACAGGTCAGCAACACTTCAGATAGTTTGTTTTTTCAAGGGAAGATAGTGGCTTAGATGGATTCACCCTATATATACTGTAGTATGCAATTTAATGAGGAATGTTTCACACCTGTAGTTTTTGAATCAATGAAGTTTCAATAATGAAAAAACAAACCAGCAGAGTGCAAATGCAGTTTTACTTCTAATTCTGTATTCCTTAGCAAAAAAGCTAAAATCACCACCACACACAATACAATAAAACTACATAAGGTGCTTGACTTGCCCTGCAAAATACATCCTGCTGAGGCCTTTTCTTTGCTTTAATAAATGTAAACCTGTACTTCTCAAAGCATTTTGAAATTCAAATGACAATTCAGCTGACTGCTAAGTATATCTCTGCAGACAGACAAATGAATCTTTTCTCCTAATTACCTTACTTCTCTGATGTGGAATGCTAAACCCAAACCCAAACCCAAACCCAGGTAATTTCAGCATTAAAAACAAGTGATTAAAATGCCCCATTTGGCACCAAATGCTACCATCATAAAAACAAATGAAGGAACCCAAAATGCGTTTCCACTTTCTGAATATACATTTCAAACCTAAAAGCCACAGATTTCAAAATAATGCAGACCTGAACTGAGTAACGATCCAAACATTCTTGAGTGACAAAACAGTAATTGCTTATAATGTGGTGTGACCTCCAAAAATTGGAGAACACTAAACACAGTTCTTGGAAAACATATTTTTCTAAAGCTCTAATAAGCTTTCTTCTTGCACCTGAAAAACAGGGATACACATATGGACTGGAAATCTGATATTAAGCAGCTATCTGGAAAAGGAAGCACTTAGGAAGCCACTAGTGAACCAAGCAGTGAGCCTGCTGCAACACTTGCACAATGAATTAGGCTAGAAAAGTTTAATGAATACAATATAAAAGGTGGTGATTTTCCAAACAAGTAGAGCTTAGGGAATTTTTTAATGTGGCAGCACATCACTTCAACTGCTCTGCATCTTCAAAACAAACACCACCAAACAATATAGATAGATAGATAGATAGATAGATAGATAGATAGATAGATAGATAGATAGATAGATAGATAGATAGAAAGTCTCCCATTAAATTAACCAAATGCACAATGGCACTAAGATCACTTGGCTGAGATGGCTGGTTTTACACATAGAAGAGTTTTCAGCAGAGACAATGGAGAGGTTTTTGGGACCTTTTCTAGGTCCCAAATGAGCAACAGCCAAGCCACCTAACTTCATATCTCAGCACACAGTAGGATCCCTAACGCTTCAGGTTAAAGCTGCTATGCAAACATACCTAGGCACACATCCTGGCGGTACAGTGGTGATGTGGTACAGTGATGATGACCATGGACAAGAACAGAAGTTAAACTGTCCCTTCTCCCCTTTATGCATGGAAATAGCTGAAGCATTCACACGGCTTCAGCAGCCCTTGCTCCATGTGGTTTAGCCTCTCTCTTCCAAATGCCAATGGCAGTGCCTTCAGGTCCATGCCCGGCCCTACCCATTACGTGATACATCCTCCAGGACTGTGCCGCATAGGAGTGTCCACTGCCCCTTCTCCAGCTAACTGTTCTCCACCTCTGGCCTCACTTCATCTGCTGTCTAGAGCTCTCCACTGTGTACAACCCTTCCACTTAACACCTCACCCTGCCCCACGAGCCTGCCAAATCAACAGGTCTGGCTTTTGAAGAGACGGCGCTGACATGGAGGGTGGAACTGAAAGGGGAAGCAGGCAGGAACCTGGCATACAGAAGAAAGGAGAGATGAAAAGTAATGCCATGTGGGTCCTGACGGTAAAGATGGCAAGATGGGTAACGTATCATATGCAAAGAATTAGGTCTCTAAGGTCTAACAGCCTAACTTAATTCTCAGGAATAATATTTGATATTATCATCCTAATAAAAGCAGAGTATCCACAAAGTCAACATTAGAATACATGTAGGTGAGTGATTTTCAGTACAGTTTGGAAGAGTCTATGAGACATTAACAGGAAATTCTGGTAATCAGCAGCTTACCAACAGTAATTGTGGCTAGAAAGGTGATGAATTTGGCAGGTCTCCAGTTTGAAAAATGGTTCAATCTAGCAATAATTTTGTTGAACTTCGTATTCCAAAATTGCCTAAACAAAGACCTGTTCATTCTTCTGCAAAGCTCACAAGTTTACTGCAGCTCAGCATACCAAACTTTTACTAAGCAGATGTCAAGAAGAGAAAATATCATAGCATGTTTGAGAGAGGAATTGCAAAACCTGACCCAAAATGCACCTCCACATCCTCTTCCTCAACCATCTTCCTAGTACATATACCTGCAGCTCTTTGTGGAGTTTGGTTTAGATAACACAGCATCTCTTAGTGAGGGTTCTGACCAGAAATTTGGTTTTCAGATAACCCACATCACTGCCTGGGCCAAACGCAATCTCCAGCTATGGAAAGGAATAAGAGAGACAACTGCCAACTAAACAGAGTGAAAAAAAATGCAAACCCTTCAAAAGTTGTAGTTGTAATTCCCTGTTTCTCTAGTAGAGGCCCTCGTATCCTGCCTGTCAATATAGTGTGGACATACTGTGCATGTTTTAAAACATAAAAGCAGCCAAGTTGGAGAGACAATAAAAAACAGTATCTACTTACTTGCCTCTGGTTTTCTATGTGTAAAACAGACTGATAAAAAATAAAAGAAAAATAATGATAATAAAAAAAACACAGACACATCTTCAATAATGTTCATACAATTTGGTGGAAGTACTGCGGGCTCGTACAGAGCCAGAATGTGAGAGATTGAGATAAATGTGAGTTGCTGTGTTTTCCAGTGAATGTAGAAGCAGCAGACTCTCTTAACCCAAACTCTCCATCACACATGCATTTAATATGCCTGATATTCCAGTGGAAATGTAATTTGATGTCTTCTGAAAACAACACTTCAATATGACTTTAAATTATTCCCCAAGGGGGACCATTTTACTCCAACATGCTTTGTTTACTAGCTCTGCTGCTTCCAGCAAGCTGTTTGATAGATGCCAAAGATGAAGACGTGCTCTGTAATGCACATTTTTGGATGACTGAAGACAAAATCCTCTGCTTCTTGGCACAGTTTCCCAAATGATCATGATTCTTAAAGCATTCATTACTGTGTAGTAAGGCAATCTATATTTCTGTCAAATCGTGTTATTTACAATTTATGGAGAATAAAGATTATAAAGGATACTTCAATGAGCAATACAACACACACAAGGAACGGTTTCTGCTCTAATTTCTGTTGTCCCTCGTGACCTTATTATCCTTGCCCTTAAGCAACAGAGAGATCATTAACAAGTCACCCTCTTTGAAGCAAGAAATGGTAATTGTACAATAAAGTACTTGGATATCAAAAATAAAGCATTTTAAGATTATAGGAAAGGTGAGACCTCACTTGGAGCACTGTGTACAGTTCTGGTGTCCTTAACATAAGAAGGACATGTAGCTGTTGGACCAAGTGCAGAGGAGGGCCCCAAGGATGATAAGGGACTGGAGCACCTCCCATATGAAGACAGGCTTTCAAAGCCTGAATAAGAGAAGCTGTGTGGAGATCTCATAGCAGCCTTCCAGTATCTGAAGGGGGCCTACAAGGATGTTGGAGAGGGACTCTTTATCAGGGACTGTAGTGATAGGACAAGGGGTTAAAACTTCAGCCTTACACAGGGAAAGTTCAGGTTAGATAAAGGAAGTTCTTTACTGTGAGGGTGGTGAGGCCCTGGCACAGGGTGCCCAAACAAGTTGTGAATGCTCCATCCTTGGCAGAGTTCAAGGCCAGGTTGGACAGAGCCTTGAGTGACATGGTCTAGTGTGAGGAATCCCTGCACATGGCAGGGGGCTTGGAACTGGGTGATTTCAACGTCCTTTCCAACCCTAGCTATTCTACGATTCTATGACAGCCTTTTAACAACAAGAAAAACAGTGTATTTATATTCTTTCTTTGCACATTCATACTGTATTATTACTGTTTCTAAAGCAACAGCCATTGGCTCCAGTGAGAAGCAGAGTTTCACCATAATGGTACTGCCAAAGAACGTAAATGTCCTGGGTTCAGCAGTAGCAGTCATTTTTCTCCTTCTTGGTAGCTGGTGCAGTGCTGTGTTTTCACTTTCGGCCTGGTCTGGACTGGTCCAAGGGCTACTGCATGAACATGAAGAGGTGCTCTGGATTTGGAGAGCTGATTTCTAACTATCTAATTGCCAAAAGCAGAAATACAGATCAAGTCACTGAAACCAAGTGTCACTTGCTGCATACTTTGAATAATGCTAGCAGCATATACAAATACGAAACAGAAAGTAATTGCCTGACCATTAAAAGAAGTCCAACCTTGAAACTCTGCCACGACAAACTCATGTCACAGATCACAAGCAGCTGGACAGGCACACAGGAAATTTATAAGAACAAGAAACAAAGCAACAGCAAAGATTTGAGCAGTGCATTTTGATCCCACTGTTTCTAAAAGCATCAAAACATTATCCATCAGCTATATCCTTAACTACTGCCAACGGTCACCATTCTCAGGGTGGATTCTTCTTTTTGAAACACAACCTTTTGTTTGTGCTCTCTTTAGCTCAGCAAGGGAAGCTCAGTAAGTTTTGTGAGGGAGCCAAAAATCCATTTATCAGAATAAACCATTTTTAAAAATAACGTAACAGACCTATCCAACATACGGCTATCTTTACAAAAAGGAACAGTTTCCTGCCACTTGTTTTTCTGCTGAGAGTCCTAACAGGTAAGCTTTTACAATTCCTTTAATAAACTCCTGCAGTTTTTCTTACTGTTTTAAGAGGTGTTACAGATCACAGCCATCCTCTCTCAGTGCAGACAAGCCAACTTCACCAGATGAAACTTCAGCAGTTAGCATTACTCTGTAAACAGAACACACAATTATTGTGTGCCATTTCAGTTCTGTGACACTTTTCAGATGTGCAGCATGTCAATGACAAAGGCACAGACCACAAAGTCACTCTGCGGAGAGCTGTGCTAAGAAACAATATTCATCTTACCTCCTTGACCTGTTCTTTTGTCAGAGTTCACGGCCAACACACAAATACTGACAAGAAGGTTTATACAATGGCTCCCCTATCTTTTTTTAAGGGGAAAATCAGCTGGGGAACTTCATCCTACCACCAATAAAGCTGCAGAGGAATAATCTCAAAGCAGTTGTGTGATAGCAACCAGATTTCTAAAGAAAACCAAACCTGTGACCTAGTTATTCCTAGGTTCACCTCCATTTCCACTTAGGATTATGTTACTGTATTTTTTACTATAATTTATATATTTTACTATAAGTAAAAAGATAGTGCAGCAGGCACCATATTTTTCTCACAATGAAGAGCAACACAGCTACACATACATACATTTATAGGCAAAGGTTGAGTCCAACAACCCTTCCTCAGCCATGCATTTTAAATACAGAACTACTATGACAAAGATAATTTGATCTCACACACCACTTCAGACAGCCAATTCTGTCACCTGTAATTTACTAGCCATTCCCAAACCACTGTGGTCCTCCTCATTCCCTACAGTCCTCCAGCATCTCTCTCCTATAAATCTTGGAAACTATTATACATCTGGCATCAGCTTGCTCTCTCTCTCCAGCAACAGGCTCTTTCAAGAGTCAAGGATGACTTGAAACCTTTCTCAGTCATTTCCTGGCATAAAATCTGTGCTAAACTGAGATGCAACCATTACTGTCGAGTAATATTCAAAATCAAGATTTGTCTCAAATTCTGCGCCATGAGTGATTTTGCAAGAAAATGTCTCCTGACTTTAAACTGCTCGTATCTCATCATTAAAAGATTATGGAAATATTTTTATACATTTATTTTCCATATGTTCTTATGCATTATTAACTAATGAGTAAATACAGCCTCACTGCTTATTTTCAAGAGAAAGGTTTCTCCTGGTTATTCCATTAATCATTCCCCCTTTTCTCAGATTCCTCACTTTGCATGAGTTTTTCCTGCAGCAAAGCAGAACCCGGTACAGAAATGCTCCATGCCCCCACAGTTACATGCCATCTAACCCTACCGGAACACATCACCCAGGAAAGTTTTAAAAACAAGGAAGAGAAAATGCCTATTGTGTTGGAAGGGAATAAAATGAAAGAAGGAAAACAAATCATGAGTAGGAAAGCCATCTCTGGAACTGAACGGTTCAATCTCATGTGTGAGATTCTATCGTCTCAAGCAGCAGCCTTAAGGAACAGCAGCATGCTTGAATTTTGGTGTTGGTTTTTCTTTTTTTTTTAATCCTAAACATACAACCCTGTCGTGGTTTAAACCCAGTCAGGTAATTCGTTCGCTCACTTCCCCCCCCTTTTCTTGCCCTCCCCCTGCTCCCGGAGGGACGGAGAGGAGAATCGAAAAGAATGCAACTCCCACGGGTTGAGATAAGAACAGTTTAGTAACTAAGGTATAACACACATCACTACTGCTACCACCAATGATGATAATGATAAAGGAAATAACAAGGGAAGAGAATACATCATCTCACCACCAGCCGACCGATAACTCGCCCCCCCCAGCCCGACCAAGCTCCGACCGATACCTCCTCCAACCCTGCAGTCTCCCAGCCCTTCCGGCTAACTCCCAGTTACATCCTGGGCATGACGTGCTGTGGTATGGAATACCTCTTTGGTCAGTTTGGGTCAGGTGTCCTGTCTCTGCTTCCTCCTGGCTTCCCTTCCTCCCTGGCAGAGCATGAGGCTCACAAAGTCCTTGGCCAAACCAAAACATCGCTTGTTATCAGCTCTGTTCCCGAGCTGAAAGTCAAAACACTGCACTACACCAGCTACCAAGAAGAAGAAAAAATGACTGCTACTGCTGAACCCAGGACAAACCCCTACAGACTTTCAGGAAGCCTAGGCGAGCCAAGATACTGAAGTGCTTTCAGAATTCCCACCCAAGTACCGCATGCTGTACACAGCACATGCGCATGATCTTTGCTTAATACAGTCACCTGCACTAAGCCCCAGGACTGTGTGATACTTCCCAGCACCTCTGCTGGGGTACACAAGGAACACCTTTGGCTGAGTTAAAAGCTATGCACAACGTGCATCTCAAAAAATAGCAATGCAATGGGATACACAGTGAACTAAAAAAATCAATGCTCAGTGCAATATTAACCAGAAATACAAATGGGCTCAAGCCAGTGTAACCTTAAGCAAGCACAAGTAAACAGAAGAATGGATGCTTTTTTCCCCCAAAGAAGTTGTACTGCTTTATTCCACATCACCTGACAACTCCAAGTTGTGGGTCCCTATGCAGAAATCTGCTTTTGAAAGGAAAGAATGGGTGGAGGATGAGCTTGGGCAAGGAAGGATATTCTAAGCATGAAAAACAATTAGACATGCAAAAATGTCCAGTGATGCGGGCGAGCCCTTAGGAAACCAACGGAACATGAGTCAGGAAAGGTCACAGGACCACTGAAAAGAAACTCAAGCTTGGTGCAGGGTGAAGGCACTAAGAAGTTTCAAGACTGAATACGATACCAGCTGGGAGGGAACAAATCTATTTAACACCCACACACTGGCCTTAATATCCTTCACACAAACCCTGTATCTTGGTATGCATCTGTCCATTAGACTGAAGTGCTCTCTATAAGCATATTCCTCTTATCATGCAGTCGTCTTACAAACTTCTCTTGCAAAGCTAAATAAATACAGCTCTTAAGTTTTCCTTCATAAGTATGTTTCTTAGTTCTCATACTACACCTTATTTCTCAGTGCTCTTCTCAATTAGTATACGCCAGAGCTGGACATGGTATTTAGTACAAGTTCTACTGGAAGGCAAAACCAGGGGTAGCATGAAGTCCCCTTGCACAGAAATAGGCTCTGCCACAGCACTTAACTGTGAATTCATAATCACTTTCTTACAGAGCCATTGTTTCTCACTTCAAAATTTGCCTTCTCTGAACTCAAACATTTAGCTTCTGACTTTTACTATGGACTATATTTAATTTCAGCCACTTAACCCTGTCTGTCTATAAGGACTTTATCCAGAAATCCAGATGCCCTTGCATACCATACTCTTCCTCTTCATTACTTATTTCCCACTCCATCAGTCTTCATGTCCAAAAACACTCCCAGTAATGATTCGGCACTTTGCTCCATTGCAGACAAAATATGGCCAAGTATAAAACCCTGTGAGACTTCCACAGACCACTCCTATACTGCTGTACTTTGGGACCTGTCACACAGTCACTCTATTACCTATACAGACGCATCATGCTAATTTTCAAAGAATCATAGAATAGTTAGGGTTGGAAAGGACCTTAAGATCATCCAGTTCCAACCCCCCTGCCATAGGCAGGGACACCTCACACTAAACCATCTCACCCAAGGCTCTGTCCAACCCAGCCTTGAACACTGCCAGCGATGGAGCATTCACAACTTCCCTGGGCAACCCATTCCAGTGCCTCACCACCCTAACAGGAAAGAATTTCCTCCTTATATCAAATCTAAACCTTCCCTGTTTAAGTTTTAAACCGTTGCCCCCTGTCCTATCACTACAGTCCCTAATGAAGAGTCCCTCCCAAGCATCCTTATAAGCCCCCTTCAGACATCAGAAGGCTGCCATGAGGTCTCCATGCAGCCTTCTCTTCTCTTCTCCAGGCTGAACAGCCCCAACTTCCTCAGCCTGTCTTCATACGGGAGGTGCACCGTAAACTGTAAAAACAGTTGAAATCAGGGATATTATGAAAAGGACTGGAGGCTGCTTTTTACATTTTGGTTGCAAAAATTATATCAATTTTAAAGGTTTTTTTTTCAGGTCAAGCACCAAAAGGCTGCACTGTGATCAGCACTACTAAAGACGCACAAGCACAGAAGCAATTTTTCTGCTCATCAGAGGAATAATAAGCAAGGTTTGCTAAATCATCTAAACAGCATGGAGGCCTTGAAAAAATGCTACTTTTTTTATTCTCTCTGCAGTAACAGCATTTGCCAGGACTATATACAGAGTTTTCTGGTGACCACGGACACGACCAGAGGCAATGGGCACACACTGAAACACAAGAGATATCCTCTGAATATCAAGAAACGCTTTTTCACTGTGAGGGTGACCAAGCACTGGCACAGGTTGCCCAGGGAGGCTGTGGAGTCTCCTTGGAGATACCCTAAAGCCATCTGGATGTTAACCTGAGCAACTGGCTGTAGGTGGCCCTGCTTCAGCAGGAGGTTTGGATGAGAGGACCTCTAGCCATCTTTTCAAGGCCCAGCCCTTCTGTGCTTCTGCGATCTAAATGTCTTATTTATGCTAAAAAAGGGAAGTATTATTAATGAAAAATATTAAAAGTAACTTCTGTAGACAGAAACTTGATATTTACAACAACAGCTGATGGGGTTTTATAAGAGACTAACAGCATAAATTGGATCTGTGATTAAAAAACCTGGTGTTGTTACACTGTTTTATCCTGGTTGAACATCGGTTCTGTTGGTGGTTCGTATTATTTTGTTCAATTCCCAACCAGGATGTAGAGGAAATAAGAGTTTAAAAGACTGTTCTGAAAAACAGTATGAACAGAGCCATGGCCAGTATGTAAGGAAATAGTACAATCATAGAATAAAACAGTTATCCCAATGGGCTACCAGCAAAGCAGAGCTTTTACCTCAAGGTTTCACAGTCATTTCCTATAGCAAAGAATCTTTTAGCTTAGTGTTATATGCCAGCAGTTCGGCAATGTTTTGGAATCAGTCACAAAAGAATGTAAGTTTATAGAGTCTGCACTGCTAAGTAGAGAATGTCATAAAACTTCCAAAGAGATGATGAGTACAGAGTTATATAAACTCAAAAATTATTGGAAGTATATTGCAAAGGGAACTCATGGGATTCTTACAGTGTATTTTAAAAGGTTGGCAAACTTTCTTTAGTTCTGAGTTTTAAGCAAACACGACCAGGCTGAACAGGTCAAAGAAGGTTGAATAAAGTAATTGAGTACAGTTTAAGAACATGAGCAGTTTGTTCTTGCTGATAAATTAGACAGCTGCTCTGAATTACATTTCATGCTGTTTTCACACAACAGCTAATTTCCTCCTGCTAGTTCTAAAGCTACTTGGAACTGTACGCAATTAACTCCACCACCTTTCCTTTATCCTTCAAAAAGCATCAATTTTGTTTGCTTACAGTTAGTTCTCCACATATTTTTCTTTTCTTCCTCTGTCTTATACTTTGAAACAAAAATACACATTTGTCTTGGAAGAAATGTATTATCAGCACAATGCAAGTTCTAAACTAAGTTATGTGACATTTTTAATGATCAAAGAAGTGCAGAATGCTCAAGTCATTGCAAGCGCCAATGAATTTTTTCCTTATTTTCCAAATATTTTACACCCCACAGCACCCTTCCCCCCCTTATTTGGAAAAAATAGTACTAAATGTCAACTTTTTTGTTTTCTGAATACAATTTACATTTTGTCATCAACCTACTTTCAATTATTATGCAAACTGCTTTGTAAGTGTATGCAACATGAAGCTACAGTCTTTTTGACTGGAAAAAGTAGGAAAAAAGAACAGGAAAGTAATTGGGATAAAGAACATTTATAAATAATAGGGTCGTACAACTGTAGTATAATACAAAGATACAAACAAAATACACTTTTAGAAAGAAGTATGTCTTTTAAATGATACGATTAGTACATACCACAGTAGATCTATGGGATAAGGGTAAAATACTTTCTTTAGTGAATGACTTAAGATCCTTGAAAAGCAAAAGCAGTTTTTGTGGGGAACAGCAGTTAAGGCACATGCTTGATTTTAAAGGCAGGCTTCATTTCTTCCTCCTTCCCCAAGCCCCAGTGGGACAGGTTTGTGCTGTACAGTTACACTGAAAACAATGGGACATCTTTCAAAAGAGACCTCTAAGAACTTTATGTCTAATTCACGCAAGTCAGCTGTAATCCTTCCACTGACTTCAACAGACTGTGGTTAGTTGTCAGGTATTAGAATAATTGCATTAAATAAGTTCATTTAAATTGTAAATACCTTTATGCAATATAAAGCCTTACACTCACATGTACTTCTTACCTAGAGGACTCAAACCCAGCATCATCAGCAAGCTCATTTAACATGCTGTGTGAAGTCATTAATTCTCTTTGATGTTTTTAATTATGATTAAAATATGTATAATTTTGGTTTATACGAGATGTTTCATGGCAATAAAATTCTAATGGTAAATAAAAAAAAAAAAGCATTTCTGTTCTTCTTGTAGTTAAGATGAAGCTAAGACAATGTATCACCTTGCAATTTAGATTTCATTTCGACATTCCTCTAGCTAATTGTGCAGGTGAATGTTAAATCAGTTCCAAGCACACTAGATTCTGAAGGTTCGGAACAGATATTCCTATAACAATTTTCAATTGCTCCTTTTCCTGCTCTCTTTCCTCTTCTACTGAAGTATTTTTTTTATTTTGCTTCAATACATTTTTGATACTGAAAAATAAAAATGGAGAAGAAAAAAAAAAAAAGGATCGTAGATTGTGCTAAGTCATAAAAACCTGGAACACTGAAGTAGAAAACGTTCACACCAATTCATTAACTACATCTTCACATATTTCAACCAGCTTCTCCAGGACTAAGCAGCATCTGAATACCATCTGTTTACAGCAGTACTGATCTACACTGGTATGTAGACATTATCTGACTTACTTACGTGCTCAAAATGCAAAAAAAAAAAAAAAAAATATTTTATATATATTTTCCAAGTTATTTATTCAGTTAGGGAAAAAAAATTCAGTCCCAAAGACACAGGCAAGTATCCAGGAGAAGTTACTGGGCCCTGTGTTCCCTTAACTCAGGCTGAATTTTGACCTTAAGTATAACTATTTTCTCCCAGTGAAAGTACTTAGCAACTTCATTTTATGGTAGGATGAGTTTCACAGTTTGTTTTGCTTTCTTCCCCAAGACATCTAGTTTCTTACAACAGTTCTCAGGCCAAACACAACTGATAAACAAGTAATTTTTGTTAGAGCCATCTGAGGTCTTTGGCACAAAATCCAGGCAGAGTGGAGTTCTACAGTGCTAGTCAGAAAAAACAAAACACAAAACTTCCCTTCTATTCTGCTGAACTGACTGCATAGATACTCTCGACTCATTATAAAATAGGATTAAATTACTCATCTTTAAGTTTTATATGTATTTATTTATACCCAATTGACTTTCAGCTTTAAACTGCTATCCCTCTTACTCCTAGCACATATTTTTCCTGTTGACTTCAAAAGCCAGTTACATAAACATTTCACCCCAACCGTTGCAGAAACGCTTTAAGGAAATAGAAGACTTCTGAAAATCATGCACATATACTAACATAATGATTGATTATGTATTATTCAGTATGTATTAGATTGAAATATCAGGCCCCAAATTACTGCACTGTTGACATATGGGCCTCTTCTCCTATCTCTTCCTATTTTGGACGGCTGCTGTTTCTTACTACAGGTGGCAACCACTTCCCCAAGAAGAGCTAGTGTTTTATGATTTACATCAGGAAAGCACAAGTAATTCACATGTTCTGGTGCTGTTCCTTTCAAGGAAGCAGCAGTTTCAGCTGTGCACTGCAGTCATGCACGTGTTAAGAGCTTAACTGACATTGGCAGTTCTGCATATAAGAATAAAGATCTGCCAGCACTTAGTTACTTGAAATGGGGCAGGTGGAGAGAGGATGCAAAAGAAAAGAAGACAATTAAAGGAAGCATCTGAAACAATGACATATCCAGTTGTGTTTAGGGCCTTTCAGCACCTGCTTGGAAGACTTCTAAAACACCCTCACAAAAGCAGTCTTATCACCATGCAATAGTTTTACAGGATAATGCAATCAGAATATGGCTGCTTGTTGTCAGAAGACAGTTACAGCTAAGGAGAATAAAATGCTACAGATGGACAACACCACACATTAAAAGAAAATCAAACAGTCAGTGAATCAAACAAAAACACAGTGGCCAATTTCAGAGGCTTTAATCCAAAGCACTGAGTAATAGTCTGGATGAAGTCACCATTAGATAGCTATGCAACTAAGACAGCAAAAGACTCCTTCTGTAATCTCTGAAATCTGTGATTTATTGATCCCTCACAGAATCTGATGGAGGAGGAGAAGCTTTTAATTAAAAGAAGTGATAAAGTGTAAATCCTTTCCAAGCCTTTCATTAAAATCTTGCTTTAGAGAGTGATTTCATTGAAGAGTCATAGCAAGGCTGAGTCGGTATGCTTAGAAAGAAATGGTGTTTTCATAACATGATTAGTTGCATTGAGTTAAGATATTATTAAAGATAAAGGCAGCTCCTAGTTCTCTATAGGAAAGAGATGAGAAAAGTACCACTGAAAACCACTTTTTTTTCCCCTCTTGCAAAATTAGCAGAACTTCTATTAGTATGCCTTTCAGAGAATTGCAGTGGATTCAAAGTTACTGTAACACTTCCTTTGTTTTTTTCATTCTAACGACAAAGAACTGAATCTTATTTAAGTGAAGCTATCTTTCCACAGCTCTAGCAGAGAAAGTGTAATAGAAACAGATGACAAGTACTGCAGCTTCCTAAACGAGGTACCTTGGAACTAGTGAGAGGTCTTCTGTTAAAGGAGGGTTAGCATAGTCAGCCAGATCATCACTGATGCACAGACCCCTTAATTACAAGGAATAAGCTGGAAATGTCGTTTTAAAGTCCCATTTTCTCATAAGTGAACCAACAAGGAAATAATGTAGTTTCATAATTTCTCATTCCTCTTAAAACAGCTGTAATATATTGATACCTATGGTTTTCTAAATGAATTTTTCTCACGTGTCCTTTTTCTTCAATAGGCTTTTCTTGACATTTTATTTTAAATGTATTTGTATACACCTGTACATGCTTTTTCCTCTTTCAATTTTATTGCTATTTATATAGCATTGGTATAAAACATTAAAGCCAAAAATATAATCCCAGACACAAATTTCTTAACGTAGAAGCTCAAGTATGAAGAGGAAAACAAAAAAAACAGACAGAAAAGGAAGGTAGAAGGGATCTTAAGTATTCAATAAATCTGCTTAATCAATCAAAGACAGAAACAAATACACCTACTGTGAAAAGACTGAGGATAGAAAGTAGAAGCGATGCCATAAGTAGCTTGCTGACTGAAACAAAAGCAACATTAAGAAGTCATACAAAGGAAAGAATCTTACTGTCTATACTGAGATGAGGAAGGAGAGAGGCTTTCATGTGTATATATGCAACTACATGGAAAAGCACATGAAACTGGAAAGACTGAAATACAACTTGGTAAGTGATTTGGAGACGAAAAACTGAATAAAAGTCAAATTCAAAAGGAAACGACTGGAAATCCATGGGTTTCATGCCACTCAAATATATACAAGATATCCATTTGTAAATGACGAGCTGGCTTCCCCAGTGCTTCCCAGAAAACTGCTATTAGATCAGAACATGAAGATATGAAATAAAGGTTGAAGAACTGAAGTTCAGGAGAAACAGAAGTTTAGTAACACAGAAAGAAACACCATGATAAAAGATCACATGGAATAAATGGTTTCCTTTGATATGTCTAAGACACCATGTGGCTATTAGTACCCACACTAGGTAAAGCTAAACTGGTGTTGTGTTTAATACTTCCCATGTGCTCAGCTGCCTCCGAGGCAGCAGGCAGGCTCATGCTAGGACCATGCCTAGGGCATAGGTTAAGATGTGTTTCAGCAAACATACTAGCCACAACCTTGTGCAATGCTGTGCATGGGTCTCTTGGATCAGTTCTTTGGGGTAAAAACTATGAAAAAGCCCCTGAAGCAATATGGTAATGACTGGATTACTCATCTACATGTTATTCAGGAGTCTCACTTCACTTGTTCCGATATGAATTCTGACCTTTAACCTATGAATACTCTCCCAGCAAACATGTTTTACATTCCTAACACTCCTATTACATTGTTTTCACCAAAAACCTCTCCACTACGTCTAGTTAATACTCACTCTGTTGGGTATAAGGAAATTTAACACATTTCTGTTGATAAAAATCCCAGTATTCTAGTAAGAACTCCAGAGAAGTACAGTTCACTATTACTGTCATGGTTTAAGCCCAGCCGGCAAACCAGAAACTACGCAGCCACTCGCACACTCACGCCCCATCCTCCCCCCACTACCAGAAGGAATGGGAAGGAGAATCAAAAGACTGTAATTCCCACGGGTTGACGTAAGAGCAGTCCAGTAACTAAGGTATAACACAAATCACTGCTGCTGCCACCAATAATAACAATGATAAGGGAAATAACAAGGGAAGAGAATAAAACCGCTCCCCACCTGCCGACCGATACCCAGCCTGACTGAGCAGTGATCTAACCCTTCTGGGTAACTGCCCCCAGTTTATATACTGGGCATGATGTGCTGTGGTATGGAATACCTCTTTAGCTAGTTTGGGTCACGTCCTGTCTCTGCTTCCTCCCGGCTTCCCCTCCTCCCTGGCAGAGCATGAGACTCGCGAGGTCCTTGGTCAGAGTAAACATTACTGAGCAACAACTAAAAACATCAGTGTTATCAGCGCTGTTCCCAGGCTGAAAGCTAAACACACAGCACTGCAGTAGCTACTAAGAAGGAGAAAAAATAACTGCTACTGCTGAACCCAGGATAATTACTGACAACTGCATTTTATAGCAATTCTGGAATACTGAATTACTCAAATTTTGCCTGAGCAAGACTATGCTAAACTTGAAAATCTTTTCTGCTTGCAGAGAATTTAGAGCGACTTCATGGGTTTCTATTGAGTCAGTCCTGATTTACATATTAAGAAAAATATTACATTTTTCTGGCTGGAAATGCTGCAGCCAGGACTTGTTCAGCTGCACAGCTAATAGCACATCACCAGAAAGAAGACTTAAAAGCATCTACCTATGATGTCTGCAGCTACACAGCATTACGATGTAAGGAACTCAAGTATATTTCAGTGAACATGAGTTCACTGAAGGAAAATCCTTTCAAAGTAAATGTTATGGGCTGGTTTGGGTTTTTTTTTTTTGTTTCTTTACTGATTTTCATAAGAAGGGATATGCCATAAATCTGGAACTGCAAAGGAATATCATGAAGCTGCACAGGATCTTACCACTTATCACTGATCAGTAGAAGAGGGCTAAATAGGGCAAGAAAATGGCTAATGGGCAAATTATACTAATTTGTTTCAAAACAAAATATATCCAATTGAAGAAAAGGTTCCTAGCATGTATCCTCAGGGATCAGTGCTAGGACTAACCTTAATACTTTAACCACTGTGGCACAAGACAAAGTGAGAAGGCATCATCAACACAAAGAAAGAGATGGATACCTCACGGAATTTAATGCATGGCTTTGAAGCATGCAGCAACAAAAATAGGATGAAATTCAGTATTACCAAAAGCATGAGAAATGCGTTTGGGGTCTAATGAACAAAACGATGCCCTAAGCTGGGAGCTCCTGAACTGCCAAATCATAACAACTTCGTAAGTATGCCAACTACTCACAAGAGTACCACAAGTAGGACAAAGACAACAAAGCTGTATAAACAAAAAAGCAATCCAACGTTGTGCTCGGTACACAGAAAACAAGAAAGTTTTGTGTAAAAGATACAGAACCTCCTATGGAAGATTCCATGCAGAAGAACAGGATTGAAAGGAATATGTTCACACATGAATCAGTATGTCCAAGCTGCCCGTAAAAAGGGAGATTAGAAAACAGTTCCTAGATATTAGAACAATGGTGTTTTGTAGTAACAACCAAACAGGAGAGAGTAAATGTCAAAAAACCAATCCAGTATTACATAAAAACCAGAGGCAGTTAAATGTAAGAGAAGAATTACATTGTGTGAGATAAAAGTGATCACCAATTAGATGACCCAGACAACCTTCTTCATTCTTGTTACCTTTACAATGACTTGATAAACTGTAAGGTAGGAGTTGCACTCACTACATATCCTGATAAACATGTTATTTAAAACATTTCATTGCTAGTATTTTTGTTTCCAGAAAAGACTGCATTCACAAAGTACAAAACTGTTCGACCCTCATCTACTTATAAAAGTATATAATCTAATACCAGGTAATATAAAACAGCTTATCAACTCCTTTTCCTCCCATTTGGGAATATACACACTATACTGACACCTACCAGGAGGAAATCTGAATCAAAAGCAAACAGTTCAGCAACAATTTGTGTCCCAGTGCTGCAGCCTAGGCTCTGTGAGGTGTGAGACTTCAATAATCCATCTGCTTTTCAAGACAAGGTCAAGAGACGTTCTAAACGTCAGAACAAAAGAACTGCTATATAGTGGCAGCACTTCTACAGGGACACAAAACCAAAGTCAGCTTGCTTTCTTCCTTAAGGCCCAGCGCTGCATTCCACTCTTCAGGTGACCTCTTCTTCAGCTGTCATTTCAGTAAGTTCTGAAAAATAATTAAACCAAAAAGGACACATTGCTCTGTCATTAAACCTCTTGAGATCTGCACCAAAAGGCCTTTTTCCATAGTCAGAGCATAGTGTTGACATATAGATATAACTATATTTACTTGGGTTTTTACTGGGAGAGTGGTTAAAAAACAAGTTTTTATTGCTCTTCTGATGGGAAATTTGTATTACAAACTGTCATGTGCTCTGGCTCAAAATAAGCTTATTATTTTTTACCATGTCTATAACTAATTACAGGGGTTTTTAATAAGACTAGAATACTGTGTGTTGCACCTAGCTTTTTTGATATATTTTTTTTGGAGGTAATCTGGAAATATACTGAAATCCTGAAAGTTAAATATCCACACTAAGAGCCACATTTGCTTTATTTTTACACAACTTTCATGTCTCAAGTGATTAAAAAAACAGAACTATTCAGACACTGGGTTCTGTTTGTTGTTTTTTTTTAAGGGAGAGAAGGATCTAATCACTTTCCTGCATCATTTTCTTCAGTGCTTTGCCATAATCATCATCAATATAATTGTAATGCATTTACATAGAGTTTTCCATACAAGGAGCTCAATCACTTCACAAAGCATCCAAGACAAAAAAGCTCTTCTACACTTTAGCTTGCTATAAGATGTGCTTTAGTTCCATAAGGAAATGTTAACATGTGAAATGAGGTCCATATGTACTTGGCAAATGCCCTTTAAGATGCCACATACTCTTTATTTACTGATGATTCAGTTCTGGTAAGAGAGGAAAATACTGCGATTCATTGCGCTGAAAATTATTGTCATTGGATTTTACTGATATCAGAAGAATCATACCCCTAACGTGCTCTTTGAGAATGACAGCCAAACCTACCAAAAAACCATACATGGAATACTTTATTATGTTACCTCATACTTAATTATGAGTACCCTGACTAGGAACCCTTATGCAGGATGACGTAGCAGAAGATTTAACTCTGGATAAGACTATTTTCTGCAATTATGCTTTCACAATGTAAAGAGTTTTTCTGCATATGGATTTGTACCCACTTAACCAAATCAATGCTGTAAAAGCTGCTGTCCTTTACCTTGGTGAGTTTTGACAGTGATTTCCAAAGGTACAGAATTGAACATCTAAGTCTGAAAAAACCATGAACATGTAATGTGGATGCATTTGTCTTTATCATAGCACTTTTCCCCCTCATTTAAGTTGAATGAATTGACTATCATGTCGCTCAGACAACCACTGCTAAACCAGTGGGATAAAACATTGGTGTCTGTGGGGCACTCTGAACTAACCTGCCCCTTGCTCACCAAAACAGGAGTGCCCACTTTGCCACCCCACTACCCCGGGCAGAGTGACCTCCAGCAGAGACAAACTCTCAGATGGTGACTGGGAGGGCAGAGTTAAGTCTTAATCCAGAACAGTGATTTCTCCAGTTAACAGCAGCTTCTACCTTTAGTTCTTTAGAAATTAAATACTAGGTACTGAAAATGAGCAAATATATAAAGTTCTGTCTACTCCATTGTTCTGACACAATAAGAAGTATTAAAGGCTTTGAGAAGAGTACAGAAATTGGGCATGCATGAAACACGCTTCCCCTATTGTGTCACTCAGCTCCCAGTGTTTAGTAACTGAACCAGAAGCTGCATCCAGGTTTTAATAATAGCTGCTATTTATTTCTCCATCAGTTTCTCTAATCCCTCTTGAAACTCTTAATACTTTTCATTTCCCCCATATCTGTGGCTGTAAGCTGGTACAGTTTAATTGGAGTCTGCACAAAAATTAATTCTTTTGCTCCAAACCTTCTGTGCAACAGTTTCATTTCACAGCCTCAGCTCTGGCAATGGGAAAGACAAAAAAACATCCAACCCACAACATAAAAATAAATTGTTCCTAGTTGCCTTTTCTTTGGGGGTAATTATGATTTTGCAGGTTTCTACTGTATTTTCTCTCAGTCATCTCTTTTCCAAGCTGAAGTTCTGGTCTATTTAGTCTCTTTGCATGGAAACGCTCCATACTACTCACAGTCCTTATTACCCATTTCTATACTTTTGTTGTATAAAATTGACTGTATGCTTCCCCTCTACAGTAAATTTCATTTGATTCAGCTTTCATCTAACCCAGTAGCAAACAAAACTCTGAGATCAACAACCTAAAGTCAAACTCTTAATTACATTAATATGAAAAATCTTAAGAACTGATGAAATGACTTAAAAGAAGCCAGGAAAAGACACACTTAGTGCTAACATGAATGGGGACAATAATATCATAGAATCACAGAAAGGTTTGGGTTGGAAGGCACCTTAAACTCACGCAGTTCCACCCCCCCGCCAAGGGCAAGGACACCTTACACTAAACCATGTCACCCAAGGCTCTGTCCAACCTGGCTTTGATGAGGAAATACCAAGGTGTATCAGGTGAGAATCTGTCACTAGAGGCAGGATGGTTCAGTCTTAATTAGGCTGAGTTTGAAGGAATTACTTCCACCTTACAACTCACCATGTTTTTACAATGCATAATAGGCTTCTGTATGCCAGGATGGTTCAGCAGGCACAGGAACATTAAAAGAAAAAGTATACCTAAATTACCTTACATTGTCTTTTTGGAAGTCTGGGTATAAACTACTGCTGTCTTGCACTTTGAATAAGGGTTGTATTATTTTAGGACTGCTTTTTCCTTGACTGTCAGGTTTTTTGTTTTCTTCCAAAGAAATACAAGCAGACATTAAATTTAAAGCACACTGGAATGAAAATATCTCTCTAAGAAGTAAGCATATTTTACCATGTAGCACCAGGCTCTGCATTTACAGAAGAAAAAAGATGCAGCAGATAGAGAAAACTAGAACACTTTTGAGCAAACATCTTTTTGTCTCAAGATAAAGACTCATTAATAAAACAAATTTGTCACAGGAAAGATGAGGTTTGGTAAACATGTTTGTTTCCAAACTCTCTGAAGCTGTTAAACTATCCTAGGTCATCATTCTGCAAGGGAATATGTCATTGGGAGAGAATTTTCACTATTAAAGCATGAACTTCAACAGTCACATCTGAAATAAAACACTTTTAAGATAATTTAAATGAAAATGCTTTGGTTGATCCTAGTTAAGATTTAGGGACTTCTCTGAGAATTCTTCTTGTGCTAATTTAGGACAAAGATGTCTTTTGGAAAGCTGCATAATTTTTCAGGACAGAATCTTCTCTCAACCCCAGACCTGCAGTAAACGCACAAAGTGTCAGTGAATACAGGTGCTCATCTCATTTACTCTTCTGAAAGCTACAGACAGTGAGTACAGCAGCCCTTTTATAGGAGTGGGGGAAGAGGTGAGCTAGAACTCCACAGATGCAGACAATCTGCTGCTCTGGATCTACCAGGTGATAGGGCCTCCAGTCTTCCAATATCACAGGTGACCTTGGTGGCATACTGCCAAAATAAATGACTGGAAGCTGAAAACCAAGTCAGTCACTATCTAAAATACAACCTGCACACACACTAAGAACAGAACAACATACCCATTAAAGATATAAAGACAGACAAGGGTGATGTCATAGTCTACCATGATTACTTCATTATATTTCTCTACATGATTACAGTGAAAGGAAAGAGAATACTTCAGAGTATTCCAAGAGCTAAAACATACCTGCTTGCAGCATCTGTTTGCTGTCTACAAGGCCCAATTCTTTCTGATGAATGTAACCAACAGAAAATAGCAATAAAACACTATGGGAAACAAGCACTACATGCACCACTTTCAGTAAAACCACCGACATCTGTTGTTCACACATGAAAAGTTATTGACAATTTTAATTTGGATTTAGAATAGAGCACTCAATTACTGCAGGGTAGTTGGTTCCTTAGGTTTGCTTTGTGGGGTTTGGGGTTTATTTTCTTTTTAGAAAGACCTGTATCACCTCTAAACTCCTAAGCTGTTGTACAATGGGGAATACACAGATTTTTAGTGGTGTCTGAAAAGATCACCAACTAATAATACTAATTTTTATCAACTGTCTTCACAGCTTAATTCTTACTGAAAAAATCCAATACAACAATAAAAATGCTAATTGAGAAAGTTTGGGGAAGATGCTGCAGACAACACAGCACAGGAAATTAGCTCTGTAGATGATGTGGAAAAGATGGCTTATAAAGTCAACAAGATATTACTTAAGGCAAGAGAAACAATTAGACTATTAACACTGAAGAGAAAGCAAACATTTTGCCATCAAATATAATGAAGCTAATTAAAAGTGAAATGACAATTAAGATACAAATATGAAAATCAAAACAAGACAGAAGGCCAGAGTTCACAGTCTCAAAATCCAAACCAATGTGTTCAAACACACAGCACCTATAGAGAACCTGAATGGACTGCAGTTTATCATTTGGGGGGGTGGTTTGCATATGCTAAAACAAAAAGATCCATACTCCTTCAGGCATGGATTGGTCTGCTTTTTTTAAGAAAAAAATGAGATTTTATGGGTACCAGATACAAAACTAAAAGGGAAGAATACAATTACAGTGAGTGAGTGTTTGAAAAACAGTAGGCTGTACAACAGTAGAAGCTATGAGCGTGGACTGCTGTAGAACATATTTTTCTGATACTTTAGAAGCATGACAGGTGCCAGATCCAATTCTGCTTACACCACTAATCTAATTCACATAACCTGATGAATCAACAGGGGATTTACACTCACCAAGGCATTTTACACTATAACCAGACTTTCCTACTCAATGCCATCACCAGTTGGACTGCACACAAACACTTCAGGCCCCTTGGTTCAGCAGGGCTTTTGCAAGAGAACCAGGGTACTGAATGGTCTGAAGACTGGTCAACAATGCCAACATGTTCCAAGTTACTTCTTTCTCATTTCTCCTCTTCCAAAACTCTGAAGATCCTGTGGTTACCCCCTCGTCCTACTGTTTCTGGACAATCCCACTCATAACTAGACTATTAGATGATGCTGTCCTCACCCTTTGCTGCTGGCTCCCCTCTGTCAATATTGACTTCTTGGCAATGTTTTCTTCACAGATGTCCTGCAGCAATTTCAACCTAAAGGCTCTGCGTGAGCTATTTGAATTTTCAATACTTTGTTAAACCACCCCACATTTGTGAAAACCTCAAACTCACTATATATTATCCTTTAAAATCTCTTCAAATTTACCTGATGCCACAATACCTAAAACACACATTGGCAGTTAAGCAGTTTGCATGCCATTATTTACTACTCACAGTGCTTATGGCAGTCATCTCACCTTTACATGGCGACTCCTTTCTCTCTTTTCTCAGTTTACATTACAAATATCCTAGCTGCTGTCTTAACCTAGTATGTGAATCATTTTGAGTAAGAACCAGTCTACACATTAATTTCAACTAGCTTGAAGGCTTCATCTTTCAGGACATATTTCAACGCAAACAGAGGTTTAAATTTTGTTTTTAATAAGCCATTCCTATACGAGTGAGTATTCACTGTGCTCAGAAAAATATAATGAGACAATGTGGAGTCAGGAAAATTCCCAGAAATGAGGAGAAAACAAAGAAAATAAAAAAAATAAAAAAATAAAAAAGGAAGAACAGAACATCCCATAAACAAAGTTCCCTAATTACAGAACATTCAATGCGAGGAAATAACGATACCCTCTCCCACTATTTAGGAGCATCCCTTGCCAATTTAGCCTTTGAACAAGTTGGGGCACTGTCTGCATAATGTCTGCATACGTCAACCTGTAATGTCGTATAAAATATAATTGCTTAATAATGAATTGCTGAACAGAGTGCTCAAGAGAAAAGGAACATGGATTTTCAGCATGCAGCTTTTGAATTCTGATTAGCCAGGCTATACACTTATTCTGTATGTTACAATGACCAGGTCTGCATAGGATTTTGGAAGTCAGAAGGCTTCAGAAGTGTGACAATGACCTTGCTGATCAGAATTCCATACAAATTGTCACAATTCCATTACCACTGACAGGATGCTAACCAGTAGGTGCAGAATTCTGAGCCAGCTGGAAATGCCTACACAATACGGAGCAGGGATACACAAAGACACAATAAGAGGTCGTCAAAAGAGTATTGCTGTATCAGCACACCACTCTGTACCAGGAGCACTGCCATGAAGTAACAGTCCTCTCTTTCTGCTCATTCTGGAGCTGTCTGCAGCACAGCACTGTAGGCACCATTTCCAAAGAAAGAATTGACTGCAAATAACCAAACAATTGTAAAGATAATAACGTTATAACACATAATGGTTTTACGCATATACCCCATGACACTTAATTGGAGTTATACATTAATTCAAAACACAACAAACATAATAATCAATGAACAGCTTGAGTACCTCTAGCAAATACTCTGGGAGAAGCACTTGCAAAGAAATCCCTTTAAGGATCACATCTGCTTTACTACAATGTAACAGGGGAATCTACACTCTATAAGAATTAAAATACTGCAGAAGTATTTAAGTTTCAAATAGTCTTTTTGATTAACTCGCTGTGAATGTAAAGAAAAAAACCAACCCCAATCACTTTGCAAGAAAATGAGGCTAAAATTGACCCAACTTATACTAAACTCTAAAAGCAGATGCACGATTTATGGACAAAGCTCCAGGACCATCTGGTGCTACATGCACTGACCACATTTTTGTTGAGACACATGCACTTTTCTAAGCACTGCAAGGCACAAAACGTATTTCAGGGGATCTCTTGATCTCCTTAAAGACAGACACTGTTTCGAGAAGTCAGTTTCTCAAATCATAAGTCTGCTAGTCTCAAGCCATAAATGTGAGTTTCCAAATTTCACTCCACTATTCAAACCAGGGCCAAAAGGAGACCGGATATGATTTTTTCACTGATTTCAATGTTATGAATGCTAGCAGTGGGAGCTGAAAGTCTTGCCTTTCATCCCTCCACTCCCAGTAGGAGACACTGTCTCCAAGAAAATGCTGTATAGATATCTGCAAGGTATGATTTTCAACCAGCTTAATTATATTTGACAAAAAAACTGCATGGACACTCTTGTTTCAACTCCCACTAGGGTTACTTTAGTTTATTTAAGTTCTTTTTCTTAGGAACACATTTAAGTTGAACTGAGTAAGCTGCTTTCACATCACAAAACAGAGTCCATAAAGGGATTTGTAAAAGTTTACTTACACAGCACAGCTCGTGCTTTAAATAAACTTTCTCATGTGAACAGTATTAAACTGCCACTTGTCTCCAAATTCCCTAAACAAATTTAAAAGCAAGGTACATTCTTTCCTCCCCAGCACAATCTCAGCCTCTACTGACTCAGTGATGCTACTTACAGGCAATACCCTTTTACTCCTAGCATGCTCTTAAGGGATCCCTGGGTAAACTTACCCTTTTCTAACACATTACAAGAGCACATAGCTGGAATTTTACAAACATTTCTAAAGCAGCCACCCACAGAGGAAATATTTGAAAGACAGAGTTCATGATGGCCCTGAAAAGCCAGCAGTACATCACTTACCAAGAAAGAAGATATGAGTACTCACAATAGGCATACCCTAATGTAACTAAGCAGGAAAGATCCGTTCACATATAATCACTGTTGAAAACAGATGTACATTTCATACTTCCAATAGGATTTGATAAAGTCATAGCTATAGAACAAAATGCAGGTTAGACAAAGCATTGAAGGAGTTACCAAGTTTCCAATGAATAGAGCTTCATGATCTAACTGATTAAACCCAATGAAATACAGGAAGGTAAAATAACCACCATTTTCATTAAATGCTCTGAATTAGTTAAGTTACATCTGCTCTTTTGGACATACAAGCTAAGGAAGCACTAGAATGGCAACACCTAGTTTCCATCTGTCTGACTTTGTTTTCAAGAAAAATCAAATGCCATACATCACAGGGGACAGAACTAAAAGACATAAGCTAGAAAGGTGACATTAAGCAGGCTGTGTGCTCACTGGACCCCATTCACAATCTCAGAAGTAGCTGGATGCATTTGGTAAAAAGCGATTGACATTTATGTTTTCCTCAGTAGACCTAATTAGGTCTGACATACATCCATTCACACTCAAATAGGCACAGAAACCTTCAAGGCTGTTTTCCAATTATTTCCACCTAGACTGCCTCATTCTAAAAGGACTGGGTATCTCAACCTTCAAAAGATGCTACAGGTGCTGCTCACACATCTTCTCGCAGCACGCAAACCTCTAACAAGAAAAATACTTATTATTTAAAACTCATGGCTTTCAATACAGGAAAATTGTTTTTCCTACTCTCAGCCTCTTGAATCCCATTTTTATCTGTGATTGACAGAATTTTATTGACACAAATGGTACAAGTACCGTTCTAGTACAGTAAAGTTTTAAAGGCCCTGAAAGCCAGTCCTGTTCATAACAGCATTATTAATGTAATAACATTAATAGCCATCTGAAAAGAGTAAAAGGTGCTAAAGGATGGAAAAGTAAATTTTTACACATGGAAGACATTCAGATAATACAACTTCCCCAAAGAGGCTAAGAAAGATTAAAGTTAAGATAAAGGTCACTTGAAAAGACACATTGTATTTAGCACTGTATCACAGGGAGGCAGTAGAATCCCCAACTCAAAAGAGCCTCCTCTCTTTGCTTTTCTCATGAAAACAGCTTTTTAGCTGCTGGCTCTTTTGGCTGCCAGTCTTGTAAGCTATACATCTGCACAAGCTCTGGTTACCTCAACGTTGAGTGGGACCCCAGGAAAGTGCTCCATTCAGCCATGGGGGTTTCTCTGTACAAGGTGAGACCTCAGAGTGTTCCAGGCTTGAACAGCATTTTGTCATCTACCTCCTCTACCACAGATGTCCTGCGAGGACTTCAGGATGCTAAAACAATACAGGAATAATACATGCCGAGTTCAGCCTTCTACTTAAACCTAAACTTCAGAAGTATAAAGCTGCATATAAATGCATTCCTAATTTAGACTCTTCTGTGTCATACTTAGAGACGCTTACTCTGCCTCTGAGAAGTACCATGGTATTCTCACACTGTTCTGCACCGCCTTATTCTGCAACTCCAACATCATTTTAGGGTTTGGTGCCAATGCTAGCAAATTTCAACCCTTAAACTCATTCAGTTCATGTTTCCTCTCTCACAGGAGACTGGCTATTTACTTCTGTTCTCTAAGGAAGCTCATAGCATGAATGACAAAATGTCATGAATAATTAGGAAAACTAGTTTTATGCCTCTAAAGAACAAAATGTTGTCTTTGTCCTCTGAGGCAGGGCGTTGTCTTCTCTAAACAAAAAGAATGGCTTTTGGCATCCATTAAGTAAATTCAAGCCAGCATATCATTTAGAAAGAACCTGTATTTATTCCTGCATCTTGCTACAATTCTTTCCTCTGTTTTAGGACATCACCTTCTGCACCCTCTACAGTCACGGTCTACTGTGAGTGCCAGCAGAATAACTCCTAGATTCAAACCCCTTATTCCCTTCCCTAGGGAAATCACCCACATTTTTTGCTGCTCCAGACTATTCAGCAATTTATGATATAGCAGTCCAGAAAATACTCTTCCCCAGCCTCCTCCTCTGCTTCCTTACCATTGCAATGTATTTTATTTCTATGAAACAGTTATTAACTACCAAGCACTGGAATTGGACGTGCGTATTCAGGACCATCAAAATAATACAAGCACAGCTGCTTCTTGATGCAATATATCAGGGAAAACATCTCAGTGCCGTACCCTTTTCCTAAGTGCTACAGTCTTCTAGGTTAGTAGCTCAAGCTTCAAGTATAAAGCAACTAACACCCCCCCCCCCCCCCCCCAATTAAAAACTACCCACAGGTATATCACAAGAATTCCATTTGTTTCCAAGCCCCAGCTTGTGTGCCAAGATGTGTTGCGGAGCCACTGGTCTGCTGCACGCCACCCTTGAAGTGCTGATATGTTTTGACAATGCTGCAACCGATTCTGATTTGTAAAGCTGAAGAGAGAGTGGATACTGACCTCAGCCATCTGCCAGTGCAGCAGTTGCACACAGATTCCGTAACTGATGTACCTCAAATCACCAGGTATCATGTAATTTGATGCATACTTTCTCACTGGAAATAATAATGACTGTATAAATTACACTGGCAACAGGCTTTGTTGCTATAGTGACATGCACGACAATTAAAGGAATTAATTCTGTCAGTATAATATAGGGTAAACAATAGAGAAACTTTGTAGATGCATTCTCTTCCTGATTTTTACTCTCAGAAACACATACTCTGAGTTGGGGGGACAGGGGGAGAGAGATAGGAGCTATTTTCTGAAAAGAAGCTTCTTGAAAATCTAAATTCGCTTTTGGACATCAGGAAAAAGCAGATTCTAGAAACTCCTGTAACAGACTCTGGGAGACACTTATTAATACAAAAGATCACCTGTAAAAACTAATGGAATAAGAGGACTTGTAAGTGTAACCGCTATGAAACCTCTAGAAACTAAAATGACAATTAGCAGCAGTATGGAAACTGCTGAAACCAGATCACATTCCTCTGTCTGGCAAATTCACAGCAATTGCTACACACAGTTTTCACTCCTTATTTCAGAGTTTATGGACCTTCATTCCTCACACCCCTTTTCCCATACTTGTGCACTTCCAATGTCAGCTGTGATTTTGCTAAAAATCATGTATGGATAAGTATCATTACTGCAAAAGAAAGCATCAGTAAGTTACAGAATGTAAACTTCAAACCACAAGACTAAGTCCTGCTTGTCTGAAACGCCCAATTGAATCTAGCACAATTACCTGAGTAAGTCTGCAGAAATGGCCTGTCCTTCATTGCCTCTACATATATGATATATATATGTGCAAATATATATATGTGCACATTGCAGTCTCCTATGCTTTCGTACATCTAGTCCTTTCCTCTGCCCCTAAGTAGAATCAGGTCTCTACATAATTCCTCTTCATCTACCCTTGACAAAGGAAAGGGTAGATGAAGTGACAGGGACTACATCATCTTCTCAAAAAATGTATTCCAGTGCTTTCTCCTGCTATCTATACTTTTTTCCCCTTAATATCTAACTTGAGCCGCCTTTGCTGCAGTTGAAATTCATTTCTTAACCAGCTGCAACAGAACCAGTGCCTGTTTCCAAGATCTGTTACATATGCTCTTGGGGAAGCTATGAATGGGACAATTCTTTTGTACAGATAGACTATCAGCTGCAAAGGGTCTTCCACTGAACAGAACAGCAGGCTTTCCTTCCTAAATGCTCCTCTTTTGATAGGCTCCTCCACTTGAGGAAAGTAACAAAATTCTTTTTACCTACTGATTCTGTCACAAGATGTGTACTTTCCATATGTATTTCCCATTGGGAGAAGAGAAGAAAAGAGAAGAGTAAACAACAAAGGATCAGACTACAAAATTTATAAACTCTCACAAAACCACTAGCTCTTCCTCCGCATTCCTAAATTTAGATTTCCTCTCTGCTGTTCTAATTTACATTATTTGGGCTGTACAACTGCATTATTTCAGACTTCAGTCCCTTTGTTAGTACTCTGATGCCTTACATTTATTCAGTTCCAACTCTGTTCTCAAAGGAAACTGGCTATTTATTTCAGCAAATGTATTCAGCAAATATAAATCTGGGTGAGAAACAGAATAGTTGGGTATAATGTTGTGTAAGCTCAGCGTAACTATTCACTCTGCTGCCTGAATTTAAGCCTTTTCTTCCTTGTGGGATTCACAATTATAATATTTATTGATAAATAAGGATAGAATCCATGGAAATAATTTTAAAGCTTTTGATAGCACACAGTACCCAGCACTAAATTCAGCACACTGTGTAGTATATTCTTACTGTAGTGTTCTTCTTGCTGCCTAGGAGCCACAACCAAGCACTACAGGGTTTGTTTGGTTTGTTTTGCTTTATTTTATTTTAAAACCATACAACAAAACATAAGGAGGAAGTAGAGTCCTCTGAACTTCTGAACCACATTGCAAGAGGTCTGAAATCGGCTTCCCATTCTCAAAGCCCTCCTTTGCAACATAAGACGATCCACTTGACACTCTGTACTGCAGTACCCTGCAGATACCAATTCCTTTCTTTTCCCACAATCTGTCCTGTCTACTTAAATAGTAAGGAAAAGTAGTGTCTCATGTGATAGGCTCAATGTTGTAGATTTATGGATTCAGAGGCCAGAACAGATCACAGTGACAATCTAATTTCGCCTCTTGTATAAAGGATAGCCTGAAATTCATTCTTGTTTCAAGTTAAGTATGACTTGCAACTGCTTTACACTGATGAAGAACCCACCTTTCTCTAGGTACAGGGTTCAAATGGCTGGTTATTCTTCCATATGTTAAAAAAACCTGTACCTAATTCCAGTATGAATTTGTCTGTCTCCTATATCCAACCTCTGGGTCTTGTTATGCCTTTGTCTGCTTGATAAAACATCACTACTCCAATACCAATAATAAACTACACTATGTGTTATCTAAACAGCATTCCTCCTTAACAGCACCCCTAGGACAGCTCTGACACTACCTTACTGGAGCTAGCTGACACTTAAAGCTTTTGGCAACAAGTATGCAATAAAACATCTGTTGTGACACCCCTTCTAAGCACCCTCTCTCCCACACCATATGGCCATCTCCACTGAGTGGTACTGCAAGGCCACAACCCAGCTCTCATCACTCCCCATCCTCCCCAGGGAAGGCAGACACTGACTGATAATTGCACACAAACTTCACACTCCATCAGCAGGAAAAACAGCCTGCTGCAGTGAAAGGAGATGCGCAGAGCACGTCCACGTTACAACACACGCTACCCATGTCATCGCTGCCAGAAAACCCTCCTTGTGGAAGTGCAGCATACTCTCAGATAAGGGATCTATTTCCAGAACTGCTGTTGCTGCTCCTCCTCAATGCTCTGCTTGTCACAGTCAAATCAGCTGTTAAATATAAAAGCAAATAAATCCCACACATACATACAAGATTTCATTGACATACTAGTGCCCTTCTGCTACAGAAGCAGAAGACTACTCGCCTTTCATATATGCCTTCATTGCTTACATAATTGTGAATTATATTTGTGGGCAGAAAAAGAAGAAAAAAAAATATACAGGCAGCATTCTGCCTCTCTTGACAGCCTCTGCTGTGCCTCCAAACAGGTCCACAGACACCCTTTACTGACACTGTCAGAGAAGTCAAAGCCTTTCTACATGATGAAATCTTGAGACCCCAGTACTTTGTAGCATCAATGTATTTTCCTTTTGCTGCAGAACTAACTTCTTGGTGTCAGACACACAGACAACTTTTAGCACTAGAGCCACTCAACAATTTGGTCAAAAGTGTATATATAAATATCATGGAATGCCACCCTTATTGCTGTGCTGCCCAGGAACAGTGTTGACTGGATAATTATGAGGAAAGCATAGATGGAAAAAGAGGGGCTAAAGTAAAAGAAAAAAAAAAACAAACCTAAAACAAAGCAGAATCCATACCAGCAATCACAAGTACAAAATAAATTAATTGTGAGGGGACAGGTTCTGCTCCTACTGAATTCACTGGCTGGCTTCCCATTTATTTCAATTGGACTGATAAACACTTGCATCCCTTCAGCTTCTGTCCTGCCAGAAAGAAAGGCTGGCAGACCATCCATCAACGTGAGCTACAAAGAATCAGCACCAGCGCTGACAAAATTCAACTGCCATTCAAAATAAAATTCAAAGCTAGGAAATGACAGGAAAAGCCTTCCAGCAGCTTCAGCTGCAATTGGATGTACAGCAAGGGCTTTAATTTAAAAGCAATCCAAGAGCTACAGTGTGTACTCTGTGTGTAAAATTTAACTGAATGTTCCTGTAGCACCTTCAAATTCTCAATTCTCTTTTTAATTATGCAAAGGCAGTACCACACAAACACTGTTAATCATATTCCTCGTGTTTAAGGTCAGAGTCGGATGGAAAGGAAAACCTGTTTCCATAAATTACTTATATGTAACCTAGCACAGCTATAAATTACAGACAGATGCAAGCCAAAAACGCTTACAAACCAGTTATCCTTTGCTGTGATCAGGTACAGTCACTTGGGTGGAGAAGACAACTGGCAGTCCTTTTCAATTCTGAAATTATTTGGCAATAGATTAGATTAGTTAATCTTGCTGGACACACTGCAAATTTCCCTCTCTCTGAAAGGATGGGAAATGTTCTTTTAACATACCAAAAACCAAGTGTATACATCAGAGGCCTCTCCTATTGATTTACTGTATTTTGCACTGGTAAGCTCTGCTACTGGCTTGTTGCACTGGTTGGTTGGTTGTGGGTTGTTTTTTGGTTTGGGGTGTGTTCCCCCTCCTCCCCTTTTATCCACATTTTTCAACACCAGGGCATTGAGACCGACATTACTGTCATTATGTCACATCGAAATAAACCTTTTAAATTTCTAGCTAGCAATTTCCCTGGACAAAGCACTAATTAACAGGACTCTTCTTTAAGGTCCTAATACCTTAGGTTACATCCAAACCTAAAACTCACCAGAGGCAAAAGCTGCCATGAGCTGATTTATGAAGGGAAATCTGCAACCCCTTCTACTTGTTTCCAGGTGGTTTGTTTGCTTGGAGTTATTTTTAGTTTATTTAGGGTTCATTTTTCCTTTTTGAGACTTTGATTTTAGGTTTTACTCTTGATACTGCTATTTTCCACATAGATTAAGCTTTGATTAATGTCTCAGAATGTTCAAATGTAAAGCAAATCCACAAGTATGCCTGGGATCTGTTACTCTGGATTCTGAAAAATCTTAAAGCTCTTTAAGCTACGTTTTCTCCTGTGTAAATGAAGTGCTTCGTTTCTTTACCTCTTATTCAATTTCTCCATAAATCAGAGTTGGACGAGCTTTACAAAGTGGAAAAAAAAAGTAAGTCTCTTCAGTTTGCCACTTCCAGAAAGTGAGACTAGCTTTCATATATATGTATACACAGAGATTTGAGATATAACATCATGTTAAAGCTGTTGTGAAACTGCTAAAATATCTTAAGAGCTTACCACAGACATATACGCAGTAAACAAAACTAACACCTGAAAGTCCAGTATTTTCCTTCACTTCTTATACCTTCTAAGATTAATATTGTGCTCTTTAGCAAGTTTAAACAGTTTCCAGCTGTCCTGCACACATTTAAGTGGATCCAACCAACATGAACATTTTGGTATCTGGAATAAGTGTGTTTCCCACTTCCTTAACTGATGTTAAATCACAGGAGGAAAATACAAGCCAAAGAAACAGAGGCTACAGGGGACCAGGTGATGTACCTCCTAGCTTCAAGGCTCAACCTGCTCCACCTAAATGACTCTTCATACAACTCTGTGTATTCAGTGTAAGCAAGCTGCTCCTAAAGCCTCAACTGAGAGAAAATAACAAGACGCTCCAACAGGAATTTATAAGAGCACTGTACTATCTGTGCAAGCAATAATGACTGGAAGTTTTTGTCTCAGAAGCTCCAGTGACATCATTATTGCTCTTATACTCTTGGGGGGGGGGGGGGAGATTGTTTTTTTTCTTTGGGTTTGGGGGTGTTTGATCATTTTTTAAGATCACTTCAGTCCCCTCCACCACTATATTCCCATCCAGAGAGTCAGTTATGTCTTACTAGTGACTGCAAGATAAGCAACCATTGTTGCACTGACAGGGCACAAGACAAGAATCCACCATTCACACAAACAGCAACTGGCTTTGATGTCAACTTATTTCAAAAGGGAGTTCTGTGTGGGCATACAAAAATAAGTAAATGTATTTTCATGTCCTATTAGCTCAAACTGCTGCACCATTTCAAATAATACATCTCCATAAAGTAGTAAAAACCACCTCACAACATCAAGAACTCCAAAAGCTTTCAGTGTGTAAACGCAAGGATCTAACAGAAATGGGTGAGGTTAATAATGATTATGTTTGCTAACTGCCCCCTGTAATACTTGATTCATAAGTGCACCTGTAAGTAATCTATGCAATAATGCTCACAGAACGATTATTGACCTAGCACAGAGATTAGCAAGCAGCAGGGTCCAAGACGGAATATTTACAGCTACTTCAAAAACAGGCTAAGGCATCCCAGGTAACATAACTAAATGATTGGTGTTACTACTTATTTGAAATGAAGAGCAGGAGCAGGTCAGCCACATTCATGTAAAAAAAAAGGCACTGTAAATGCATTTCAATTTCAAAGACAATAATGGCATAATAGCCATACGGAAGTGCTTGCTCACTTCATTGAGGAACTCCTGAAGTAGTCTTAAGAACTGATACCCCTGCTAACATTTTTCAAATTAAAGGACATGGAACTGTTGGAACAAGTCCAGAGAAGGGCCACGAGGGTGATCAGGGGACTGGAGCACCTCCCGTATGAAGACAGGCTGAGAAAGTTGGGGCTGTTCAGCCTGGAGAAGAGAAGGCTGCGTGGAGACCTCAGAGCAGCCTTCCAGTATCTGAAGGGGGCCTATAGGGATGCTGGAGAGGGACTCTTCATTAGAGACTCTAGTGACAGGACAAGGGATAACGGATTAAAACTTAAACAGGGGAAGTTTAGGTTGGATATAAGAAGGAAATTCTTTCCTGTTAGGGTCGTGAGGCACTGGAATGGGTTGCCCAGGGAGGTTGTGAATGCTCCATCCCTGGCAGTGTTCAAGGCCAGGTTGGACGAGGCCTTAGGTGATATGATTTAGTGTGAGGTGTCCCTGCCCATGGCAGGGGGGTTGGAACTAGGTGATCTTAAGGTCCTTTCCAACCCTAACGATTCTATGATTCTAACTTTGGTGAACTCAATCACAGCTTTTGAGCGACCTAATTCACCCAAAAACTTGACTGGTCTGACACAACAGCAACAGCACAAAACCTGTAAAATTACAGAGCTATCCAATGGTCTGGGACTGCACCCACTTCCATTCGCCTTTAATGCTTAACAGCTACAAAGGCCACGAGGTTTGTTTCCTAACCCTATGACTGTCCGGATCTTACCACAGAATTCTGGGTATTAGACAACAAGATAATGCATCACAGAGACCACGCAGAGCTCTAGTGAAGGGGGATTTAGGTGGTTTTTGGCATTTCTACCAGGCTGGAGGTCATTCAGTGAGTAGCAAACATGTCACCATTTTACAAATAATTTTCAATCCTTAGTGTTAGAAGAAAGAGAACATTAAGGAAGAACTTCAAGCCCCAAGCATTTAAAAAGGAATATGGCGATATAATCCTCTCCGAGATAACCTGCTTACAGTCAGTAACACTGCCAGCAACACTGCCAGCAAAAGACATATAGTAAAGCAAGAGACAATCAAGCCTGCAGAATGATGGAAGATCATTCACAACATATTGTTACTTCCTCTTGTTCTCTTCGCTTTAAATTCAATGCAGAATTTTATAGTCCCCTTGCACAAAGGAACAGCTATATATTTCCACATAATTCTGAAGTCTTTTGTCCTATTTGTTGTGGCATTGTCTCACATGACATATAGATGACCTTGCTTCAGGGGGATGAAGCTACACACCCTCTTCTCAGCAGACTGAGTCTTAAATCACTAGCTCTTGATGCAGCACAGTTCAGGAGTGCATTTGGTCACAGGACTCAGGCAGAGAAGAATAGTGACTGGCAGAACCAACTCTCACTGGTAGCACAGGCTCCCTGTCAGTCATAGGAAGCTCAGCTCCAACAAACCCTCTGCAAGGCACAGAAGAGACCAGAAGGACCAGATTTGCTGGTTCTTTGTAGTCCCTCCACCTCAACAAGACAAGACATAACACTCATACTGAGAGCTGCTGGATTATAAACTGAGGAAGACATCCTCCTTCTGCATCACTCCACTTGATAAAACCAATCATGAGCTGCACTTTAAGGACTGTGCAAGGCAAAGAATTATTAAACACATCTGGAGATACGTGAGAATCCAGGCCATGTTATGGCACACAATGTAAAACGTTGCTGTGAGAAAACACAGCTTAGTAAACCAGCACTCTGCCCTTCTGAAAGTCTTAAGTGGTATTCCAGGGCAACTTTATTAGAGAATGCTACAGAACTTACACTGTTAATCAGACACAAGCATCACAAGCATAGCATACTCAGCTCCTAAAGTTCACAGTATTAAAATAATAAATTAGAAACACTTGTATCTCTGCAGAAATGCCTGCAGCACAGTCTGAGACAATCAGCAGGAGGCAATGAGTGCAAAAAAAAGGGTATAAACAGCAGGAGGTTAATGTCTAGCCTATAGCAGGATACCCCAGAAGAAACAAAGCTACTCTTGTCATGATTCACAGGCCCATAGTGTGGTATCATTATGAGCCTTCTAAAATAGCTGTTTCAGAGCTTCACCCTATGAAGCTTCTGCCTGACCCTTTCACAGCAGCATACAGGACTTCAGGGTGAACCCCTGTGAGACTTTTTAACAGTTTCATTTCATGAGAAAATAAGAATATATGTTTCAGTATGCAATACTCAGAGCTTAACCCCACTTCAACTTCTATCTTCTTACCCATTCTAAACTACATTAGGCAAATCAACACAGTTCTGAAGCCCACAGCACAGTGCTCCGACTGTTGCGCAGTGATTTTCAACTATGCTCCAGCTGGCTGACTGAATAACATTCAATGTCCCTGAGCACATTAGTTAGCACAGCAGTTCTCAAATATCTACTGCCTGGACTTCAATCAGGTGCAATATAGGGAAACGTGCAATCTAAATAAGAACGAGCCCTAACTACACTGACTAAAATTACCAAAACGCATGTGGACCTGAAATTATAATTCAGGTACCTAATATTAGGTTCCAAACCTATGTTTTATTCTTTTCCATATAAATATCAGCACCACTTCTGAACACCTTCAAAAAGAAATATAAAATAACTAATAACCTCCAAACATAGCTGACAAATCTTTCCCATTCTCCTCACCATAAGGTGCCACCGTGTTTGCACATACGGTGGGGATGCTTTAGAAAGCATCCAGAAACATAATATACGTTGCTAATGTACATTTATGCTATTGAAGGCAAGGAAACAAGGCCTGTAGTACTCCAATGTCCTCACTAGAGTTTATTTTGAAACCTCACATCAAGCCTCTAAGGAGCATCATGTTCTATACAAATAAGCTTTGTATTATTTGGACATTTACATACATATCCCACTGAAGCAAACAAATGAAGGAACTACTGATAATTCCTCACAAAGAATTTGGGAGCCTCATTTCACCCACTCAACTCTGAAAACCGTATTTCTGAGTTCCCCAAGTAGGATACCAGATTTTAAACTATGAAATTGCAAAATAAACCTGCTTAGCCTTGCAGACTTTGAGCAGGCTAAACCAATCAGAAATGCTGGTAATGAATGTCTGTAACGACAAGGATCCTGATGCAGTACCACTTGGCATTTCAGAGTCACACTATCCTGTGTAACCAAGTCAACTTGTACTTGTAGCAGCCATTTTTTCAGATGAAGCAGGCTTCCTGACACTCAGCTGAAGCCTCTGGTCTGAGAAGCCTGCGAGTCATTTGAAAACTGTGAAAAAGCACCCAAATCTTCACCTCCAATCAGACATAACCAAAGGGGGGGGGGGGGGGGGAGGGCAACCCAAACAACAACTGGTGGAAACTGGGGATGTGCAGTAACCCTAACATCATACAAATGCCTATCAAAAGCAAATGGCTTAGAATATAAATAGTGATGCCGGCTCTTACCCAGGGATAAACTCTTAAGGTACATTTTTTTGTCTCGCCTTACTATATACTTAATAAGTAATTAGTCCTCATTTCATACAAGAGCACATCATGCTGCAATAAGTCAAACCTCACCTATGATTATCTCACCCCCGTGCTCATCCCTTCTTTCTACCCAAAGCAATGATGCATCTCAAAATACACACAGTCAAATATACATTTCTGGCTCTGAACACATCCTGAAAAAAATTTAAAAAATTAGAGCAAAATGCAATTAAGAAAACATATATATATATATATATATACAGGAAAGAGTTTAAACATGTTCTTAGACTGCTGGCTGTAAAAAAATATTGAACTGTTAAAAGCATACATTCTGTTATAACTCTTCCCTTCCTCCAGATCTTGCTAGTGAATAAAGAACACAGACCTCACCATGGCAGCTTAAGTTGCAGTGACAGAACAGAGCAGAAAAGAGCAGCGCAAGTCAGATTTCAGCCACTATGCCAAAATGTTTTCTTACACAGCTTTAAAGTCACATTATAGAAAGATAGAAATATTTACTGTTTATAATGGTATAACTGAATAGCAAATCAGGTCATACTGAAGTAGATACTGCAATGACATAGGGAATAAGAGGTACCTATTCCAAACAGTGTACAAGCTACTAAAATCATAGAATGGTTTGGGTTGGAAAGGGCCTTAAAGCTCATCCAGTTCCAACCCCCTGCCACAGGCAGGGACACGTTCCACTAACAGCAGGTTGCTCCAAGCCCCATTCAACCTGGCCTTGAACACTGCCAGGGATGGGGCAGCCACAGCTTCCCCTGTGCCAGGGCCTCACCACAGATTAACAACTTTTTTCCTAATACCTAATCTCAATCTCCCCTCTGTCAATTTAAAGCCATTGCCCCTTGTCCTGTCCCTACAGGCCCTTGTCCAAAGCCCCTCTCCAGGTTTCTTGTAGCCCCTTTAGGCACTGGAGCAGCTCTAAGGTCTCCCCTTAAGGAGCCTTCTCTTCTCCAGGCTGAACCAGCCCAGCTCTCTCAGCCTGGCTCCAGAGCAGAGCTGCTCCGGCCCTCACAGCATTTCCGTGGCCTCCTCTAGACTAGCTCCAGCAGCTCCACGTCCCTCTTGTGTTGTTGCCCCAAAGCTGCAGTATGGGTCTCATGAGAGCAGAGGGTGAAAATCCCCTCCCTCGACCTCCTGGTCATGCTCCTTTTGATGCAGCCCAGCACACGGGTAGGGGGTGGGTGTTCTGGGCTCAAGCGTACAGTGAAGCTGGCTCATGTTGAGCTTCTCCTCAGCCAACACCCCCAAGTCCTCCTCCCCAGGGCTGCTCTCATTCAATCCAGTCTGCACCCAGCCTGTAGTTGTGCTTTAGACTGCCCCGACCCAGGCGCAGGACTTTGCAACAGATGAGTCTGGGTTTACTACAGGTGCTCTGCTCTCAAGAGATAACAAGGCTAATGCTATATATTAGTAACGCTTGCCTCTCAGGCCTCCAAAATAACACACAAAACCAGACCACTCAAGAACAGCTTGGGAAAACCTCAAGAAAAACCCCAAACCAAGCTCTAACGCTTAGCCTTGCAGAACTGAAGAGGCAAGCAGGGAGGAGCGCTCAGGCAGGAGCCTCTGCGGGCAGGGCAAAACCTCGCACGCCAAAAGCACACCAAGCACCGAGGGCTCCTTGCCGAGGGATACGCTTCACTGACAGCACCAGAAACCTACGGCGAGCTCACTAAAAGTACCGATTAAACCCAAAGGGGGTGAAATTTCAAACACCAGTTTGAAGCAAGAGGGGGTTAAATGATCACAAATCGGTGGATGAAACACAAACCGACTGAGGCGCGGCAGACTCGGGCCCGGCCCGGAGGGCGGCCCCTTACGGAGAGCCAGCGGCTGCGCAAGCACAACGCTACACCGCTTGGACCGGAGCGTTCCAAACCTAGCACGCACAGGCGACAGGGGAGGGCGTCTTTGCATCTCGGCAGCGTCACCGGCTGCCCCCAGCGCAGCGCTGGAGCCGCCCCGCCTCACTCCGCCCTCCCCTTCCTTTCCCCCCCCCCCCGTCCCCTCACGGCGGGCGGGTGGCGGTGCGCGGTACCGTACCGGCGGGCAGGAGGCAGTCCAGCGGCGCGAGCGCGCGCTCCATGTCCGCCCAGCCGGCGGCGGGGGAGAGCCCTGAGCCAGCGCGGCGGGAACGGGGGAGATGAGGGACACACAGAGCCAGGCGGGAGGGAGGGACCAGCGGTGCTGCCGGCCCTTCTTCCCTAAGGAACTGCTCCTCCCATCGGGCACCTGCACCCGCGCGCCCGGGGCGGTGCGTCTGACCCGGCGGGAAGAGGGGGTGTGGAGGTGAAAGGCAAGACGAGAGAATCGATCGCCGTCGCCATCCGTTGCTCGGCGATGGATTCAGCGGCGGGAAGGCGGGGCAGGGGGAGCGGTTGAGCGGCGGCTGCCGCCGGGGCCTGTGCTGAGGGGGAGCGGGCGGGTCAGGGGCAGTGCGGGCACCGAGGGGCGGGAGAGGTGCGGCCGTGCACTCCCGTCCCAGTGCGGGCCTTCCCCTCTGCGTCCTGGGGCTGCGGTTCCCGCCGCCCTTCCGTGACGCTTCCGGCACCGGAGCAATGCCGGCTCGCTACGGCGGCGTTTAGGAGGACGGTGGCGTGCTCGTTTTTTCGCCTTCTGAAAGCGCGGCCGCGTTGATTTCCTTTTCATTGAGCATTTAGAGCGCGGAGGGGTCACTTATGGCGGAGCGATGGGCACCATCAATAAAAATACCTGCATGTCACTGTCGGGACTGGAAGTGTTCTGCTTTGAGAGCCGGTGACGGACGGTTCGCTCAGTACCAAAGTGGTTGATAGCTCTCGGTCCGCTGAAACTGAAACCAAAACAAGCGTACCCAGCGCGGTTCCCCAGCCCGCAGTGCGCGGAGCTCGCCCCGCACCGCCACCGCAGGCTGCTGCCCGGCCCGGCACCACAGCAGAGGGCAGCAGAGCCCGCGGCTCCGGTCCCCCCGCGGCGCGGCGCCGAGCGGGTGCTTCGCAGAGGCACCCTGGGGTGGGACAAGGCGGGAGGGTGAGGTCTCGGTTTGGAGGTGTTTGGAAGATGAGGTTGTGATATGAAAAGGACCCGCGGGTGCTGACTGTCAGAGCTGAGCATGAGCAGCTTGTGTCCAGGCTGCCAAGAAGCCAACAGCACCCTGGTCTGTATCAGCAGTCGTGTGGCCTGCAGGGCCAGGGCAGTGATTGTCCTGTGCTGGGCACCGGTGAGGCCGCACCTCGAATCCTGTGCTCAGTTCTGGGTCCCTCACTACAAGAGAGACATTGAGGTGCTGGAGCGGGGCCAGAGAAGGGCAACGGAGCTGCTGCAGGGCCTGGAGCACAAGTGTGATGGGGAATGGCTGAGGGACCTGGAGGGTTTAGTCTGGAGAAGAGAAGGCTCAGGGGGGACCTTACCATTCTCTACAGCTGCCTGACAGAAGGATGCAGCCAGGAGGAGGCTGGTCTGTGCTCCCAAGTGATGAGTGACAGGACAAAAGGAAACGGCCTCAACCTGCAGTAGGGAAAGTTTAGACTAGGATATTAGGAGAAATGTCTTCCCCAAAGGGTGCTCAGGCATTGGAACAGCCTGCCCAGGGAAGTGGTGGAATCACTGTCCCTGGAAGTGTTCAAAAAAGATGTAGATGAGGCTTTTAGTGATCTGGTTTAGTGCTGGATTTGGCAGTGCTGGGGGACCAGCTGAACTCAATCTCCAAGGTCTTTTCCAACCCAGTTGACTCTACAGTTCTGTGGTAGTTGATATTTCCAGTCAGCTGGGAGGGAAGAGGGGCCAACATGTCAGCCTGCTACTCTGTCCACACTCAGGGATTCATACTCAGATCAACAGAATTTAAGTGACTCCAGTGTGGGGTTAGGATGGGCCATGTTTGTCCTGCATGATACCAAAAGTCTATAGTGGCTGCAGGTGTGTCTTGGGTCTGAATGGTGCAAGCACTAGGCCTCTGCTTTGGCCCTCTTGGATAAGGTGTCTTGCTACATATAAGAGATTGTACTCTAAAAGCAGCTTTGGTCTACAAAGACTGACAAATTCAGAAGCATTGGAAGTGTTCATGTCTTGACAATGAGAGAAATTAGAGGAAAATATATTAAGGACATCAAGAGGTAACTGTCATTTACACTACAGAAATCGAAAGTGGTTTGTTTCACTTTTGTGTCATTTGAAAGTTTTCTTCCCTCTCCACTGAGAACTTTAATTTCAAACACTATTAGGGACTTTGATACCATCCCAGCATCATTCTTTAAGCAGGTTAACCGGCATCAGGAAGCAGCAGCTTGCCCTCCCTCCCAAGAGGCCATAGGGGGACTGCCATGCAGCTGGTTTGTGCTCTCCTCCTCTTAGCTGTCTCCTCTTCCATACTGTCTCTTTTTTTTTTCAGTTTTGCCAGGCACTTTCCTAGTGCTGTGTAAAACTATTAAACCTTCTCCAGGATAGCTTATTTTTCTTCAGTATCTGTCAGTGTCTCTGATTTCCTGGTTTTATTTGTTCTTGGGGAGTACCATCTGGTATAGGTAGTTGCTGATAAGGAGGAGTGGCTTCTTAGGCATGAGAACAGCCATACCCACCCAGAGGGAAGATCCATCCAAGTCAGGGCCCCATTACTGGATAGTGTTCATTTACAAGCCTTCCTCCTCTTTTTTGCTTCTCTTAACATACTGCTTTTTTTTTCCTGTAAATGCAATAATATCCATATCTCTGCTCTCTTCATACCTGACATGATGCTTTTTCCATCTCTGCCAGGCCTGGAGTTCCAGGCAGTCCTTTACCAGCCACAGCTGCAAAAAATTGCACCTTTCTCTGCTAATCACAGCAATGTGTGATTCATCACAACAACAGCATTACAGACAGAAGTCAGTCTTGAGAGAGCAGGCTGGCACTGGTATCCTTTAAATCCTTTCAAGATGCTCAAGGGTCTGCAAGGTACGGCAAACTGCCAGCCCACCCCACAGCTAGGCAAAGGGCAAACAAGTCAGATGTGCTTTCTCTCCCTTATCTCTGGCTTTCTTTCACTGCCCTGTCTCTCAGGTACAAACCTCTCATCCACAGTATAAAGCCCTTTTTAAGAGTCATCTCTACAGGAATAGTTTATGTTGATGCTGAAATGCACTGATCTCTAAGGCAGGGCCTGAAACCATTTAATACTGTTTAGCAGAGCCTAACAAAGGTATCTAGTGGAAGAAGTTTCATAAAGGCAAAGTGAGTAACTACCCAGCCTGGCATACTCTCCAACAATGAGCAGTACGGACACTGATGTACTTCTTTGAAGAAGTACTTTCACCTGCTTTTTGCACTTCTGTGATAGGATATCGGTTGAATTTCCCTGTGAAGAGCTACCATCTAACAAACTAGCAACAGCTTTTTTCCTGTCAAAACAGAGGAAATTCCTCACTAAATATTAGGCCTGTTTTTCCAGGTAGCATATAAGATTCAGAAATATTTCTTTTCCTCTAGCTGGACCTCAAACCAAACCCCTGTTCTTTTCCTCTGCATGTATATGTCTACATCACTTTGCAAGGTCTGCAGAAGAACATACAGGGAGGCTATTCAAGAAAGACATCCCAAGAGCACTGATCTTGTGCTTTGATTACTGCTGTCTCCTCTGATTAGCTAAAAGGAGGGCAGGTGACCTCAACCCTAAGTAAGAAAATAAACAGGCAAGCAGATGTAGCTCCTGAGTGACAGATGAGGCTGTCTGACAGAGCAGGTTCCTGAATGATTTGCAGGAAAGGCTGAGGGAGTGTTCAGACGTTTTAACCTCCTCTGGTAACCAGCCACCCAGTCATGCCTCTCACCTGATAATATTCACCATTAATTTTGCACAGACTTGATGACTGGCCTGTGTATGCAGAAACTGCCATTTACATATTTTATATATATTTATATATGTAAAAATTATTCTTATCAGATTCCAGATAGCTTCCTCTTCTTTAGGAAAACTATTCAGAGAAGCAGTCATTCATACAGAAGCAGCTTCTATAGAGCATAGTTATGACTTGACTAGCACTGCACTTCAGCATGACTAAAACTGATCAGATGGGAAGAGTTGAAGGGTTATTAGCAGGGCAGCAGCTTTTATTTACTCAGAACATCTTCTGAGACTTGGCAAGGAAAGAAGAGGGAAGTCAGCATGAATTGCAAGGGGATTTAAATGGGATTTATACAACAGGGCTAAAGCCTGCAGGGTCTGCTGTGTTTCCCTAGGATGATCAATAGTCAGGTAAACAGCTGAGGCTAATTTATAGTACCATTAGTTGCTTTTAGAACTTTTTTCCTTCTTTGAAATCGCCCAATCTAGTTGGGACTGCAAGGTCTAGAGGTATTTAAGGATGTTGTCCAACAAAATGATAGGACCTGTCTCTAGAATTCACAGCATAATGTCCCTTCCCTAGACCAAAGACAAATTGGTCTGGTAATGCCAGACATCATCATCTAATGGTTTATTTTTTGTCCATTCCCTTTTGCCATCCTTCACCCAGAACAGGAGTCCTGTCTCTCTACTTGACTGAAAAGTACTTTTGGTACTGTTAAAAAACTATGGCAGATCTCAGTAACTGGGAACGTGTATCTGAAGCCTTTTGACTGGAAAGTAGGTAGACTCAAAATTACCCAAGTACCTTCAGAGGTCCCTCTTGGTGACTTCTGAAACAAGCTGCTTGTAAAGTATGGGTATTTGTTCCTCCTGCTATTCCAATTTTATTGCTAAACTAGAACAGTCTGTATAGGACTGGCAGTCAGGTTTCGTGCAGTGTATATATGTGAAGAATATTTTCTCCTTCTCTCCACAGGCTAACTTTATATTAAAATGAACCAGTGTTAAAAGTAACGGGTTGGGATGGTTCATTCTGGTACCTATTCCAGTATTTGTGCAGAATAATAAGGTTAGGAACGTTTAGCTAGCTCAGCTATCTGCCTGAATATCCCTAAGTACTTTATAATTGAAAAAAATGCAGGCATCAGTGGATAAATGGGATGCTTTATTATAGACATTATATCCTTGCAATTCCCCTGTGCCAACAGTTCAAGTCCCCATAACCTCCTTAAAACCCAACCACCAATTTGAAAGGTACAATCATTCAGGGAAGAAAAAAAAGACAAACAAACAAAAAACCTACACACAGTCAGCACTATATGCAGGCAGACAGAATCTAACACACACACTCTTCGAGTCCAGGTCCTGGAACAGTTAATAGAGCCAACTTCACATTTGTTTCAACAAGTCCTGAGGAGATGATAATACATTAAAAGAAAAAAAAAAAGAAAAAGAAAAAATAAGTAGTATTAAGTGCAACCTATTTCTGTAGTGGTGTAGAGCAGACTGGAGATAAACCTTATGGATTGTATCGAGACACACAGTAAAGCAGAAGAAAATGATGGTAGAATAATCCTGTGGCTCACTAGGCAAGACACTGCATTCAGAAGAGCCGAGTTTTAATCCATGCTGTACTACTGACATGGGTAGACAGAATCAAACCACACAGATCTATATCCTCAAGTATGGATCAATTTAGGAACTAACTTATCTTGGAGAGATCTGGTTTGTAGCATTCTACGCCTTTGTTTCCTCATCTGTACAACAGCATCAATGAAGTATACCCATACTTTGAAATCAACCTGAGATCAACAGCCAAATACAAATAAATCTGTATTACTAATGAATGGACAGATGGCATTTGTTTATCAAGCTATTCTATATAAATTGAGAAGATTTATTATGCTAATGAACAATATTCTGTCATGAAGATGAATGCAGGATAAACTTTGGAAAGAGATTGTGTATTGAAGTGATAACTTTTAGAAATAAAGAATTTTTACTTAAGCAGCTGCTATCAACTCACTATGGACAAATTCAAACAGAGATTGTGCAGTCTAATAGCTATGACTGTATTCTTGACTTTGTGGAGTGAGGAGACTATGCAGATGGCAGAGATGCTACACAAGCTGTTTGACCAACCTGGTTAGGAGTTTCTGAGAGGCCTTCACTGTGGTGTCCTGGCAGCACAAGAAGAGTTAAGAAGTAGGAACAATCCCATGAGATGCTGCATTCTGTTCTGCCTGGAAGGATTGTCTTTTTTTGTCTGGAACTCTCATTGTCTTCGCAGTGTGGGACAGCCAGTATGGAGAATCACTCCACATTTTCCTCTCAGGACCACATCTTCAGCACAGTCTAATATAAGTGCATTCCACAGCACCAAAAAAATACATGGATTTTTAGTTCTTGATGTCTCTATCCTGAGCCTTGCTAACTGCGCTATTCCTCAAGCATAGCCCTCTCAGTAGGTGGCACAAGGAGGCAGCATTTGGGAAGTGAATATCGTTTAACTGGATGTGAGAGCAGATGGGATGGCATGGGCTGCTGAGGTGTGAGGAATGCTTTCCTGCATCTCTCGCCATGTCCATATGCCACTGTGTTCTGAGTGAGAGAAAGTAAGTTGCAGTAGCTTTTTACATGGTGGTCTATCAGGTTCTCACCCCTGTCCCAGGGGAATGAAGTGGTCTTGTACAACTGCAGAGGGCAGCCTTTACCTGCAGTCATTTGAGCAAGCAGGGCAGTCAACATGAACCTAAGGTAGTGGAGATCAGAAGGTGAATAGTGTCTCAGGGTAAGAACAGGTCTAGGTCCTGCTCACAAATCACTGGTGTCTTGGCTGAGCTAAGTTTGGCCAAGGCCCATATAACATTCGCTGTGGTGATGACCCCAAGGGTGATGAAAAGTGAAGCTATTGATAGCTGACAGTTACAGTTGTAATGACCTCTGCAAGCCACTGCTCTAACTCATCAAAGTAAAGACAGAAATGTTGAGGCCTGCAAGGACCTAAATCAGTCAGGGATAGTATCACTGTGATGGGAGCCACTTTGAGAAATCTCTGGGATGGAAACGATGGAGGCATGGAGGGCGTGCTTCAGTGTCTTTGTTAGGTTCCATTGAAGTGGCAGCAGCACTGCCTGATGAGCCCTCTAAAAAGCAGCAATAGAGAAAAGATAATGGCTGCTATTCTGTCCCAACAACAAAGCTGCCTGAGCCTGCCCTCAACTCAAATGCTAACTCTGTTACTGCTTGCTAATTCTGTCTTTGGGTCCCAGGTGAAAAGAACGTCCTGCTGGGAGAGAGAGGGGCCCTCATGTTATCTGCTGGAATTGCTACTTGAGGAAAACAAGCTTCTCTCTCGCCCACAACCTTTCCAACTAGTGCATGCAAAGACACTCAGCTAGCTGGAGATGCCTGCCAGTAATGCTTCTTTAACTGAAAGAAAAAATCCGGACAGACCCTATGGAATAACAAAACACCTACAGTGAAGAGCATCATGCAGGGCACAGTACATCATCTCTTCATGTGCATTAGATGCTACTACTTGTGGACATACATACAAATATGCTCATAGATAAATGTATTGCATCTTCTTTTACTTTAGTTGCTTAAGTTAGCTGCAGGCTGACATATGATAGAGTTCGCGTTTAAATCTTCAGAGTAAAACACTTTGAAAGCAAACCTATTAAGGTTAATAGAATGAACTTACAATGCCCATGGTTAAGACGGAGGAGGGAGTGAGACACTTGGTAAATTGTTCACCAAATAGCCTGTCACCTCTCGGTCTGCAGCTGCAGGCCTGCCAATGGATCATTCTATTATCCTTAATGAGCTTAATTTTAAAGTGGTATGCACATCAAATGTAAAATATCGATGTCAGTTTTGTTATCTGTGATCCCGCATCTACCTTAAATACGTTAATAAAGACTATATGCAGTCTAAGAAAGTGCAAAGGCGTTATACATACAGCGTTTGCTTTAAAATGTCTGAAATTTAAACCAAAAAGTGATTCTGTTCATTAAGCTCTCTATGCACAAGACCCCGTACACGATGTACAAATGTGCACAGAAATTTCTAGAAAATGTATTTACAATTGAACAAACCTACCAAGTTGTGGTTTGGTTTTTTTGGAGGGATGGAGGGGAGTATCTACTCCATGAGAAAGCAGAGAGCCAGTTACTTAAGGCTCAAGGTCAGATTTTTGAAGTGCCTAAAATGCAGATTAGCACCTATGAGATTTTTGCTGTAGTTGGTTGCATTCTTCTTTTGGTACTTTGTCACCTTAGAAAATCTGTCTCCTGTGTCTTCAGACAGACTGCCACATCCAGCTGGGCTGCTCATGCATTTGATGAAACATGCAGCAAACCTCTACCTCTGCAGATCCTCTGCTTTTCCTTGCCTGCCCTTTACAAAACTATGTTGACTATGCCACAATACCTGTCACATTTGCCTGACACCATTTCAGATGTTTGAATTCCCTCGGCCATGGCTGAAGTTACTCCCTCCCCAACAGTGCCAAGTCATGCCCAGGCTTCCACTGCAGGAATATTCTATCAGGGACATTACTAATAGGTTTCTCACCATGATATCCAAATACCAATGAGGAAGATGTTTCAAATTGAGATTCAATATGTATCAGCCCAGTCATGGGGGTATAATCACTAAAGATCACTAAAGCACCGTTATTACTCACATTCCAAGGTTCTGCCTATGAACCGTAAAGGACAGACAGGAGATTGACAGCACAGCTGGAAAAAAGGAAGAGATGGGTAAAGCTGCTAGCACAGAGCTCAAGAGAGGTTTCTCTGTATAGCAAAAGTGGCAGTGGAACAGAAGCAGGAAGGGAAAACCAAGATTAATAGCAAGCTTTGGCAGCCTCGCAATAGCAGAAGTACCAAACGATAGTGTAATTCCCGTGAACTTAGTTGTAGGTTGCCGTTAGCACATGTTCATTTGTAAACCAAAGCACTCCTTGTGGAAGCATGACATGTACTTTTGCCTGGCTTGTTAATTTCACCTGTGAAATCTGTTCTGTAGACTGGGATAAATTCACAAACGTAACCAAGGTCTTAAATCAGTATATTTTAGAACACCAATTTGTACTGGCTTAATTAGCACTGGGACATGCTACCTGACAGTTTTTATTTCAACTAGTGCAATTTGGTATTTAGGCAATACCTCTAGCCCAATGCTCCAAAGTATTTAAGCTTTAAAAGGCTTAAAATTAATACTTTACCTGAACATCACTACTGATCAGGATCTCTATACTTTGTGTGTTTCCTTTATTTCTTCTCTTGTTTTAATATTTGTTTCCTCATTCCTTTCTTTTCCTCCTTGTTGCTCCCCTAAGTTTTTATTCCCTTCTGTTGAGTTCTGACCTTGGCTTCCCATGGGTCTTTCTACCTGAAATAATGGAGCAAAATGACTTTAGCAAAGCTGATTAATATTATTTCCTGCCTTGGCAAGAAGAGGAGAAGGGAATACTCTTGCAAATATCACCTACTTAAGATGCTAAGCCAAATAAATCTGTGTTACACTTGAGGCTATACACTGCAAGTGGTGTATCCCAAGAAAAGCTTAACTTCTTTGCAGGGAGGAAGAAATTGCTGACTCTTGCTGAAACTCTTTCCTAAAGATCTTTAATCCGGGATATGACTCCTGGCCCAGCTCAATATCATTTTAATGCAGGCCACAATTACAAAAAGTGCACCCTTTGTGTCCCCTTGCACCCCATTTCCCTCATGTAGTTATACTCAGGCTTTTACTCCATGTCTGTTATTTTAGGGTGTATCTATCACTGGAGCAATGACCTTAAAGCTGTGTTAAAGAATAAGTGGAGGGGCTGTTGAAGCATTCTCAAATTTGTTGCTAGCTGTGAATAATGTTTTTGGTTTTGCCAGCTGCATCATTAGAGAAACTGATTTCATCATGTAGTAGATTTGTATGCCCCAAGTAGAGGAATTGGTTACACAAGAATATTTTATCAGGCTTGTAGGCCAGTTTTAATTAGAGGTAAACTTTACTTCAGCAGTGATGCTCTGAGATTTAAGACCAAAACAAAACTGAAACCCCCTCAGTTCTATGGAATTAGAGAGTAAAGATACAGTATTGGGTTGTTTACTTCATTCTCACTATGGAATATGTTTTACCACTCCTACTGTAACGTAAAATATTTACTCTGACCATTAAGGCAATGAAAGCATGGCAAATGTGAGGAAGAAGTAAATATCATGAGTATAGTAAATAACACACACACAACCAAAAGGCAGACAACAAACCATAATAAGTCATTACGTTCTTTAGTGCCTATGGTAATTTAAAAGCATCCTGTATACTGGAATACAAGCTTGCCATCACAGCATAATATGTTGACTCAATAGCAAATCAAATCAAGAGAGAAAACACTTCAGAAAGTCTCCGTCGTTACTCAGACACTGTATTTGTAGAGTATGTGAACAAGAAACAAGCCCAGTGCTATTTCTTCATAGGTTAAAATGATGTTTTAGTCTGGTTTGCAAAGGAAAAGATGCTTTTCAAGATTCTGTGAAGTAAATCAGGAGGATCTGTACACATGAAATCATGTGGAAAGGTGAGAAAATAAGAGAATTTGGGCCCCTGGTAATCGCTGAATTTGCAGCTCAGTTTCCATCAATGTTGACAGAGAAATGGGTAAGTTTCTTCAAGTTTCATGATAAAAGCCATGACGAGGGAAGGAAAATTCAGATTGATATGTTGTAAGCCACTGGGGAATCCACCTGGGAGAGCTCACTTTCTAAATTTCACAGTATGGGAGGCAAGATTTATTAAGAATTTACAATGTCTCATCACCCATTGCCTGTACATGAGGATTTTAGCACCCCATTCAAGTAAGGGAGAATCAAGTTTGGGTTTGAAAGGCAGGAGCCTAGTAAATTAAAGCTTTGATGAGGAATATCAAGGAATAGGGAAAGACAAGTTTACCCTTGATATGGATAATATCTGGCTTTTGCTAATTGGAGAGCAAGGCACTAAGCTTTGTGGTGCAGCTTGTTAGAACCAGAGCATGTTTTAACTAACTAGAAGGAATTAGAACTGCTTCAGCACTTAGTCAAGATATGTTGCAAGACTGGTCTCTTTACCGTAGTTGGTATGTAGCATAAAACAAAATAACTCACAGTTTTGGTGCCATAAGTACAAATGCAGCTATGTTAATTCAGCACCAAATTTACTGTTGGGTTATTTTGTTAGCATCAATATCTTGTTATGGGCAAAAGAAAGCACACTATCCATTGAGATAAGAATTCATTGTTACTCTTTTAGCTGTCCAATGGTCCCTAATTATCTCAGTAACAGAGAAAAACCTCATTGACGGTGCAGTTACGTTTTTTAGACAAAACAGCCAATACCAATCCTGTTCTCTGGTGTTATGTTCACTGTTTAGGTGCAGCATTAAGGTCCTAAGGTTGACCATTTCAGTCTCTCTCATCTCATGCTGGTGGCGGTAGAGTTACAACACACCACTGTCATTCTGAAGTCCTTGCTGGGAGGACCTTAATGGTGGGATTTTCCTCCTTCTTCAGTCTTGGGTCTACGTGGGACTAATTGTTAATTTTCTCATCCCAATCTCATTCCTCTTCATCACATCCCAGCCAAACTTTGAAAGCTGCACACAGCCTCACTTAATCAAAGCACTGCTGTAGAGTACACAAGGATAGTGGGGTCTGTCTGTGCTTTTCTGACCATGAGACTCACTGAGCTAAAGCCTATCCATCTTAGGCACAAGTCAGGTGGCTGCTGGAAGGTGTTAACCAAGCTACAAGCTCAGGCCAAGACAAACACCGTCAATCCCGAGACTCTATATTGTCAGGTTGACATAAAGCTGTAGCCTCTTATTAGTGCTGGCAAAATATCATGTTCCCTGTCCTGAAATGGCTCATATCATTTTTACCAGGCTACAGTTTATGCCATATATAATTAATTAATGTATAAATCAGCCAGTAGGATGATAAGACGGCTGTTAAAGAATGGCTGTTTGGAGCTGTTCCCCAAGGTGATATCACAATGGCTGTCATTCACATTATCTCTGCAATGCAGCGGGTAGGATGCTCAGGAAGTCTGCTGCTTGTTACAACTGACTTTGATTTTAAAAACAAAGAAAGTAGCTCATAATTTGCCTCTTTTTTTCTTTTTTTCCCCATTTCTTTTCTATTGCAAACACAGCTCCCTTCAGTGACCTCATCTGCAACTCTATAGAGGGATGAACATAACAAATCTAACAAACTAGCAAAAAATGAATGACAGTAATGAAAACTTCAATAAACTGTCAGTTTAATGAAGTAGAAGATCTGGTTTCATTAGTTCCAAGGTTCACAAGACTGTTTAATGTGTAGCGCCTCAGGCTGGATAAAATTTGCTCAGAGCCTCTCCTATAGTGGTTACACAAATTAAGATCCTCAAAAGAGTGCTGATGATGGAAGGCAGCTCATAGAGGGCTGCAATGTGCAAAATACAGTAAGTAAAGAGCTCCATCATAATATGGCACTGACAACTCTTGTACTGGATTACTATATAATAAATCTGATGCTGTTCTGCCCACCTCTTTCAGTAGTTAAAAAGAAACCAAACCTCCAAATGAGTCCACCTCAACACAAAGGGGTGCAGTAGCTGTCAATCCAGTGGGACTGCAGCCTTTCCCAAAGAACTTAGATCTCAGTCTTTTCAGTCCTGATCTTCCAACCGAGAGCACAGTATTGCTTTTCTTTTTGGGTGTCTGATGATGAGAAATAAAATCAGAATGTATGTAGAGCAAGTATTAACAGTACCACGCAGCAGGAACTCTACCAGCGCTGCAGGAGCAGAAAACATTTCTTTGCCTATCCAGCAGGAGCTCTAAGACACCTTCTAAGCACCAATCCCATTATCTAAAGTGAACAGGTAAGTTAGAAAAAGAGAAAGACAACTAACCAGAAAAAAAGTGGGTTGAAGCATTTCATATTCTCACACAAACTTTTATGCTTTAACTACTACTTTAGAAATCAAATGAGCAGGACATGATTGGTGGATAGACCTCCCACTTAGTCGAGGACTGGGGGTGTTTGATTCATGTGGAGAAAAGGGTGGAAAGCACTGTGTAAGCCTCCTGAGTACAGAAGAAATGCATACAGGAGACAGAATACTGTTTTTTTTTTTTGTGTTTTAAAGGTACATGCACTAGGAAGTCTGATCTCACAGCTATACATCTTCTCAAATGACAGTATTAGAACATCTTTTCCCCCTCCACCCTCCTTCCCATCCATTCACTTTAGATTTTTCCACAGTCAGAAGCTATACAACTGTCCAAATCTGTACAACACCATGTGTTGCTCTTTCCTTTGCTTTGGCTTATAGCCAACACCCTGATTATTTTGGATAGAGCCATTCATACCACCATTGCTCCTGAGAATAAATGATAATCACTGCTCATTTGTCTCCCACTACTGAAGCTGTGTAACTTGGACCATGGCACCATTCAAGTGAAGACAAATTTTGGCAGCTCCTCCTTATTATTCATTTCCACAGTGACTTCTCATCAGCAAGTGGTGTCCACACAGTGATGAAAAGTGGGCTTAAATTTGGAATTTTATTAGTGTTTACTTACAAATGCTAATGCCATTGCCAAAGACTATTGGGAAGGTATTAATCCTCCTAATATCTTTCAAAACCTGTTTAGTCTATAGTGAACAGATCATGAACCAGATTCTAAGCTCAGTCATTATTTAAAACAAGCTCAGTTTAGTCAACTTTCAATTTCCAGCAGTAACCAAACTGAATTCAAACCCTTCATGAAGCCTGTACTCAAAGTTTGATTCAGAAGATGGCCTGGCTGGTGCAGTAACACTGAAAGCTCCTACTTGGGTGCTCAGCTGGAGACTGTGCTCTAATGAGTTAATGAATTGTTAAGAGCTTTAGATAAAATACTAACAGCTTAAAGAAAGAAACAAATGTATGTGTTAAAGGATTTTCAACAACCTATTTAATATAAATAACTTCCCTCAGCCCTCTCTTTACCTCTGTTAATCATTTGTGTCTGGCTTTATTGCACCACCTCTTCTCTCAGCAACCACCATAGCTCCCTTCTCACCAAGAGAAAGACAAATAGTTTCAAAAAGAGCTTTGTGTATGAATTTCCAAAATCCAATGCCTTTTCTTTTTTCCTTTGTTCATAAGGAATTTGAAGTTACTTATCCAGTGTTTTCAAAGCCAGGCTTCCTGGGTTTCCAAACCTAGGGAGCTGCTGATGCAGGAAGAGATGGTGCGAGTGGCATTTCTGAAAGAGTGATTACTTCTGAGAGAAATTAAGGCCAGTTCTTCAAGAAGGAAGTCAAAAAAGTGAATAAACAGAGAAAGGAAAAAAGAGAAAAATGGAAAAGGAGTAATCTAGTCCTTCCTTTCACACTTAAAATAATTGGCAAGCCCTCAAATCAGCATCATGAATCAGAGGCCTCTGTTACCATGAGAATAGCGGGAGCAAGAAAGCATACAGCGATTTGGAATTTGTTAAAACTGGTAAACCTTCTCATTCAAATCCATGCAAACAGTTCCACCAAGTCCCCAGTCAACTACCTCTCTTCAAAACGCATCTCCCTTGTTGCAGAAGAACAGCAAACACCAAGAGCTTTGCCAAGCACCAGCTGAACTTTAGCGAGTAATGATCTCTCATGCTGAATGTTCTACATGCAAAATATTCCAATACCATGAAAAGGACTGGTAACTTGCCTACATGTTATTTTATTTACCATTAAAAGAAAGCCACATCCGGAAGATAGGCTGAGTTACTTTGCTACTTGATATTAGATGTAAAGAAACAAAAGCAACAAACCAAAGTATCAGATAAAAAAATAGGCAAAAATTAGATTAACTGCATGCAGAATAAAGTTATTAGATCTGAAGTCCCTGGCCATAAGGAATAATAATGTTGCATTTTTCAAAAGTGACAGTAGAAGTGCCTAACAGCCGTAATCCCTCTTCTCTATCTTATCAAAGAGCTGGTGCTTACAACAATATATATTCTCTACTGTATTCTGTACTTCTCATCCCTGACTCAGAATGAGGAGAAAGCCCTTATAGTCCTGAACCGCTATCATCACCTAAATCTGAAGTACTCTTCGAGGCAGAGTGTTAATTCTTCTGCAGAGCATAGAGATAGATGCAAATAACAAATTATGGATTGCTAAATAAGCAATGCCTAAATGGTCTCTAAAATGAAAACTCTCCCATACTTTAAGAAATAATCTATTTTTACTACTTCTACTGCTACAGTTAACTAGAAATCAAATTAATGCAATGCTACTACTTCAGAAAAAGGAAATGCACTCTGATGGATTTAGCTGGATATTAACAATCGCAACACCAGAGTTCTTTCATGTAAAGTTCCCACCTAAAGCCACATAACAGTTCTGGTCAGAGCTTCTTGCCTCTACAAAAAATCAAAACCAAACCACAAACAAACAGTATCTCCCCCTTCCCAACAAACAAACAAATAAAACCACAAAAGGACATTCCGAGAGGCCTTGGAAACTTCATCAACACTTCGAAGAATCAAAGTGGAAGGTGTTGCAGTCTGTAAGGATTTGCTACATTCTGAGTAGTCTGTGGAGAAATAAGACCTCTAATTATATGAGCCACAATGTACAGTGCTGCATATACGTGATCATAATTACCTTCAACCTACTTGAGATTTTAAATCCAAGATGCTGGCCTAGCAGACCTTTGTTATTAGGCACTAGCAGAAGATTTATGCTTTAATACACTTGCAGGCATTTTTCTTCTAAACTGTTCTCAATGAAAATTTTGCAATATATTGTCTGAGAGAAGTGACTTTATTCCAAGGTGGGAGCAGGCACAGCAGAGAGCCATCTAACATCACAAGCAGCAGCCTTCAGTGCAGCCAGCAAGCTGAAACAACACGCCCTGAAGTTACACGGGGTTTGTATAGCAAAGGCTGTGAAGTTGCCTTGTGAGAGCTCTCCACAGCCTTTTTTATCCAAATAAAGGTGGCTGTGTAGAAAAGCATATGCTAGAAAAAGTCAGGTTTGCCTATTTTTGCAATGTCATGCATCAGTAAAGAGATATCTGACCATAAACCCAGAGCATGTTATGAGCGAGTAGCAGCTATACTTGTTACTGTTCCTGCCTTTGAAATTTGTTCTTCAGAGTAAAGACAAAGTTCATTAAATCTTTGCCAAGCTACAAAAGCTTGCCAATTAAAGTCCACATGGAAATATTATGAGGAGAGGAACAGTTATCATAATGACAGATGGACTGTACATAACAGATAGCAATTTAGTTCTTCAAGGAGAATTACAAAAGTTGTTGGAAAATAATCAGGCCAGCCAGGAAGATAGAAGGCAGCGGTACAAATACTAGAGTTCATTATGAAGTGCAGCCAAAAACGAAAGCTGAGGTTGAACTGGGCATACTGGAAGAAGTTGTGTAAGATGCATCATTGCTTTCTGATGGAACCACTCAAAAGTGGGCATGCAAGCGTTTGGAAAAGGATCGTCTGAGCGCAATTATAATGGCTGGCTATGGATGTACCTCTATTAAGGGATATTACAGCGGTTTGTCCCAGGCCCAGTCACTGCAGGGGTGCCAAGAATGACAAAACAGAGAACATGGTTATTACATTTTCTGGTGAGCTCAAGGTGGATGTAGCTGCAAGCACAGTAGAGATTGGGATAGAATTAGGAAAAAAAAACCTATGGCACTTATATGACAAGAGGTACAACGTACAGTACTTCTGTACAGTATCTTCAACTGTATCTGTAACAGTTGACCAGTTTCACCCGTAAGACAGGAAGTTATATGCTTAACCGTGGAAAAAAATATCAGGGTATTAGAGTAGACTTTAAAGAGGTGGATTAATAACGGTCTCCCATTACAAATAAGGTAGGCATCACCCTGGGACATGCAAATGGGAATGCTGCCTGTTCAGCATATGGACATATTTTCACATCATTTAGAAACTGAGATAGATGGTCTTGACTAGACTTTCCTGGGCAGTTTTGAGTACGTTTGTTAATAAATATGTGAAACAGCTGGGTGTAACAACAGCCTAGGACATATATCTGAGTAAGTGAGGGGTGCAAAGGCTAGAGCAAAGAATGCTTAGAGTTGGCACGATAACTATTCAAATATGTAGTAGACTGTTGCAAACAGGAGAAGCATGTCCTGCTACTCCTTCTCCACAACGAATAGGACAAGAAACAATGGATTTAAACAGCAGCAAGTAAGATTTGTAGTAGCTATTAGGAAAACAAATAATGATGGCTGAACAGTGTAATACACTGCCAGGCAAGAATGGGGATCCTTCATCAATGGGAGTTTTTAAGAGCAAGTTGTCATGCTAAAAAGAAGTTAATGCACAACTAATACAGCCTTGGGAGGTGACAGAGTTTGCTTTCCTTGATTTTATCCTTTTAATGTGCATACGCATATTGTGCACCCTATGCATTGTATCCTACTTACGTGCACACACATAACATGCATCCTGTGCATATTAATGTTTCAAAACCAAACTAATTTGGTGAAATCTCAGCAAATTAATTTAATCACATCAAGATCCTCTCCTGCTTACTCACTTTCCATATCTCTTGGAACTCAATAGTATTTCTGGCGTCATCTTTTTCATTCCCAATTTCCCTTTTCCTTCCTTACAAACCAGCAATTTTCCCTCTGAAAATGTCAGCTGCCAGGACCATGCACAGAAATTAGAGACTAATAATTCGTGACCTGGAAGAACAAAGGGTAGGAACACAGGATGCGTTTTGCCCTGTTTATTCTATCCATCAAGTCACATTTTTTAATGTTCAGTAATGTTTCTAAAAAGTCATTTCCAGCTGTGAATTCCTCTGCTTTCCTGTCCTTCAACACTCAGAAGTTCCAGTCACTTTATGACAAGTCTGATCAGAAGCTGCTGCCCCTCTGCTGCCCCCGTCTTGCAGTTCTCCTGCCAAACTAAACCCTTTTTGGCTGCTCCACTTCTTTGCTCCTCTGTGGTAACTTTGATCACCTTGGGCTCTTACTACAGTGGGGAGAGACACAGAGGCATTTCCAGAGGACAAGTAAGCCTAACTGTGGCTCAGATCTGCCCTCTGGAAATCCTTCCTTGACTACAGAGCAAGCCTAGGGCTTAGACTGTGAACTTGCATCTGGGAAGTACCATACCCTGAAGGAAAATACATTGAACTGCCCTCAGAAACCTTCTTTTCAAAACAGAAAGTTCTCCCCTGAGGTAGGGACACCCTCATACTGTCACTTAGCTGGCATGTGCTACAGGGAGAAAGGGGACATTCAGATGTTAGAGAATGTCTACCCTTATGGACAGCTCCTACAAATAACTTAGATACTGAAAAAAGTACAGCCCCTAATCACAGAATGGCTTGGGTTGGAAAGGACCTTAAGCTCATCCAGTTCCAACCCCCTGCCATGGGCAGGGGCACCTCACCCTAGACCTAATGAAGGCCTTCTAATCAGAACTTTGTCCTCGCAGGTGACAAGGCCCTGATGTGGGAACTGAGGAGCAGCTGACAGATGGTGTTGCCTGAAGGACAGCAGAAACTAAATGGGACTACCAAGCTGTGGAGCTTGGAGCCCTGGAAAAAGCCCACAGTGATGCAAAATGTTAAGTACCTTCTCAGTAGAGAGCAAGCATTTAATAAAATGGGAACATCTGACAGCCCAATAAACAGATAAATAAGACAAGCAGTTATAGACTACATGGATTTCTGGTGACATGATTAATCATGAGAGCACAGCTTATCTGGATAAGGACATGACTAGCATCTTCATTTTATTTCTTTGTAATTTATAGTGTCTGCATTATAAAACACAACTCTCAACAACACATCCTAACAGGATTTTTCTTTTCAATTTTTAGGGCAGAGCTGTATCAAACAAAAAACTGCAACTGCCAATTATTTTTTCCCTGCAAGAAGATGCTTTAATCGCTCAGATTCTGTCTCCTTGATGGCTCAGTTGAATAGTTTACCTTTTTGAAGGAAAAACCATACATAAAGTAGAGCCCCTCATTGTGATGCTGTGTTTCTGAACGACACTTTCAGAGACAAACAATAAATAATTCTTGGGGCTTTTCTTACTCTTTATTAAAAGAAGAACTGAAAGCACATTCAGCAGGAGATTTCCATTTCTCATTAAGCAGTTCAAGCTACACTTGGATGAGAACTTTCTGAAGATTTCCCATCTGCTGTTGCACTACCATTTGTGACAACTCCAAAAATAAGCACGGTGGTGGGTTTTTACGACTGCATCACCTCTCCTACCGTTCAGTGACTGTGGCAATATACCGGTAACAAATCACAGTAGCCAGAATTATCGGGTTGCGTTGAAAGTGGTTGCAGTGTCTACATCAACGTATGAATATAAATGCTAGTTACAGTTGAGGCAGGAATTATTCACTTTAACAGGAGCTTTGAAGTTTTATTTTTAAAATTCCCTTTAAAATCACCTATAAAAATGAAAAGTAATTTTTGAGTCATAAAATTTTCATGTCATCAATGAAAATTAGGTTGGCACAAAAAGACTTACAGATTAAACCATCAATAATTGTGACAGCTAGAAAAATGTAATCAAATCTTTCTTCAAAAGACTAAACCACTCTAATCTCCCCACCTTGTTTCGACTGTTGTTTCTCAGCTGGTCATCAGTTTTCTGTTGAAGATATTTGCCTGAATTTTTCATTTTTCCATGACAAAAATAACATAAATAAATCAGAGCTAAGCCCAAGTTCCTACCTCTGGCAACAATTGTGTTTCATGTTGAGAAAAGAAAGCTCTCTTGCCACCAAGCATGACAGATGACACACTGGTCTCACAGCAGAAGAGACTCTGCCCTGCTTCCCATCAAAACACACCCCAACATCCCTAATTTTGAAACATGGAAATAAAAATAGTTAAAAAAGAACCCAACAGAAGCAAAGTCTCTTGCTACTGACATTGCTATCTCCCAAAGCTATCAAGAACCTTATATACCTCAGAGTCAGATTTACAAAGTGATAATGATGCACTTTCCCCACTCTCCTAGTTACTGGTCACTACATCTGCTGGTGAAATTCTGTCAAGGACCCAAAACTATTTTGAGTCCTTGGAAGGTTTTGCAGTGGACTACATATCACATGGCATTTTGATATACATTGATTTGGAAATGGAATCTATTGAGGAGATAGATAGAAGAGTATTTTATGCACCCAACAAATATACATACACATGCACACACATATGTACTACAGTACTAAAATCAAAGAAAAGTGAGCTGCTGATATCTTTGAATAGAGTTGCTTTTGTGTATAGGAAGATATATCTGCAGACTTAAGAGTTACAAATTCAGTGTTTAGACAGTTTTCAACACTCAGGTTCATGGGTAATTTTTTTCTTGCTTTATGACTTGCATTCATTCATGTATTTGGCAGCAATTTTAAGGTCAGGAATTACCTGGATCTTTGAATTTTGTAGCTTACTCTTCCAAGGTGCTGAAAAGACATGGAAGCCATTATTTACCCATCTCTTGCATTCCCAGTAGATCCTCTTCAGCCGTAGCATTCTCCAAATGTGCAAATACTGAATTCATGAATCGTGTATTGATATAAATTATTGAAATCACAAATGACTACATTTGTACCTTCCTCTGCTGCAATATTTATAAATGGGATTTGTGTGCTATAGCACGTGTGCAAGGGTGTGCATTTCTCTGGTGAGCTCTCTGCTACCTCTGAATTTTAGGCAAGGCCAGTAACCCACTCTTCCTTTTCCTACCCATGTTTTTGTTTGTACTCTTTTGAAATCCTGATTAAAGTGCAACATACCTGACACACAACAGCTCTAAAGGAGATTCACGGTTTGAAAACATCTACTTCAGGTCACTGCTGTTTCAAAAACCACCTAGGTTGTTTTTTTCTGTCTTTCAGATACTCTTTGTGGTCATCACGGAGCGTCTGCTGATCACATTAAAAAGCACACAAACATGTACTTCATCACCCTTTTGTGAATCTCAGGAGAGGGGTGAATGCCTGAATGGAACTGGCTGATGATTATTTCTCCAAAGCCTCATCTCCAGGGGACAGCAATAGTAGGCCAGCAGGAGAAAGCTGCTGTTGTAAGGGTTTGTAGGTCATTAATTACCCATACTTGAAAATCTGGCCAAGTTCTTGTAGAGTTAATGCCTTTAGATGTTATCCTGTCTGAAGCATAAGGTAATATTTGTTTTGTGCTATTCACAAAGCTAATGGGAACCTTAAACGGCATACATGCCATTAGGCTATGGTGCTGTACATAAAGGATGAGAGGGAATACATACTACAACCATTTTAGCTTGTAGTATTTGTTTCATGGTTTGGACTAAAGTAACTAGAGAAAACATAAAAGCAAAAGGGACAAAAGTGTATAATAAAAAAAATTACAAAAGTAGAAAATGGATTTTCTGCTACCATGTGTAGATTGTGTGTTGGCACCCCTTCAAGGTAACTAAGACATGTCTGAATTGGGGTTTTAGTTCAGAGTTCATGAAACACCTCATCACTGGCTGAAGCTCTGCAGTCCTTACCAGACAGTAATACTCTTCCCTCTGTCAGAGGTACAAGCCACAATACAGCAAGCTTGACCCTTTATTACAGTCACCTTTCTTCCTTTCCTTATACTGTGAAAGATCTGTGTGTGTCACTCACAATTTTTCCAGCTCTGGGTACTTTCTGATTTCTGCTCAATGGAAATACAAAATATAGCTAAACCAGGAGTAACATCTCATCCTATGGCATGCTGCAGCCAGCTGACCATTGGGATGTAAGGTGGTCATGTACCAGGCTCTGATGTTCTTAAGGGCAGGCAAAGGAGTTCACTGAATTAGGGAGGGGGGGTGAAGGAAAAATTAGAGAGAAGCATTCTGAAGGAAATTAACTTCAATTTAACAAAGTTGATTAAAATATTCAAGCAAATCTACTCAGCTGTACAAAGGGCATTCAGGAAGCTTAAAATAAATGTCTGTCCCTTTAAAGTGTCTTTGGGTAGGACTACATTAGCAATTTGATTTGGATTCAGAAAGCACTTCTGATGCGCATCTCCCAGTCATCACTGTACTAGCCTGCGATGCACCTTGTGGATTCCTTTAGGACAAAACTGCATCAGAACATACAATCAGAGCACCAAATGCAACCAGCCACTCAAGTGGTCCAGTCCACAGGACCAGAATAAAGCTAGTCCAAAGAACAACAGCCCTCCTTGCCCCAACAGCCTCACCCCCTGAAACCGGCATAGTGGATGTGAGATGCTCAACACCCATTCTTTCATCCCACCTATCTACTCGCTTTATACTGCATTACCTGTTGATGGAGATGTAACTTTTGTTGGACTGCCATTTTCGTGGAAACACCATTCTGTGGCTTTGTGCCCAATGCAAACAAAGTTAGTTTCCTCTCCAGACAGCAATTTGTATATAAATACCTGTCCACAACATGGCATGTGTTTCCCCCCTACTTCCTGCCCCAGGTAGCTGCTCAAGATCAATTCTGCACTCTTGGTATAGCTTAACGATTATTATCTTTGTAGTCCATTACCAGTTGCTTATAGAGATTCAACCTTTGGATCCTATGTCATTTAAATCCACTGGGTCTAAGCATCCAGGCCCTTCAAATCTGGCCTGTGAAATGCATTCCCTTGTGTGCAGCTCTCGAGAAGAAACATCACATGATCCAGTTACTCAGGGCCTTTAAAATCAGGTCAGAACTACTGAGGAAGCTGGGGAAAAAAAAGAAGGAAGTATTCCCACCATCTATCTTTAAGTTCAAATGTAGATGCCCTTTACAGTCAATGGAGAGAAGTAGAGATTCTCCAGAGACCAATTCTGCACAACTAAATTAGGCTCCTTTTCTGAATTGCCCTCCAGAGAAGTATTTGCTTTCCACTGACAACCAAAGGAGTGAAGGGAAAGCAACTGGCAATGTAAAATAGCCACAGTCACGTTGTGTGAATATCCCTCTGTGTCAGGGTTAAAGCCAGAACCCTGCTAACACACATGGCCACTGAAAAATGACACATACAGAGATGCCATTCTCTCCTTGTATATTTGATGGGTGAGGGAGAATCACTGCAAGTCACTGTCTGACTACTTAGAATCATAGAATAGTTAGGGTTGGAAAGGACCTTAAGATCATCCAGTTCCAACCCCCCTGCCATGGGCAGGGACACCTTACGCTAAATCATATCACCCAAGGCCTCGTCCAACCTGGTCTTGAACACTGCCAGGGATGGAGCATTCACAACCTCCCTGGGCAACCCATTCCAGTGCCTCACCACCCTAACAGGAAAGAATTTCCTCCTTATACCCAATCTAAACTTCCCCTGTTTAAGTTTTAACCCATTACCCCTTATCCTGTCACTACAGTCCTTGATGAAGAGTCCTTCTCTGGTATCCCTATAGGCCCCTTCAGATACTGGAAGGCTGCTATGAGGTCTCTATGCAGCCTTCTCTTCTCCATGCTGAACAGCCCCAACTTGCTCAGCCTGTCTTCATACAGGAGGTGCTCCAGTCCCCGATCATCCTCGTGGCCCTTCTCTGGACTTGTTCCAACAGTTCCATGTCCTTTTTATGCTGAGGACACCAGAACTGCACACAATACTCCAGGTGAGGTCTCACAAGAGCAGAGTAGAGGGGCAGGATCACCTCCTTTGACCTGCTGGTCACGCTCCTTTTGATGCAGCCCAGGATACGGTTGGCTTTCTGGGCTGCAAGCGCACACTGCAGCTGGCTCATGTTCATTTTCTCATTGACCAACACCCCAAGTCCTTCTCCGCAGGGCTGCTCTGAATCTCTTCTCTGCCCAACCTGTAGCTGTGCCTGGGATTGCTCCGACCCAGGTGTAGGACCATGCACTTGGCATGGTTAAACTTCATGAGGCTGGCATCAGCCCACCTCACAAGCGTGTTGAGGTCCCTCTGGATGGCATTCCTTCCCTCCAGCATATCAACCGAACCACACAGCTTGGTGTCATTGGCAAACTTGCTGAGGGCGCACTCAATCCCACTGTCCATGTCAGCGACAAAGATGTTAAACAAGACCTTTCCCAACACCAGTCCCTGAGGGACACCACTTGTTACCGGTCTCCAGCCGGACATTGAGCCATTGACCACAGCTCTTTGTGTGCGGCCACCCAGCCAGTTCTTTATCCACCGAGTGGTCCATCCGTCAAATTGATGTCTCTCCAATTTAGAGACAAGGATGTCGTGTGGGGCAGTGTCGAACGCTTTGCACAAGTCCAGGTAGATGACATCAACTGCTCTACCCCTGTCCATCAGTTCTGTAGCCCCATCATAGAAGGCCACCAAATGGGTCAGGCAGGATTTCCCCTTAGTGAAGCCGTGCTGGCTGTCACCAAGCACCTTGTTGTTTTTCATGTGCCTTAGCATGCCTTCCAGGAGAATCTGCTCCAAGATTTTGCCAGGCACAGAGGTGAGACTGACTGGTCTGTAATTCCCTGGGTCATCCATTTTCCCCTTCTTGAAAATGGGGGTTATATTTCCCTTTTTCCAGTCATCGGGAACTTCACCTGACTGCCATGATTACTTATCTCACCCCGCTCAAAATTGCTCAGCATGAAACTCTTAGGCACTGGCTTTTTTACTAAAAAATAACACAGCACAACGGTAACACTTCCAGTTAGAAAAACAGATTTCAAGCCCAATGTTTTTTTTCTCTGAGAAATGCCTACTGTGAACTGAATCTACCAGGAAATTTGTGGTGAATTTGCTCAGGTGTTTTCACTGAAAAATCAGGGGGAAAAGAAAAACCTTTGAACTTTTCAACAACGATGGCACAAAAACCATTTTTTCTACTAAAGTGAACCTTTGATAATTTTCTGTGTGAGTACCTTTTTTCTCTTAGCTGGAAGCCCACAAGAGCTTGCCTTCACAGCCAGCCTGAAACAATTCCCACTGATGTGTTTCACAGGTCTAGCAAGCCACCAGTAAAAGACATTAATCAAGGTTCCATTCAAAACTGAGGCAGATATATAATAGGGCCTTCCAAAAAAATCAGATTTGTAATACAGGCAAATAAAAGCAAAATACCAAAAGCACCCACCTGTATGAATAACAATCAGAGAGGAAAAAGACTTGTGCCTTGATTTTATTAGAACAGCAATCTGTTAGATTGTAGCCTCAATATAAAACCACAACTCTGCAGAGCAGTCAAAACTCTGGTTTAATTCCAGTATTTCATGAAAAAAATGAAACCAGGAATCATTCTGAAATTATTTCACTTGTTTTTATACTTTGCCATTAGTAGAAAGGGCTGTCAAATATTACAGCAAAGACAGAGGTGACACAGGTCCCATGTGTTTAAAGACAAAATACTTCAGGAGTTGAACGCTGTGCTTTAACTTTCAACCATTCTGGTAAACCAACAAGGCTGGTTGAGCTTTCTGCTTTCACCTCTCAAAACTAATAAATAGCACGCTTAAAATGACCTATGGCAAAGTTCATTTAATTGTAAATGCACCAGTTCAGCCCCAATTGAAAGGTACTGCACAATCTAAGGTACTGTTGGCCCTTTCACCCAGTAGCCATGTGTCCACGCTTACATGTGGCTCATGCAGGAACATGCCATATTGTTACATCGGTACAAAAACCTGAGGACTAAGCACAGAAGTCTTACAGAAATCACATCCAAGAAATGCTACCGTCCTTTTGAGTTCCTCTGGTTCTAGGTTATTACACAACTCATTCAAACCTGTTTCTAACAGGAACTGACTAATATAGATTCTGAGCAGTAAGATTTAGGTACAATCTCCATATTCTGTTTCCCTTGTGAAGTTTTATAAAGTTAGTTTGGTATCAGATCTGGTAAAACTTCAGGTGATGTTCAATAAATGCCTCTAATTTTATCCTCCCTTCCACAAAGTGGAATTTAGGACTAAATTCATTCTACATTTCTGCAGGGTTATAGCAGAGATAAATTTGGCCAATATGTATTCATTGCTCTGCTAAAAACATTACAGTAGCTTTCTTGTGATACTGCATGGAAGAGCCAAAAATAACTTGTTTTTCCAGTGTCCTCATCTACTTTTATAACAAATATAGGTGGTGAATGTAAATTAATGGTTATTACAGCATCTGCTCTGCATTTCACTTGTTTTTATAGCGAAAGGCTGACTAGAGTTTTTATTTTGATATTGCAATAGTAACACACCTGCTGGAGCCTGCTATATTACAACTCCAGGGAAAGACGGTTAATTGCATTTTCTGCCTATTAGAAATAGAGGGATTTAGATTTAGGGTCGTCTTCCATGAGATTCTTTAAACATCTTATCAAAGCTTTCCAAACCCATAAAAACTCTGTCCTCCTTGCTGCCTGCCCACACAGAAAAGCTCTACCAAAATGAACTTTGTTGGGAGTGAACCCAGTCTCAACAACATCTTTTATATCTAGAATAACAAACATTCCAGCAACTACAGTAATAACATTAGTAAAGACTTCCTTACACATACTAAAATGATTCTTAGAAAGAGAACTAATGCAGTGTGAGCTGCAAGACTTAAACTTAGCTCACAAACTAGACTGCAGCTTTACAGAGATGAGAATCCAGGCTGGAATTATTGGCAAAATCAGAAGGGTAAATTTCATTTCAGCAAAGAAGGAAAAAAGATAATGAAGGACCAAAAGGTTAAACTTACATTCAGTTTAGGAGCACAAAACTCACATGTACTTAAGAAATAAGCAGGTACTAAGAATGCTGTTAACTTGCTAATGGGTTAGCAAGGGAAAACATTAGTAGTAACAGCTAATCTGAAAAAAGGGCCAGGAATTCTGCACTCCTGTGATGGAAGGGCAGAAAAAAAAGAGAAAAAAATAAGAAAAGAGAGAAGCAAAAAAGGAAGATAACAGAGTCTGAGCTTTAGTCTTTTTTTGTTTGCCTTGGCAATAGGCAGTTTTGTTCCGTAGTTGACATGAAAGGATGTGGTTCATGTGCCTTTTAGTCACCACTCAAAAGAATAAGAAGCAGGTGTTGATGACATGAGAGTCCTGGAGGGACTATGGCAAATGAGAAGCAGCAGTGATCAGGAGCCCACACTAGGAACAGCTGCTTGATGAGGACCATAAAAGAAGGAAAAAGAAAGAAACAAACCCCCCAAAAAAAACAAAAACCAACCCCAACTCGGAGAAGGGGAAAGAACAATAAAAGAACAAGAGCAAAATAAAGTCAATATCTGGGAATTAGGAGGCAAAGCCAAAGCCAGCTTTTATTAGCCACTGTTACAATTATCAGTGGAGCCATTAACAAAGCCTGCAGTAGTAACCATAAAAGCCTTGCACCATTTTCCTAGGTTCTTGAGACTTCCTCCTCCTGCAGAGACAGAAGCTGCAGCAGTGGGTCCCTGTTCCAGCATGCTTCCTACCACCCGGTGTGAATTAGGTGCCTCATTTAACTGCCTCCACCTAGACGATAGGGAGGATGTTTATGCTCTGTGTGTAGGAGACTGGTTTTGAAATCCAAATTCAATTGTATAAAATTGACTTCCATATCATTTCAGGCAAGTGTTTTCCTCTACTAAAGTAATTGCATCGCCTGATCTATCTTAGAGTAACAGACCTACCAAGCATCTTGGGTGCTTTGGACTAAATTGAGGGGAATAAAAAAAACCACCCAACATAACCAAACACCTTACAATATTTTTCAGCATCTGAAGCATACAATTTGCATTCTAGTGTATCTTCTAATGGCCATATCCTGTAGTGTTTACCTGTATAATGTGTTGTTTGCACTTAGTTCTCTTACTGTTAATGCTAGCGTGGGACATAATTCATTTTCTCAAAGTATATGGAATTACATGGCTATAAAGAGAAAGTAAATAAAAGAGGTGTAAGGATTGAGTGCGAAAGTTTGTTTTCACAGTGAAACTAATATAAAACTAGCCTTGCTCTGCTGTCTTCAATTCATATTCAGGCACAATTCCCTCTTTAAATAAACCCACCCCAGCAGCAAGCCTTTATCTCAAACTGTGAGTACTTCAGGTTGGGACTGTGACATTTGTACAGTGCCAGAATAACATAACTGCTGTTTTCACACAGTAGCACAGTAGGGATGTATCCTATGAGTAAAAATAGCTAAATAGAAAGAAGAATAAACTGCATATGGATGAGAGGGAAAAATAGAAGAGGTAATGAGCATAGGAATCAGGCAACTAACAAGAAGCTTGAAGGCTCTTCAGGGATAGGAATGGTAAATGGCACCTTACTATTTGTCTGTAATATCTGTGTGTAATATGAAGGCCAGCACAATATCTCTTAAGGGACCTGAGGGTGTTACAGTAATGCGAATAAGAATGACTTCTAGTTAGAGGCTCTAACCATTAATGATGATTCTTTTTCTGGGTAAATAAACCTGTAACAATGGCTGTGATGTTAAAACAGCTGTGCTGCAAGATTACAAAACCAAAAATGAAATAGTTTTATCAGCAGCAGGAAAGGCTTTTTCAGATGCATACAGTGGAGCTGGATTGTAAAATGCAGGTTGATTCTTCTTGAAAGGCAGCATATTGCATTATAAAATATCTGAGCCATGGCCAAAGTAAGACACAATAAATGCCATAAGGCACTTTGGATAATAGAACAGTTAGTTGCCACTAGAAATAGTATTTCTCATAGGCTTCTTCTTTACCAGTCCAGAGCAGACAAGTCATTTTATCAGTGTGGTGATGCCAAACACTGAACTCTTATGGAGCATAAGTAAGGCATTCTGTCCTGCATTGTCACCAGGAGGCTCCTGCAGTCACTGTCTGAGGGAAAAGGAGCAGTTTCAGAGAGACAGTTGGCAAGGACAAAGAGGTTAATCTGGCATTTGCTTGTCAGGTGATGAAGGTGCATTAAAACAACCGCTCAAATGCTGCAGATTAAAGAAAGTTGATCTAATGAGGACTAATTGTAAATACTGCAGTAGGAAGAGAATATGCTACGTTATGAAAGAGACTAAGATGCAGCAGTCGGAAATGAATCCAGTCTTCTGGCTCTCCAGGGGACTACCAGCTACTGCTTTGCATTGTTTCTGTTCAGGCATCTGTTAAATGGGTATAATTATTTTTACATACTTTACAGTAATGCTTAATTACTTACTGAAAAGGTGAGCACAGATTGTGAGGTACATTGTGCTAGAAAAGCACATCCTATAACGGAAAACTTAGTCTATGGCTCTCCGGGGCTCTGTGCTATCCAGAGCTTGCATTTCATCTACAGAAAACTGTATTGTTATGAGCAGTACCTGGAAGATGGAAAGCATATGGGTGTTTCAATAAAATGAAGATTTCTGCTTGTACATGAGAGTTGTAGCTCTAGTGTGCTCTTTCAGCTGCAGGCTAGTTCTTCTGCCTGGGCTATTTCGCAGTGAAGCACTGTGGTGAATCCCCAAGAGGTGACACACAGTGGCCCTTTGTAGGAGTTCCAGTTTGGATGAGGAACCTGTCTCAAAGAGAAGGCAGACCTTGGGAAACATCCACTCGCATTTCCAGACAAAACATCTGGAGTAGTGGAAAACTGCTTTTGTTCCTTCAAGGAAAAAAGCAAAATTTCCCACCTGGACCACACATAGACCGTAAAATGAATGAGTCTTTGTGTGCGCGTGCTACACATTCAATTTATATATATAAATCAAATCACAGAGAATAGTTTGGGTTAGAAGGGACCTCAAATATCACCTAGTTCCAACCCCCTGCCACGGGCAGGGACACCTTCCACTAGAGCAGGTTGCTCCAAGCCCCGTCCAACCTGGTCTTGAGCACTGCTAGTGATGGAATAGTCCCAGCTTCTCTTGGCCAGTGGCTCACCACCTTCATAGTAAAATCTTTCTTGTATTCAGTCTAAATCTCCCCTCTGTCAGTTTAAAGCCATTCCCCTTTGTCTTGTCACTGCAGGCCCTTGTCAGATTTCCTGTAGCTCCTTTAGGTGCTGGAAAGCTGCTCTAATGTCTCCCCTTAAGGAGCCTTCTCTTCTCCAGACTGAACCAGCCTGGCTCCAGAGCAGAGCTGCTTCAGCCCTCGCAGCATCTCCGTGACCTCCTCTGGACTCACTCCAGCAGCTCCACATCCCTCTTGTGCTGTTGCCCCAGAGCTGGACACAGGACTGCAGGGGGGGTCTCACCAGAGCAGAGGGGGAGAATCCCCTCCCTCAACCTGCTGGACACGCTCCTTTTGATGCACCCCAGCACACAGCGGGGTTCTGGGCTCCATCACACACTGAACATGGCTCATGTTGAGTTTCTCATCAACCAACACCCCAACGTCCTTCTCCTCAGGGCTGCTCTCAATCAATCAGGTCTCTACTCAGCTTGTAGTTGTGCTTTAGACTACACTGGCCCAGGTACAGGACCTTGCAAATGTATGTATGTATATACCTATGTAAATACGGACAGTTTTGACAAAGGAAGCAGTTCAGTCGTCACATTAGACACAGCAATGAGTAATGCAACATATAAGGAGTAACTATGGCAGACAGCAACTATGGCAGACAGCAGATTTCTGCTGCTGAACTCCAGTCTGGCAGACTTGCACCTTAGAGTGATGTCTTTGAATTATCTCCTTCTTCAAGCTCCAGCAGGAGCCATCCTTCTGGAAACAATCCTTAGCTCAGGAAGTAAGAGGTCAGTTATCAGTCGTGTAGGAAAAGTCTGATCAGTCCAACTTGGGAAGTAATTAAGACTTTTTCCTCCTCTGGTACTCCAGGAGCACAAGAAAAACTGAAATTTGGGTTCAGCACAGATCAGTTCATGGTGGCCATGCTGTAGTAACTGCTGGTAACACTTGGTTTACCTTGACTGAGGCAATGAAGCAGTCCAAGAGGTGTAATTTCCATAGATGGAGTAGGCTAAATGTATCCCCACAGACTTAGCTCAGCTGATGGATAACAACCAATCAGTTGACTTACAATGTCTCTGTTACAAGAGTTTTACAGTGATGTGGTTTAACATATGGCAAACCCATTCCTGTGTGTTTACCATGTTTTCAGCTGTATTAAGGTTCTATTTTCTCACTGTCCCAGGTTGAGACACACAACTAAGGAGCTTACTTTTTCCTGAATTCCACTTGTTGACAATACTACCACTTAAGTTTTATATGTCCCCAAAATGATGTGATGTTCACACTTCTCAAGTGCCTATGAATCCTACTGATTTTAAACAAACTGAAGGAAGACAAAATTCAAGTGAGTCAGTCTACTTGGCTAGTGCTTGGTTAGTCCTTTAAATGTCTAACTGCAGACAACCAGATTGGGCTGTTTGGCCTAAGTAGCTAGACACCCTAAGAAGAGCAGTTAAAACCCCAAAGTAGATAGCTAAACTGCAGCAAGCACTAGAACAAACCAACCATATGCACAAGGCACTTCACTAGGGAAAGAGAGAGGCTCTGTTGTGCAGGCTGGGGACTTGATCCAACATAGCACACCTGAAGTGTTTCAACATACCAAAGCTTAATCAAGGGATCCCAATACAGCCTGAGCCTGTTAGTTCCAGGCAAGCATGAAGTGTGAAGCTACTGCTGCAGAAAGAAGTGATTGCTGTTTTGCAATGCATAAACAGTAGCATTACTGAGTGAGGAATCAAGGGAGTAATAACAGCACTATTTTATATCAACTCTGCGAGGCCAGGTCTGCAGCTGTACGCACCACTCTGGTGCTGCTGTTACCTTCGTTTCTGCTATGCCAAGATTTATTTTGTAAGTCAAGTTGGCACTGGTGGAAAAGCGCTGGCTTCAATCCAAAACATGAAATAAATCAGAGAGAATCCAAAGGGGGCAACTAAAGCGATAAAAGACTGAAGAAATAGGTACAGTGCAGGCTGCCAGGAGAACTAAGTGTGTGCTGCATAGAGACAACAAGCCAATTTGATAACATGTACCTGGAAAAGATTAACTGTGAGCACAGATTATTCTTAGCAGTGAACATCGGCATGAGAACAGAAAAACTTGAGTTTCTGAACATCTGAAACAGCAAATGCTTGTTTTATATGGATTCATGGATAGCTTCTGTGTGGACTCAGAGTCAGTACAAAACCACACACTTAACTAATTTCTCCTACCTGATCTCCTAATCTCCCACAAAGATTGCAAGGACAAAGATTTGCAGCTGAAATTGCAAATAGTTTCTACAGTATTAGGGGTGAAGTGGAAGGTGACAGGAAACCTGCCGCCTAAACACCAGGTTAACAATGAAAATACCTAACTAAACATCACAAAGCTCTTTTCAGAAATAAAACCAGTCCTATATAAACTACCTAAAATATGTCAGGACAGGAAATGGATAATGGATTCTGGCATCTCCTTAGTCCATCCTTGTATTATTATAAGAGGATCACCCATGAAACAAAGTTAAGTGTTCTTGTCAACTCTGTTTACTTCTAACTCTGTATCCCTGACACTTGACAGTTTTTGAGGAGGGCAAATTTTAAGGGCTGACAGATTGAAGTCGCAAGACCTGAACTGTTCGCAGCATCTAACATTGAAAGGAAAGTCCAGAAGTCATACTGCCTGAAGTTTGAAAAACATATTGGTGACTTAAAGCATGGGGTCTTAATGTGAGCATCAAAGCAGGTTTTCTGCCAGCCCCAATGAGGCATCATGGCAGAAATGCTGCAGTTTCTCTATGATCAAGAACAGGGATTTGTAAAGCTTTGCAAGAAAGAACTATTATCCCACAGCATTTCACGTAGGCTCTTCTGCACTTTCCTTATCAAGCTTTTCATTAAAGATGCAAAGAAGCCAATGCAAATGATAGACCACTATTTAATAACCACCGGCTGTATTGCTTGTGATGAAATAATTTCACTTGGTTACATTCAGCTCTCATTTGGGAATATGGAGGCATGGAAAAAAGCAGCAGAGAGATTCATAACTAACATAAATCATCAACAAAACATTTTTGTTTGAATACAAAGTATACAAAACATTAAACACTGGATGGTAAAGAGTAATTAGGGATTCTTTGATAAACTGAGAAGATTTTTCTTTTTAAATTGAAAGCAGCTGGGAAAGTAATTGCAAAACCATAACAAGGTTCTGATTTAGCTATGTGCAGTTGGGGCCTTCTTATTTTATCTGGCCATGAGCCACTTCGTTAAATTCAAAGAAAGTCTTTGGAGACTGCAGGAATATCAGAGAGAAAAACATATGGCCAACAGTGAATTAGATGAAGCCAAAAGAGTGATGGTTTTATCCTGAAGAATGGGAAATGATGCAAATCTAGGGTCCTGCAAGGACATCTTTATTTTTTTCAAATCAGTCTTCAGTTACTGTCTTCTTTTGACAGTACTGCAGTAGCTGTGATATGCTAATATATGATGAAGCCAAGGCTAGACAGAGGATATTAGAGATTTGGACAAAAAGTGAGAAGACAGAGACACACTTTCAGGCACAAAGCACCTTTCTCCAGGTCTGAAATAGAAGCAGCAAACTTCACCATCGAATTCAAACTGAAAACATCTCCGCTGAGTTTTACTCAGATTACATCTTTCAGATTAGGACACTATGGAGCAGAGAAAGGCAGCAAAAAGATTGTCTCTGTGGGACAGAAGCAGAAAGGTATTTTTTGTGGAATACAGATGAGGCCTCAGAAGTAGGGAAAACGATAAAATGCCATAAACCCAGTATCACTAATGAATCCGCGTTTTTAATGCCTAATAGAGTCAGGAGTTTTGATTTGTGCTTATCTTTAGGAGGTATTTTACATTACATGTTTTCAAACATTTATTGTAGCAAATGAAAAAAAGATGGGCAATAAAGGAGATATATTCTGAATCTGACAACAGTTCATTTCTCTAGAAAATCCTCATGTTCACCTCCCGTGTTCACCTCTGTAATGTTGTTTCCACTTAAGCGCTTATAGAGGCAAACGAAGGACATGCTACAGGTATCTGGACAGTTGCATTACCTGTAAAAAACAGTCAGGTTGCAGCCAGGCATCCACTACCACATTTAAGAAGTGGCTCCAACTCCTGCTAAAGGTGTTGAAGCAACTACTTTTCCCACACTGCTGTGCAGCTAAACCACAGGGAGCCAAGAAGAGAGCTCAGGAATCAGTTTCAGACCATGCATCTGAATTATTAACTAATGCTGCCTTCTTTTGTGCTGTAAGAGGTTAGTTTCACCCAATCTATATATTTTGAAGGAAGATTCTAATGGGATTTATTATAAATAGTCTTAATAAATAGGGATTAGAGTTCACTAATCCAGTTTTTAAAGAACTTTACAGGAAGGCATTTAGGGTAGTAATTCTTAACATTAAGGTAATTAATTTACCCCCTCCATCCTGCTGAAATTATAGCTGTCTGTGACCATAAATTAAAAGAGGGGAAAGAGTTAGAGTTAGTTAAATTAAGTGGATAACTTCCTTCTCATAATGATAAATGCAAATTATTATTTAATTGACAGTCACCTGAGGACAATATACTTACAACAGGTGTCATGGAAAAAACTTAGGATAAACTCAAGGCATTTGATTTAGCATCCAAGAGAAGATGATTGAATAGCTGCAAAGCTAACACTGAAAGCTATAGATTTATCTGAGAGATTTGGTATTTTTTGATCAAATGAAGATTCAAAGCCCCCAAACTCTGCTGTATTTATGGAATTACTACACAAAAGGATTTACTGCTTTGGAAGCGGAGATCAATAACAGCTTGTGAAAAGCCCAAGTTAGAAGCATCTTGAACTAAGACAAGCATTCAATATAGAGTTCAACATTATAGACTTTAAATTGTCCAGTATAAAAAGAGGGACTGACGTTTGACCTTCCCCAGTTCCTGTGTGAGAAGGGGGGGGGGGGGGAATGGTGTATTTACAGCAAAAAAAAAGGATGAAAAAAGGCCCTAGAACTGAACTGGGAGATGAGGCACACAAGTTAGAGGTGATTGATGGGCATTTCCAAGCAGGCCTTGGCAAGGCAACCCAAGACCCGATGCTCCATTATAAATAAGTTTGACTGCATTTGTCTCATTTCAGTGAGGCCAGTATTTCACCCACAGCCTTTGGTGTAACTTTTGCAAGTTCAACTGGGTATCACCAAGCTGCTCCCTCAGCCTTAAGAGTTGTTCTTTGTTAGTTCTTTGAAGTTAGTTCTCCAAAGATCCTCCACATCTGAAAGAAATTAAAAAGCTAAAACTCAAAGAAAATCTCTGGGTCATGACAATTCAGCTGTATCGGGGTGGATGGGCAAGGAGCTTGGTACAGGAATGGGGCTCAAGGACAGTGTGATTTACACCCAACACCCATCCAGTGGGAAGTCATGCTCAGGGAACCATTGGGAACGGTCCCTCTGCATTCTCCAAATCCCATCTCTCTCCATCAAGAGCACAGAACAATATTCTGAAGTCACAGTGCACCAGCATTTCCTCCTTCCTTGTCTTTTTGTGGGAGGAAAAGAACTACTCTCAGAAAAGCACAGGATGTTACTGCACAACCCCAATGAGGGAATGGGGGACAAATAAAAAAGGCAAAGCTCTCAGTTTTGCAGAGATTACAGAGCTTCTCAGCCTTGCTGTGGACACTGTAATGTCACTGTGTTTCTTAATATGGGGAATAAAGTGACTGCAGAGAGGAGCTGGACTAGCTTGTGATTACGGCAGCAGGGGCTCTGGCAACAGGTACTGAGTCTGGCATCTCTTGCCCATTTCAAGTGTGGGCATGGACAAACCACTCAATCTTTGAGTTAACAAAGGGAGAAGGGCAGGAAGAGATGGAAGTTAGCTTTTAATGATGCACTTAGCCATGCGTGAAAGCTTTTCCTTTAGTATATTTTTGACGTTTCTCCTCCATGAAATAAGGCTCACATTGACTATTTTACTATCTTCTCTAATTTTAATCTATTAGCTACTGGACATAGGGCTGTAATTACTAACGAGGATAAACTAGAGGGGAGTTTTCAGAACACCTGAATCATTCAGGAATCTGAGGCTTACTGGACTTTAATGAGATTTAAGAGATTCAAAAAAGCACTTTGGGAAAAATTTGTGTACAGTGCTTGATCCACTGAATTCTCATTCTTATAAAGAAGTCAAAGTACAATATGACTAAAGAAATACAATATCAAAACGAAGTGTTGAGTTATCTAAGGCAAAATCTGAACACGCTATAATATTTGCCTTCCTAAAGTTAAAACTGTTGTGTGTTTTCTCATTCACACATTTTCTTCACTACAGCACAGAGACAAATCTCTAGCACAGTCTAAAATTGTCCTGCCATGCAGAATACTGAGTCTCAGGAAGTAAACTCTTCCTTTCTTAGATCTGTATTTTAGAGTTGTGTTTATACTCCTTTAAAGCAGCCATAAAGCAGTTACATGAATACGAAGTTACCTTTCTCCTTTTACCTACAGTAAAGTTGCCTCTAAAATCACCATTAAATCACGGGAGATGTTGGAAAACTGACACACAAAGTGAAGGAAAAGAATATTAAAACCCCAGTCATGACAGAACAAAATCTCCCTGAATAAAATCTCAGTTTGGGGTGGTTTGTTGGTGAGACCACTGTTGGATGCCCCTCCACCACTGAGAAGATCACTGCTTTTCTCAGAGAGCAGGCCTGGAGGGCAAAGAGAAAGCAGGAAAAGGAGAATGAAGTAAAGGTATGAGCAGTGAAGATAAAGTTAAACCAGTGCTAAGTTCTGGCACAGAAGTGTTTTAATAACACCAAAGTATATTGCTTCCTTTACTAACACTTCTACTAACTTTTTTTTTCTTCTTCTTGAAAAAAACCACAAATGACTTATTTCCTAGTAGTCAAAATTACAAAGGTTAATGAAGCATCTCATTAATCTTTCATAACTGTAGCATGCCCCTGTGACCTTCAGATCCATAGTATAACAGCAGTATTCATGGTATAATACAAAGAAGCCCAAAATAAGATCACAATCCTGGAAATAAAACCCCAGCATGCCTCAGAATACTACTTGTAGAGCACCATGCAATTATTGGCTGGAAAGGTAGTTGGCTTTTAGGAAAATGCTATACCAGCTGGTAGGCTGTATGGCTCAGTGCTGAGAAGGCAAGTGCTGTATCTCTTCCCCTCCTGCTTTATTCAACATTGTGGTTTTGATTCAGTATCAGCTACCACTTGGTTGTCAGCACTGTGAAGCAGAGAGGAGAAGGACAAGGTGCAGAATAGCCAGGGCAGGCTGTCACACAAGTTTCTGAACCAGCATCAGGTTGCCCCCCTTAAACAACTTGGGAGTAAGTGCAGACCACTACAAGGAGACAGAGGGAACCAGGTGCCTTCTGGAGTGGGGAAGCTCCCGCCCAGCAAGCTGGAGGCAGAACTCACTGAGAAGGCAGCGCAGCCTTTCTTCCATCCTGCAGAGGTTCCTTGGGAACTGGCCTAGCAGGACCACTGGCTCCTGCTCCGTCTTGTGACAGCTAACAGGAAGACTTACAGGCCAGCCAGGTGCTCTGGGGAAGCAGAACTATAGCCAGTGGGGTTTGACTTGTTGATGGGCACCGTTATGCTGTCTAAGTGATATTCTGTCTGGTTTTTTTGCCTTTAATCTATCTTGCTACTGGAACAAGACGGTTCATCCAGATCGCTTCAGTTGTCTGATAGGTGATACAGATCATGCTATCCCTCTTGAAAGATTAATCCAATCTATAATCTTATCATTCTACCTGCAGGCTTACCTATGCTTTCACTCTGAAGGGTGTAAAATTGGCTTGCCATCTCTGGCTGATAGAGCAGTACAAGCAAATAATAGCAAATCACTCCTTGTGTTTATTTGTATCACACTGTTGGCTGGAGATTATGACATCCATTGTTAGGTGCCATCCAAACGTAGCGTGAGGAATAGCAGCTCTCCCTGCAGTTAGTCAAAAAATGTGTGATTCCCCAAAAAATGGGGAAGGAGGATTTCACAGAGAAAGGCTGAAGCATTGAGAACCTCAGGGGGTGTTTAAAAATACAGTGCAGCACTGGGGAGAGACACTCAAGCCTGGAAGGTATCCTGCTTCTCAGTCAGGGGTTAAGTAGCCTAAATAGAGTGCTGTGTGAATAACAGCACTCTTCTGGGTGCCCAACTACGTTGGGAACTTTTCCACAGCATTGCTGGTAGGCATAGCTAAAGCTGGTTTCAAAAGGTCACAAAGGAATTTTGTAGCATGCCCAGCACTTGAACCTAAGTCTCAGGCCTCTCCACTTTGCACAGACATCTTCTCTAGCTCTTTCCTCCCCCCTTCCCTCCCCAAACTCGCATGTAGAAAGCAGTGAAGAATAGCAATTCCTATCTAGCAGATCCCAGACTCTCCCTCAGAGACACCTCTGGAAAGAGATAGTTCTGGGTCTGTGCCTAGATGAAGACAAAGCAGCCAAGGCTGACTAACAGAATATAAACTATAACTCCTAATATCATGCAAGAGACTCAGACAATGTAATGTGAATATTAAGACCTGATTCACATACAAACCAGAAACAAAAAACATCAGAAAGCAAAGCTTGATCTTAGGCTAAAAATAAAACTGCATGAATTAATATTTAAAATTTATAGGACTTCAGATAATAAGGTGACAGCCCTTATTATTAACTGCAGCTCCAGCTGCAGAAGAGAAGAAAATAAGACCTCCTGACCAGATATGAAATTACTTGCCTGTACATATACCTGTAACATTTCATTTATGTTGATAGTAGATACTCTTTGATATGAAGAGTGCTGGCATTTACCCAGAGGTGTAAATGGGGCTTGCAAGCTACTAGCTCAGGATGCTGTAATGATACCAACAGAACTTCCAACAGCAACTGCCCCTCAACCCACCCAACCAAAAGCCAACACCTCCACACCAAAACGCAAACAAGCCCCCCAAACCTAATCCATCCTGATGTTTCTCTAACAACATGTAAATCAGATGTCACCACTGATCCACTTCCAAGTCCAGTCTAATGACCTTGGATTCCTGGTATTAGCTTACCTGCTTGCTAAAATAGAATAGAATTCACCTGTACCACTATGGACATTTCTCATTCCTCATGTTCAAGAAAGACAAATTTTATCTGGGATGCGAGCAAACAAAGACTGAGCAGTTGATTAGGGGCATGGAGGGCCTACAGAAGAAGACAATGACTAGAAGGAGCAAGACAAAGGCTGAGAGGGCTGCCATCCCTTTGAAGAAAGATATTAAGGATGAAGGCCAAAGGAGTAAAACAGATACTGAAGTGTAAAGAAAAAAGATGATCAAGAACACAAAACCATTCTTTCCAAGAAGATGACCTCACCATGAACAGTGTAGTAGCAAATGTCACTTGGTGCTCATTGGTAAGAAATGGTGAGGAAATCTTGCATGCTCTCTATCTCTCTGCAAAGTTCATGCAGAGGGAACCGAAAGCATTTCTTTAACCTGTGGCACCACCACAACCAAGTGAATGTATATGGTATAGATGCCCTTATTTGTATAGTATGAATGTACAGGTGAATTTTGGCACCAACATGCAAAATGACTAAAGTAGTACCCTCCTTACTCTTTCAGGATTCAAAGTACTAAATCCTAAGGGAAAAGAGACTTTCCAGGGATTTAGACAAGACCTGAACACCTTCCCACAAAGTTGGGTAGGCAAATAACCCTGAGAAAGGTTAAAGTCCCAAACGAGCTGTGGGGCTGGGCATGGGGGGCCCCGTCACCCCTATGTCACTGTGACACCACTGGTAACGCAGCAGTCACCATTTCATTCCATTCCTCTCCATTCTATTCCATTCCATCTAATACTTCTCCATTCCATTTCTATTCCATGCCATTCCCTATGCTCACCCTGAGCTGTATAACAATGAGACTTATTTCCCTGCAACGCCAGGAGTTTTCAGCTCCAAAAACACTTTCAAGGACACAAATCACAAAGCCTACAAGTGGAAACAATTTTTTTATTTTATGATTCCATTTGGTTTTGGTTTGGTTACTTTTATTTTTATCTTATTTCATTTCATGTTATGTTACTTTATGTTAGTTTATGTTACTTCGTTTTATGTTAAGTTACGGGATTTTGTTTGCTTTGGGATGGTTGCTTATTTTACTCTTTCTCAGAGCTGATGCTCACAAGCGTCATCACAACACACATGTGCAGCCAGGAGCAGGCTGATGCATTCATTCTTCAGGTTAGCCTGAAAGAAACACCCCTTGCAGTCTGGGAAAGTAAAGCCACAGAGCCACAGACAGCAGCAGCAGGAAGACAAGCCAAGCAGTCCCTGCCTCCCAAAGAGCGAGAACGTGAAGCATGAGGATTGGGACTGACCACACACAAATGTGCAAGAATCACAGAATCATCACAGAATCATCACAGAATAGTTAGGGTTGTAAAGGCCCAAAGGAGAGCCCTGAGAAGGGGCTGTGCTCAGTGCTACAGATGACAAGCAGCAATCCCTAGCGGCTACCCTGGGAGTCGTGAAAGCTTCCTCCCCCTAGATGGGGGCACAAGGGGTCCCCTGCATGGAGCAGCAGCCTTTGGGACACAATAGCCCAATGGAATACGTAGCCCTCAGGGGTACCAGGCAGTAACCTCTTTTATCAGGAAAAGGAGAAAGTGACACCACATCCAGAAACAAAGCCCTTAATTTACAGTTACATCATTATACACATCCTCAAAAGAGAAAAAAGCAGTAGAAAAAGACAGCAGTAAAATATAAATTGTATTCTGTGACTTTAACTCATACATTTTGTAGATTCATTACGAAACGTTCGAGTCATACATATCTAAGAGATAATAGCTCCTGGATTTTTTAAAAAGCTCTTATTATTCCTGGTCTATAGGAAAATTCTTTCAATTCAGTCACTTTGCGACTAATGGAGCTAATTTGAATGTCCTAAAATCTTCCGCTACTTTAATTCAGTAAATTTATCATTCTGTTACATACAAAAGTATCTGAAAGTCTTTGTAAGTAAATGGCTTTCACAGATGTACAACCTAAGCTGCACAGCCTACAGCTGATGAGAAGCTCAACACAAACTAGCTTCAGTGTGCGCTTGCAGCCCAGAAACCAGCCCTGTGCTGGGCTGCATCAAAAGCAGTGTGAGCAGCAGGTCAAAAGAGGGAATTTTCCCTTTCTGCTGTGCTCTGGAGAGATCCCCTGCAGTCCTGTGTTCAGCTCCGGGGCAACAGTATAAGAGGGACATGGAGCTGTTGGAGTGAGTCCAGAGGAGGCCAAGGAGATGCTGCAAGGGCTGAAGTCAGGCTGAGAGAGCTGGGCTGGGGCAGCCTGGAGAAGAGAAGGCTCCTTAAGGGGAGACCTCAGAGCAGCTCCAGTGCCTAAAGGGGCTACAAGAAACCTGGAGAGGGGCTTTGGATGAGGGCCTTTAGTGGCACAACAAGGGGAATGCCTTTAGCCTGACAGAGGGGACATTTAGATTAGACATTAGGAAAAAATTCTTCCCTGTGAGAGCACTGAGGCACTGGCACAGGGTGCCCAGAGAAGCTGTGGCTGCCCCATCCCAAGGCTAGGTTGGAAGGGGCTTGGAGCAGCCCGGACTGTGGCAGGGGTGTTGGAACTGGATGACTTTTAAGGTCCCTTCCAACCCAAACCATTCTATGATTCTAGGTATTTAGGATAACTAAACACTACAAAAATGTAGTCAAAATTTTTCCTCATGCATATTGTTATGTAGATACTTTAAAACTTGTCTAGGCCTATAACTGGTTCCAAAAGCTGGAAGTGCTGGGTTTGGGTTGCTTTTTACACCAGCTTTGTAATTTTTCTGGATTTGAGAAAATATACCCATGTACTTTGTTTTGTTCATATAACATAATTAATACACTGTAGTTCTGCAAGTTGAATAATGCACCTGAGCTGAATAAATTATTCTAGCATAAATCAAGAACATGTCTTGTGTCCCTTTTATCAGGAAGCTTTTGAAGTAAGCTGTCATCCTATCATGTAATGAATGAACAAATTTCTTGACATTTAACATCATCCTGATCATAGTGCTTGCACAATGGAGGGCTAGGTGAGACAACAAGGATTTATACGGCTCATCGCCTAAATAGGTAGATTAGAAGCCTCCGAGAACTTACTACTCTATTTGTCATTATGGTTTCATTTATTATTGTATGACAACCTGTTCACACATACAGCTCAGTGCAGGCACAGTGCCCTTGCCTTCCTTTTTCTTAGGTTGCATTTTATATGTCAATTGGAGCGCTCTGCAATTTCAGCCAATTATGAAAAAGCCTTTCCTGATCTTGTGCGTATTTACTTGGGCACTGGTGATCTTCTTCTGAGACTCTCAGGGTTTGCTTGCTTCTTTGTAGACGAAAGGATCAGCTGCTTCCGATTTCACATTTACACTGGAAGGCATCATATCTTAACTCATGGCCTGACAGATGAAATGTGTCAGGATATATTTTCCCCAAACAGGAATAGTGAGGTAGCAGCAGAGACCTTGCAAGGGCTAGATCAGACAATAACTTGACACAGACATGACATGGTATTTTTTCCTTGATAAGACAAGACCCAGGGTGAGGTAATTTCATCTATTTTAAGCAACTTCTTTGAGATGCCAGATGAAAACGTGGTCATGAGAGATACTGATCCTAATAATGCCGTTTCAGAAATCAGGAATGCCACTGAGGTGACTGACACTGTTCCTTCACGCTTTATGTTAAAACTCTTAGTTTATTCTGTCCAGCCACCATTTCTGCATGGCAGAAGAGCATCGCTTTATCTTAATATTGCTTTTAAAATAAGAACTGGGAACTTCATGCTGCTTCTGAATATAGAAAGTGTCAATATAAATTAATCTTATGATTCTGTCTGGGTTTCTGTGGAGAGTCTCAGTGCTTGCAGCTGTAATTTTAGCCTGGGAAATAGGATGCCTGGGAAATAGGAGGCGTGTGTGGATGTGGCAGTTGCCTACCTGTTCAGCTTTTCTCCCTCATTCCCCCAAGGGACTTCTGCTCTTGGTCAGTTTCTGGCTGATGTGACAGCAAGGCAGGCCCTCCCCCACCGATACCACATCCTCACCAGCTTTGGGAAAAATCAAAATCTGGGTAGCAGAGAGAGCCTGAGATGAGAGCTTAGCTGCTGGGCAGAACACATCACAGACGTGATATTACCTCTGCCAGCTGGCACACTTCAGCCATATTCCCTGCAACAGTACAGGCTGTGGGTACTGGTTGGAACCTTCTAGCATCCTTTCCCAGCCGGGCTGTCCTATGATGTAGTCAGTCAGCACTGGTTGAGAAAACTGATGATACCTCATGCCAGTTAGGAGAATGGACAGACTGGTAAAGAAGCTTATAATGTAAATCTAACTTTGTGATTATGGTTGTGCAGGTACACAGATGCAGGGGGTTTCCAGAGGAAACCATAATTCATTAGTTTTGATGTCCTCCCCAGACTGCCTTTATTTTATATTCCCATAGGCAAAGTTGCCTTAATCTCTTTCAGAATTGTAAATATTGTACAGTAAAGCTTGTAGCTTAGGAAGAAAATGAGCCAATTCCCTATTTCTACTTTTATGCAGACTGAAATAAAACCAGCAATAACCTGACATTTTATTTGATAAACTTCTCTTAAATATTTCAAAGAAACTTGACTTGCAATGGTACACAAGCTGAAATCAGTTCCTTGACAGTCCCTCATGGTATCAGTTTCACTCAGGAAAAACTAATTAAATGTGAGTTCTCTATGATGCAGGAAATAAAGGTATTATAATTGCTCAGCCTACAGGCAGCCCAAGTGCTTGACTATGTACAGCATATGCGTAGCATGACCAGAACCCATTGGTTCTGCCATGGGTGAGCAGTAGCAAGCAGACCTACCACCAAACAGAAATCAAATGAGAACTGGTGATCAAGAACTCTTGGGTGCATATGCCACTTCTAATGAGGTTTAGGCACTGATTATTCCCTAGAATATTTAGATGGGGCAAAGTTAAGAATATGGTCACCAGAGGCAGTTTCTGTACTTAATATACATGGACTTTGTGGCACTTTCTCCTCTGAGCAGAGAAAGTCACTTGACTAACACTGTAATTCCTAACAGAAAACTTAAGTTGGGTTCCTTAGATTGGCTGATACGAACATGGGCCATAGTTCCCTGGCAAAATCAATAGGGCTGCTTTCTTCTACGCTTCACCTTTATGTACACCACATAGCATACAATTCAGGTTATCTGCTTCAGAAGGGCAAAGGGCTGAGCCAACTCCACTGGACTTCTTCCTTGCTGCTCTGCTTGGGATACTGCCTGGTAAGATGATGTTTGCTTACTGTGATTCAGCTTCAGGCAAATCCTGAAATTACCTCCTGTGATAAAATATATGCATCTGCCATTGAACATAACTGATCTATGAGACCAATTTGAAAATCTCAGAGTCACTTCAGGTGCAAACATAAATAGCAAATAATGATTTTTTTTTTCACCCAAGGTTTTTTTTTTCTTATTTGTAAATTGTTGATACGGCTTTTGGTAATGATGCATCTATCCTTTTTACTACCCACTTGATGTGTGAGTAAACACAGCACTGACTGAAGCAATAAATAACTCCTAATCTCCTGTTAAGAAACCAGCTAGGCCAATACAAAATGGGTCCAACTACTTCTTCATTCACTCCACAACAGTCAGATTCTATGTCCATTTCCAGCCTGCCTGCCAGAGCACTACGTAGGGGATTATGGCACAGGTTTTTTGGGCAATCTGTGACATGCAAATGCCTGAGCAAATTCCTTTCACAAAAGCACAGAAACAACAACTGCAAAGTAAGTACCTCAGCTCATTAACACAGACAAGGGAGAAATGCAACATGTTTAGATTCCAGGATTTCATCCTGTTAATAACCAGCTCAGAGTTCCTGGAAGAAATTAAGAACTGCTGTCAGTAGCTTTCAAATCCTGTCTTGCGGAGACAGCGATTAAGAAAATACGCCACCCTATTCCATTTAAAACCACAGAGAGGAGACAAGGGCAAAGAGTACAATCCTTTCCCTTCAGGAGAAAGTCAGGTGGGGGAAAGCAAGCCCAGACTTTTTGGAAGCTACAGTAAATTCCAGCCAGCAAAGCAAAGGGCCATGTTTTGCTCGTCACCTTCACTGCTTCAGTTGCTGTCCTGCCTGTCACCTCAGCCTACCTGCTCATCACTTCTCTCTTCCCCAGTGTATTACTGGCACTCATTGGATTGCTGCTTGCATTTCCTTTCACCCCTCTCTTCCACCTTGCTGTGCCAGTCTAGCCCACTGCCCATCACAGCCTATCCCATTAGCAGCCCCGGCACTGACGCCCTTGAGGCTGACACCTCATTTTCTGCCATCTCTTACCAAGTCTCCTGTTTCAGTTCTGCCTGCCCTTGCTGGGCTCATCCCCACCTCATCTCATTTTACTGCTTCATTTGCTGTATTCTTGTCCCATTGTCACCTTTCTCTGTGGTCCCACAGCTTTTTCTTTCTCTTTGTCACCCACCCTCAATACCTCTCTGGTTATCTTTGCTTTCCCGTCTCTTACATGCTCTCTTTCCCACCATGATGAAAAGTCGACCAAGATGAAAGTTGTTATTTTCATTCACTGCCTATTCTGGTCAGCCCAATTTGCTGCGTGCCTCCCCCTTCTTCTCTTCCAGCAGCTGTGTATGCTCTCCAGCCACAATATCTTAGTTTACTGCTCCACTTGCTGCTGCTCTCCAAACACAGAAGGACCTTTTTCAGATCTCCTTGACATGCCACAGTCTACCATTACTTATTATCACCACCTCCCTTAGCTACCTGCTCTCAAACACCTCTCCTCCAGCCTGTTCTTGCCACTGCTTGCTTTATATGCTTGTAAAGATGTCCTTCCTAAGACTTCTCAAGGCTGTGTTTCTGGATTGTGCCCTCAACCTTTCCTTGCTGCCTATCACCATTTGTCTGCATCGCCCCCTCCTGCCCTCATCACCTCATTTCAATACCTGACTTGTGACCACTCTTAACTTTCATGCTGGACCACACCAGTCATCTCTCTTTAGGAGCCTGTTTGCTTCCTCCTGCTGCTGCCACCACTTCACACCTCCTTTGCACCCTTCTGCTCAGTGTGTCTTCTCAAGCCTCTGTCTGCTGCTTAACTTCATCCTCATCTTATTGCTCCATGTGCCTCCTGCTTTCTCTGCATTGCCCAGAAACTGCTTTGGCTGTTTGCTCTTCTTCCCTTCTTTCCCACTTGTTGTCCTGCTTATCCCTTTCCTCTTGCCAGCCTGTGAAATGTGCCCTCTCCCATTGCCACGTAGCCTGCAGCCTGCTCTTGCCACATCACCAGCACTTTCTGCTTATCATTGCTACTGTGTTTGCTGGCAAGCCTCCTCATCCTCCTTACTGGCTGTTCTCAAAACTTCCCTTGCCTGTAGGCTTACAGCTTTAACACAGCTACCCTTCTCCACTTCCAGTAGCTGCCTCCCCTCTCCACCTCCTTAGCTACCTGCCTTCACTGCCTTTCCAGGCAGCAGTATTCAACTCCATGGTGGGTTGACCCCAACCAGCAGCAAAACTCCCACACAGCTGCTTGCTTATTTCTTCTCCCAGGGGGACAGAGGAAAACAGGAAGAGCAAAAGCTAGAAACCTTGTGATAAGGACAGTTTAATGCAGGTAAATGAGTGAAGTTAATACATGATGACAGTTTAATAAGCAAGGGATGGAGGGGGAACCAATGCAAAGTCAATGACTCACCACCTCCCACAGGCAGACTAATGCTCCGGCAATCACTGAGCAATGGCTACCTTGGAAAATACTCCTCCCTCCTTCCCCCCAAGTTTTATTGCTGAGCATAAGGTTCTAAGGTATGGAGTATCTCTTTATCCAGTTTGGGTCAACTGTCCTGGCTGTGTCTCCTTCCAATCTTTTTCCTACCCCACCATCAGGGAGGGAAGAAGCAGGGTAAGAAACAGATAAAACCTTGAAGCTGTGCAAGCACTGCTCAGCAACAGCCAAAACACCAGTGTGTTATTAACACTGGTTTAGTCACAAAACCAAAAGATAGTGCCATACAGCTATGGAGAAAGTTAAATCCATCCCAGCCAGACCCAGCACAATTTCCTGCCAAAACAGCTGTCCTTCAGTGCCCCCCATACTTGTCCTCACTCCTTCCTTTAATCGCCATGCACTCCTCTCACTCCCTTTCAGCACAGCTGTATCTGTTTGCCTTTTTATGCCACTTGCCCTTATACTTCCCCACCTACATAGCTGGTCATCTCCTTCTGTCACAACTCTGTTTTATTGATCCACTTGCATAATGCTTCCATTACCTGATCATACCTCATTTTCTGCCTTATGTTCTACCATGCATACATAGCAGTGGTGGTGGTTGCTGCTGCCCACTCCACCTTGCTCACCATTAGCTCTGTCTAATCATTTCCACTTCTCTGCATGTATTTTCTCTCTCCTGCTGCCTGCTCCCAGTCCAAAAGGACTTTCTGTTGCATCTTGTGGAAACCCATCCTTTCGCTCTCCTTCACACTGTGTGTTCATTATCCTCCCCACCTCTCATGGCTGAGCCAACGTTGCTGTCCTGTTAGCCAGCTGTTCCTTAAGGCCCCTTTGCCACCTCTATTGCACCCTCCTGCATCACATCATTGTCCTTCCAACTTCTCTCTGACTTGCTTCACAGCTTTGTCTTTACCAGATAGTCCTGCCTCGGTCATCACTCTAGCCTGCACTTCCCACAGCTATGTTTATAGCCTGCTCTCTTGCCTTATTGATTGTTAAATATGCCACCAGTCAGAGGCATTTCTCCACACTATTATGCTTGTTTTAAGCTATTCCAGATGCCAAAATAACCATTTGTACCCTGTTGGTATTTTTACTCTTTTGTCCCAATCTTTCCATTCCCTTCTTTCACTTACTCTCAAAGATTAGTTCCTTCTCCCTCCCCTTGCTGTCCCTTGTCCCTCACTCAGCTGCAGACTCCCATTGATCTCTGCTGATGTGCCATCACATATCTGATTCACAACCAACCCCAGCCTCTTTTCACAGCTCTGCTTCCTCTGAGTGCTCATTTACTGCCCCATCACCCAAACACTGCCAAGCCTCTCCGTGTCACTGTTTGTTGTACTATGGTTGCCACTCTTCCCTCCCCTCTCAGACCTGCTAGCCAGCCACCGCAATGCTGCTGTTCTCTTTTGCATGTAGTTGCCTGTCTTGAGCTCCCTGCCATCATACTCCTCCTGTTTACCAACTCCTTTCCAGTTCACAGCTGGTTTCCACTATTGCTTTTTTTTTATTAGTAGTACTTCTGCCAGCCATAGCTGCGTCTCCTCCGCAGCCCACTGCTACTCCATTCATGACCTGCTTTTGCTGTCCCCTTTCCTTTAGTGATCTCTCTGCTGTACTCACCAATGCCCCTCAAACCTCCCACCCCACTGACAAGCTGCTGTCACTCCTCTCCTTATAGCTGGGTTTATTTCCTGCCTATCCCATTTCTCCTCAACAACCCTTTCGTGTTCCTGCACCACAGCCATTACTTGACTCCCTCCTTATCTGCCGTTTTGCCTCCTGCTCTGGCAGTCCAGCTCTTCAAGTCTCCATCACTGCCTGCTTCATTTGCTTCTCCCACCCCTATCCTGCCTCGCCTACTCTTGCCACCTTCTCTCACAGGCTCTTTTCTTTCTTTTAGCTTTACAGCCTCACCAGCACTCCTCAGAGCCCAGCTTACCTCCTGTCTGTATCACCTCCCAGGCTGTGGGGGTTCTCACAGTCCCTTACCATTAGCATTTTGTTTTTATAAGCTCCCTAGCCATGTAACCTTCATGCCTGCTCAGAACATCACCCAACTTCTTTCCATCCTTCCTTGCTGCATCTGCAGTGTCTCCCCTCTCACCCCACTTATCTCCTTCCACCACCTGCCTATGATGATTGATGATTTTCTCAGCTGTTGCATTTACCACTTTTCCATGACATCCCTCCTTTCCTCACTGTCCTCTTTGCTGACAACAACACCTCCTATATATTCCATGTCTGCTCGTTCCCACACAGCTGCTCCTTACCATCCACCTCTCAACTACAGCTCTCCACTGCTGTCCCATTTACTACTAGTGGTTCTCTCATATTCCTCATTTACTGCTTCTTCTCACTGAGGGGAAGTGATCTTTTCGGTACATATTAATCTCCAAGCTTTGATTTTTCCTTTGCTCTTCTTTATCACCTTGTTTCCCACTTTTTCTCATTGCTTTTCTTTTTGACACCATGCTATGCTTGTTCCCATCACTCTCTTCCCCTTTCTGTTGCTCTATTTATCATCTGGCATCACACCTATTTGTGTCTACACATACCTGTTCATAACCTTGGCCTGTTGCAAGGTTGTTCAGCCATTAGCCTTGCTGCCACTTCATGCTTCACCTTCTCACCCCACTTGCTAATCCTTCCCCAAGATACTCATCATCTTGTGCACCTCCTCTTCCTCCTGCTCTTCAACCTTGTCCCTTCACTACACTTATTCTGCACCTCCAAAGGAAAATTGCAGCCAAGCCACAATCTGCTCACAGACAGTTGTATCACCATCCCCTCCCTCACTGCCCATATTCATTGTGACCTGGTACTGCTGCCTTCCTAGCATTGCTATCTCTGTCTGTGGCAGCATCCCTACCCTGCCGCCCATTGAAGTCCTACGTGCATAAAGCACAATTCTGAAAGCACCCATACAATTTATTTTCTCCAATTCCTTATTTGTAACAAGGCTCTTTGGCTCTCAGTGGCTCAGGTTTCACTGCCAGGCAATGAAAAACCAGCTACAAAATACCCTGCGGCTGGATTTTCAAAGTTATTCAAGCATGCATGAAATGGCCTCAGGGGCCCAGCTCAATTTTCAATCACCTGTGGGCCACCTAAGTTGGCTTTTTGTAATTTCTCTAGGCTGGTCTTGTTAAAGGCCTAAATACGTGTGAAAATTTGGCCACAGATTACATTTGAGACTGAAGGAAAAGAGGAGAATATTCTGGGTTTCTAAACAACATGAATGCTTTTGAAAAATGCACCACTGGGTTCTTAACCCTAAAATAACTAATTATTGGACTAATATGTTGATTATAGCAGAGGAGAAACAGGACATTTAAGAGCTAAGAGTTATTAGTGAAGGTGTGAGTTTTCCTAAAGCATTCGGGTCATTGCTCTCTCCCACACACACTGCTGAAATGGGCTAAGCTCAAAAGTTATGTTGCACAAAAGATAACCAGGGGGTAGATTACAGCGTTACATTAAAAACCTATGGTACCTGGAAGGATCTATTATTTATTTATGTGTCTACAGGAAAAGGAAAACTAAAAATGAGAGGCCAAGCCAGAGTGAACAAGAATTATTTGAATGAGCTACACAGCTACAATATAACACTGCAAGATTTTTCATCCACAAAAGAACAGTCTTTGTATTAAGTATGCCTACTTGTAGCGTTTTTCCTGTAAAAGCTTAATATCCATTTTTCCATGTGATGTTTTCCTCCAGGGGACAAAAAGAGGGACCAAGCAAATTGTAAACATCCAAGCAGTTGGATAAGAAATACATTATTTTGGCTGTAGGAATAAGTGGAGGGAGGTTGAGGACAGGCCAGGGCATTATCAATTAAACATATACCACCTTCCTGGTACCAATCTTAGGACTGAGTAAGGCTTTCCTTGAGAAATAATCCAGGTTTACAACATGCCCTTCAGATTGAAAGGCTCAGAGAAATATTAATGAGACAAAGTCTGCAGAGCTACAAGAAGTTCTTGTTCAATAGTACTGAACTATAGCTGCTTTATTAATGCTCTCTGTGGTGGGTTGACCTTAGTTGGATGCCAGGTGCCCACCAAGCTGGCATATCACTCCTTTCCTCAGCAGGATAGGGGCCAGGGCAAGGGGGAAGAGATGCAGAGAAAATGAGATGGAAAACAAACCTTGTGTCAAGATAAAGAAGTAAAGATAGTTTAATAAGGCAAAACCAAAGACTGTAAGGAAGCAAGGTGTCGTGGTTTAAACCCAGTCAGGCAACTCGTTCACTCACTCCCCCCCCTTCTTTCCCTCCCCCCGCTCCCAGGGGGACGGAGAGGAGAATCGAAAAGAATGCAACTCCCATGGGTTGAGATAAGAACAGTTTAGTAACTAAGGTATAACACAAATCACTACTGCTACCACCAATGATAATAATGATAAAGGAAATAACAAGGGAAGAGAATACAACACCTCAGCACCAGTGGGCTGATAACTCACCCCTCCAGCCCAACCAAGCACTGACCGATACCTCCTCCAACCCTGCAGTCTCCCAGCCCTTCCGGCTAACTCTAAGTTACATCCTGGGCATGACGTGCTGTGGTATGGAATACCTCTTTGGTCAGTTTGGGTCAGGTGTCCTGTCTCTGCTTCCTCCCGGCTTCCCCTCCTCCCTGGCAGAGCATGAGGCTCACAAAGCCCTTGGCCAGACCAAAACATCAGGCCGAAAGTCAAAAACACAGCACTGCACCAGCTACCAAGGAGGAGAAAAATGACTGCTACTGCTGAACCCAGGACACAGGGAAAACAAAAGATTTATTGTCTACTTTCTATCAGCAAGCAACATGGAATACAGTATGGAATATTGGTCAGTTTGGGTCAGCTGTTCTGCCCCTGTCCCCTCCCAAGATCTTGCCCACCCCCAGCCTATAGGGGAACATTGGAGAGAGAGCCTTGACGCTGTGCAAGCACTGTTCAGCAGTACCCAAAACAGTGGTGTGTTATTAACACCTTTCTGTCGACCAATGCAAAGTAGAGCACATGAGGGCTACTATGGGGAAAATGCACTCCATCTCAGCCAGACCCAATACATCCTCTTGCTGGGACCACACTATAAAAGAACACTGATATTTAAAAAAGAAAAAGCTCTAGTCTCTTTCTCAGCCATATGGTACATAACAACAGTGATGTGATCTTACACAGATATGAACAGACCCAAATAATTCTCATCTGTCTGTATTTATTAAAGTCCATCTGGCGGGCTTAGCTTGGATTCCTCTATAGCAAATAGTATAATTCAAGGATGAATGGTTTGGGACTCTACTTAATAGACAGAGCTGGATTGCCCTTTGGATGTTCTGCCGTTCTCCAAAAGACAGTACTTGTACTTCTACTTCTCACCTTTATTGGCAATATTCACATAAGGAAGACTTAATAATAGAAGGCAAAAGAATCTGAGAGGGCAAACTCTTATAGTAAGCAGTGATCCAAAAGCAATTGCAGCTCTTCTTCCAGCTAATTCTACTTAGGGACTGCCATTTCCTCAGTCTCTCCTGGCTGCTAAGCTATTACAGAAATATAATGATGTGCAAATGAGGAGGAAAAGTGCAAAAAAGGAGAATAAAAAGAGAGGACACACACCTGCATTAGCAGAATCTTGCTTTGACTATTAACACATCACTCGTAGCTCTGTCAAATTCCAATGCAGGGGTCTCCTCTCTTCATGGTACCTGAAACAGCCCCAGATTAATTAATCGTCTCTCTCCCCCTGGATGAGTGAAAGAATTAAGCATACTTTTTTAACAAGCTCAATTTTACTGGGTTATGCAGCTTTTTTTTTTTCTAGTACTATCTTCAGCAGAAAGTCTGCATCTAAATAAACCTCCACAGTTTGAACCTAAAATGGAAAATGCTGCTCTTTGTATTGATAGTTTCTCCCAATTTAAATATGCTATAATTGACATAAATAGGAATAATTTACAGAGATAGCTGTAAATGAGTTGTCACTTTGCAGACACTATTGGTGCACAGCCTTTGAACACAGCCTAATAATAAGCAGAGCTCCAGAAGTACGCACAAAACTGAAAACAGATCAACCATACCATAAACATGATAGGTCATTGCCCCAGGTGGCTGATCCTTGGAAGGCTCGTGAAGGTGCAACAAGTGATCGGAATTACTCAGCCACTGAATTATTGTGCAGCTTCAAAAACACAACGTACATTAGTGCAGTTTATGTGGTGTTTTAAAGGCTTTTGATACCGATAGAGCGCAATGGGCATATCTCCTCAGCAAGAAGCTGGCAGTTCTGAAAACCAAAATGCTCTCAGGCTAATTAAGAAAGATGATCTATTTTCCTGAGCTTTTCCACTCCATAGAAGCTCTGTGCTGAGTTTATTTTCTGTGCAATATTAGCACTATTTGATTTTTCCCATTCAATCTTTACCAGCAGAAATAATTTTAAGAAATACCAGAAATCCTGTATTAAAAAAAAAAAACCTCCAATCGCTGTTTCTCCCTTCTGGGATTAAGTTTTTAGGACTTGCAGTTATTATTTTATTTTATGAAGTAAGAATAAAACCAACCTGATGCTTATCCAGCCATCTGGCATAAAAAAAATAAACTGTAGTTATAAAGGTCATAGAGACTCTGGGGCTTGAGCAGAGAACATTCAGAATATCAAATATGTAAAAATCCAGAAGAACTTATGCAGCGCAAAATTCTTTCAAGCTGTGCACCAAGATGTAAGATTTTATCAACTACAAATGGGATAAGCTACTCCCCTACACCACCATTATACTGCTGGATTTAATCTGGCTATCGTAGTTTAAAGTATTTTTCTCAAAGTAACAGTACAGACAGAATTTAAGACCAAAACTTGAAGCATTTCTCTTAGATCTGTAAATGTAAGGAAACTTTTTGTCCACCCTCATATACGTATTAACATATTATTAATGATCATATTTACTATTATGGCCAACAGATTACCTCAGCCATTGAGGCATTGTGCAAAATACATCAGTATCTTTCGAAGGCAGGAAGTACTCCAACATCTAACATCAATATAGGAATGCTGAAACAATGCTGAAACAAGTGATTTCAGACAGTGGTGAACCAGACCTGAAACATTCCTAAATACAATTTAGTGATATCACATATATATTGAATAGGCATAACATTTTGTGTGGATGCATTTCTGTGAAATACAATCTGAACTCCGCTTGCCTTTAGAATCATCTGCCCTCTAATGTATGAAAGGCATTTTCAGGTTCTTTAATGTCCTTTAGGAAAAGATAAATCCCCAATTCTGCTTTTACTCCACGCCATGCACTACAAAGTGGGCACTTATTATTGGTCAAATTCAACCATATGAAAGAGATCCAAGTCCTACACCCCATTTAACATCAGTTTCGAGTGGTCTTGAACAGGAACACTTGTGCTGATCCTCTCCTGTGCAGACCTCTCTTTATGGGGTTGGAAAAAAGCCAACTGTCACTTGATGAAAGTCAGTAATTCTGAGGCAATTATGGTATTCCCCCATAATTCATAACTCTCAGTAATGTAGCATTATGCCAGCACCTGTAATGAATGCTCAGAGGAACGCAGAGCTACTTCAGCCACTTCAGCCAATGAGTTAGGCTTTGTTCAGAGCTCTGCTCAGATGCCTCTATACTAACACCGGTAGTATGGGGAATAAGGAAGAGGAACTGGAAATATGTGCACATCCACTGTGATATATCATTGGCATCACAGAAACATGGTGGGATGGCTCTTGTGACTGGAGTGTTGGAATGGAAGGTTATAAGCTTTTTAGGAAAGACAGTCTGGGCAGATGGGGAGGGGTGTAGCTATTTATGTCAATGATAGGCTGTAGAGTATGGAACTCTGTCTGGGGACAGCTGATGGGCCAACAGAGAGCTTATGGTTCTAGGTTAAGGGAAGAACTGTGATGTGGGACATTACTGTGGGGATCTGTTACAGGCCACCCAATCAGGAGGACTCGGTGGATGAAGCTCTCTATAGGCAGATATGAGCAGCCTCACACTCGCAGGCCCTTGTCCTCATAGAGGACTTCAGCCACCCCAATATCTGTTGGAGGACTGTACAGCCTGGCACAAGCAACCCAGGAGACTCCTTGGTTGTGTGGAAGACAACTTCTTCTTGCAAGTAAGAGAGGAACTGACAAGGGGAGGTGCCATGCTTGACCTCGTGCTCACCAACAGGGAAGGGCTGCAAGCTCTGGGGGAGAAGCTCCTTTACAGGAGCTGCATCAGTGACCTCTGCACAGGACCAGCATGAGGGTTGACATTTATGCTGCCCTTTATACACAAATGGAAATATTAGAGTTTTGAAGACATCTGAAAAAAGACACAGGTTTGTGCTTCATTCTCTATTACTGATACAGGCTGCGGTCAGGAAAATTGGAGATTATACACAAAGTAAGAAGACCTGTATGGAATATGATGTCATGTCACCTACCAACAGTTCCTTTGCTTTCAGCTAAGACTGCTAACATCAACTAAGTTTTAAAGTGAAGGACACCACTAGGATAATCTACTCTGATCTGTTGAGTCACAGACTGTAGACACTTGTCCAGTAATTCTTACACCAAGCCCACAACATTTCCTTGTACTAAGGTATACTTAATATTTCAAATATTGCCTCTAAAGCCACAGAAAATGACCCAGAAGAACAGGAAGCTAAACAACATTTACTTTGCCATTTTTCTGCCTTTTATCATTATTATATCTCACCTTTTTTGAAATGGGAAATAGAGTTAGAAGGTAGATTAAGCGATTTTTCTGAAGGTCACGGTATTTATGAATAAACCACAAAATGAGACGATGTTTTCCACAATCTGTCTTGACACACAATGCTATTTCTTGGAATAAATACAAGGCAGATTGTCTTCTGTGTTTTAAGATCAAGCAGCATTCCTATCATTCAAAATAGCTCAAAACAGTAACAACAGCCACTCAACATAGTCAAAGTCCTTTATGAGTCACAAACGACAAAACAAGTACCTTCGTGAGCAGCATGGGCAGACTCCATTCATCATAGATAACAGGTTATCTGAATATTCCACCCTTACTATACAGGCTGGCTCATTTTTAGTAGCAGACCGCACATTAATCTTCATTCCTTCAGGCAGTGTATATTTTAATAACTCTTAAAGGGAAATCTGACAATAGGAGTCCCTGCTATGCACACATCTACATCCACATACAACAACTGATTAGACATTAGAAACTTCATTCTGATAATTGAATGAACTTCTTCAGTTTTCAGCTGAAGCTTTTTTGCATGATTTCTGATTGACAACCCTTTCATGAACCTCAAACTCTGTTGTGAGATAGGGATTTCAATATACATATTACAATTACATATTAATATATATCTGTACAATAGGTAAATAATGCTTCATTTTTGCAGTGCTGTAACACTACAAGATTACAGTAATAGAATAAGAATGTCATAAAAATTACAATAATGCAAGTAAATAAGATTTAGCGTGGAATCAGGGCTTTCAACATTCACCCACTCCAAATATGCATTTTTCTTTCAACAAAACAGTGTGTTGAGGTGGCAAACAGCACCAGTGATGGTTTTCATCCATCTTGAAAGCTCTATCTATACATTTGAAAATAAACCGACTGATCAGGCACTCTGTCACTTGCACAGGCTTTTCAAAGGCCTTCCTGCTTCTAGAATTTTAGCAAACTTCCTAAAAGTTTTATTAAGCCTTAAATATTTCCAGCCTCCGTTTGAGACTCCCTCCTCAGATACAATTGCATCTTTTGATATAAATGGCAGTTTCACATTTGAAAATATGATCGTATTCACTCTGTATTGTGAGGTGACATGACACAATGGGTACTGAAATCCTAAAGGACGGATTTCATAGATCTAGGATCTCTTATCACATCCCTTTTCAGTTCTTATTTGACAAATGGCTTGCAGATGAGCTCTCCTGAGGAGATAAACCAGAATCTTTTTATCAGTTCCACTGCCCTTTATAAAGGTTCTTTTGGCTAATTTTCTTTATTATGTGCCTTTTTTCCTCTCAACAGTTTATTAAGCTTTAGCTTTACATTAAAAAGCATTCAGTAATACTTTGTATTTCAGGTAGTCTGAAGAGCTTCCATTCCCCCCATCCCCCCTCAGTTTTTTAAGAGAAGTAATTATTTCAAAATATTTTGCATATAACTTCCTAGGTACATCAAGCAACATCTTCCAAATTATCTCATTGGCTACATTTTTAGTGACGATTTTCATCTTTCTAATGAGGGAAATGCATCACATGCTTTCTCACAGTCTCCAAGACACCTCAGGGAAGGCCATGAACTGCTGCTGTTAGTGTTAACCTCAAACACCTTTCAGGGTTTTATTTTTCATTGAATGGTTTGGGGTGGAAGGGACCCTAAAGCTCACCCAGATCGAACCCCGTGCCAAGGGCAGGGACACCTTCCACTAGAGCAGGTTGCTCCAAGCCCCATCCAACCTGGCCTTAAACACTGCCAGGGATGGGGCAGCCACAGCTTCTCTGGGCACCCTGTGCCAACGCCTCAGCACCGTCACAGGGAAGAACTTCTGCCTAATGTTTAATCTAAATCTCCCCTCTGTCAGGTTAAAGCCACTCCCCCCTTGTCCTGTCTCTACAGGCCCTTGTCCAAAGCCCCACTGCTGGTTTCCTGTAGCCCTTGTAGACTCTGGGGCTGCTCTAAGGTCTTCCCAGAACCTTCTCTTCTCCAGGCTGAACCAGCCCAGCTCACTCAGCCTGGCTCCAGAGCTGAGCTGCTCCAGCCCTCGCAGCATCTTTTGACACATTTCCTGCTTCTACATAATGCACCATTTCTCACATATCTGCTTATCATACTGGGTGTGGGAATCTGTATTAGTGCTTCTGCTCTATATGTTAAGTGAGTACAGGCTGCCAGGTGCTGAAGGGGGTACAGGCTGCAGGGGTCTCTGTGAGGGAGACAGGGACCACCCCATGGCCAGTTCCTGCCTGCTCCAACAGCCTCACAGCTGAGGCCAGAAGATGGGACGGGGGAGGAAAGGTGTTGTTTTAATGCTTGTCTATTTCTCAATTTTAATTTCAAATGGCAATAAAATGAAGTTTGCCCAAGTCAAGTCTCTTTTGCGCATCACAGTAACTGAGGTCCTGCCCTTTATCTCAATCCATGAGCCGTTTTTCTCCCCTACCCCACTGAGGAGAGTGAACAATTGGGTGGGCATTTGCTACTCCCCCACAACATGCTATTGAATATTTCTCTCCACAGAGTGTGACTTTCTTTGTCAGAGGTTGCAGCAGCAGACCTAGGGGAGATGCTTAAAGGTGGCTCTAATGCACAGCATGTGTTTGAGAAATTGATTTTCATGTGGTACAAAGTTTATTCCCAACATGGGAGCTGACAGAGCCCCAGGGCCATGAGCATGTTGTTCTGCTGTAGTGAAACCCCATGGGATACCTATTTTTCTAGAGAAGCTGGTTTTAACCACCACAAAACAATCCCTTTGCCCTCCCCTTTCTCAGCCCCCAACAGGATGCAGGCTTGGCAGCTCTATATTTAGCATGCGGTTCTGGGGAGATACCTAAAACCCTGCTTCACCACCACCACCACCACCCCCCCAGACATACTTGCTACAGGCAGTAGAAGATCACTAATAAAACACTGCCCATTCCCCTTTGAAGACAGCAATTCTTTTACCCTGCAGTAGAGAGATACATATATCGCTCTGCTTTAAGAGAAAAAAAAAGTCTCACACATACTCATTTTGATTGGTATGTAGAGACAGACAGATAACAAGGCTGGTCATTTCTGTTTCTTCTTAAGAAAGGCAGCTGCCTCCAGTTCTTAGCTCAGTTAAAGAAAGCCAGACATCTTGTGCTTAGCAGTAAAGTTTGGAAGCAGTTTTGTAAGCTGAATAATTAAACAGAGTTGGTGAGGCTGAAGGAAGTTAGGTTGGCGTAGTCTGAGAAAACGTGAGCAGCATCCTTTCAAAAGCCTACATAAATATTACAGAATTGGAGACAAAACTCTGTTTATCCCTAAAGGGAAACAGAGAAAATTCATACCTCCATCCAAACAGAGTTCTTCACTCTTTCCACAGAATTTTATTCCATTACTGTTGACTGTATATGCAAAACATGGGGGGGGCAGGGGGAAGACAAGACAGGAACTAATTAAAATAAATAGAACTATTTGAGCAAGAACCAAAAAACAAACACCCAAAGGGGTACCTGAACTGCCTATTAAGGAACAGCTATTCATAATGTCACTGTCTTTACAGGTTCTACCATATGGCCTTTATAAAACATTCAAACAAACCAAATCAGAAGAAAATATTTTCTGTACCACATATCCAAGGAATTCCCAGGTTTTTTTCCCCACTTCCCAATAAATGGACATGTAATGACTTTTAATATTACTCTTAGAATATGCAACTTACATGATTTTAGCTAGGATAGGGAAATTATTCCCACTGCCCTCTTACAGTATCAAATTATGGGCACTGCATAATTCTACATTTAAATGTAATTTTCTTGATTACCTTCCTTCATCATTCAGTGCCTATCTATAATTTAAAGAAATAAAAAAAGGGGGGCTGGGAATATGAAAAGTCTTAAGCTTTTAGGTGTTCTTTTTCTGACTCTGGCTGCTCTACATAAGAACAATCTGTTGGACAGATACAGTAGTTGTTTTCCACCACGGTTATTATCTATGCAGTCCAAAAATTACATTGCTTGATGAGAACTTCAGTTTGTGGTTTCTTCTTCTTTTTGTTTTTGTAAGTGAAAGTCTTACAGGACTCCAAAGAACAGGCAGATTTTGTTCAAACCAACTTAATCCGGAGAACATGAAGCATTCTTTTCCAAGGGGCACCAGAAAACTTCAGGATCATAATTGTTGTGGCTCCAGTTAAAGAGAGCTCATTGAATCATGGCTTAGAGACCAGATAATGGGTGAGTGTAAATGTCTGAACTTTACAGATTTAGTCTGCTCAGTGTGGAAAATCCAGCTTCTGAACCCCTTGCACTTTTTTTCCTGTTGGGGTTTTGGTTTAACCCCAGCTGGCAGCTCAGCCCCACACAGCCATTCACTCATTCCCCTCACAGTGGGATGGGAGAGAATGAGAAGAGCAAAAGTGACAAAACTCATGGGTCAAGATAAAGACAGCTTAAAGATAAAGCAAAAGCCATGCACACAAGCAAAGCAAAACAAGGAATTCAGTCACTGCTTCCCATGGTCAGACAGGTGGTCAGCCATCTCTAAGAGAGTAGGGCTCCGTCATAAATAACAGTTACTTGGGAAGACAAAACACCATCACTTGAACATCCCCCATTCCTTCTTCCCCAGCTCTATATGCTGAGCATGACGCCCCATGGTCTGGGATATCCCCTGGGTTCAGCTGTGTCCCCTCCCAACTCCTTGTGCACCCACAGCCCACTCATCAGTTGGGTGGTGTGAGAAGCAGAAAAGACCTTGACTGTGTGCAAGCACTGCTCAGCAATAGCAAAAACATCCCTGGGTCATCAGCATTGTTTCCAGCACAAACCCAAACCACAACCCATACCGGGTACTAGGATGAAAATTAACTATACCCCAGCCAAAACAAGGACATCTCCCCAGAATACAGTAGATTCATTATTAATCTGAAAGAGCTCCTGGACAGTTTCTTTACCAGTTTTGGCATCTTGATCAAGAATTTAGATAAAATATACCATGGGACCTCATTACCAAACCAGTACTTTCAGGGCTTTTTATATACTATCAAAGATTTATAATTTAAAAATGTTTTTCAGCAAAGAAAGCTGCTCTATTCAAAACAGGCTCTTAGACTGCTAGTTCCACTGAGCTTAAATTACATTTGTTCATATGGTCTCTCATAACAGACTTACAATCGGTGATCTCAACTCAGGCCAATTACCCCTGCAAGCAACCTTGCACCACTCTGAGTAGCTGGGTCAAAATCTGGCTTTGCTTTTGTGAGCACTCCTGGATTATGAATGTCAAGTACACGTAAGGAGTTAAAAACTAATCCAGGAAAAGCATTCAGGTGCATGAACACACTGTTCAGCTGCATCTTCTTTGCCAAATTAAGGTCATACTTTCTGGTCTTGATGAGCACTGAATATCCTTTTGCAGGGCCTGATCATTAAGTATTAGACTTTCCTAAAGAGATGTCTGAAATGCCAGCTGCACTGGGAGACAATTACATTGTCATTCCTAGCAGTGGGCAGTGCAAGGCAATGTGGTGGAAATAAGGGAAGAGCTAGCCTTGTTTTGCACATGCTTTAACCTCACAGGTAGTTAATCAGGTAGTTATCCAGGTACTACATCCCCCTGCCTTTGAATAAAAACTATGATAAGTATTATTTCCCTTAGCAGTAATGCACAGACAGAACTTACTTAGTGCAAAAAGCTTCTTTCAGGAGACCCTCAAGCTAGCACTCCATTCGGTAACACTACAAATGTGAGATATGAAGCAAAGTAAACTCCATGCATAAACTGTCTTATCAGCAGGTTACATTAATGGTAGAAAGAATTTTATACTGTATGAAAATAAAGAACAATCATTGAATCTACCCATAAATATTCCAGTTACAGTCCTCATTTATGCTCATCCTCTTCTATTCCAGCAGTGAAAAGTCATCTTACAGCAAGCAGTTCCTGATCACTAGCTTGCTTTCTGGCAAGTAGTTTGTAGTTACCAAAAAATCTCATAAGACCACTCACACAGTATAGAAGCTGTGGGTCAGCAATAAATTCCAGAAGTTAATCTGGCCTCAGCAACCATCTTTGCATGACACAGGAGAGAAGAGCCCAAATCAGTAGGGAGAATTTGCAGAAGAGCTTGGCAAGTACAATTCCATTTAACAAAAAACAATGAAGAAACCCAGTATTCCATGAGCCTTCAAATATATCCAAACAGCATTTGTAATTAGCCTACAGTCACACCTCCTCTGACATCCGGACTCATTAGGACTTCATCAGGACATGCTTCTGCCTTAGCCAGATTTCAGCAGAATATAACACATACATACATTGTCCCTGCAACACAGAAGTCAAGTCCTGGGTTACATGTGACATGTACATATGTGTGAAACATAGGCAGTGTTTATTAAAGAAACAGCCTAAGAAGCTTTATGGATATGCAAAAAATACAGGCAAGGATTAATATAATTCAATTCTCCAATATTTGGACGAAGAAATCAATTGCTGGAGCCTCAAAGCCATCCTGGATTTTTACTTAGAGTCAAACTGTTGCTGTTAGCAAAGGTCAAAACAGAAAGCTGACGTGGCTGCAAAAATGTGTTCACTCTGTGCCCTGAATTGTTCACTCTCTGCTGTGACTTTCAGATTCTTACCTCCCTATTTTTCCCCATAACAGGAAGCTCATTTAGTTGTTTCTAAGCAAACCCAGGTTCTCAGCAAGCTGGTATTTTAACAACGATATTCCATGTCACGACACTCACAGTTTATACGCAAGAGTTGGCAACTCTGCAAACTGAGGAACTGAATGGAGCTGTGCTTATGCATGTGCATATTAACAGTTGGGCTGTGGTTTTCTCCTGTTGCCACAGTTTTCAAGCATTGTGCTGTAGAGGAAAGGTTATAGTTCTCTGCATTCACACTTGCATTAGAATTCAGATAGGCTGTAGGTTGCACTTGATTTGCTTGAAAAACACCAGAAATATCACATTTCTGGTCTTCTTGTCAAGAATTCTGTGCTCATGCCAAAAGCAGATCTTTCTAAGGTTACTGTTTAGAGCTGTAACATCAACAGATGTCAGAGGAATGTTCAGTATCCTTACATTCATCTTATTTTCCTAAGAAAAAAAATGGGTTCTGACTGACTTCTCAGCACAATAATTTTACTTCACAATAGTTTACTGTTGTCTATGTGTAAAATTGTATGAGTTTATATCCAACAATAAAATACATGTAACCATTTCAAGATCAAGAGGTTAAGCTGTCCCTTACTGTGGATTTATCATCGCTGGTTTTATGTCTTGTCACAGATTGCTGAACTGACAGTTGTCAGAAGCCTTTAAACTCTTTGAATTCCTATACTGACACCATATTCCCCAAGTGAAAATCTTATATCCAATCGTGGCACAAACTCCAAGAAGGAAAAACATTTATTATTTACAGTAAACGTGATTATTATGAGTCACGATGTAGAACGCATTAATCCTACTGCCTCCCGGATGGCATGGCTATCCCACATAATACTGCATCTGTCATCGTTTTCTGTAAAAGAGATGGGTTTTTATAAGGCAGCTTAAGGCCTTTCTGAACCTTCACTGCCAAGTTTAACTTAAAAAAAATAAACTATTTCTCACCCATCTCCTCAAGGAGTTTATGCTTCTCCTGGACTTCCAATGATTGTGTCATTTAAAATGAAAAATGAGCTGAGGCCCAGCACAGCTTTTTTGCCAAGAAAAATAACCAAACAGGCTCCAGCCTTCCAGTTTGTGACAAGAACAGCATAAGGATATCAAGGAGTAAATTTTTAAAGGACTAGATCTTGAAACAAATCAACAGGACTTCTCATCTGAGCTAGATGAGAATGTGCCACCTCAGTCCTTGAATACAACTCCATCCAATTAATATGGGGACCATGAAATTTAATCCTCTTCAATATGTTCTCAAACCCACGTTTTACAGGTAATTAGGTTTCTTATGAGTTGCTGCTCCTGCTTTGTAAGAAGGAACCTAACTAGGGAAATATAACAAGATAGGGCAATGACAATGTCATGTGGCTAGAGGAAGCTGGCTGACACATGGCAGACTGTATTGTTATGAAGGACACAAGTAAAAGAGGAGAATGATAGAGCAGTCATATACCATTCCCCTGAACTACTTACTGCTGCAGAAGGCCTGCAGGCTTCCTTTTCTGGGTGGTTGCTCAGCATCCTAGGAACATGTATGTCTAATTTCCCAAGGCAAAACATGTTACCCAGAGAGGCTACAGATGTCCCATCCCTGGAAACAGTCGAGGTCAGGTTGGATGGGGCTCTGCACAACATTGTAGAGTTGAAGATGTCCCTACTTGTTGCAGGGAGGTTGAACTAGGTGACCTTTAAAGGTTCCTTCCAGCCCAAACCATTCTATGATTCTATGAAGTAAAAGCAATTGAACATATGTTTGATTTGAAGAACTTTTACATTTTCCACAAACACAGAAGAAAACAATATTTAGGTTACATCAATGCCAGGCAGCAACATTCACAATATTAAGGATGTAATCTCAAGTGGAAGAATATAAAGGCTTTTCACAAGAGTGCTGCAGCACTGTTAACAACTATAGGTATATTTGTCAAACAACAACAGAATTTTATCTAAGTACATGCTAGAGCTTTTCATGGCTCTCCTTACTAGACTGGTAAAGAAAACTGTAATACAGTGGAGTGGAGAACAGCTTTCATCTAAATAACAACTGAAAATCTTAAAAAAAGATTAAAAATCCTTTTAGCACAATTTCCCTGAAAAATGGGCCTTTCCACTTCGGCCATTTCTACACAAGCATCTCTAAATAAGACTTATCTGAAGAGAAATTGCTTTAGCAAGGACAAAATTGGGATAGCAAATTTTTAGTTCGATATGTAAGCATCAAAACAGTTTGCTTTCCAGAACTGTTCCCCTATTTCATCTGGAGACAAAAAAGAATGCAGCCTTATTTTATAAAGCTGTAAACTTTATAGTGGTGATAATTTTTCCTAGGACAACTCCAAATAATGATCTAGATTAGCTAAGCTAAAATTTTATGATTGCCTCCTGAAATAAACCTGACTATCAAGCTGTAGTAGCTTGAATTTATAAGTGTTCTTTGTTCCATTTACTTTACAGTATCAATTGACTGAGAAGAGATCTTGGATTTCTAGTCCCAGCTATTGCAAGCCACTCCACCTGCTTCACAAATATCACACAGTTTTTAAAGATCCATGTGCCTCCTCATCATGTGAGGCTTTTAACAAAGACATTTCTCTGAAATTATACTGCCAGTGTTTAAGACTAATTATGACATTGAGCGTTGCCATTAGAGACTATCGGGAGTCTATGTCCTTAATATACAAGACTGAAAATGGGCACACATTGTACAGAACTAGCCAAAAGCAGCAATCAAACTTGGAGAAAGGATACTTTGCATAAGCCAGTGTACATGCACTAGGAATCCTAGGTGACAAAGAAGTATAAATAATAAAGATAAGACTGGTTAAAATGCTTGAGTTGAATAGAGAGGTGCATAAGCAAGCTCAGACTGCAGCTCAATAGACACTCAAAAATGCTGTATGCAACTATTAAGAGCTAAATCACTAGAAGAAAACACAGAATTATTCATTTCCTTATACAAGAGCTGAGGAACAACCATATGTGAGGTGAAAAAGGAACCCCAGCTACTTAGAGTAGCCCTAATGAGCCATTAAAGAAAGTGACAGAAGAATAAAATAGGCAAATAAATAATGCTGACAATCCCTAACATGGCAGGTATGTGCATACGATTTTAGATTCAATTGAAAGAAAAAGCTTACAAAAGTAGCAGAAAGGCACAGGGAGAACAATAGTAAAGGGCAGTAGTCTGTACAGAACAAAGAAGATGGGAGCCTTCTGCAGTCTAATAAAAAAATAAATGTACAACTATTTCAGCCAAGAAGGAAACAGCACATTTAGCATGAAATTAGACAATTCCTTGCAGTTGATTCAATGAAAGATTTCTAGCTGATCCCACATTATGAAGGAAGCTAAACTATCCCAGACATACCACATTCAGAACACTTTCTTCCTACTGTCTTGGATAGAGCAGTGGAGCACGAAATATGCTACCGGTGATGTAATGCTGGCTCAGCTTCTCCTCCAAGGAATGAGGCTTTTAGGTGACAAGAGGAAAGTTTTGTTCTGTTGCTGCAAAAAGCAAAAGACTAGAGATGTTTTCAACAGGCTGAAATCACTCCCTATATTTACTGGGATGCGAGATGAGTAAGAAGACGTTAATGTGTGAATAAAGTGCTCAGGATAACATATCAGCTTTATCTTCTCTGCCCTATGCACTGGGCTTCCAATTCATGCCATCTTGTCTCTGTAACAACCCCTCTCTTTATCTCCAGTTCCCAGTATCTTCACTCTCAACAGCTCTCTACCTTAGTTTCCTTATCTGACCTTAATCACACCTGCCTCCATCACCTTCTTATATGCTGAGCTTATGCCTCCTCTGTATCTCACTTTAATCTGGTCCTCCTTAGGGCTAAGGGGCAGAAAGCATGGGAGAGGTGACACCTTGGCCCACAGTTCCCAAAGCTGCTTCCACCTCAATGCAGGCACAGTTCTGGGAGAAAATCCCTTTCAGTCACCAGGGCTCACACCTGGACTACATGTAATCACACAGGAGCCCATAGTTTGGGGCAGCATGATAAGGGCAAACACTGTCAAGGGGGCCAGGGTATAATGAGGGCAGAACATCTCTGGAGAAATACAGTGCCCTGCTGAAAAAGACTGTTGATCGTACTCAAAGCCTGTTTTTAGAGGCTTTTAACACAGCAAAAAGCAAGTTCATGGGAACAAAGAGAACATTTGTGGGTAACGATTCACCACCTCAAGTGCTGGCACTAAAACGTGGGGTTTGGTGGGTCGAGAGAAGGAAAAAACACTGTTGGCAGTTCTTAAAAATATTTTCAGATTCATTCTTTTGAGGTAAATATGATATTTCCTTCCCCCTAATCATCCTCTTACAAATAGCTGTGCAAGTTGGTCTGAAGCTTTTACAAAGTAAAAAGCAGCCGCAGGCACATAGCACAGCGAAGAAAACTCTAACCTGAGGAGTTTACAGTTGATAAAATCCTCAAACATTAAAAGCAAGCTTACGGGAGACAAATCAGGCTGCTCTAACTGTTAACTAAGGCTAGGCTGTGCCACCCACAGCCACACAGATTATGCAGAGGACACCCACAACATGCTCTCTCTCAGCGTCTGACTGATGCTTTCCTGTTCTGTTATACTCTGAAAGAGAATTAAAACCCAGTCAGGCTGAAAGGAACCTTTTCCTCTGTGTATGAGGAGAAATAACAATAACTGCACAATTCATAAAAACCTTCTAGTGTGTATATACCCATGCATGCCCTCACTGATAAATCCAAAGAGCAGGGAAACATAGAGGAGTCATTAAGTTGTCTTTTCCAGGAGAGAGAAGAAATCTGCGTGACAAGTTTATTGACGCATTTTGCAGGAATCCAGGATACCATTCAATGTACACACTAAGTTCTTATTAAAGGCTGCATTTCACCATAAACAGCAGTTTTGGATGACAATGTTGCGCATTCGTCATTGAATGTTATTGTTGTTTGCAAACAACAAGAGGGATCCATCTGCCGTTATTTTTTACAATGATATAAATAAGAATATTTAAGTAGATATGCATTTTAGATATTAAAATGTATCAGTTTGAAGAACATAAGGCAGAGAATCAACATGAGGTAAAATCAAAATCTAAGCCTGAAAATACAGCATTTTTAAGTGACATTTAAGGCAAACAGTAAATATTTGTGTGAATAAAGTCAATTTGGATAACAAATTTAACATACTTGTCACTTCCTAATAAAGACACAGAAAATGTTCTGTGGAAATCACTTTGAAGCAAAATATGAAAGCACCTGCTCTGCAAAGATGACTTTGCCAAGAAAAAGGGCACCCAAACCCACAGCAATTCGATGTGAATAGGCTGCCATTGGGCTACAAAAGAGTTTTAGCTCAACTAGTACAGCACCCAATCTGTCCTATGGAACAGGACTAAGAAGAGGAAAGGGGATGATGTATCATGGGATATCATATCATATCATACCATCTCATATCATATCATCATACTTGAGCAAGCTGTCTTCCAATGAAAAAGGGTACAGATCTCTAGGTACAAATCCCCTTGTGTGACCCCAAACCACTCATTTCATGATACTCCTCAAGAGCATCCTTCTGGTGTTTCAAGATCAGCATTATTTTCTTTCTTTGCTGAAGTTGGTGTTTTCTATGAGAAAACATCTTCTGAATTTCCCACTCTGACACTCTGAGGAAAAAAAAAGCCATTCTCTGGCTATGTAGCTCGTGCTCTAATCATAAAGCTTGACAGTAAAAGCAGCTGAGCATTTCACAAGTCATGATGAGACCTCTTCCTTGCAATCAGTGGAAATAAAGTATTGTTCATGGATCACTTTCTTGCAAAGATCAGTCAACAGATCATTAGCATAGACTTGTAATAAAATTTGCAGCTGACATGTATAAAGCAGTTATTCTGTTAGTCTGTCACTGAGGAGTATTGGGTACCTAATTGGCTTCACAAAATAGCTACTTAACTGTTGCCTGAGTGATGATTCAGCATTTCAAGTGATGCCCTGAAAGCAAGGTGGAGTCAGTAGATCCTTTTGTAGCTTGTTTTCCAAGAAAGCTACTGCACAGACTCCTCAAGCTTTACCCCATAATCTCTCCCACAAACAGGATACAAAATTCTAAATAAGACAAAGCACAGTCTACATGTACAAAACAGATTCTCCTACTCCTGAAAGCACAGCTACGCCAAGGTGAAAGTAGTACAAAAAAGGATGCTTTCAAGTCAGCAAGGATGTACTCTGTGATTAAGTGCTTTGGGGCCTGCTTTAGAGAAGCAGTTCAAACTCCAAGCATGAGAGGGATTACAAATTTGCTTGCTACTGCAGCATGTGTTTGCCAATTAACTGCATCTAGCTGTTCTATAAGAAACATACTGCCAAAATATTCAAAAGATCTCTTGATTTAGCTTAAGGCCATGTTTCTTACTTCAGAGAAGACTGCAAAAACTTTAGCTTTCAATACAATTAATAAAATATCAACTTCCATACATACACACAAAAAAAGAAATGACTCCTGGCTGTATACATTATTCTATTAGGTTCTAAGCCATATCCCATTATCCAGCCTGCATATTACATCTTCTGCAAGTGACAGTGGTGTTTTAACACCTACGCAAGTTCTTACCTTACTGGAAAGTATCCCATCAACTAAGTAAAACAGTATATTATAGTGAAGCAGTGAAGCTTGCCCTCTGCTACTTTATCTTTGCATTGTCAGAAAAGTCAGAGTACAGCTCCCCCCACAGAAAGAGTTACAGTCACAACTGTTTGCTATAAAGGACTCTGCTATTCCCCCACTGATAGTACAGAGCAAGAAATACTACAGAATTAAGGGCCTGAGACAAGTTACTCCCCTAATAGCAGAAGAACTGCTCTTACCTTCAAGTCTAGATGTGCTTCTGTCTTCACATCAAAATAATTATTTCCTATCTTATCTTCAGAAGCATCAGCTGGCACATCCTACCTTTTGTTTCTGATTGTACATGAGAACTGGAAGGAAGAAGACTTGAGCAAGTCAACTTCTCCACAGGTCTTAAAAAAAGGGAATATTACAGATAGAGATGACTTACTGTTAACCTAAGTAAATTTTGTTCATTCCTTTGCCACAGTAACGTCGTTCTTCAAAATATATCCTGAAGTACTTGGCTCAATCTGATTTTAAAAGGTTTAAAGCAGTACTATAAGCTTTACTTGGGTGCTGTTCCCAAAGCCAGTAAGACTTTTAACTGGAACTTTTGCCCAAGGTTTCATTTCTATATCGTCAAGGCAGGGATCTCATCCTTAATAGGTGACAGATGCTGCCTTCAAAATACCATTTTTTCTTGCACAAAAATTGCAATAGCCAGTTTGGGACAGTAGATTCTGAGCCACAGTCAACCTCCTGTTAGCTAAAGGCAGGTAAAAATCACTTCCTAAACTTATTTTCAGTTCTCACTTGGCAACACAGGATGTGAATTGTTTTAAGAAGTCCTTGGATCCAATTTCTAGTTGCACATGGAAGAATTAGGAGTGTTTTAATTCTGACACCTTTTCAAAATCTGATATTCAGAATGATATTTCATGATAATTTCATCTTACCTAGAACAGACCAATAGGTAACATACAACACCCTTGTTATGTCAGTCAGGTTGTTTTCCCATATAGATGCACCTCTATACCACCAACATCTTTCAGAGATGTCAAATGTTCCCAGTTCTTTTAATCCAGTCAAAACCTTTGACTGAAATTATAATTTATTCTTTTTTTGGTTGTTTCAAAGGATGCTGCCATAGTTCATAGTAAGCATGTCCTCTGCTTACAAGAACAGCCACCATAATGCTGTGGACAGAGCAGTGATAAACAGAGGGAAGTAAAACAAAAAACCACCCTTTATCTAAAGGCAGAGTATGCATACAGCTACATTTCCATGCAAACCTTCTGCTTAAAGAGTTCTGAAGTTGCCTAACATAAGGAGAGAAAAGAAGCATTCTCATCTCCTCTTGCCACACTACCTGTTTGGTTTTTGTACTCAGCTGTATTACACAGTCCCTCAAAATGAACTGTTCAGTGCTTTCTCGTTGCTTCCTATGAAGTGCTCCTGCTATATCTTTTGCCCAAATTATTCAGCATCCTAAATCACACAACCTTTTACTTCCAAGTCTGTTTTCAGCAGAGATCTTTTTTCTGACATGGAAGCTACTGTCAATGGCACATCTCAGAGATCGAAAGAGATTGAGAATTGCACATTAAACCTGTACTGTTCTTGACCACAGAAATTGACCATGGGAGGCCATACACTGCATTTGTTCTCTCACATGTTAGCTTGCAATGTTTCTGGCCATCAGCAATGCTCATGATGTTTTTAATGTAGTTCCCAGAATTTAGCATGAAGACTGCAAACCAGTAAAGGCTCAAATCTTTAAAATACTTTCCTACTTTTTCCCCAATAATCTCAATGGAAAAGCATTTGCAAGCCAAGAGCTGAGCCTCCAGATCTTCCTTTCACTTCCTGAAAGCTGGAAGCTTTGGCTCTATGCTCCAGAATTAATGAATTTATTAGAACTTTTTACCACTGAAAATATCCATGTGTATTCTCTTATCCTTGAAAATCTCCCTGCTGAGGTATTGAGTATGTTTGTCAACATTTGTTCCTTCACTCTTTTTCACAAATTGTAAACATAGTGGGTATTTTTGTGTGTTTGGTTTTGGTTTTTTTTTAATACAAAAGTTGTTCCAGTGCAATTCTTAAGCAAGGCAAAAGTGGCTTCATTCATAAAAGCACTCACCTAGCTTCATTAACAATACTGTCTTTTCTGAGAAAAGAATTTGGGGCAGCTTTCATTGCTGCAGCTATTTCATCCTGCACTAGCTACAGACAGTCCCTGTATGTTTTCACTTAACAACCACCATAGTATGATTGAAATTGCAGCTTAGGTGTACCCTACATGCAGCCCCTTCCCTGTGCCCCCCACCTGTAAACTGCTGCTTGATTCCTTTGACCTCTTAGCTCATTATACACTTGTACACTCCTCCTTTATTTAAGAGGATGACACAAATACTGTGCAGCACAGCCCTGCCACAAACCAAGGCCAACTGCTCAAACTGTACCAGATCCCACAGAAACACTTCCCCCCTCCCCAGCTTGAAGTCTGCCATAGTGAAACCTGAACAAAACATTCAAGCTCCATACTGAGGCACTTCAAATGGAGCAAGAGATACTTCTAAAATGTCTGAAAGGATGTTTTCCTTTTCATTGCAGAGAGCCTGAAGAAGAGTGGAAAGACAGCAGGGAATAGGAACAGGGAAATCATAATTAGAGTAGGCATAAAAAAGTGAGCAGAAGCTAGACAGGAGAGACTTTGTTGTACCTTTGTGGGGATGGGACTGTCTTCTTTTATAACATGTTTGTACAGCACTTGCCATGGAGGTGATCAAGCTGATGATCTGCAGGCACTATTAAGTATGCAGTATACATCCCTCACTGCCAGTTCATAGGTGATGCGGTCTTGCTTCAGTGCCCCTCCACAGCTTTGGCTATTCAGATTGAGATGTTCTTTTTCTTCAGCATTGACAGAGTTCAAACAGAAAAAGACAAGGAAAACACAGAGAAAGGGAAAAGACACAAAAATCTTCAAATAACACCAGCTGTGGTTTATTGTGGCCATTTGACTGAGGGGAGGGGACTAATCTGTCCTCTAGGGCTTTTAATAAGGTATTAATTTATATGCCATGACTTTGATGAACACAGTTATACAAGTGAAGGTAATCTTCAGATTACAATGACTATGCCAATCAGTGCAATGGTATCTGACTGAAGTCAGTCACTCCTAATGATGTGGGCTTATCGCCACCCATCTGAACTAGTATTAAACAGTAATCTCCTTATCAAAAAAGTACAGAACAAAGATTCCTGACAAAGAGGGGCCCAAAAGACTTCAGGATATGTTAAGTTTGGTTTCTTCTGTACATTTACTGCCTGAATGATTTCTAGCCTGTGGAGGGATGTCAGAGAAAACCCCCTGAACTCCAGAGAGGAACCATTTTTGACTTCTAAGTTGTGCAAGCTGCTGCCCTTGTAATACATTGGCTAGCTTCCCTGTAAGTGAACAACAGATACATACCTTAAGTATCAGAAAGTTATTCTTCTACTTTGAGTTTAATGGATTTATTTTCTTCAGATGGTTTATTTAATCAATCTAATCTCCAGATCCAAGGCAGGCAAAATGCTTTTCAGACATCATACTACAAAGATCTGCATAATAGAAGGCATTTTCTTTTCCTTCCCCCTCTCTCCCCCGCCCCCCCCCAAGCTATCCCTGACCTACATTGGACTATACCTTTCTTTTCCCCCATATTTCACATTTGCCTTTCACCTCTCAAGGTTTTCTAGTTCTGTAGATAAACTGCCTTTCAAATATAAGCCCCTGTTTGAATGTTTTTAATCTAACAAGTCTTATCTCCCTTTCCTTATGCTCTGACTAAATCACAAAGCAATGAAATAACCTAATTCACGAGTCACAGCTAAATTGCAGTTTTTAAGTTTAGGAGTGTCAAAGCAGAAGGCATGGTGAAGAACAAGCTAACAGGCAAATCAAAGCTACCACAAATGCACCAAAAAAGCATGGAAATTATTTTAACCATAGTCCTTGTTAACTACTTGAACAGTACCTTCCTAAACACATGCCTCCCAGCTAACAACCTCTTACCTTCAAAATATCAGGCATCAGTATCACCAACATTTTGTGTTTTTCTACACATCACCTACAGAGCTATCACCTACAGAGCTAAAAAAGCAAGCTGTATCATGAAAGGAGCCTTCAATCCAAGGCATTGAAATCCAAGCCCACAAATAGAGGGCGATCAGAGATCCTTGAAGGTCAACCACTACACATTTAATATTGCTTAGGTGGGGTTTAAAGCAGACACTGAGGGGGTTTAGAGCAGGCCCAGCAACTTAGGCTTTCCAAGGCCTCCAGTGGGTTGCATAAATGACGGATTTATATCCGTGTCATCCATTAGAAAAAAAAACAACTCAGGGGCATCAAGAGATGTAGGATTAAGAGAGGTGTTTCAATACAGGGTTTATATGCAAAATGGTGAGAAAGACATAGTGCAATAAGTAAATTGGTAATAAAAACTACCAAAACAACAAAACCGCACTCTTAAAAAAGGTATACTTCATGACAGGGAGAAAGTACAAGACGAGGGGAAAAAGTATAAGGAAGACTAATGCCCTTAGACACTCAATATAGAAAAGGTATCGCTCTCATATACATTCTTATTTATCTTCCCCCTCCTGCAGTCTGTGTATTACCTCCTCACACAGAGCAGCTCCTCTCCATCCTGGAGGCAATTCATTCCTGTCCTGTCAGGCTCACTTTTTCTTTCATAGTGCCTCAAGACACTACTTGCTGTCAAAGCTGTAACAAAAATAACCCAAGAGATTTTCTTCTGACAGCTCCTGAAGTGTCGAATCATCACATCAGATATATATATTTGGGGTCAGAAAGCCCAGCTTCTGTTATATGACCTCATCCAGCCAGAGCTTTCTCTAAACCCTTGTCAAAAACAAGTTTATGACCCCCAGCCAGCCAGGAGGAGCACCATTTGTTCTCTCAAGCCCAGCTAACTTGATTTTGATTATCTCCTTATTAAAGGAAAGGATAATGCTCCATAAAGCAGTCCTGGATGTTGCAGAATTACTGCTTGAAACAGAGCAATAGGAAGAACACATTTCTATTTCAATATCGGTATCCCGTGCCTTATGAGTCATTATAATGATTCCCTGTTGCTTCTGTTTTGGGCTTAAATAGGCTTGGCATTTCCAAAACTGGACTAAATTCATCGGAATTAAACACACTTCTGCAGAAAAGCACACCACACAGCTAAGGAAGACCCTTATCTGGCCTATACCAATTTGTTGTATGCCAAATGCTCTTCTCCTTCCCTGTCCTGTAAACATCCTTCCCAAATCAAGTTGTTTCCAGTACTTCTTAAGTTCTCCTTCTAAGACAAGGGGGGGGAATACACCCACAGCAACAAACAACTCGACAACTATGAAGTACTTGAACAGCATTTCTGACCAAACAATCTTGCATCATTAAATTTGTTCACCTGTCCCTTTCCTTTTTAAAATAGATTTACACCTTTGTTACTGAGGCATACCAATCTGAGGCTATGACCCTGCTAATAGTCGTCTGTTGTATCGCCACAACAAAACAGAAACCCCCGAAGTACAAAACTTGCCTTGGTTTTCACCTACCCTGTCTCAATTCCATGTTGTTTCATCCTAATTGCTTTTTCCTTGCACAGACACTGAAATCTCCCTACATGGGGAAAGTAGCTTTGGATACAAGAGGTATTCCTCCCCCCCCCCGCCAAATACAAAAGCTTGTTTTCTTGTTTGAGTTTTTTGAAGCAAATTAAGCCAAAAAGGAAGAGGCTACACATTCCTCTGATGCCTGGATATTCATAAGTGAGTATCTGCAGTGAACTCTGCGTTTGAAAACAGAACACCAGGGACCAACCCAAACCAGCATAATTGGAACCAGACTGATTTTTGGTTACCTGTTACCCAAACTATACACATGCACTTTGTAGTTTGCAAATAAAATTCTCTCCAGTTGTAAAATAAATCAATCTGAAAATACATACATACATAATGCTGGTTTAATATTACCACTGAGAAATCTAAACATCTCAAGAGACTTCAAACACTCTGAGTCAAGCCCAATTCCAGCAGTTTGAGTATTTGAAATATACTGAATTTCATTCAACAAGTTCTTTCTAATAGCATTTGTCAGTGTGTGCCTCTCTCACTGTACATATGAATGCAGGTGTATGGAAAAATATATACAGACTAACAGTTTTGGATATTTAACTTGCAAGACAAGCATGATTTGTGTAAGACTGCAACACAGTGAAAAATAAATACTCCACGGACAATGAATTGCCTCACTACAACCCGTTAACAACATTTTGAGATAAAAATGGACATATGCTTATTTAGTTTGCTGTGTATTGCTCAGAATAGCAGCAAACATGTGCCTTTTTCTGGGAGCTCAGGACTCCATGTGGTCCAAAAGCCTGGCATCTGTTTTTTCCCCGTTAGCATTTTTCAGGCCATACTGCCTGGCACATCCCTCATTTCAAGTTGCCAAGAGACTGGAGGAAGAATGAGACACCTTCGCACCATGAATTTTCTAAAGCAATACAAAAGAATGGCCTTGGGGATTTACAAGTTGCTATTCCATCACACAATAGCTTTTTTGTCACATTTTACATGTTAACCAGCTTACCTCCTTCAAATCTGCTTTATGATGTTCTGGCAGTCACAAAATTCAAAATGGAATAATAAATAGTGTATGCAGTTGTTTTATTGTGTCAGTATTAATGATTTCTGCAATATATGTCAGAAAGTAAAACTTTTTGCCCAGCAAGCTGTTTATACACACAAAGAACACTTCATTTTGAAGAGGACTCCGTTATGGAATAGTGCTTTTATGTGAGAATTCCTCTATTCCCAATGCGTGTCAAATGGGCATTAATTGCAAACAGGTTTTTTGGCACTGTGAGCCAGCTGCAATGCTGCACAGGGGGAACCCTGCAGCTACCAAAGGTATTAGAGTACCACAGCAGTTTGGCAGCCCACAACAATGCTGCTTACAGGGAGAGGCCAGAGGACTCACTGCAAATGCACTACAGGCAAGGTGTGACAAGAGTGAAGGAGGGTACAAAGTCTTCTTGGTTTTCTTTCTTTAATGCAAAGCTAAGCTTTAAGCCTTCTTAGCCTTTCACATCAACACCTTCTTGCAAGGTTTCTATGCTGTATGTGCATCTGCATCAGGCAATGTGATATTTCAGGCTGAGTTTCTTTACAGACATCACATCCGCTGACTGTAGTACAGGTCTGATTCTCCTCTTGCTTTACCTTCACTAACCCTCAACTGCGGCATGAGATACACAGTGGTACTTCTGGGATTACAAACTGCACTCCAGATGTTCCTCTCCTCTGTTTTCCAAGGGCATCGATTTGATCTCCATCAGATTCTCCACTCAGTAAATAATTTAGATGACATTATCAAGTGACTCTTCAAAACACTACTCTAAATATCAGCCAACAGTATTACTCACACACAATCTTCTTATAGAAATGAAACATTTAAATTCTGAAAATCAGCTTTGATTTGGGAGCCCCCATTTGACTTCTTTGTTGATGACTGAGCTTATTTGACCAAGGACTGCAGAACTGAGCAGCTTTTGAGAAGGTCAAGTTGATGGGAAGTCTCACATTGACCTGAATCTGAGGTCAGCTCTGGGGAAATTAATTCAAAGGGGATTTTATTTTGATACAAATACAGCCCTTGGTTTTATATCACCACAACCTATGACCTGAGGTTTCCCTTGTCATTGTTTAATGTTTCCTATTAGTCCCCTAGTCTTTGGTTAGCATAGTGGCCTTTTGTTATATTTTACTCTCCCCTGACCAGCTGAGGAGGACAGTGACAGAGCAGCTTGGTGGGCACTTGGTGTCAACCATGTCAATCCACCACACTTTTTGTTTTTAAAAGATCCTCTTATCTATAGTTTATTTGCCAAAAATGGAGGTTTAGTCAGCGATGAGGCTTCCCACACTGACATTAACTGCTCCCCCAAAGGGATTTGACTGCAGTGACCTATCCAGGCTCTTGGATTCACCCAGTCAGCCCAGTAGCCACAACAACTGCTCACGAGCAGGGGGAAATGAAAAGTAATTCCCACAAGAAGAAGGCAATATAGAAGACGATGGACCTTCTCATATTCACAACACCAAAACTCCCTGCATTTTCCTGTCCTAGTCTTTCCGCACATAAGAAAATACAGAACCATCAGGAAGAAAACCATGATGGATCCGCACCTTTGAATTCAGAGGCTCTGACTCATGTCTTGAAGGTCTGCCAACAACTACCTAAATTAAAGATCTTGAATAATCAAACAGAAACACTTCAAGCTATTCTTACTTGTTTCACTGATTCGACAACTTTACCTTTTGTTACTGTATCAGTCAACATGTTCTTGTCTGTGTTTGAAGTCTCACTTCCACTGAAGAATGACTGGGTTCAAAACCTGAATTCTTGTACAATTTAACCTTCAGCCCAGGTTTTGAGAAAGCTCTTTTGTTATTGTGAGAGGAACAGGCATTTTGCTTGTATCAAGTAACTTCCCATGGTAAAGAATTAAAACTTGATGCAGTAATCAAATTAAAGACAACAGATTGCAATTTGATCACTGTGTTGTTCAATCTTTAGCTACCCTAATAACAGTGTAATAAATTACCTCAATAACATGCTTGCTCAGCCTTTTTTTTTTACTGAAAAAGTCTATAGATGTATATGAAATTGGTTAAGTCAGCCAAATCATAACATGGGTCATGAACTCTGAAGGTGTACTTCACATCAGGTGAGAGTTATACAACCTGTTCAGCTCTGCTTCCAAAAGAATATCCAAGTCCTCACACTAGGGAATTTCACAGTGGGATTAAGGGAAAGACTGGACACATTTTCCCCTGGTACTTCTTAGTGTCAATTGCCAGAAGATTTGCTAGAGAATGCATTTTCTGCTCATCCCTCAAGAAACAATGCTCACGAGCATGTTGCTTTTTGGCAGCGAGAAAAAGACAGGGCTCTGGCATAAAAGCCAGCTATCCTTCTCTGCCAGTAGGGTATTGTGGTCTCAGTTAACAGCTTAAAAAGAAAATTAGAACTGGATGTAAAACCCAAGCTCTTTTTCCATTGTAAAGCAAGCATTAATGGACCTTCAAACAAAGCAAGCCAACATGAAGAAAACTGTATAAAGCACCCATATGCCTACCCAAGAAAGTAATTTGTTTGCTGGCACTGTTTTGGCTGTAGGAACACTGGCTGCTCTCTAGATCCACAAAACAACAGTTCATAAAGATAAGTCTATTTTTCTGAAAGTCATACTTCTTCATAAAGTCACTCTTCGTCCAGCTCTCTCGGTCAGCTTGTCTCACCAATGTGTTCCCTCAGTTGTGCTGCTGGTAGCATGAAATGATGGGGTACAACCTGAGATTAAAGAGAGCTCCAAACTCTCAACTTTCAAAAATCTCTTCTTGTTGTAAACATTGCCCCTAAAATACAATACTTACAAAGAACGTCAGTCATCTGGAGCTCCTCTCAAATAGGAGTGGGGAAACATATAACTACCTTAACCATTAAAGTAAGACCGGCCAAACCCAACATTGCTTATTTCTGTTCAGGCTTTTATGAGAGCATGAAAGTGATTTCTCCGTTCTCAAACAAAGAGACCTAGAAAGTTGACATATGCTCAGCAGGCACCAAGAGAAGGGGAAGAAGTCAACAATTTGTATAAATAAAAGCCACATAAGAAAGTCATTATTCTGAAATATTGCAAACAGCAGGTTTGAGTAAAACATCCATATTGCCAAAGCTAATTTCTTTCTTTCAGCACTACCTTTATAAACCTTCAGCAAGAAGGAATCTTTTTTTAAGAATGACAAATATGCTAAGCAGTTGAGTTAGATTAGTTCCTTTTTTTAGAGTTAGATTCTCTCCCTGAACCTTCAACTGTGAGCGCAATGAGTTTCTTCAGTGAGAGAGATTACAAGAGAAAGAAACTATAAATAAGCATTTGCCATCTTCCATTATGAAGCCGTATCATGAAAGAGAAATACTCTTGTAAAAAAAGTAAGCAAAATCAGAATCCTAGGAGAAAGCTGTCTCCTGAGCTGACTGAACAAGTGACAAGGTCTGCAGGACCTGATGTATACTGAACAGAAAATGCCATGCACTGAGGGGAGCAAGAAACAATTGGGTTGAAAAGGAATCTATCTGAATATTCTCAGGGGGAATCAGAAAAAACAGGTCACTAACAATCAGGCTTAAAAAACTCTATGGGTTAAGTGTGAAGAACTATGTATGAAGAACCCTGATAGGTAAGATCTTCTGAAAGACTCCTTATTAGGCCAAATTACCTCAAGTAAACTGGCACATCTTTCAGGACCATCTCTCCCCAAGCTGTAGTTAATTGACTTTATACGGGTATTTAGGCCCATAAACACATGGTTTGATGTTCAGCAGTACGTTCTTGATGTTGTCTGATATAAGTAACCAGAATTATGCATTTTACAGCAAGTATATTACATTTATATAGTATTTTATTATACTTATATGGATTACTTCATATTTCTCACTATACATACATAAAAATTAAGTCAAATTTTACTATGGAATAGGTACCGACTAATACTGCTGTAAAACTGAGAAAACCACCAAAGAGATCTTATTTTTACCTTCCCTTTTAAGGTCTGGTGAAGTATACTAACATTTGAATTTCACAAGATGCCCAAGGCCTTAAGAGTTCAGTCTCATTTTAAGCCCTTCAGTTTGAGGACATTGATCCAAATTTAATGACACACCCAGGTAGATCACAATGCCTCCTTTCCAAACACACAATGAAAATAACTATGTGAATAAGCATTAAAAAATGCTATCCTGGAGATTCAGGCCCAGGAGAGTGCATCCTCTCTGCAAAGAAACAAATTGAAAAATGAACTACCTGAAAACTGAAAACTAAGCATGTTTAGGTACAAATTGGAAGAAAACAAATACTAACACTACTGTTGAGTTATTGAGATTTGGACTACTTAAAGCCTCACTGAAATTACAATTGGCTAACTATGACTAAACCGTGTTAGGAATCCAGGAGGAAAACGTGTTTGCCAAGCACAGTGCACACTGACAAAAAAGCATTTGTAAAAGTAAGCAAACGGAGCAAGGGAGCATAAATCCAAACCAATTAGAACACTTTCAATTCTGAATAATTTAAAGGCAGTGGCGGCCCAGGGACTGCATCCTTTATCATGATCTGTAACTAGCTGCCACAAAGATGATCAAGGAGTCTGCCAGGCAGGGATGTACTTTTAGATGGTAGGAGCAGTCTGTGAAGGGACCAAAGTGGACAGCAGGGAAAAAGGACCAGTTTAAGCTAAGGATAAGCAATGTGTCTAGGTCCTATTCCTATTTTTTTGCTGAAGCTTTTTACAAGAGATAAAGTGATATCTAATAGCTTTTTATCCTGCAGAACTGAAGGTCTGAGACAGATCGCTAGTCTCAATTTGAGACATTGACCGTAACTTTGAAGTTCAAAGGCTTGTTCAAGCTTTGGGATTCAGTTTGCCACAGAAGTTAAGTCCCACAGGCAGCTGTTTCATGAAACCTCCCTTAATTCAGACTTTTATAATGGGCACACAGTGCAGTACATACTCCAGGGTTATGCAGAAGGAATTTTTCCAAAAAGGAAAAAATAAGAGGACTGCACTGAACATAGCAGTTTAAACAGCGATCTTAAACCGTATGTGGATAACACAGCTGGATATGCAGCTTATATAGCACCTCTCACTACAAACCAAGCTGTACATGTCTGAGTCTTATTGCTTACCACCTTTTGTTAGGAGCAATGTGTCTCCTGTGGATTTAAATATCTTCTAGCCCCCATTACACCTTCTCAGCTGAAGAAAGTGCTCAGCACTGTAATTGATTTTGTGAAAGGACAGAAACATTCAATAGGATATTTTGCATTGATCTTAAAGACAACCAATTTAATTTCATTAAAATTTTCTTTAAAAAGCTCAGAAACGCTCTAATTTCACAGAACTTAGAGTATTCCAAAACTAAAAAAGATGCTTTATATGTGTGCATTTTATAAATTGGAAGGCTATAAACCCAGAAAGCACTGTAACATTTTGAAAACTATGTGGATGTTTAAGAGCCTAAGGCTTGTTTTCTGTGCCATAAAGTCACTGCAAAATAGGATGCGAACTCACAGGGCACCAACTTCTCACGTACATAGGCACAGCAGACATTAAGAACACTAACTTGCAGGCTAGCCAGATCCCATTTCTATAACAGTTTTGCTTGAATAAAGCCTTCTGTATCGGAATGCCGTGGTACACATATGGGAGGGAAAGAAAGCAATGACAGACATGAGGGAAAGAACAGAGATTGTGAAGAAGGATGCTGGAATTCAGAAAAAATGGGATTCTGAAGGAAAATGGGGGAGAGAAACAGTGCAAATGAGATTCAGCACAAGAAGCATAAAGCTGCGAAAGGTACAGAGAAATAAAAAAGAAAAATACTTTTAGCAATCAGGGAAGAATAAATGCAACAGCAAACCCACAAAAACTGTACTGCAGAGTTGAAAGGACAAAGGAGAATTCAGGAAACACATGTCTGCAAATTCTTAAACAAAACCCAATAAATTCAGCAACCCTAGCTATAAAGCTGTGTGTTTTTAAGCTATGTAGGCAGCCTCTGTTATTTTATCAGGATGAGCTGATTGGCATCTGTATTTACAGAGCCCATACTGCATTTCCTCTGATCCACTGAGATGCTTTCTCAAGGCAGGCAGCATGCAGCCATGAAAGCTCTGTTGGGGAGTTCAGGGCATCAGACAGGGCAGGGAACAAGTCCTAGCTGCAGTTCAAATATAAGAATGCAGCAATGCAATGCACCACAGGTTACTACCATGCTGCCCTAAAGGCAAGTATCTTGCTTCAACCCCACAAGCTGGCATTTCAAAACAAAGCTCTCTGTAACACTTAAAAGTTGCATTAGCCAAATTACCATCCCAACACAGGAAGCAAAACAAGTGGAAATTCCCCTAGCACTGACACTGAGTTCCCATTAGCTCCCAAAGGACTGAACTACCACCCAGCCTGAACACCTAGTCTCCCACCTCTACTGCCAGCACTGTTTATTCTCTAACTCTTGCTCTCTTTTCAACCTCCCTGGATGAGTTTATCTCCCCATCTTATTCCTCACCTTGCTTTATTTAATACTCCTCTTTCAACTTCCTTTACATTCTTCCCTGTCCTCTTGATACCCCCTTCCTCTTGGTGCTGTATTACCCAGCTTCTGGCTAGGAGTGAGTCTCAGGTGAGCAGTGCCTTCGAGGCACAGAAGCCCACATTATTTCACTTGTGGGCTGATGCTGCAAGTCTTGACACAAACAGCTGATTTGGGAAAATACACATTTTCAACTCTTGAACTGGATTTATTACAACTCAAGGAATAAGCGTGCCAAGTATTCTGTCAGGGTTTACTGCCTGTCTGAGCTTTTATGAAGGTCCTAGGGTTTATTTTGCTTTAAAAAAAGTCCACTTCTCTCAGTGTCCAAGCACTCCCTTTTCTCAATCAGGTTAGTAGCAACAAATTTAAGACTGTTGGTACTTGAATGTACATATGTATATACAACCCCCTGAATCCAGAAGTATGGTTATAAAAGTGAGGTAGGTTTATGTTTAGGAGGCTTTACTGATACCACCTGCTTGGTGAACACACAGCACATGCCAATAACTAAACTCCTAAAATCTTGTCCCAGCATAAAACATTGAAGGCAGGCTCTTCTGTCATAGTTTTTAATAGGACATCATTTTTAGATTGCTCAGTGTGCTTCAATTGTTCTTCCAGCTGCAGCTGAGAGAGAATGAATCTGCGCCATGAGGTGAATAAATGGATGCAAGATTTCAGTTACTATGAAGTTCTACCCAAATTTTAGCTTTGCTAAGAGAGCTTCTGGACCAAAAAAGCTTATGTTAGACTTCTGCACAAGCTGCAAAGTGCTGCTAGCTCTGCAAGTCGAAAAATCAATGAAGGTGATCCTAATTTAAACAAATTGAACAAGGTAATCTGTAACAAAATATATGTACTCTAGACAATGACTTAGAATACTCAAAAAACAGGCTAGCACTAGAAATTGCAGGACTGCATTTCTTAGCTAACTTTTTTGTGCTGTACAAATCTGAACCAAAAGACAAGTCCTGATATCCTGGAAGGGAAGAGACTCCAGATGTCTAGTTTTCTCATAAGAAATTTAACTGGGCATTTTTATCCCAGTAAGTATAAATGTATCCCAGGTGGCTGTGGCTGTGTTGCCCAGGTCTGAGGGGAGGAAGTGCATATACTTCAGTGACATCTGCAGTTGAAAGCAAACAGCGGGCCAAGTCTTCCTGTAATGCTGTCCAGATCAGAAGATGCCAGGCTGGATGTGGTCTGTTTCAGACATGAGCTGGAGGTTTATGCGATTCATCACAGGCCAGGCTGTTCCAGACAAAGCATGTGATAGACTTGGAGGCTTCTGCTTCAAGACTCATGGTGTAGGGCTTTTTCATCAGCAAGTTAATCAGAACAGTGCTGCAATAAGGAACAGCATCTCTGGCATAATTCATCCTTGATGATGAGCCTTCCATCTCAGGTAGCTGTGCCCTTGTTTTCCCATCCTCATTCAGCCTTCAGCACCGCTTCAGCCAGGGTATGTGGTTTAATGATAGGATGCAAACAAACTGTTGTCAGGCAGCTGTGGTAGAGGCAGATACTGCCAGAGAGAGTTTCTAGCACTCTTAAAAAGGCAATAGAAAGGTCCTATGGGATATGCTTTTATGGTCAGCTGTGTTCACATTTGAATTAGTGCTTGAGAGAGAGACAAAACATCCACTAGGGATACATATACTCTATTTTACAGAAAAGAATGAGAAGTGTTTAAGCCAGAGCTACTTGAAATCAAAGGCTGGTACTGGCAGAAGAACAAATGGCTATGAGCTAGTTTTGTTTGTGAATTAAGTTTTTAACAATGAGAACATGAAGCACTTGTACAGGCTACCAGTATAGTGTGTACAGGCAATCGGACCAACAGTAAAATGGAGCCTCATGTAAGTAGGGAAAGAATTTATGTTCTGCCATTCAGTGGCTTAAAAGCTCCACTGCAGTTGTTTTTGTAAGTTTTCCAAAGTTCATCTGTTGGTCTCTGCTGCCAAATTCTCTCCTGGACCACCTCCATTCACCACTTTCCCACAAGCCTCTCTATACCCCACCTTCCTCTCATCAGTCTAAACCTGCTGACTTCAGACGAGCTGCGTTGATGAGAGCTGGCATCTGCTTTTAGTGCTCTTTCTCTTGAAGAGGGCTGTTCAATTTCCCAATCTCTGGCATTTGCTCATAACAAGAGCAGCAGCAGTTCAGTTTTTAGACAACAGCCTTTGCTGCAAAATTATCTTTGTCTATTTGTGGTATACTACAAGTGCTTGAGGAAATCCCACAACTTACTCCATTGCATAAAAGCAGTATTTTTCTGAAGAAAGGTCTGCAATTTTTTCAGCATAACTGGAATCTAGATGCTGAATCCTTTTTGCACTTCCAATTCATTTTTCTGCCCATTTCACTACATACACAGGAAGTTGACAAAATTATCTGTCTTTACCTTCCCCTACCTCCCTTTCCCATTTCTCTTCTGTAACAGTTTCACCTGAAATAAACATTTCTCAAGTGCTGTTTTCCCTCTCTGTCTCCTATTTGTTCTAGATTTTCAGATGCCTCTTACCTATTTCCTTCCCTTTCTTTCTGTTACCCGTTGTCTTCTAGCTTACCCCCCCCAGCCCATCATACTGAGTGTGATTTAATAATTCATTTCTAGTTCCTCCCTACCATCTCTCCTGTGACTCTGCCCATCTTCCACAATTACTGCTGAATCACCTCATTCATTTTTATTAAACACTTTATAATCCCTCCCCCAGTTCCAAATGAGGCTCTCTGAACTCTGCCTTCTGTCTCTTGCACTACACTGAAACAGTCTTTGGAGAGGACTTCCCTCAAACCTAAAGCTGCAAGGGTCTAATCTTACTTATCAGCACTCTCAACACCTGCTGGATTCCTTTTGTTGAAGTTTGGGGTTGTTTTTAACATTGCCTTCCACATCAGTAAGATTCACGGGTAACAACTAATAAAACATTCTCTTGGTAAAAGGAATTAACATTTCCTTAAGTAACTATCAGAGGGGCCCCTTCTCCCTTGCCAGTTACACAACACAGTGGACTGTACTTACGTGTGCTCCTCTAAAGCACACCTCCACCCTCACCACAGACCAAATACTGGTCTAAAACAAGAGAAACCAGGGTGCATCTTTGCATGTACTCTTATCTCTCAGAGCCAAGGGATTCATTCACAATATTTCTCCCTATTTATGAATTCTCCAAGCAGTATGAGAAATCCTCTTATCTGTACTTCATTAAACATATTCTCAAATTGCTTCAGTAAATAATTTTGGTATTGTGCATACTTTCAGCTTTCTCTATTAAGATCAAGTACATATGCTGCAACATAAGCTGTAGCCTTCTACATTTACTTGTAGAACTAGCACAACTTTTAAAGCGCACTGTACAGCTTACTGTGATATGCACTATCAGTGATGTAAGTTGTATTAAGCATTCAGGCAGGATCCAAGCCTAATACCTTTTGAATTACATCACTGACCAAATGCAAGGCATTAAATTCAGATTCTTAATTCAAATATGCAGTTCATTTTTCTATGAATACACAAGGATGTAAAACGAACGGTAATATTTTCATGAACACACACATAAGTAAGATGAAGTTTGGTTTTGAATAAACTACAGGAAAATACTCACTGGCTGCTCAAACCCACTGGTTCAGCCCACCACAACCTTTTTCTTTCAGTTTTTGTATTGTAGAAAACCAGATGTCAAGTGATTTAGAAAAAATTACATGTTCTGCAGTGTAAGAGAAAACAGAGAGCTCTGCACAGTGGGGTTGCTATCTCTTGTGGTCTGTGAGCACTGCCCTAGGAAACACGATTAATAAATCTGAGCTCAACAGCAGAAAACATGTTGCTGCTCTTTGTTTAGCATGGCAGGGAGCAAAATAAGAAGATGATCCCAATTTATCACAGGTGTATGACCACTCCCTATTTGCTTGAACTAAAAGAGAGGCAGAAGTATCATATTCAAACTCATTTATACTTGTGACATTCTAAGAATTGAATCAGGAGCAACCTCACTACAATTTGGATGGGAACAGTTTTGAAACCCAGTTTTCTGCACTCAGAGGATTATGACCATTACTTCCCATTCTGAAAGAACATAAAAATATCCATATAGCTTCTAATCTAGCCTCATGTCAAGCTTAACCACAATTTCTCACAGAATAATTTAGACTGGAAAGGACTTCTAAGGGCCATCTAATTCCACTCTCTGCTTTAAGTAAGGCTGACTTCAAAGGCAACTGTGGCTACAGACAAGCTCTGAAAACTTCCAAAGCTTCTCCAGGTGACTTGCTCCAGTGTTTACCCACTGTCATTGTGAGAGTTTTCCTTTATAACACATTATTTTCCTTCAGCAATTTGCAACAAATGACTATTGTCCTTTCAGTGTGCACTCCAGAAAAGCTTTCTTCCATCTCCATTAACAGGACTCCTATAGGTAGCTGAAGATACCCTCAAATGCTTTTTTTCTAAACAGTCCCAGTGCTGTCAGTCTCTCTTGATATGCCATGTCCCCCAGCCCCTTCACCACCATGGCAACCCTACACTGGACTGGCTTCAGTTAGTCTCTTGTACTGTGGCGGAGCAAAACCAAGGCAGCAATTCCTTCCTCCACCCCACAGCTACATCCCGGCGAATGCAGTCCCCTATAGAGTTAAACACTGAATGCAGCAAAAGCATGAAGCAACTTCTCCTCCACATCCATCCCCAAGGCACCTGCACTGTTACAGGGTTATTCCCTCCCAGTCAGGTACAGGACTTCCCACCTACTTTTGCTGGCTTTATGAGGTTTCTGCCAACCCAGTCCTCAAGCTTTTGAAGCCCCTCTGGGTGGCAGCCCTGTACACATCTCATAAGGATGCCTTTTGTCTTGCTATTCATTAATCATTTGGGACATTTTTGTATTTAGCATGATTAGACTGCATTATAACTTTGTACAGAAGTCAGAACAACACAATTTTTCCATACCCCAAAAAAAGCTTTTGTAATTATTCATCTTGACAAAACTATAAAGAATGTTTTTACTCTTACTGAAAGTCAGCATTTTCTGTCAAAACTATTCTGATAGAAAAACATCAGCTCTTCTTTGGGTAAATACTTATTATATGCATAGGGAACTAGGGGTAACTACTGGGACCAGCTCTAGTTAACATCTTTGTCAGACATGGACATTGGGACTGAAGGCACCCTCTACCAAGCTGTATCATGTTGTTGACACACGGGAAGGAAGGGATGCCATCTGCAGAGACAGGCTTGAGATGTGGGCTAGTGTGAACCTCATCGAGTTCAACAAGGTCAACAGGCTTGAGATGTGGGCTAGCATGAACCTCATGGAGTTCAACAAGGCCAAGTGCAAAGTCCTGCACCAGGGTCAAGGCAATCCCAAGCGAAAAAAAAACAAAAAACAGGCTGAGCAGAGACTGGACTGAGAGCAGCCCTCAGGAGAGGGATTTGGGGTGCTGATCAGTGAGAAGCTCAACATGAGTTGGCTTCAGTATGTGGTTGAGCTCAGAACAACCCCCGTGTGCTGGGCTGCATCAAAAGGAGCATGAGCAGCAGGTCAAGGGAGGGGATTCTCCCCATATGCTCTTCTTTGGTGAGACCCCCTGCAGTCCTGTGTTCAGCTGTGGGGCTAAAACACAACAGGGACATGGAGCTGCTGGAGTGAGTCCAGAGGAGGCCACGGAGATGCTGTGAGGGCCGGAGCAGCTCTGCTCTGGAGCCAGGCTGAGAGAGCTGGGCTGGTTCAGCCTGGAGAAGAGAAAGCTCCTTAAGGGGAGACCTTAGAGCAGCTCCAGTGCCTAAAGGGGCTACAAGAAACCTGGAGAGGGGCTTTGGACAAGGGCCTGTAGGGACAGGACAAGGGGCAATGGCTTTAACCTGACAGCAGTGATACTTAGTTTAGACATTAGGAAGAAATTCTTCCCTGAGGGTGCTGAGCCGCTGGCACAGGGTGCCCGGAGAAGCTGTGGCTGCCCCATCCCTGGCAGTGTTCAAGGCCAGGCTGGACAGGGCTTGGAGCAACCTGCTCTAGTGCAAGGCGTCCCTGCCCATGGCAGGAGGGTGGAAGTGGATGAGCTTTAAGGTCCCTTCCAACCCAACCATTCTGTGATTCTAGCAGTTGCGCCCTGATCCCGTTGAGCAGTAGTGCAAGTCCAGTTTTTAATATGTGACTTTCTGGCAGGATTTGTTACTTTGAGACAAGCACCTGCCAGGAAGCAGGTATGTATCAGAAGAGCAACTCCGAAACATGCAGAAATTTCCTATCTCTGCTTGATACTCTAGTGCTTACTTTTCCCTGAGGAATTACAGACTCCTCTTCCTCACTCCTTCACCACTAGGACTAGGGAAGGTACTGTAAGTCCCCTAAAACTGATGAAATAGAACAGAGCAAAACAAGCTTTTACACACCATCCTGGAAAGGGCAAGCCCCCTCTACTAAACGCACAATAGTATGTCCTATGTTTGTTCAGATCTTGAAAGTGAGCTTCCTTCATACCTTTATTCTACCTGAAGAATGAACACAAAAGACAAACTTGATTTTTACAGGCTTATTCAGTTCAAGCAAACATCTACCATTTTATACAGAAAGTGCAAATGAGAGATTTCTGATTTTCTATTTTGAAAGCATTCAATTATACAGGTATGACCTAGGTGTAATAAGCTTTCCCTCGTGGTAAGCTCAGAGGGATTTAACATATGCTGATCTCAAATACCATTACTTTCCAATAAATGAGCTGCAGCTCAACATGCACTAAAGCAGCTAAACTAGGGTGTATACTGCCTCTCACAGCAGTGGAAGGAACTGCATCAGTAAATATAAGTAAATTTCCATATTTAGTTTGATGTGGTTTAGTTTGATTGTTACCAGAGAGTAACAAGTATCACCTATTTTGCTAGCTTTCATACTCTCTAAATAGGGTGCTACCCACTTGACACCCGCAAATCTCTGAAGCCCCTCATGTGTTACACAGAGGAAGAAGGTCTGTGTATATCAGTCTCGCAGGGAGCAGAACATTTTAATGAGAAGGCTGGGTATTCATCCACGTTTCATTATAGCAGGGGTCTGTCACAAGCTTCAGATGTGGATCCAAACATCCCAAAATACAGCAGCTTTGAGACTACTCTCTAATGATAAAGAACTGTCACTCAAGTAACAATCAATAAAGAGCCTGATGTCTTTAATAGTTCCTAACTTTAGCTACCTGGCTAAACTGGCAGCATGTTTCTTTCCAGTTAGAAGTGTAAAATAAGGAAACCAAACATCCACTTTGCCAGGCCATGTTCAACTAAAGTAAAGGACTACCCACATATATTCTCACTTGACAGACAATAAAAGAGAAAATTGGGCCACTAAAAAGTTATAGGAGGGAATTGGTGACAAGGACAAAGACAACAGCTTTGTTAAGCAGTTACTTTGCTCCAAACTTTCCAGAGGACAAAGAAGATAGAGCTTTGTTTTCTAGTCACAGGTCTTACTCCAGAGGACTGGAAAACAGGAAACCTACAAACGCTATTGAATGAGAAAAGCCACAAGATGTACTCTGGCAAGGAAATTATAGCCTAGTTAGCATAGTTAAAGGAAAAGGGGGATAGGTGAAGACGTGTTTTGAAGGACACTATGAAGACCTTCATGTGAATAATTTGATTTTAAATACCCAGTGTGGACCCGTAAGAGTCCAGCTTGAACTAATGTATTTTCATTCTTAAGAGATAACACTGCTGCAGCAGGAGCAAGGGAACTGCCGTGTTTCATACACTTACATTTTCAAAGAGTAATAATGTTCCACACTGAAGATAATTGAATAAGGCAGAGCTATGGTACATAGGTTAAAATAATAGCTTTAGGAGAGAAAATTAGCTCAAAACTAGGAAACAGTGAAGAGGTAATAAAAGGTGTGAAAGAAAAGAGTTTACAGTGAGATCCCTCTGAGGTCAGGTAGCTTTTAACTAATGCATGCAAACAATTTAGATAAGAGGACGTTTCACCTCTTCTGTGCCTGCTGCAGTTCTTTTATCCCTCACGGACTGAACAAGCACAGAATATACAATGGAGACCCAGGATGCATGGAGAAGGTGAAGGTTGGTCTTAGTTTGTTGACAAAGTAAAAATAGCAAATGCCATACAACCTTGATTATACAAAGGTATACAAGGAAGGTATACAAGGATATCACCTGGCTCCAGACAACCAGCACTGCAGATAAGGGGACAGCTGAGACAGCCAGCTTGCGAGCCTTCAGTAAACAGCAGCAAGTAAAGGTCCCGTGGTAGCATATTCAAGGTAAGATTTACCACAGCTCTCCTACAAGGTAACTCTTGTCCGTTTTCTCTTCAGTAGATGGACATGAGCAATCGTAACTTCAGGTCAAAGTCATGGTCCTTAAAACCTGTGCTGAGGTTGAAGGGAGGCAGAAGACAATAAGCTGCAGATGGAGACACTGGGAGCTTCTGTGCTCCTGATGTGAAATATGCCTGCAGCAGGGATGAGGGTAGAACAAGGCCTTCCCCAGCTTTATAATGTCTGTCTTCAGGGGAGTTCTGATTGTTCTGCTAAGAATAGCAAGCCTTTCCTACCTCCCAATACAATTCAGGCACAGAAGCCTCGGAAAAACATAGTGGTGGAAAAGTCCATTAACCCGCTGAGTTAAAACCCATTTCAAGCTTCCCCTATAGGTGGGAGGTGGGAAGTGTGACAAGGGAGATGCTGTGGCTCTTTTTTGAGTTTATTCTGGAAGCTTCAGGTGTGCCAGGAGCTCCACACTGGGTTTTTCTGAAGCCATGCTCCAGCAGGAATATTCAGGTCTTACATTTCTATTGACTCTGGCTGAAGGTGCCACCTACATGGAGATTTCAGAACCAGCTTGCATTCTCCTCCAAAACAAGAATTTCTCCCCTTATTAACTATGAAGGCAAAGCAGCTTTGAAGCCACATCAGTTCATATAGAGAGGAGGAGTTGAAGCTGGTCCTGCACACTCAGTTAGCTCTAACTCGGTGGATGAACTGAGAAGCATCCAGCCCAGAGAAGTGATGAATACTGGATTGCTTCCCTCTACATTACCTTGCTAATTTAAAGTAGCTTGAGGATTTCTTCAGACAAGGCAGAGAAAACTTGTAACTCCACTTAAGCCCTTCCCCAGACTCTTGAAAATGAGGAGCAAGTAATTCAGTGCCTCAGCAATGTGGATTTGGCACTTAGACCTCCATCAGAAACAGTAGGAGTAAAGGGAAACGCTTCAGCATACATATATATATATATATAAAGCTGATAGAGCTATGTAAGCAGGTATTTTACAATTTGCACAATGTAGTTACAGAAGAGAGATGGCATACAATGATTTATTAGAGAAGCATTCATGCCTTCAGTTTCCTCCTTCACCAATGAGGCTACCTAAAAAGCCATCCAGTCTGCTAACTAGTGTTCTGAAGTGTCTTTACACTTCAAATCAGAATACCCCAGCCTACATACTGAAGTACTTAACAGACACCCACCGACTTTTGTGGAAGCTCGGTCTAGGTGAGAACAATTACTTTGAGCACAATGTGGTCCTTTGTATGAAATAGTTCAAGTTTTTATTCAGTGTCATACTTCAGTAGATTAATGTAATTGGCTTGCTAATGGTGTTTTCTATAGAAGGAAAATAATAAACAAGTTCTATTTCCCAGTGTGACAGATAAGATTATTACATTTATTTAGCTGTGCTGAAAGGCCACAGTACTTTTCTTGAAGAGAGCCATAAAAATATAGTCCTCTTTGTGTGTTCTTCAGGAAGGCAAGCAGTGAGTGACCTACCTCTTACACTTCACTAATTCCCTCACTTTGAGCCAATGATATTTCTGATGACTTTGATGAAGGGTTCTTTGGTTTCATAACAGCAAGTAGCACTCCCTATTTTCAAGCATTATGGACTCAAACTAATGTTCAAACTAATTAAAAACATTGTTTTATCCTCAGAACCTGTTCTAATGAATTGTCAGAAGAAGACCTGGCAATAATTACTGTGCTTAGGCAAATTTTGAAAGGAGTTATATGTCAAAGTGACAGAAACAGCAGCAGTTTCATAGCACTGTGAGATTAAGGAAGATAAATAAAAGTATTGTAACACGACTAATTCTACCATAGCTTCTTATGTTAGAAATAGCTTAGCAGAGAGTAGATGTGTTCTCCAAATTGGACAGTGATTGCAGGTATGGATTAGAATACTTTACCCTCAAGTCATATTCAATTAAGTTCCTCTAACATAAACAAGGGTATTTGGGTATTTTTTCCAGAAGTCTGTGGATAGTTACAATTGAGAGAGACCTGCTGTAAATAACTGTCACTGCTTCTTCTACTGGTGAACATTATTAATGTATATATGTACGAGTCAAACATGGGTCTGCAATACGGTCATGGCACATTCTTGGGGCAAGTCTGAATTGTAGAGATGTGTGATGGACATGTTTAGAATTGAACAAGTTAAACATGAATAGCATTGCATGTGTTTTTACAAGAAACAGCATGAAAATGGTTAAAATAATAGCCTGAGAGAGAACACCATTCCCAAGTCACTGCTCTCAGGAGTAAGACGAGGAAAGTTAGCTAGCATGAAAACCAGATGACGTACACTGAAAAGGCCACAGCAGAGACATGTCATCAGCAGATGACTTGCATCATGATAGCAGGACAGCAACAAGGCTCCAGCATCTCCTTACCTTTCCTTTTCCTGCTGGTCTCTGAGGAACAGAAATATTCCTACCAGACAAGAGAAGAAAAATCAAGTAGTCTCACTGCCCAAGATTCATGAAGACCCAAGTAATATCCTTAAGCAAAGGGCTACCCTCTAACAACTGCAGCCTCATAAAAAGAGGAAAGCTTAGCTCAAATATCATTTTAATATCTATCAATAGCCACAGCTATGAGGACCATATCCCCGAGCTTGACTCATACTGCCATACATAGAAAATCACCAAAATGCATGTTGTAAATACATTTTGGTGATTTCATGTCATGCATCGCAGCATGAATCAGTCGGTGAGAAAATCTGTGTAACATCAGTTTACTTGCAGACTATGTAAACCTGTATTACAGTTTGCCTCACAAGCAGTTCTGAAGAAAATTCTTCACTGGACACAGTTACACCTGAGAACAGGCTGCCCAGAAAAGATCATAATGGAGCTCTGGATGATATTATTTAAGACCCTGCTTTTAAGAGATAGTTGAACTGCACAATCTCTATACATGTTCTCCAATCTAGACTTAGTATTTATGATTCTTCTTTCATATGAGCTCATCTTGAATCTTACTACAGAGGTTTTTAAGTGTGTTTAGATACTTCTATCCAAATGGTATGCACTCATACTGGATAAAATGTGTGGATTAGTTAGAAGAATTAAATATGGATGGGTTTGGGGAGTATTTATGAAGCATTGGATCCTGTTGAAGAATATGTGGTGGTTTGTTGTTTTTTTTTCTGGAAAATGTATAGGTTTATTGAAATAGCAAAGAATTTTCTCAAAGTCTTCTGAGATGGATTTATATGAGAATACTCTGATTTCATCTCACAGGCTTAGCATAAGCAGTGGGCTCACAGATCTGGCCACATGGAAAGCTTTACAGGCCCCAACATTCAGTAGAAGGCTCCTGCGTACTTCAACGCATCTTATTCAATGTCTTTACTGAGCATGGAAAGATAAAAGGCAAAGCAGGCGAGATGACAATATCTACTTGAGGATGATGAGGTTGTCAAGTGGTGTCACAGGAGAAGTTAAAGATGCTGCAAGGCTAGAACTCCCCTCTGCACTAAATGGAAGAAAAGTAGCACAGTTGTCAACGTAAAACCACAATGATTCAGATTAAAACCAACTTTCCCTGGGTTCACTGTTGTTCTCAGAACCAAACGTATTTCTATTTATTTTTCCTTCATTATCCTTTCCTATTACTGTCTAAAACTGTGGTTTTAAAATGCAACCAAATGAAGGACTCCTAAGGATAGGAAGTTTAGCTACAAAGCCTGCAAATGCCAATTTTCCACATGAATCATATTTAAAAATTACTTCAGAAAATATTGTACACTTCTCAAAAGCAGTAACTAGCACCCCATGCTATGTTCTGCAAACAGCACGAATGACAATATACATAATTATGCCTGTCAGGAAATTCTATGCAAGCCCTCTCTACCAGAGCCTTCCAGACAGGAGGTGCAGTAGCTGCATTGTAATGTGCATTGGCCAAAGCTCCTAAAGATTTTGCTTCTAATTACATAAGTGCAACACAGGCACAAATCTCATTTACCCTAACGCATCCCAGCAAAAGGGGCTAGGAGAACTTGGTCTACCAGATATGAAGAGATTAATTGCTATGTCATGTCCATCACCTCCCGAGTCAGCTGCTGTAAGATCATGATGGATAGCTGTTCAAGAGACCTCACAAAGGCTGCTTGTAGCAAGATCAGAAAACAGTCTTAGACCCAGCTGTGCTGATCCATGATCAAGCTGAATAACTTTGAAGAAAATATCATCAAATTGAGCATATGTTGTTTTCTCTGCTCTGCAACCAACACATGATGTGAGGCAGCCCCCCCATACACGCTCTAAGCCCCTTATCTCAATCAAAGGGGCTTTGGGTAGGGATATATAGGGCATCATACATGGGGCAGATAGTAGCAAGCACCTGATGACTTGCACATACACAGGTCACACTGCCATTGCAGGTATCAAAACCATGCTACACGACTGTATTACTCACCCCATAGTAAGGCTGCTATTTGCATCTATTTCCAGGAATAGCCTCACCACAAACATAAGCATTTTTGCCTCCTGCTCCTTTGAGCATTAAAGATCAGTTTGCACAGGAACATAAAAAGAAGCATGAACAAGTTCAGATGAAGTGTATTCAAAGCTGTGAATGAATCTGTCAACACAGCACAGGGCTGCACTCCATAGAGATACCCTCACTAACTCTGAAGGAATGTCATGTTATTGTAGCCCTACTCTCATGGAGAAATACTTCCAAGTTGCAATGCTGTCCAAGACATAACTAGAAAGCACTTTCAAACCATCCCAGGATTGTCTTCAATCATTCTTAGCTCGCTCTTGGAGTGCAGAATACTAATCTTGTTACTTTGTAGAACCTGGGCTTTAAAATCAGATGCTACAATGAAGTAAGAAATTGAAAGAGGTCAAAACTGCAGTGCATCGACATGACTAAAGCATACTGCAAACACTTCAAAGAAAAAATAAAGCAAGCCACATCAGCTACAACTGATCAGAACAGTATTGCACTCTACCTCTTTTTGTCCCTATAGAAAAATAATCTATTTTACACACAAAAAATATATATACTTTCTAAACCTCCAGATTTAGCTTTTTACTTTGCAGACTAAAAAGAAGCCTGTCATTTAAATGACTCAGTACTTTTCCCTGAGCTACAAGAATCACCTTGAACATGAAATAATTAGGTACATTTCTTCCTGCTATTCATGCACATCATTCAAAACCAAATCTGCACGTGGGACATATATGATATAGACATATAAACCCAGTTTTAGTTAAATCTTCCTGTATAAATCCTGTTTATAACTTCTTTTTCCTCAGAAATAGCACCAGCAATGTTTTGAATGCTCAAGACAAAGCAATTAAGCAAGACGTTCTAGAACTGAGGATCTACCATAGCGCTTTAGATCTAACTTCTTTTCTAATAACTGTTCTTACATACTAATTGCCAATCTCTAGCTATTTTATTTGGTTAGTATCATCACACAGCAATATAATGGCTGACCTCCTCTACTTCCATTACAAGTTTATAAATACAACACAAATAAGAATAAAGAGGTCCAACCCCCCTTATTTTTACTGTTTAACAAGACTCCAGGCTTGCATCTAGCCAGTTACCTATTGAAGTAATTCAGGCTGTCTTTGGATACTATACACAGCAGTTCTGGCTTCTGAAATTTATTTTCAAAGCTTTCAACTACTTACATGTGGACTCTGGAATGGACAAGATGTACTAGGTTTTATTAGTAGTATGCTCCACCATTTGTCTTTTAACTCTCCCTGCACAGGACAGCCCAAAGCACCTGATGAACATCATGACTGTAGCATGCCTGTATTGTTTACCTGCGGTGCCACTGCTCAGATTTGACTACAGAATGTTTTTTATTACATAGCAAATCAGAGTAATGCCTTTGGATGTGTAAAAGATGGGTGAAATTCCTTAACAGCCACTCCAGTTTTATTTTTTACACAAAGATGCTACGGTTTATGGGTACAAGTAGGCACAGAAATGGTGATTGGAATGATCAACAGAAGGGTGAGAAAAGGACTAATGAGAACAGGGGCTCCAGTCAGATCTGCCATACCCAGAACATGTGGTAGAGCCTCTTAGTCCACAGGAACTCAACAGGTTTTATAACCCTAGCAGGCATTCAAACTTTTATAGGCTTTTTGACAGAAGCAAACCTTTCATGTACTCCTGGGAAGTTTCCAAGTTCTGCTTGGTTTCATGCTGAACAGATAAGCTTTCCATGACTCCTGTAGTGGTTACAGCACATAAGCACACAGCTTTTTTCAGTCTTACAGGGAATCACAGGAGATTTGTGGCCCTAATATGTTGATACTGAGAGCATTGGACCACTCAATCCTATTCAGAGTAAAGATGCAGAGGTTTATAACATACGATTGTTTCACAGTTATAGAAACAATACCCCTTCCAAAATCTGCTGTCCATTATGGTATCACAGGAAAACTGAGGCTACTTTATAGTAACTGCAGCAGATTAGTAGAGTCCAGTAAATAAAGTCATTATTAACTACAAGGCAACATGCTATTAATAGTGTCAATTACTCTGATCTAGATTAAATAACAAACAATAAACCACAACCTCCCATCCTTCTTCCCCCCAAACAGAACTGTTATAAGCTGATTCAGGAGCTGAGTCTTCCCTGCTTTCTAAAGCCTGATCCAATTAACAGCATTCACCCAAAGATGCTTTTCCTTTACTGATCCCTAGGATTTCCAGTTCCTACATTAACCTACACACTACAGCAAAAATATGCTTTATACTCTTTAGCCTGAAGAGTTATTTGTTTCAAACTCTCACAGATGTGCAGGTGAGTTTCTTGTTAGTCAAGTATTTTATAATAGTGCCCACCTATAGCTAGATATTAATTTAAAAACTACAAAAAACAAAAGAGGGAAAGCATGTTTATGAGTAAAATAAGACATAGGAAAAAGGTAAGGTGTTGGGTATTAACCCCAATAGGCAGCTAAGTGCTACACCACTCCTAATTCCATTCCCTCCGATACCCCCAGCAGGACAGGGGAAGAAAACAAGGAAGAATAAGAGAAAATACATAGGTCAAGATATAAATGGTTTAACAAACAAAGGCAAAGTGAAAGAAGGATGAAAAAAGAACATAAAGCAAGGGATGCAAAGGCACTCACCTCACACTTCCCACAGACAGACTGATGCCCACCCCGTCCCCGAGCAAAAGATGCTACTTCCACTAAACTCCCTTTCTCTCAATTTTATTGCTGTCAATGACATTACACAGCATAGAGTAGCTGTTTGGTTAGTTTGGGTCATCTGCTTTGCTGTGTCCTCTCCCAGCTTCTTGCTCACTGCCATCCCCTCAGCACAGGGTGGGAATAGTGGTGGTGCATCAGAACGAGAAACAGGGAAGGCCTTGATGCTGTGCAAATGGTGTTCAGCAATACCTAGAACAGTATCGTCATCATCGTTTTGGTCACAAATCTGAAACACAGCACCATACAAACTGCTATAATGAAAATTAACTCTATCCCAGCCAAATCCAGAACATAAGGTAAATGACTCGCATTACCATTTCAAATTCAAGTCCCAAAGCGCCTCTCACTATGTGTAGCTCAGAGTTCATCACATAGTTTAACACAGGTCCAGTGTCTGAGGCCAGGTGCCTATTTTGCACCCCACACTGCAACCACATTAGAGGAAGAGCAGCTGGAAAAGCTGTCATTTACTGTCCCCTGCCTGTTATTTCTGGTTCATCTTGGTCACCACCAGAAAGGGACAAGATTTTGTGCTTGCTGGTTTGGTTTTCCCTCCTTTCCACCCTCCTTTTAAGAGCTGAAAAAAAAAAACCCCTCAAAGTGCCTTAATCAGTGCAGAAAGCAATGTGCAAGTCTCAGCATGAAGCCTGCCATACCCTGAAATGTCCATTATTATGTAAAGACATTTCATACAAGCATCAAAGAGATCAATGCTAACTATTCTATGATTCTATGAAATGCAAGGCCATTGACAGATGTCAAAGACAGCCCTGATGGCAACAAACCATTTGATGATAACGGTTTTGGGGATCACTGCCTCCAAATCATCTCTTTAGAAGTGTGCTATCCTATGGCCTACATGTACAAACTTGTGTTTTTGTTGCACAGTCTAATGCTCCAACAACGACTGAAGTTTTATGAAGTATGATGTTTTACAGGCTGCAAATTTATCATCACCCTATGTTTATTTGCTTTACCTGGGTGCTTTAACTGCTGTTAAAGAATATTTTCTCCTTCCACAAATACCCATCTAATATCTAAAGTCTGTCACCTGATACACACCTACAGCTGTTTTTCCCCCCATGTTCCAAGGTCTCCAGTCTGATATGAAGTATTTTCTTTCTCTGTCTCTTTCACGGACATCCTCTTATCGCGGGGAAAGGGCTTGCGTGCCCTTGTGAGGTTGGGAGCTATGCTAGTAGTGGCATATGCCTCCAGTAGGGTCTCCCATGCTAGACAGGTGTCAACTGAAGGGTCAGACAAAGTGTGTTCATGGGCAGGATGGGCTCACTTGCCTTCATGCAACCATCCCACGAGAAGGACAACTTGGCCTTGTAAGGCCACTCATCTAAGAGAAGGATACTCTAACCAAACCTACAACCTGAGGATTTTGTTGTCACTGCCCAAGCTCAATAGGCCCTGGCAGATAGACCTCAAGAGTAAAGGGTGGGTCCAGTTCTGCGCATGCTGTGCCTCACCTAAAAAATGCACTGTGCAGGCTCTAACACTTGTTAGTAGTAAGCATGGGTAAAACCCTTCCCAAGTCTTCACTTGTGAAGTCAAGCCATCATCATCACCTTTCCCTGTGAACAGCCCTAAACATGGCCTAATTTTAGAGAATAATCTCCCTTTGGACTAGTGTTCAGCATAGTCTTTTGAACAAGTAGCACCTGAGAACAGTCTTCTATGGCTCATATCAGCAGAGAAGAGAAAGTCATTGTGGAAAAGTCTAGATCAGTCTAAAGTGCAGAGGAGCTCCCCTTTATCCAAGTACAGATGGACAGTACAGGCTATCTGTACTATCCTAAAAGACAGTACTTGAAGTCCTAAAGAGGATTTTAACTTCTTTTCAGAGTCAAAATAAGTAACAGCAGTTTCAACTGATCCTAATCCCCCTCCTTGCTTTACAGCCTGGCTTTTGCCAATCAGCCATACATCAGTGGCAGAAATTCACCACTTCACTTAGCAATAGGGAACTGTTGATTGACTGCTGCACAAACTGTGCTGATTTACATGATTTTACCATTGAGATTAAAGGTAATTTATTTTAGGTGGCTGCGACTACATCAGATCCTTGTAGCATGTTCTGAAGTTGGCTTTACTTGTCCTCAAAAGAGATTTAAATTATTCCATTTACATAGTTATGTTAAAAATTGGGCCTCCATTAGTTAAATCTCTCAGTCTGACAAACTGCCAGTGATTCTGGAGAAATAGGTCATTTTGATGACATACTGTTCCTTCAGTCCAGCCCATACAATGGCTTCTTCTAAACCAGAGATTCGTATTTGCTACATTATTGTAATGAAATACAAAAAGGTCATTAAACAAGATCAATTTCTTCAAGGAACATATTTTAAAAAATGCATTAAAACTACTGTCTTTGGCTTTCAATTAAAACTAAGATCTACAAAGACCATGTTTACAAATGTGGCAGATCCAATTGAGAAAGGCACTTGTACACAAGTGAGACGAACCCAAATTCCTGAGTCAGCCTGTATGCTGCCTGCCTTTAATATTTTCCTGCTGTGATCTTTTTGATTTTTCCATTATGCTTAATAGGATTCTTTCAGGAATTAAAGGATTATGGGCTAATTACAGAGATCACCTGAACATTACAGATAGACACAAGACATTTGAGTAACCTCTGGAAGTGCATTAGGCTATGTCACATTTTAGGATATTGTCACCTGAGCTTGTTTGCCAGTTGTATATTCCTAAAGCATTCAAACCTAGAGAGTGGAAAGAACTCTTTCAAAAGATTCAATGAAGCAAGATTGCAAGGACATTTGCTACACTAGTCATAGTTTTTCCCTAAAAAATTATACCCATAAAACAGTCTAGTCTTGTCCAAGTTGGAGACATCAAATGCTATCAATGGGGGCAAGACAGCAGGTCTCTGTAGCTGACACTCTACCTCTCTGAGAATGGCAATGCCAATGAAGACAGAGGACAGCAGCTGTGCCAACCAAAACCCTGCTTCCAGACATCCTGAGCTGTGTCTCTGTGTTGTTACCAAGACCAGACTCAGGAAAAATGTATTGGCTCTTAATGGGTCTCCTGGAGACAGGGGCAAGGAGAGATGAACACCAAGACCAGCAGAACTGCAGCTCCCTGTCTCATCTCAGGAACAGGTAATTGGATGAAGCTGAATTACCAAACCCCTCAAGGAGGAGATAAAAAAGAAGGAAATATGGAATGCATTGAGTATAAATGATAGTGAAAGGCATTACTATTTGGATCAGTCTGTAAGTACACTACCCTTCAGCTTCATGTGTCCAGTACTATTTTCCAGAGTCAGTTAGTCCTGACCTGCTGATGGAACATGACAAGACTTCTCACATGCACTTAACAATAGAAATGCTTGTGGCAACCAAACCACATTCTGACTGGGTATACTGCTACAACAATTATAGTCTAATATTTAATCACAACAGAGATTCTGCATGTTTAATGAAAGTTCATAAAATATTTTACCTTTATATTCATTTGGAATATTTTTCTCCTCAATGATGTAAGCAAGGAAAGTCAGCAAGAGGACCCTGAACTGCTTTTAGCAGCAGTCACAAAGCAGCACTGAAAGCTCCCTTGTTGCTCTATTAAGTACAGGCTGCTGCAGCTACTCAGGTTTTCGAAAGGGCAAAAGAGGGAAGCACAGAGTTAACACCAAGAGGGCTCTGCATGGGGGAGCAAACACTGCAAAAGCTGAACTCCCAGAAGAATACCTGCAGAAAATCTTCTCCCTTCCTGCCTTCACCCACACAAAAGGGAAACCCAGGACAGCAATGTGGCATCACTGGTTAGCCAGACACACTTGCAAGGGCAGGTGTGACAACCTAACTGGCAATTACTCCTGCAGAACACTACACACCTCCAAGCTGCTGTTATTGTCAGACATTATACAGCTACAGCCCTACATAAGTCACACCACCAAGAAGTATAAACCTTCCCAACTACAGTCCAAGTCCCACTGCTCACACTTGCCTCCAACCATCCCAGAGTTAGAGCAGGTAAAGGGGTGGCAGCTTTTAAACCACACTGAGCTGGCTGCGACTAACACCACGCTCCATTGTCTGAAAGGCTAACTCTGCTGTTGCACTCTTACATTGAGATTATATGGCACTATTCAATTTTAAGAGCAACTGCAAGTCTATTCTCTTCTCTCAGTGCTCTCAAACTTTAAACCTGTACATTAAAGTCAAGGTGAAAACATTTTGCTTTTAAAGGAACTAGGGTTTCTACCATATAGCTACAAAGGCTAATACAAAACTTGTACCTCTCACCCTTATGTGCACTTACCATCGGGTGACATGGCTCCCTGCCCAAAGCTCTGCAGTCTGTTCTCCTGCAACATGTTCTAGAAAGCTCAGAGGCTGGCTAGGTATTGAAGTGCATGTCTTGTCCTTGAAGGCTCAGCACCTTGGTACGTGTCCACCTTGCATCTTCCACCTTCAGACTCGCACAGCTTCCTCTGCTTCCATATGAAAACGTGTTTGTGGCACATAGGGACCACGAACAACTACTAGTGGTACACTGACCGCACCAGCAGCCACTGCAGGATGAGTCCTCCGTACAGGCCTAGAGACAGTGCTAACTATGACATATGTCCAAAGCACACCCCAAAAGCCGAGAAAGCACAGCTCAGCTCAAAAAAATCCTGACTCCCCAGGTCTGACTTTAAATAGAAGCCGCAGGGGCAAGGGCAGGGTGTGTGCGTAGCCCTCATGTGAGGCCTGTTAAGGGTAATTAAAGCCTATTAGCGCCCTCAGGGGCCTGTCAGCTGAATTGCTGACGTCCGTTCCTTCTGAAAACGAAAACTCCACCAGAAACACCAGAGCCACTTTAAGCACAGGACCTCTTGCCTTGGGAAAAGTAACAGTGGCAATGCCATTACCAACTTCGCCCTTGCATGCTCGTAAGCGAGTCACCTGTGCAGGACCTGTTTCTGTTCACCCCGCACCTTTCCCAGCTGCTGCAAACCCGCTGTACGTCTCCCTCGGAGGCGGGGCTGTTTGCTCCCTCTTCCCACCCAGCAAGCCTGTGCTGTATCCCCAAGCTCTCTGCCCTTCTCCCGCTGCACCCATTGACCCTTCAGCTCCGATAGACCATTTTTTGCTCCTTGGACACATGTATTTGTCACTTTTCCTCGCCACTTTCCCAGTGAACCTCTGAGAAGCTTTACCTACAAGCACTTTCTGCCTGCATTTCTGGACAGGTCCTCCTGTCTCCCTTGTTGGGCTGTTTTAGTTTACTTCCTGCTTTTTGGTTTCCACAAAAAAAAAACCTTGAATCAGCTTTGTTTTTTTTTTTTTTTTGTATGTGTCATTTAGGACAACTCCACATGTCATAGAATCATAGAATCATAGAATAGTTAGGGTTGGAAAGGACCTTAAGATCATGCAGGTCCACCCCCCCTGCCATGGGCAGGGACACCTCACACTAAACCATGTCACCCAAGGCTCTCTCTAAGCTGGCCTTGAAACACCACCAGGGATGGAGCATTCACAACCTCCCTGGGCAACCCATTCCAGTGCCTCACCACCCTCACAGGAAAGAATTTCCCCCTTATATCCAATCTAAACTTCCCCTGTTTAAGTTTTAACCCGTTACCCCTTGTCCTATCACTACCATCCCTAATGAAGAGTCCCTCCCCAGCATCCCTATAGGTCCCCTTCAGATACTGGAAGGCTGCTCTGAGGTCTCCACGCAGCCTTCTCTTCTCCAGGCTGAACAGCCCCAACTTCCTCAGCCTGTCTTCATACAGGAGGTGCTCCAGTCCCCTGATCACCCTCGTGGCCTCCTCTGGACTTGTTCCAACAGTTCCATGTCCTTTTTATGTTGAGGACACCAGAACTGCACACAATACTCCAAGTGAGGTCTCACAAGAGCAGAGTAGAGGGGCAGGATCACCTCCTTTGACCTGCTGGTCACGCTCCTTTTGATGCAGCCCAGGACACGGTTGGCTTTCTGGGCTGCAAGCGCACACTGCCAGCTCATGTTCATTTTCTCATTGACCAGCACCTAGTTCTGTCCCAGATATTTCCACTTGGATTCAGTGTCCCCAGCCTTTGGCTAAATGCCATGCTTGAAGAAAGAGGATGCTCAGAGGCCCTGTCTCCCTCTGGGGAATGGCATAGCCTGTACTCCATCACCCACTTGGCTGCCTCAGGCACAATGACAGGGTGCCTGCCCCTACTCACAGTTTTACTGTTTACAGTTTTACTGCCAAAGGTTAATGAGCACATTGTTGTTCCAGGTCTAGAAAATACATGACTCCTCCTGCAGTTTCAGCCCTTTCACGCTAAAGCAATTTCACCAGGAATTTCACCAATGGCTATTTGGCAGGTGCTATCCTCTTTCATTTTCATTTGCCTTTTGAACCACAATACTCCAGCATCATTTCAGACCACACTATTCTTCACTATGCTATAAACTTCAAAGTCATCTACAATGTGTCTTAATCAACTTTCAGAGACTTTCTTTGCAGTAGTGATAGTTTCTTAGCCTTTTCCTCAGGTCCGCGCATCAGCCAAAACTTGTCACTGGCATTAAAAATAGGTATCGATAAATTATTTTCTTTAATACTTTGGAATATAGATTGCAATATCCATCTCTGTATTCAAAACCCTTGCATGAATGCTTCTTTCAGCTTGATGCCAGCAGATTGAGCCAGAGGATGATTACCAGCCCAGCAAGGCTCACTGTGAGTGATGGCAGCACTCCCGTAAAGCCGGTTTATTTTGGGAAGCGTTGGGAGAGCAACCTTTTACTGCTAGGTATGACTGAGCATTGGTATCCAAATGTGCCAAATGACTGACTTACTTAACCATCAGACCACCCTTTCTTTCCTAGGAGGTTTTCTTGCATGAACAGGTAACACAGTATGAACAAGACCTTCCTCCTTTCAAATATGAAAGCTATAGTTCCAGTTTTACACTCCAACCCACTGCTGTTAGGCTTGGCTTTTCTTTTTCAGCATTTTGGAGAGCTTCACACTGTACCAGATAGGATGTCAAATTTAATATGATTTCAGTCACTGTTTTAGGGATGTAACAAACAAGTTAGGCACCAAGCTGCTGAGCTCAGCTTAGCCCAGCCAGAAGTCTGGTATACCTGGGCACATACAAAACACATTACTAGGAACCTAAATAACTACTCCCCAAAACGGCTATCTGCTCGTGATGATGTTAGCTCAATGTAAGAGGTTACTGCTTTCTTCAGCTAGAAAGGACTGTCTCCACAGCAGAGAGTAGCTGATGGTTGGCATGGTCTTCTGTTCTGCAGGCTAATGAAGTTCACTTGAAAATTTTCAGGGTTTATTTTACATTGCAATAGAAAAGAAGCTGCTGTTATGTCTCAGCTGTGAGCAGGCAACTTCCATTAAGTGTGTAATAAGTTGTTTATGTGCTCTTATTTGAGAGGTCAGGGAAATGGTCAGACATTTGACGAGTTAAATAAAAGTGGTGTGAATTGTTTGCTTTTGGACTGGGAAACTTAAATTCCACTTCTCTTAAGTGTTAGGCACCAAACCGCTTTTCTGGGGGACCTGATCCTTGTTCCATAGCCTAGATATCAGAATCCCATTGAGGAAAGGAGGCAGGTTTGAAAGAGAAGAATCTTCTGTATTCTCATTGCACTGTGTTATACACAATCAAATGCATTTCTTTGCAGAAGGTGTTAATCCAACTTGCATACTGTTAAAAGTTGCTATTAAGCCTGAACTGAAAAGGACACTGTATGTTTTATTTATCCCTTCTCAAAGGGATTAGTTTTGTTTACAAACTTGCATGCTTTGTATATACTAAAATGTGCATAACATACTTCATTTTGTGGTTCATCTTCACCTTCATCCCTTCTAATATGTTCTGATTGACACACACTTGATGCCAAAGAACTGAGCTGACATTTTTAATATTCTCTTTCTGTGAGGACAAAGAGAGGTGCATGAACTTGGAGGCATCTCTAATGATCACATGTAAGTAGGTGCAGGTAAGCCTATTTTTTAAACAATCAGAAATTGGGCAATCTTGTTAGCCAGCAGTGAGTGGGATGTAACATATTCCAAGCTGGTTTGCTTAGTCTTAGCACCACACTGCCCATAATCATCTTACTTTCAGCTGGACATTGTGAACAGAAGCTGAACTTACATCTGCATTGAAAATATTGCAACAGCATGTAGAAATGTCCCAAAAGTGACTCTACAATAGAAACATTAGAATTGGTTCCAGACAGGAGGATAATATGAACGTTTAAATTTATTGCAGTAGATACAATGGGTAAAGGCAGATCAACATTTGTCACATGCAAGAAATGGGATGCACTGAAAACCATCTGTAAAAGGGAAGGCCATCCATTCCAGAAGACTAGCCCAGTCACAGATAATATTTCTCAACTGAGAGGAGTGCCCAGAAGTGTGTTCACCAGTCACATCTACAGATCTCCAATCTACCTCTGGACTTGCTGCACAGTCAAATTGCTGTTCACTATTTCCACCAGTGAGCTACATGAAGTCCACAGCATGAAATCTGTGAGCAGTGCACGTCCTCTGAGGGACCCTGTATCTGAACCAGGAGGTGGTGAAATGAGTACCCTGTGGCCTCTGCACAAGAGTAAGGCAATGGGAAGGTGGTAGCTCTCCTAGGCAGGAGATGGCTTCCTCCCTACCCAGCTGGTTCTCCCTCCATCAGGAGCCATCAATCAAGCCTTTGTAAACAATGGCTGAGCTAATCACAGGCCAGAGAAAAGTGAGCCCTCAATATCTGGAATCACGGTGCACTGGGGAAACCTCTAGTTCTGCCAAAGCTTTTCTTTTATAAAGACATTCCTAAGTGAACAGTGGGTATCTCCACCTGCTATTCAGACAGACCTCTAATCCTGTCTGTTTTGTCTCTGTGATGGAGATCATGGATTCAGGTGCTTTTTTTCCACTTGGCACAGCTATGGGCCAGGATCAAGTATCACAAAGCCAGCACCATTCATCAACCTGTTATCAGTCGTGCCTCACCTGTAGAGGTGAGGGCACTATCTCAGCCAGAGCTGTCTTGCTGCATTGCCCACAGAAGCAAAGCCATAATTCATACTTGACAGGATGTGTGGGCATGCAACACGTGGGAGCAACATACACACAGAGGAGACACAGGTTAAACAACACAAAGAAAGAACTCAAACATAATTAAAGCTAGTTGTTTGGAGGCCAAACCATGCCCTCCCTAAATGCTTCCATGAACACCATTCCTGGTCATCTGTTCTGTTTCATCTTTTCCCTTCCTCCTGGCAGCAAAATGCTGCCAGTTGCAGAATCAAAGCTTAAGTGATGGTTTCCAAAAGAGGTCCATCTTTCTCCAGGAATGGTGGTTGTGTCTTTCTTTGCTTTTCTGGGGAACCTCTGAAGTTTGCAGCACAGTTGTGCCTGCATGGCTGTAACAGTAGCCACTAGTGTCACTCCCTCCTTTAGAGGAAGCTCCATGAATTTTGCTAAGTGAATCTTAGCAAAGCGAATCTTAGCTCCTTCGTGGAGCTGTTGGTTGCGGCAAAAGCGCCTTTTAAGTCTAGGTCCTGTAATAGAAGGAGCCAAACGGCACCTCCAAGGGGTAAGGGCCATGGGCCGTCACAGACAATGGAGAGGAATCACTTCAGTAGCACTCTCAAGCTTTTTACTACTGGGACAGGGACACCAAATGTCCTTCAATGACCAATGCTGGAGTTGTTTGCTTGGCTGGAGTTGACAGACAGGATCACAAAGTTTGCTACAGCTACAGCCTGCATCTCACAGCTGATGCTCACACACATCTTGTAACCCTGCTTTCAACCTTAACCATTGAGTGACCAGTACACCTACATAGGGCTGCATTGTGCAGGTCTATGTATTGCTTCTCTCATGCCCTTCACATTGTTGATAATTAGATTCACATAGCAAAATTCATGAAACACCCACAAAGAACTATTTGTGTGGTAGGGAAAGATAAAAGGGGAACTTCATTTCACATAAATATTGTTAAATGCTGCTTATACCTCCATGGACTTCTTTCTCTTTATATCTAAACTTTATAGTGGAGTACAAGGTACAGAGCTTCTTTTCATATTCAAAGTTTACAGCACAGCTTCAAATACATATTAATATAGAAGCTGTAATGTATTCTGAGTTAAGCTGTCATAAAATCTGGGGCTCTTCACATCATCACTTTTGAAGGTCGGTGCCACAGAGAAAAAGAAGCATCTGTATTGGATCACCATGAGGGTTTGTAATACATTGCAATAAATATTGCAATATATTTCATTTTTATATGTTTTTGATGAAGAGGCAAAAGTGCATCTTCAAAAAGTTGCTTTTCAAAAATTGCTCATCTGTTTGGAACGGCTGTAAAAGAGATTGAAGCTAAACATTATTCATGGATACATTATGGCTCCTCACTGAGACCACAGCTGAAATGAGAAGAGAATGCCAATGATATTTCATTTGGGGTATTGATTTTTCTGAGCTCTTCCCACAAACCTATTGCATGTGCATTCCAGGCAAGTATGAGGAGATGTAGATTATCCTAGCTGGTTTTCTTCCCTAAGTTCATTTTAATTCCCCTAGCTTGCTTATAAACATTTTGCTAATTTAGTGCTTTGATTCTTCTAGAACTAACAGTCGTTGTTGAAAACGTGCCTAATCAGTTCAAAAGTGATGTGTGGAATGCTTTGCCCCTCACTGCACAACAATGAAGAGCAGCAGCTATTTCATTGTGAAACAACACTTGTCAACAGTTTAGGTTGCTGGATTCAGAAGCCTGGAAAAGTCCCAGTCTAAAGCATGAGCATAAGAACTGGCTGCAGTTCTCTGCCTCTACCTGCAGTCTCATACAGACTGGAAAGGCACAGAAGAATCATAGAACCACAGAACATTTTAGGTTGGAAAAGACCTTCAAGATCATTTAGTCCAACTGTTAACCTAGGTACTAAAGTGTCACTTCTATATGTCTGAAATACCTCCAGGGACGGTGACTCAATTACTTCCCTGGACAGCCTGTTGCACTGCTTTCTGTGAAGAAAATTGTTCCCAATATGCAGTCTAAACCTTCCCTGGCACAACTTGAGGCCCTCTTGCCCTATCATGTGTTACTTGGGAAAAGAGACTGTCATATTTCCTAACCTCCAGTCAACTGAGACCTCCCCAGTTAGCCAGGACTGCTGATAAACGATTGAAAGGGGCTTGGTGAGCACTTCCAACAGCTCCTTCAGCACGCTTGCATGGATCCCATCTGATCCCACACACTTGTGTATGTATATATGCTGAACCAAGGACAGTATGAAAGGATCATACTCAAGTTAATGGGAGTATGTTAAGATATGTTAAGAGAAATGTTAATATAAAGAGTCCAGACTACAGCCTTTCTATTAGATTTAGTTAGGGACCCTAGAGCCTACCAATATGCATTTTATATCAAGTGGCAATTGCCCCAGAGTGTATACTGTCACAGCAAAGTGCAGACTACCATAGGCATGTCAGCAACATCCCTGAAGGGCTGAGGTGTATGGAAGAGATTGTAGACATGGTAGTGGAGTACTCCATATGGGCAAATTTTGTTTGTCATTAAGTCTGGCCCTGATTTTCTATTTGCAGCAGATTCTTCAGTATTTAAGCTACAGAATTTAGTGTTGCCCAAGCAGTGGACTGTCTCGGAAGCTCCCCTATTATTGGGTTAAATGACCTCATCAAGTCACCATGAGGCACAGTGACAAAGGAGCAAGGGTGTTGTACTGTAGTTAATTCTCATGATAGTTTAAACTTGAGCAACTGAAGTCAGTCTGACTCATAGCAGTCAACTCCTGGAGTAATGAAATTCCTCTGCGCCTGGTAGCTGCTGGTAAGAAGACAACTGCAGGTTCTCATCAGTTTCTAAACTGAAAAATCCCAGGGAAATAAGAAACAGCAGTAGTGACTTCAAGTTATTCTTCAATCATCTGCAGGGCAACAAGATGCTCAGAGGCCAGTGTGGGCTCTAGCATGCTGAATGGGCATCTTCTGTGGACTGTTACCCATCTTGGTGCAGCTCAATACATACTAAGGTGTTCCCTGCTGACTTTTGCCATCTCACACTCTCTGCTGCCTTATGGAGTTGCCAATGGCAGCTTTGCACACAGACTGCATTCCTTAGGGCTGTTCATCCCCTCCTGATACAGAACACCAACATATGAAGTTTCAATCAGAAAGCAAATGTTCTTTATAGGGGGATCTCCCTTTCACAGCAGCTACAACCCTGACATAAGAAACAGCATGCAATGGTCCTTCTTTTTGAATAACCAGGCCGGACACAGTTGAGATTTCCCCTAAAAGAAATACTGGTTTTTGCATTTCATGATGACTTATTTATGTCATTATACATTGAATCCTGCTAGAATGGCCTATTAGCGACAGAATATCAATATATTGCTCATGTTCCAAAAGAAACTGCATTAACAATAACATAAATTACTTTCAATTTTATGAACTCAACGATCCTCTGTGATTCTTTATTAAAACGTTGCAGATGAACGCTGGATTTTATAGTTGGATCTGCCTTAGCTGATGGAGTGAAAACAACAAAAAGGCAGGGTTGTTAAAGAATCATAGAATCATAGAATGATTTGGGTTGGAAAGGACCTTAAGATCATCCAGTTCCAACCCCCCTTCCATGGGCAAGGACGCCTCACACTAGACGATGTCACCCAAGGTTCTGTCCAGCCTGGCCTTGAACACTGCCAGGGATGGAGCATTTACCACTTCTTTGGGCAACCTGTGCCAGGACGTCATCACCCTCACAGTAAGGAACTTCCTCCTTATATCAAAATTCCCCTGTTTCAGTTTGAACCCATCACCCCTTGTCCTACTGCTACAGTCCCTGATGAAAAGTCCCTCTCCAGCATCCTTGTAGACCCAAGTGAAGTACTAGAGTGATTCCTCGAACATTTCACATTACGAAACAACACACACCCAACGAACAATAAAAAATTCTGCCTTTCTTTTGGTCCACATTTTAGGGTTTCCAAGGCCGGAGTCTCATGTTTTGAATATACAGATAGTGACCAAGATGTGCAAGTATCTCAAGTTTGGAGAGCCTGTTTCACTATTAGAACAATTGGAAAAGATTTTTGTTTTTTTTTGTTCAATTAGAAAAATGGTTTTGTGAAAAAAATATTCTTTGTGGAAACATGGGGCTTTTAATGAACTTCTCTGGCCTAAGATGAGCACTTGCGGGATGCACTTGCTTGCCAAAACTGAGTGGAGAAGAGAGGCAAAACAGCCTCCTGACCCAAAACTTACCTTTTGTGACTAGCGTAGTATTTGTGAAGGTAAGACCAAAGTGTGAGCCTTGCTCATTTTATAGCTGAGCCTACTGCATTTAAGGTCTCTCAGCCACCAAATTAATATCTTGCCTTCAGTGGCTTTCCAGATGAACTTTGAAAGACATAGGCTTGATCTCAGGTAAAGAGTGAAAAATCTTCTAAATCCAATTTAAAATGTTAGAGACCAGAAACATTTTTCACTCCGCATCTACCTGATTCTAATTTTGGGGGGGAAAGAAAGGGGCACTTGCAGCCAAAGAACCCAGAATAAAACCCCAACCCAACAAACTCCTAGCTAGCTATCCAAATAATTATGACAAGTTAACTAGGAGCAATCTTCCTGGTCTGTTGTCATTGAAGGTTTGCATGAAATTGCATGGGAAGCAGAGGCCTAAGCTGAGACAATCCGCAGATAAATTTTGAGCAGATTTATTTTAAAGTCTGTATCTTCTCCCACTGACAGCAGCAATAAAGCTTTCAGCAGTGTAAAAGTCTAGAAAAACATTCCCTGAAACTATGGCCAAATGGATCTATTTTTCACTCAAGCCGTATACCGTATGAGGGCCATAAACCGCCACAGGGTCACATTTAACAGGGGAACCAAGCTAAATAAAAGAAGAACCAAGCATGTAACTTAGCCTCCAACTTTCCCCCCCTCCCACTGTAATATGAATCTGGGTGATTTGAAAACCAAGTTGGTTTTGCTTAATAAATAAAAAAATAAATCACTTACTTTGACGCTCAGTGAATTTAGCTGGAAGCAAAATGAGATCTTTTGAATATTGTTTGTTCTTGCACTGACAGAAACCCAAATCCAGCAATAATGGAGTGTCAAAAAGACTCTTTCTTGTGGGATCTGTAAAGAATAAAAAGGTAGAATGTTATCTCAAGTTAAAAAAGCCAAAGAAAACATTAAAAACCATACAGCCACGGTATAAGCTAGGAGGGAACTTTCAAGCTATTAACGTCTACTAACACATTCTCCTTGTTGTTACAGACCTTCTGGATAGACTTGCCAATCATGTCACTAAGACAGGTATTGGTCTTTTTCTGTGACCACAGATGACTAATGACTTTTGGATTAGATTTATTAATGTTTTGCACTTGTTTCTGTTCCTGTGTATGCCTGGAGAGAACATTCAGAGTACCCTCAGGTTTTGTGTTTGCTTTTATTTTTTCCATTCATCTTGACAGCCTTACTATTGAAAAAATAGGTAGATAACATTTTTTCAAGACCAAGACACAGGCTCCTGCAGTGCCCTAAGGAACGACATTCAAGACCATTTATCTAGCTTTACTGACTACATCTTTTAAAAGCTTATGATGCAAATTTAATGCAGCATTTTAATGCAAGTTTTAGAAAACCACAGAACTTTGGAGTCTACACATCTATTAGGGACAATATTAATTCAGCTTCAAAATGGCAAATTCTAGCCCTAGACATTTTATTGTGAAGCCTTAACAGGCAAATCCTTCAGTTCTCTTACCACTTTGCCAACCCTCCCTCCTGCTAAAAATCATTACCTGAAATGATCACAAATAATCAAAACCTTCTTCTCTCTTAAGAAACTAGAACATTCCTGCCCCTTTACTTTCCTCCAGAAATAAACTAAAAATCTTGCTAAACAGAAAACTCTCCAAATTTCATTGCCCAATAATGGCGATTGTTGTTATAACATCTTGTGTTCCTCATCTGAGTAGGTGTATTGTAATCATTACACAGCACTAGTACCGGCATCAGCACAGCCTGAATGCTGATGTTTCTGAGAAGGCTGTGATTTAAAAAGACATTAAAATATACTAGTAGCAGTGCAACCACTTCTATGTCTTGCTTACGGAATATTTCAAATCTGTTTTCACATCATCCCGAAGATTTTTCTTAGATGAAGCTCCCAATAAAAGCTGTAATTTCCTTTCAGGAGAACTCAAGAACCACTGATCAGCCCAAAAGAACAACCGTTGCTGCAGTCTGGATGGAGAATAGAAAAAAGGCAGATCATGCCACTACAGATGTTACTTTTCTTTGAGAAGGTACTGGCTTTTGGTAGGCAATGGCAATACACTAGAACCAATGTGCCTTGATTGCAGTATGGCAGTCAAGGGAATTGCTGGAGTAGAGGAGCTGGGAATCACAAAACTGACTGTAAGATGGCTTAGGAAGTAAAGGGAGATGAGTGGCACTGCGGTAAAGAAAGGAACTTCCAAACTAGAGGGAAACTGTTGGGAGAACATCTCAGGTCTTAGGACATGCTGTGTTCAGCTTTTCTTTAATGACCTTTACGCAAGGAAAAGACTTGAAACTCGTAAACACGTGGTTGTTGCAGACATGAAAGACGCCACCAGAAAAGAGAAATGGATTACCGTGTAGAGAGAACCAAATGCCCTTTGGGAACAAAGTGAGAAATGAGAGACAACATAGCAGTACCAACAGCTGTAGCACTGTACGATGCTATCAGCAAAAATCCTCTTATTTGCTGGAAGTTATTCAGCTGAAATTAATATAGAAGGAGGAAAATCTCCTTGCAGATAATCAGCTTGGAAAAACAAGAGACATCAATCTGATGCGGTCATTAAAGAAACAACTAATATTTATCAAGCAAATTCACTCTAGCAAAGACAGAGGGTATTAATGCTTCCCTATAAAACCTGGTAAGAGCTTATCTAGAATTCAAAACACAATTCTAATCACAAAGGCTCAAGAGATGTGAATTCAGAAGGAAGAGCTACATAATGTGGCTACTGGAATGGGGAGGGGAATGAAGTACCTGTCCTGCAGAGAGAGAACAGAGGAGTCTGCCTTCTCAAGGGAACAAAACTGCACTGAAAAAGAATACAGTGTGGGTGCCTGAGTTTTGAAAGCGTGGGTTGCTCGCTGTTTCTCTTTCAGATGGACATGTATTGACTTTGCTCCTCCACGGTATTCCTACCTTGTTCTCTGAAAATGCATCTTACAAAAAATGATCAAACCAAAACCACATCAGCTCCTCCCTACGCTTTTGAGAAGCCCAAGCAGGAACATCACCCTGCATGGTTATTACTTCTGTGAGTAAGGCTCATCTGTAAAGCCTATTTTACAGCCTGTGTATGTGTTCATAGTGCAGAACTTTATCATACAGGCTTGCTGCAAGCAGAATGCATTAGAAAATACTCATATTTCATATGCTCCTTAATCAGTGTTTTCCTTTCCTTTTCAAATCCAAGCAAATGTCACTGCTTTGCAACTTGCTGTCCAGCACTGTTGTGACATCAGTTCTCTTTAATCAATTCTTTTTTAAAGTAGGAATACTTTGAAGGCTTCATCCATTTAGCTCCTAAACTTGGAAAGAGCACAATTTAACCTAACCCTAATGAGCACCAAAGTTTTCCAATTCCTTGAATTTCTGAGTTATTTGTAATGAAAATGGCTTTTTTTCCCTACTGTTGCAATCCAGCCACTCTGGCAGCATATATCCAATAACATTTTTGAATATCATTTGCTGCAAAATTTACCTGATAGTAAAGGAGAAACTCAAAACCAGTTTTCACCCACCCATCACTTCAGAAAGAGGTGTCTGTATGTATATACATGTTCAAATATAGCAGTATAGGGGAGGACAGGGTTATTTTCTTTAAGGAAATACTTTTCACATCTCCTGTTCCCACTTCTCTTTTCCATTGTTTATGTGTACTCTTTCCTTCTCATTTCTTGCCTTTAATTTATGGGGTTATAGACACTTTGCACAAAAAAAGCCAAGAATGGTCTTCCTGATATTAATTTTTATACCCACTATATCTTGAAAAACAATTCCTTCCTTAGTGTCTGCAAGAGGCAGGCTTCCAAAGCAGCATCACAGAGTACCAAACGGCAGTGATGCACAGCAAACATTCCCCAATTTAATTACAGGTTGATGGAAATGAAGGGAGAAAAGTAGAAGCCATAAAATCCACAGAAAGCTTTTGAGAGTTCCAGTGGAATAAATACATCTGCTTGTGACAAAAATTGATTTGCCTTCTGGTAGCATGCAAGGCAGTCTTGAAATTCCTCAATGAGTTAACAAGGAGCTCTGTTATATGAGACTCTATTATACAAGCTGAAGACCTAAACAGGATGACTTGTAGAATGATTCACTATCCATCATCTTACTATTCAAAATGTAGCTTTAGAAAACATCACAGGTAACATCTCTCAAAGAGGAAAATTCTCAATACCTACCTTGCTCTTCACATTATTACTTTTTGCAATGTATTGACTAATTGCAACCCCCTCAGGCAAACACAGTGATGGTGACTAACTGAATGCCAAATTATTCATTTCTTTTGCCCAGTCTAGTCCCACATAACATTTAATAGTCCCTAACTATTCTATGATGCTATGATTCTATAACATCTATTCCCAAAACGTGAAGGATGATAAAATGACCTCTGGTGGGCTTAGTCATCTAGACCTGCAGCCAATAGCAGCCCATTTTAACTGACTGCAGGTTTGCATCCAACTCAACTAAAGGATTGTCTTATTCACGTGGGAAAGACAACGCATCGTAATGGAGACCTCAGAAAATTCATCTTAATTTCTTATATGAACTTCATAGAGTCATATAGCACTCTTACAGAAAGAAATGATGCTCTAATGGAAGGTACTGAATCAGTCCTTATATGATCTCATGTTATTATATGCTTTTCATACGACTGCAGCAAGTGATTAACCTCTGCATACCCTTTTTGTAGAACAGGAATAAAAATGCTTCCTCTTACTCACCTCTTGTTTGTCTTCCCTGGAGTGTGAGCTCACAGGGCATGAATTCTCTCCTTTGAGTATATATATAGAGCCTTGCACAGCAGGACCTCTCTGCACTGTGCCATCTGAATATAATGCTTGCTAACACGTAATGAACACTGACATTTTGGAGTATTCTTGATACTTTGAAAAGGCTTCTTGTTACACTTTCATTCCTAAGCAAGAGCACGATCCCAGTCATTCTAACACTTCAACCTACTCCTACAGAGGATGTGCAAGATAAAAGTTTATGAAAAAGTGTCTCCAGGCTTACATACACGTATGTGTGCTTTATGTATGCAACACATCACTCTTGTGTATCTCCCTTAGTTTGCAGGTAGTACGGTAGCCCTGGCATCTAGTGAAAAGGGCAAACCCTACCAGCTCCTTGGTATTATAAAATTATTATTATATTATGTATTGTAGTAATATAATTTTTATTATTATATATTACTATATATTATTATAATATGTTAGGCTACCAAAAATAGGAAAATCCACTTATGAGTAATCCTTCCTCTTGAAAAAAAAAAATTCCAAGACCTCAGAGGTCCTCAGTTGGAGCACTGTCCATCAGCTGCAGGCTGAGGTACCAGTTTGTATCCCAAGAAGTTGTGCATGCACTCATCAAAATCATCAGCCTAGAGGCATGGACAAGAAGGTTATTTCTGTCTCTGAATGACCATGGTGCCACAGCCTCCGCTCTGGCTCAGCCACAGAGCCGCCAGTGTTTTGTTCTCCTCCTCCTGGGGCAGATGGAACAGCTGATGCAATGTAAGATTTTGGGGAAGAGAGTGTCATTTTGTTCTACAGTTTTGCAGGACTCAATGCAAGTTGTTCCAAGTGAATGGAGGGGCTCCCTGAGGCATCTTGCTGGCTCTGTCTGCTGCCCATACTGCCCTGAGAGGAACTGGAAGGGAAGATAGAGCTTGACTTTGTACTGTTGTGTCCTGGTTTTGGCTGGGATAGAGTTAATTTTCTTCCTGGTAGCTGGTGCAGTGCTGTGTTTAAGCTTTAGCATGAGAATTATGGTGGTAACACACCAGTGTTTTAGTTCTTGCTAAATACTCATGTTAGCAAAGTCCAAGGATCTGCTTCCTCCTCCTTCCTGCAGGGAAGAAATCATTGCTTGAGGCTTTCCAACCTACAGTGCATTTCACCAAAAACTCCAGGCTTTGCTAATCCTGCGTGAGGGCTTCCCAAGGCTGAAGTGGGCTGCTGGTATCTCAGGGGACCCTGCATATCGGAGTTCATCCAATGGATCCATACCATGCATGTTCCCCACAAAGTTCTTGTTTGGAAATGAGGCTACAGCACACAGGTGAATTCTTAGCTTTGCAAAAATCTCTGGGAGCAGGACAGACACAAAGTAAGACTTTGTTAAAAGTTAAAAGAAGGGGTTACACAATCAAGCGGTCTGGCTCTAAGCTTTCTGTCAAATCACTTTTCAGATGGTGACAGATCAAATTTAAAGGACACTGCCCTGAAATTCAGGAATGCCAAATAGGAATCTGATTTTTTGGCTTTTCAAAGCATTCTCCTGTCACTTTCTACAGCACTTTCCATAACACTGCTGAGTTTAGATGCCCTGAATATGATCCCACTTACGATCATATTCATCTGCAAACCATTTCATCTTGTAACAACTGAATTGTGGTCTTTTACCCATCATAACAACATTTAATATGTCCCATTTAGAAAACACAGACACTGAGAGTTCATCTCCAAAAGCAACAGTTTTCCAGTGATGCTGCTTCTAGATAGCAAAAAACATTGTTCAGAAGCCTATCATTCTTGTTTCAACAAACAAGCTTTTGACATGGGTTAGTTGTTCTGTTGGGGTTATTTGAACCTTCCCTCATACACATTTATACAAGGAATTCTCTGACCTCTTCTTCAAACATGCCCTATTTTATCACACTAACTTTTCTGCAAAGCCTTTGCTGCTGTTAGCACACAACCTTGTCCACCAGTGTTCATTTTACAAGTTATAAAGATCTCATTAACATTAACCGGTCTTCCAGTTCTCCTATGTATTTCTTTGGATTCATTTCACAAAAAGCCCTGTTCTTACTAGCTGTCCAAGACCATATCATTAACTTAGTTTTAGATGCATTCAGTCTCTCTACTGAGTCTTCTAGAAGATGGTTTTGCTTCTTCTAAATATAGTCTGTCTGAACACCAGACACTTCTTACATCCGATTTTTGTTTTCCTTATCCCACACATTGTTTCATCCTGCTGCTTCTAAACCATCTCTGGTGTCTTATTTAGACTTTCCTTTGAGTGTTTGATCTTCTTCCATTTCTGTATGCTCATACGAGTTTTAAGACTTGTTTATCTAATGCATTAACATTTCTTGTTCCCTCCCCTGAAAACATCTGGCCTGTTTTGGATGTCTTCCTTAGCCTGCCACGTCTATTCTCCATTTATTTTTTATGTACAGGAAGATTTCTGAGAATCCTTTTCTCAGGTTGGGGCTCCTGATTTCTGTTACAATTTGACCTCAAATTAGAAATTGCACAAGATGTTTGGTCTTGCGTGTTTGACATCTGTTTCAAATGTCTTAGGATGCGTGAAAAGCTTTGCCTCTTCTGGTTTCCTCTACCAAATAGATAGCTTTCAGAGGTGTCATTCTTTCTTAGATCTGTGTATGCTTTATCTCTCCTTAGCACACTTACAGAATCATAGAATGATTTGGGTTGGAAAAGACCTTAAAGCTCATGCAGTTCCAATCCCTGCCACAGGTAGGGACACCTTCCACTGGTCTTGGTTGCTCCAATCTGGCCTGGCCTTGGATACTGACAAGGATGGAGCATTCACAGCTTCCTTGGGCAGCTTGTTCCAGTCACTCTGCTATCCTGCTATCCAACTTATCCAATGCCTTCCTGGGCATCCCCAGTTGCTCCGGGCCACCTGGCTTGTTCCCACTTTACTGCATTTCTTCTACTTTTCAGTTTGAATGCCAAGTCCAGAAGTCTGTAAGTATGAGGCATTCCTAATTAAATAACATATAAACCAGTTTATAGATGAATAAACCTATTGCGAGGAAGGGACAGTCAAATTATTAGCCACTATTAGCAGCAATTTCGGTTTGTATGATATGTTCCTCAGTTTGAAGTGGTGAATTAGAGGGCCAGGATAATAAATGAAGGCAGCTATAGGGACCATACGCTAGGTGTTAAATTTCTGTCAGTGTTAATAAACTGCAGTGGTGTAAAATTTTTAATGGGATTTTAGGAGATATAGTTAATTCTGTAAACTTTCAGCATTTTACCTTTAAACACAGAACTAAAACACTACATAAAAAAGACAGTTCTTTCTTAAAGAACTATTATTCATTGTAATGCATAATGCAGGTTATTTGCTCTAAAAATTATTAAGTCCTTGTCACCAAATTTTAAATTCAGACCTGTACTTTAAATGGAGACCTGTGAAGAGCTCATGTATTTAAACGTCTGTGTTTTCACAGGTCCATTAAATACTAGCTAAATGGAGATAAAAGCATTTAGCTTCCACTTATGAGCAGGGTTAGAAGCAATTAAAAGAAGAAAACCTTGTGTTGACAGGGCTGACACAAAACCAAGCTTGTCTTCTCTGGAAGACTGTTTCTGGAAGCTTTCCTTCATGTTTTTGAACTGCTACTAGTTAAAAACCTTTCCTTCAGCCAGCCTGCAGCCAGAACTTGAACGGCTAGAAAATAACACAGGTCAGACTGTCAGCCATCTATTCCATTCATGTAAAATCCTGAGTGCATACCTAGCTGCTATACACAGCAGGAGTCTGTTTGCAAGAAGTAAATGGACAGTTTTTCTAAAGGAGGTTATCAGGGAAATAAAACATTGTACTCTTCACATTACTTGTTCCTTCCCTGCTTTTACCTCTCTCTTCCTTGCACCTCCTGTTCTTTTATATTTCCATGTTGAACGGTATCTGGATCAGAGTCTGTGAATTGAGTCGGGCCTTTTGTCTTTCTGCTCAAGGTGAATCAAGCTCCATAGCTTATTGAAAAAATCTAGGCCTGTCTATTAATCTGCTTCAAATACATGGCATGGAATTAGCTCTGAGGAAAGTGAGCTATTAATTGTATTGATCCTCATTTGGCCTTTTATGTCACTGCTATTTTCCCCAGTGGTCACTGTTTGCTCTGCAAATTTTGTTAGCTCAAAATCCCACAGGCCATTGTCAGACTTTGGGATGGAGATTCCACAGCATTTGCCTTTTATGATTCAGATCCATCCCTTGTTCTGACAGAAATGTGTTTGGCTTTAAGTCACTTGCTATTATTCTATAAAATCTCAATGAAATAATAAAACTCTCTTTGTCTTATACATGGCTTTAAACATCAATTGTTGCTCCTGCCTGGGGATCCCTCCAGGAAGGGCTCTAATTAGCTCAACATGTTAATTCTCCTAAAATACCAAAACCAATTAAAACATTTTCTATTATTTACTATTAAAAATTTCCAAAAGGCACAAGCTAGATTTTATTTGACTTGGGGACACATTAAGTTTTGTTATGGTAATGTGCATGAAGGTAAGGAACAATTCTTTCAGTCCAAGTTAGAGGAGCTATCATTGCCGCGAGGTGTTATTAAGAGTGAGCAATGGCCTGACAGTCAAGGTGTTGGATTTTAATAGTTACTGAAATCTTCCTTATTCTCCCACCTTCCTCATCAAACACTGATTACACATTTCACATTTTGTATTCTGCTTATCTGATAGCTTTTCCAGTTCTTGCTTGTAGACAGCAGAACACACAAGGCTGTCACTTCTTAGGGTGATGGCAATAAATGTAGGAAAGCATGATGGCATTGGCAGATTACAAATCTCGCTTTCTTTTGAGTCTTCCAAATGTCAGTCTGATCGAGGAGCTCAGAGGAGGTGCATCTTCCACTCTAAGTTACCACATTTGGTTTGAAACAAACTACAATGTATACGTAATTCACAAGAAAACAAACAGGTTATTTTTACTGATTGTTGCATGCAAAATCTTTCTATTTAGTAAGGGTAATGACCAAGGTGAAACACACTAAACAGCATTCTCTTTATTTCTACCAACTTCTTTCTCTTCCCGCCCCCATCCCCTCTGTGGGAAGGGATGATTTTCTATTCTAATATATTTTAAATCACAGCAGAAATCCAAATGTTATCCTTTTTGCATACATTTTGACCCTGATGTGTAAGTTTGACACGCGGAGCTGCAAACGATACAGCATCTGTCAAACAGAAACCTGTTTCTAATCTTTTTTTACTACTCCACAAGGCAAAAAGCAATAACCACACTGTGGATTAAATATGCATTAGCACTATAACGCACATGTAGAAATAAAAGAATAAAGATGCAACTGATTTTATGTTTTAGTAAATTTACCACCAATTAAAAAAACCCTAATAAATGTTTATTTATCCATTCTGTTATTTCCTATATAAGGCTTACACTTCAATGCTTTACCAACATACAAAGAAAACAACTCAGCTTTCTTAAGCAGTCATTTTATATAATAATACAACCTGACACTGGAATTCTTAAAATAAAAATAGAACAGACCTTTGTAGACTTTTTGTGCACGAAGATCTTTTATTAGTTGAGTTACAGCCCTTCTATCTGCAGTGCTGCAACACCATTTGCTTTGCTGCTCTTACCTCTTATTGTAGCAAGCTGGGTTTTTGGGGCCCTCTTCATTGTTAGTAGAAGAGCAGATCAGCAGTATGGCAGGCTGGAACAAAAAGAGGAATAAAAAGACTGAAGATGTTTCAATGAAAGTTGAAACTCATGTATCGTTTTTAAATACTTCTTGGGAAAGATGGTGAGAATTTATAGGCAAATATTTTCTTTTTCACAAAACCCAAAGATGGTTTTACCCAGCACTAACCAACAGTGCCACCTTTTCCTTAACCAGATGTGGGACGGGACAGATTATTTTCTTCTTAGAAACACAACAACCTTCTCTAAAAGCAGTTACAGTTCGTAATCTCTCATGCTTATTCATAAAGTCCAAACCCAGAAGACAGTGTATGTGCCACGTGTTTATGCTCAGTATCTACCAACACTGAAATGCACTCTTGACTGTGCCTTGCATCTCCTGCACAGATGCTTTTCCCGTTCTCCTTGGTGACTTTTGATAACAGTTAACTGTCTCTCTGACAAGAGCTGAACTACGAGGCTCCCCCTGGGTAAACCCCCGGGGAGAATGCAGGCATGAACAGTCATCTGGCCTATCCTGGATTTACTTCATCCATGGTCTGAGGTCCCACATACAATGGACTGGGAACACCTATGACTGGTTGGACCCTTCACAGGGCTTTCACACCCAACCTGCATGTGCATAGTGGCCCTTCACCAGAGGTTTCAAGATCTTACTGCCAGCCTGGGTTGCCACATATAAAAAAGTCTGTCAACCAATTAAATATAACTTTTCTGGACATATTAAGAGGAGGCAGCTGGGAAAAATCAGGTGGCCCTAGAGTTGCCCCCTTTCCCTCCTCAGATGATGATGACCTTCACCAAAATACTCTTGTATATATATACTTAGAAGAGAAAATAAAAGAATGGATTCACTTTTTCCTTGCACCCTCACAAGCAAAGTGGAAAAGAGAACAAAAGCTCATTTTGTCTCTAAAAGTAGCCAAGTCACTGCACAGAAACACTTGTGCAGGCAGCCTAGGAGCATCCCCAAGAGACCAATCTTCAAGGCACCATCTCCTAAGTGCAGAAGAAAAGTGAAGAGGGAAAAGGGATAAAAAAGGAAGAGGCAATTATGCAACACGCACTTGAACACCATTGTACAAAGTGCTAAGAAAGGAAGTCAAAGAAGGTGCTTTGATGAGCAACAAGGAAAAGAGTGAAGTGCAGTTAATGAGCATCAGAGGCCTTCCATGACTCAAAGGCTGAAGGACCCTTGTTGGGTCCAGAGGGATAGTCACTCTTCTGTAGCATCAGAGACACTTTCCAGCAACATGAGTGTCTGCTCTGAGCTTATGCTGTGTCAAGGCAGAGCAGTTTTTTGCAATGCTAAAGCCTCTTGGTTTTCAGATACTTTCCCTACAACTATAGATTATGAAAAATTGGGGCTAGAAACAATCTGTGGAAGGAGATGTGTCTATCTCTCACTATACAGTTACATTATACAGCACAAATTATCCTCTGATTAATCACATTTTTGGAAAATATAAGCTGCTTATCTGTGCTGTAAGCTTGATTCCAGCTATTTTTATTATGTGATAGCTTTTCCTCTTCACCAAGGAAAGCACTGTTCCAAATTCTATCATAGTTTGTTACATTTTCTTTTAGTCCCACTAGGATATTTTGCAGTTCACACAGAGCAAATGCGCATACACGCGGTGTGTCACACAGAGCTTGATTCTGTCACTCAACCAAACTGGCTTCACATACGTAAATATAAGATATAAATATATACATGTATTCACAATAAATATGTATTTTTAAACCCAAACCTAGTTGGCTTTTTGTTTGTTTGTTTGAAAATGTTTCCTGGAGTACAAAAGTATGTGGTAAGGGACATTAAAACATAATAGCACAGTAGGCCAACTTATACCAATTGCTTCGCAGTGGGACTACTGTCATTCAAGTACAAGTACTAAGTGGAAGTGCAATAAATAGTATATTAGGTCTATTACTGCAGGTATTTTAGCTACAGTAATATCTGCTGGAATTACTTGTGTTGTTATTAAAATAGATGATATTTTGTTAACAGTGTGCAAAGCAGGAACATGAATAGTTTCTCTCTGAATGAAACATTATTCCACATCTTTTACTCACCAGGTTTTCAGATGAGTGGGCAAATAAATAACAAGGCAGAGAAAACTCTGTCTGCAGAAACAGGCTCTAGGGATCACAGGGGCTCTCCAATAATTATTACAGAATGCAAACAGGCCCCAGGATACAGCAGCTGGAGGGCAGGTGGGAAAGAGAAGTCAAAAAACCCCTTTGGGGTTGGAAGAGTGAAACCCTAACACCTTTTGCAAAAGAAATCGTGAGTTTTCAGATGTGCTGAAGATCCTTCAATTCAGCGTCTGCTAGGAACTGCAAACCTTGATGGTGGCACAGTAGCCATCGGGGCTTTGCTAAGTGTGTCAAAGATTACATTTAATTTTAAACCAAGCAAGAGGGGACATCTAGCAAAGAGGGTCAAACTTGCCTGTAACTCCAGAGCAGGAAGAGAGGGATTCCTAATACAGCATGAAGCTGGTTGAACCCAGTTATGCTGTTTCTGTATAAATCTCTTGCTGGTGTTTGACAGTATTTGTGACCACAGTGGCATACAGATACTCTTTAGCACTACCACAATGGCATGCAGATACTCCTTAACACTCTCCTTTCAAAACCAGTAAGAGAGGCAAACCCAAAAGCTAGATCTAGGCTTTACAGGCTCACCAGCATCATGGGTGCAGTAGGGAGAATGCATCTATTACTGAACGAGGCCTGAAGTTTCAGTTAGCTGAACTTAAACATTATTTTGCTAGCAACCTGTGGCTATAATATTTTGTATGGATCACAACTTACATTTTCATTTGTCTATCTGCAAAAGATTGATGAGAGTTGTCATTGGTAAGGAAGAAAAATTGTTCTGATTCTGGCTAAGTGTAGAGCAAATCTTGAGATTTCATGAGAAATGTATTATTTTATCACAATTTAAGGCCATATATTTAATCCAAGAAACAGGCCATGGAATATGTTAGAATCTCAAGCTGCAGCACAAGGAAAAGGATTGGTAAATCACTCAGTGACTAAAGAAAACTGGTCAAGAAGCATTGAAAAGTGCATATTTAATTCAAAAATGAATAAGAAGATGGCAATACACAAGTCAAAAGTATTTTAAAGAATTCTGAGACCCAACTTTTAGACCGAGTCCAACCTACAGCTAACAAATTTAGTAATAAAACAGAAGCACAGCTATCTTATCGGTGTAGAAGCCACAAAATTTACTGTCTGAGCTCACCCAGACATTTGTCATCAGAGGTATCCCTCTCTCCATGTCTCCACGCTTTCATCACCCCTCAGGAACCCCCAAGACAAAAAGGCAAGGATCTTTGGTGTCCCTTCCTTGCAGTGGAGCATGAGTTGTCAAAAGCATCTGACAAGGCTGCAGGTGATTACCAGGAATAGGAAGTTCAAACCCCTAGCAGACAAGAAGAGACTGGCGCCCTAAGCTGGAGAACAAGCAGCGCTTAGCATAGCTGTGCTAGGATGAAGGGGTTGTTTCAGTGATACTGCTAAGGGTGACAGCCAGTACCACAGAACAACATGCGGAGCTGGCTGATGCTCTCAGTCTGCAAGAGGTGCAGCATCACATAATTGCCTTCATCCTCAGCATAAACTCTCCTCTGAATTTGCAGTTGAGTAGAAATCCTGGAAGGAGTAAACAACAGAAAACAACACCAACAAGCACCTTTCGACAGTAAAATGACTTCACTGAAGTGTTTTGTGAGTACAGACTACTTTTAGGGGGGGTCTTTGCAACTCATCCTATGAGAGAAAAAGCAAAAGGAACATCCCGTCCTTCTCGACTTGAACAATATTTCAGTGTTTTATTCTCACAGTAAACAGCTGCTTAATCCAATCAGCCCTGGCTGATTAAATCCACTTCTATAGGGCAAACATTGTCACAAATCTAAAAATAGCCTTCACCTGACACTCACAGGCACAGTAGTGGGTCTTAGGATATTCTGTTTTTGAGGAAGTTATTCAGTGTCAGATGAAACCATTATTAACCCATAACTGTTTGCAGTGTAGAAAAGTACATGCTTTAACCAGTTATGTGTCTAATACAGCTACATGGAAAGTCCCAGATTTGTGAAATAACATTTTAACTCTTAACAGTAGCCTAAAATTAGTCTGACTTCGCTCTTCTAACAAGCTAAAATAGGTGAGCTGGGCCCATTAGAAAATGACTTGAAAAGATGAGGTGAAAATCCCAACAATAAGCAAGCAGTAAGAGCAAAATCCCCAATATCTGAAGATAATTGATCCTTCCATGTCATGCTGGGGACATGAGACATCTGGTTTTGTTTAAGTATTGGGAAATACTGTTTATCAGCAATTTGTGGGTATTACTTGTTACAAAATGGCTTTTATTAGTCCAGGTATTAGAAACTGTAACCAGCACAGCAATGACAAAATCTGCAGTCCTGCTTTACCTTCTGTCTTCCAGCTGAGATCCTAAAAAGCCACTGACCTTTACAGGCCATAGGCAGAAAGCTCAGATGCTCAACACACACGCCACAGAACAGCAGCACAAGGAAACAAAAAGATTTTAACATATCCTCCTAAAGACAGAACAAACTTCAAGGGTTTTTAGGATTCTTAGTACTCTGAGGTCAGGTCACCAGAGGTTTCTTTACCAGAGCATAGGGTAGAATCATAGAATGGTTTGAGTTGTAAGGGACCTCAAAGCTCATCCAGTTCCAACCCCTGCCGCGGGGAGGGACACCTTCCACTAGACCAGGTTGCTCCAAGCCCCATCCAACCTGCCAGGGATGGGGCAGCCACAGCTTCTCAGGGCAATCAACCACCCCCAAGTCCTTCTCCTAAGGACTATTCTCAGTCCACCTTCAACCCAGCCTGTAGTTTTGCTTGGGATTGCCCTGATCTATGTGCAGGATCTTGCACTTGGCCTTGTTGAACTACATGAGGTTTCCAGGGGCCCACCTCTACATCCAGTCAAGGTCAATAAAAGGTAACAGCAAAATAACAACAAAAGGTGGCTGATGAAGTACTGCATAATGGTTTCAACTGTGGCTTTTCAGATTAGATTTTTAATGAGATGTGTTGATGGCAACTCATTCATCTCTTGTCAGCATGAAGTGACTTCTTCAGTTGCTGCTAATTGCTTCCAGCAGTAACATCTAGCACAGTATTGCACAGAAGATCTGGGACTTTAAAGAAAAGGAATTATTTCCCTGCTTAAAATGAAAGGAGGTGTAAGGTTATATATAACTTTATTGTATTTGGAAAAAAATTAAACCTAACAAACAATAGTCAGCAGGGGAAAAGATTATCTACTTACCTTGCTATTTTATTCTAAGCAGTAATAACAAAAATCTGAAGTCCTAAAACATTTGTTTACTCTTTTTTCATCCTCATTCAGACAAATCTGCCATTTAACGCTAGTGATCTGAAAAGTCCTGTTGCCTTCACAGGGAATATTTCCCTTCACAGCTTCACGCTTCCCCTCAAATAAATCACAAAGGTAGCGGGTTTGCCTAGCTACATTCACAGCTCAGGACAGGGGAAATGGAGCTGGACAACGCATTTGTGTAAAGCAATCACAGGGACCACCATTTATTCCTAATGGCAATGGGTAAATAATTACTTGACATAGTCGGCAATTATTGACAATTCGCAGGGACCAGACTGAAATCAAGTGGAAGGGAGAGGTCTCTATGGGAGTGTCGACAACTAAATGGGTTGGTTATAGATTTGACTTGAGATTCATAGTGCCGCAACGTTTTTATTTTTTAACAGGAAAACAGAGCTGCTTGGAGATCATTATCATTGTATGAGAATGCATCATTTTGTAATGAAACTGTGTGTTAGGAAAATGCCATTTTGGATGAGTTGAACCATTCATTCCTAGATATCTGATTGTTCGAAATACCTTCTCAAAAATACAGCATTTTGCAAGAGAAATGCAACAGTGCAATGAAATGCCTTTTTCTGCTCAAAATGCCTGAACTTCTAAACAAATATTCCAATTTTCAGCCAGTACTCATTGTGACAGAAGAGGAAACACTCATTACCTAACCGATGTCAACAGGAGAGGACATTAGCGCCTTCTAAAGTCAGATTGGTCACTGTCAATCAGACACTACCATGCTTACTGCTTAAGGAGAAACTCAAGTGATTTTCTGCTTGCAAGTTCACAATCATGATTTTGCTTGACAAAATGCAATACAACTTGCTGCGATACCAGTGAGTTTCCATTTAACTATTTTCCTCCTAAAATTCTTTGTGATGATGTACTCATTTATTAAAGATGTGAAGGATACGAGACAAATGTGACAGTATTTTTAGGCACCTTTAAACCGTGTCTGTTCAAAGCCCCATGAATAATTTTTACCTTGAGCTAGTCTAAAAATTGCCCTTTTTATTATACATGACTGTAATTTTTCTCCCTATTTACAATTTCTTTAGGCTAGGAAGCCAGACCTCAAGAAGGGCTCCAGATAATATTTTGTTTTTTAAATAACTACTACATTGCTGAGAACTATTAAATACCTAACTAGAGGCAGGTTAGTTTTTACAGCCATGTGAACGCAGAGCACTGATTTACAGGTGTCATCTACTGTACGCTATCTTTCAAATCGACTTTGTCACTTCCTTTAAATTTGCACTACAAATTCATACTATTATCCCCTTTGCTGAAGCAGTTAGCCAATATGGCCTGGCAAGGTTGTTCCTGTTAAGATGAAAAGACATTATAGAAGTCAGGGATATCATTTGCTGTAATCTTGTTTATTTACCGAAAATAAGCACAAAGTGCAGGTTCCTTGAGCAGAGGAGGGAAGACAAACAGCAGGCAGTTCAGCATCTTGGATAAACCTACATCTGCTGCTCAGGGAAGCTCCATGTTTCAAGGAGTCTCCTCTTCTGTTTCCCCTCAAGATGATTCTTTTGTTTTCTTCCTTCACTCCCTCTGCCTCCGACATCACTAGCATGCAAAATGTCCTAGGTCTGCAAAGCCCTTGGTTGATTGCAGTTTAGCTTTGAGAGAGCCAGCTGTGACTTGTAGTTCTTCAATTTATTATTCATTCCATTATTCTTAGGAAATTTCCAAAACCAAGTACATGCTGTCTTCTTTTTTTTTCTGGCTTGTAGGGCAAGGAAGATGCTGTTTTAAACCACTGCCATTGGCCCCTGTTGGTGTAGCAGTGTTGTTTACTACAGTGGAGTCTGGCTCTGCTCCACAGTTCCTTTCACAGCCTTTTCTCATGTTTTATTTGCGCTTCCCAGTTTGAAAAACGACTTGAAACCAAGGACTGTGATACACTTCTGCTCTACGTGGTCTTACCTGATTAGCATTGCTTCAAAGGAAATATTAACTACAGCAGCCTACATGCACAACTTCTATTAATTCAAAGTGTTGATTTGATGCACCAAAGGCAGAAAACATGGCTAAAAGAAACTCAGAGATGAAGGTTCAGTAAAAGGCAGATGAAGAGGGAAGACAAGACAAAGTAGGCAGACAGGAGATGTGGAATTTAACCAAATCAAAGCTGCAGTAAACAGAGCTTCAGTGCAAAGATGGGCAAGATGCCAGAGGACATGGATAAGGATCCAGAACAGGTAGTAAAAGAAGAAAGAAAGAGAAAAAAAAAGAAGTCTAGTGAGGAAAGAAGAAAGAGAGTAGCAGTAAAAGCTGACAAAGGAAAGGAAACAACTGAAGCAATGGAAGAGATGCTCCTGCACTGCAAGCCTAAATAAGAAGTCAACTTGTAAGAGCAGCAAAGGAATAAAAACTCTGGGTAGCAAAAGCACAAAACTTGTTGCTGAAGTGGGAGAGGTGAGGACTGGTGACCACCGATGTAAGTGAGCCTCTGAAGCCAGGTAAGGACAGAACACTGCAAGGTGGGTAAGAAAGCAAAAGCAACTTAGACAAGAGTAAAAAAAAATGATTAAAAGAATTAATGGATTCGATGTGTTGGGGGATGTGAGCCATCCCTCGGCTTATCTGTAGACTGAAAGGCAACGCGCTTGTTTACTGTGAGGAGCAAGGGCACAGCATGGGTCCTATTGTAGGTTTGTTGTGGAAAAAAATAACTGAGGAATCGTGCGTGGCTTTCTGTAAGTGGTGCTTGCACAGCTGATGTCTGCAGCAATTCCTCTGCGGCTTTCAGTAAATGCATAAAAAGTTATCAGAAAAAAGGGAAAATGGAAGTGATCAGCACTGCTCAGAATATCTCCCCTTCCCAGACTAGATTGGCTCAGCCCTTCTTGTTATTTTAGCATTTTACATAGTCTACTGCAGTGTTATTACTGGTTTCCATGGGCAAGGATTTAAATAATCAGGGAAAAGTACACAGTTATAACACAAAGGAGCGTTTACACAACTGAAAACCTGCAACCTTCTGCAAGTTGTTCACAGTCAGATCAGATATCATTTTGCACGCATAAATATAATATGCATACCCCTTATAGACATTGAGGCTCTCACACAATGGCCAACCTGCAAAACCTGAGACGTTAACTTGGTTTCCTAGAAATGCATTTTGAATTTCAGAAAGAAATACACATTCATCTAGAAAGATGTAAATTACTGCCATTTCTTAAACACCAGTTATATAAAAAACACTTTTGTCTTCTAATAATAATACAAGCAGTGAAGATGGCCAGTTATTGACTCCTGACAGGTTACAGAAAGCACTGGTTTTACCCATAGACAGCTCACAAGTCCAACAGAACCAAAATGAAACAAAAATAAACCAGAAAAACTTTCTGTCCTTACGACAATCCTCTCCAGCTGCTGAATGGCTAAACATGAAGAGCAGTCTCAGCTGGAAAGAGCAGGTTAAGTTAAGGAAGGGAAGCACAGGTGCTTTTCAGTAGGAGAGGAAAAGTCTTCAGGTATGTAGCCCAAAGATGGTGTTAAATTTAGTTTCTAAAAAAAGCACATTCCTAGACTGTGAATGGCTCTTAGGTGTAGTGAGAAGCCTGGAGGAAATGAACAGGTTCTGGTTTGAAGCTCTTTCCCAAAGAGAAGTGTTTACCCTCAGCAGTTAGGAATCAGCAGCAGACAACTCTTCCTGTAAAATCTTTGGTGGTTTTATAACACACACTGGAGAAAAGCCTTGATATATTAAAATACAGAGATGTGCAGTCACAGCAATGTGCCATCACTATTATTGTAACTATAGAATGAAAGCTACGAGAGTCTTTCTCTTTCAATTTCCAGTTCATATAGCTAGATATATTCTCTTACCCGCTCGCCCTTTAATAGCCCCATATGGCCAGTGTGAAAGTCTAATGGAGAGTGGAGACTAACAGTAGACTATGGTGGCCTGAATGAAGTCACACCACCATTGAGTGCTGCCGTACCGGACATGCTAGAACTTCAGTACGAACTGGAGTCAAAGGCCGCCAAGTGGTATGCCACGATTGATATTGCCAATGCATTCTTCTCAATCCCTTTGGCAACAGAGTGCGGGCCACAGTTTGCTTTTACTTGGAGGGGCATCCAGTTCACTTGGAACCGACTGCCCCAGGGGTGGAAACACAGCCCTACCATCTGCCATGGACTGATCCAGACTGCACTGGAACAGGGACAAGCTAAAGAGCACCTGCAATACATTGATGACATTATTGTGTGGGGCGATACAGCAGAAGATGTTTTTGAGAAAGGGAGGAAGAAGGACTAAAAGAACAGCTTGGTGAAGAAGTAGATTGTAAAGTAGCAAGCAGCTGCGTGGTTCTGAGCTAGCAGCTGGGCTTAAACCATGACAGTTCATTGTCATGCTGGCAAACTAAATGGAAGCTTTCTTCCCCAGGAGCTGTGGGGGGCTGAGCCATAAGTGAGACTGGATGAGACTGCCTGAAGTCTTGGGCCTGAGGATCACAGACAAAGCTCTGCAGACTTCTACTGTTAAAACAGTCTGCTGAAGAACAAAAATGGACATAGCATAATGTAAGAGCAGTAAAAATTTCCTTACATGACTTGACTATGAAAGCACCCAAGGGAGAAGAAAGCAGATGAATGTCATGAGTGAGATAAGCTGCACTCTTCTGTCCTGTTTTTCCTGCTTTGTACCAGCAAATGCAAAAAGAAACCAGTTCCAGCATTCCTATTATTAGATTTTAATGGACTTAGATCTGAATTTCCATAGAAAAATTATGCTGGTTTATTTAAACTAAAATAAGAGTACAGCTACAGACTCCTCACTTGCATTCACTGAGCCAATGCTTGGTGTGGTTTAAGAAGTGCCTTCCTCCTGCTGCAAAGAACCCCTCACAGTGAGGGTCTGCCCGCAGAGCCTGTGTCCACCTCGTCACTCAGTGCATTTTCCTGCAGAATCACACAAATTGGCAGTTTTAGCTGCACTGTGATTTGCAGGGGCTGAATCACAAACACACATTCCCTCCTGCTGGCTCTGCTGTTGAGACAGTCATGGTTGCAACAGACAGACAGGCAGCGGAGACGGGGAAAGATCCTCTTTCTCAGCAAGATAAGCAACCAGTGGAAAGTCAGATCCCAGCAAGCTGTGTGCTTTTCTTTCACAAAACCCAGGGAAAATGAAAGAAAAACCTACCCAACAATCCTATGCTTATGCCTAGTTTCAGTGCTAGTTTCTTACATGAGAAAAGATCTGAGGTTTTCGTTTGCTTGCAAAAAGCTATTAGCCTTTTCCTGGCAGTTGCCAGCTCTGAGGTGGAGGAAAGCTCATGCCTTTTATATGTGGCAGGCTTCAACTCCCATGGCTTTAAAGATTTCAAAGTCCCTCAAACTGAAGTGCAGCAGTGCTGTGACACAACGAGAATAAAAACGAGGTGGCGAATTTTTAGATCTATCTTCTTTGTACTGTGCAGTGCAAGGGAACCACAAAAACCTTCAGAAACCTAAACCCCACTGTTCTTCAGGAAACACAATGCGTTCGCTGTTCTCATACAGCAGTCAAAACATTATCTGAAGTTCATGAAGGAAATCTGTTCCAAAGAGCTCCAGCCTCCTTGTAATAAAACTAACACCAACGTGGCATTACATAAAATGTCACTTGTTTCATGTTTTGGTTGTTTTGCACAAATCTCAGAAAACATTTGATCTTTTTGAGAAGCCAGATATAAAAACACTGTGTTTATACCCAAATTTCTTACGTTTCTCAGCATGCTTTCCTATGCCATGTCTTTTACGCTGACTTGTCTCCAAGTTTGTCTTCATTCAGAGCGTTTACTTTGAGTTAAAGCTTAGCAGGGTGGTTTTGCATGGTTTGTATTTCTACATCACCCAAGCCTGTGTATAATGTATTTATCTGAAAAATACCAAGGCAATAATGAGTTAGCAAACAAGTCTGTGCAGCCCTGGCATCGGCAGTTAGGGCAAAACTGCAAGACACTAACAAAATAGCAAAAGAGGACATTTTCCTTCTAAAAGTCCAAACCAAATTATGGTGTGCAGCAAGTAATCGAGCTCCGGTTTATCTCACTACAAAGCTTACTGTGGCTTGGATGTAAAATGAAATTATCATTTGCCTTTCCAGCAAGAAATAACTGTCTTTGAACTACCTGACTACAGGTTATGTTTTGCAGCCTTCACTTTCTCTTTGTCTCTCTTTCCTCTTGAGTGAAATCAAGTGATGTCTGACATCAGTGGCAGCAGCAGCTTCGGCTGTTTCTAAATTGGAAAGTTTCTAAATTTAACTGTGTTCTGGATGGGATGGGCTATTACACTTCTGCATGTCTTCCTTATGAAGATGACTATTTTCTGAACAATCTGCTTCTACCTGTCAAGGATAAAGCTAAGCTTTCTCTTAGTCTCCACAGACAATTGATCATAAAATAAATAGATTGATGTGTAAGGAAAGTTGCTCTCAAGAAACCAACATCCTCTCTTTCTCCCCAGTTTATGTGGGACCCCAATGACATCTTAATTTGCTGTCACAGCTGTATGGATCTGCCCAGTTCATTTACTGAGTGATAAAGTTTCCCCTGCAATATTCCACATTGCTGTCACAGGGTACCTTTGTGTTTAGTTTGCTGTCAGAAGTTCCTGGTCACCAGGCCTCTGAAAATTACAGCTTCCATTTAAACTGCATGCAAGCAATAATTGACTACATCATGAGGTTCTCTTTCTAATAGAAACAAGCCAGCAAGACTCTGAATATTGGCTAATCATTCATGCTAATGTGTTTGGGGTGATTAATGAAGAACGCATTCTGTGAAATCTCACTGTGTTATGTTATGTTACATTGTGTTTTCCACCTTTTTTGATTTCTAAGGGTTTCTAGTGAAGGCACTGACCCTAGCATAATGAATTAAGACTACCAATAATATGTCTGCTTTGCTTAGTGCCTGCAGACCCTTAGATCAATCCATAGACTTTCTAAACATCTGGGATTGGGAGATAAACAAGGTATACTTGTGACCAGCTGCTTTCAAACAGCTTTACATGTGTATTTCAATAATACTTACTGAAAATTTCTTAAATCATAAGCAGAATCACAAAGGTAACTTTACCACATCTTTCCATTCTCAAATTTAAATGCTTGTGGTTTAGCACATCAGTGTTTGGTTTTATGCCATTACAGAATTTTTGTAGCAACTCTTACCCTACATATTGGAAATGCATGAGGACATGTGTGAAGATGACTGCACATGCCTCAGAGAAGTTGACATCACTGCATCCTCCCAAAAGCAAAGGCAACAAAAGTTAATGATATTTATCTCCTGCTTTCACAGAGAAATATCCCAGAAGACTGCAGAGATTACATATAGAGGGACCATTTCACCCATCACTGAAATTCATTCACCTCTGTATCATCTCTGTGCTTTGCAATGCTCCCATTATGTGCATTAATGGACCAATAAAACATTTCTTGGTATGCTTTAATACTACAGAGTATTTCTACCTATGTAGGTCCCAACTGAGTGAAATTACTTATCTTGCTATTTCTTTTGGATGTTTCAAGATGTTTAGTTTTATTTTTGACACATTTCAGCGTAAGCTGCTCAGGCAGATATCTCGGCTTGTGAGCATCTTGAAGATAACAGCTTGGTTCTTTTGCTCTATAAAATAGTCAGGTCACTAACAGCTGTGCATCCCAGTGATCACAAAGAAAATGCTTTCTTATGAAGTATCTCTCAGAATACTTTAAAAATAACACTGAGATTACTCCACAACCCTGATATATTTGAACTTGATTTGCTATACCATCTCTTTAATCATCCTCCTGACAGAGAAGAATTTAAACATTCAGTTATATCCATGGTCTCTACAGAAGAGCGGGAAATCACATTGACCTGATCCAGTTCCTATGATGTGTATGGCTTTATGTTCAAACAGATGGACAGTTCTGCTTGCATCAAAGAACCCACTCACGCTTAATTTTCAGCATGTGTTTTGAAAGCTTTGAGTGGGACTATAATCTTCAGGCATTTCTGTCACTGTCAGCTTTACCCCTCTGGTGTTGGATTATAAAACAACTAGACATTAGCTCTTTGTGCTGAGTTTGGATTCTGCTGCCCTTACAGACTCCGAGCAACACTTTCTCTGGTGAGGAATTCACAGAAATCAGTGAGGTCAAGTGGTAGTCAACCTTGAAATGCTTTAATTATCAGTTCCAAAGCTTTCCAGGCTGCTAAACAGGCTGCTGAGAAAACACTAAGCCTTGCAGAGTTTCAAGGGTACATGAATAACTTTTCTTGAGACAGAGAATTTGTACGACACAGGCTGGAAACATGTACATAACCTCCTTCATAATTTTTAATGTCTCTTGAAAATGTGTGTTGAAGGAGGAGTCCCTTCACTTCTAGTTTATGTCTTCTCAGCACTTAATATAGCAAGCAGTGAGCTATAATCATGGACAACTACAAGTTCTCGGTATCTGAAGGTTTCTGGACACTTAGCAGGACACATCATTGCTGTTAGGCTGTGAATAGAGGCAGGTGTTGGCAACTGTTACCTGCTTATCTGCTCTGACTTGGCCCTTTGCTTGCCTGTCTTCCCTGAGGTTGCTGCCTGAGATGTACTCAGTGGCTCTTCCTCTTCCTGAGTTCAGACACTCCTTTGCTTTGTCAGTCTTGGATCTCCTTTGCATTCCAGAAACATTACAGATCCTCTGTCCCTTTAAAAGCCTATTATTAATTGAAGCACAGATTTCCATGTTCCTTTTGCTTTGGTTTCCTCTCTTTGACACATCTTGGATCTGCTTTACTTGCCCCAGTGATTTTAATTTACTCTTTTCATTACTGAATTTGCTCTGCTATCCCTTACTTCACTAGTCCCTTCGCAGAACATCAGCTAATTGAAATCAGCACAGCTCTCCTGATCCCAAAATGTTTTTTCTGGAATACTGCTGGCTGGTAGGAGGCTGTGGACCATATACACTAAGTGTATGTTATTCTGGGAAAGCAGTGCAGTACCCAGTTTATTGCAGTTCAGCTTTAACCAGTGGCAGAAGGTGGCAGCAGGTGCTGTAACCATTGTGACCACGATGAGTAGGACATAGCAGCCCTGGTCCATCCTTTCAACCCGTCAGCCTCCCCCCACCTTCTCCTTCTCTAACCTGCCCCTTTGCTGTAACTTCTATGTTACAGCACAGAATCATAGAGCACTGGATAGTCCAGGTTTGAATCACCTTCCTCCTGCCTAAAGCAGGGAGAGCTCTGAGATCAGACTGGGCTTCCCAGGGCTCTTTCCAGTTGAGTCTTTAAAACCTCCAAGGATGGAGACTGTGCGAAACCTCTTCGCATCACCTTAACCTTAACTGGCTTAATAGCAACTTTCTAGATCATCTTTCTGGTGTATGTCAGGACCTCAGTGCACTTTGCTAACATTTATTCCCTTACTTGGTATTTACATGCCAATCTGTAGTGTATCAGCTGGGGTATATATTCTAAGCAGTGCGTGGTATCTGCTAGTATTGAAATCAAAGGCAAAATCAAAGGGATTAAGGCTGTATCCATTGTAAAGAAAAGAAAAATGCAGCCTGGACCTGAATCAGCTTCTGCTGCTACCCAGACAGGCACACAAAATATGTCTCAATTTGCTCCACATAATTTCTTAGCCTGATGTAGAATTGCTGTTGTTCCTTTTTCATTTAAAAGCAATAAAACCTAAAATTCTCAAGCTGCACAAATGCAGCTTTGAAAAGAGACATTAATAAACATTTTTCTATATCTAGTGACACATAACAATATTTCTAAGCTTGCACTAGCATTTATTTAATTAAATATTCATTGTCTTGTACTATTTCTAGTAAAATTATCAGCTATAGCAGAGAAGTGGAACAAAGAGAGAGCATTTCAGAGCCATGAGATGTGTCAACATTCCTTATGGAACACTTTCATAAACATAGACAGAAAAGAAAACACCATGTTAAAATGGCAAGGGTGACCTCAGCAGTTTGGATGCTGAGACTGTCTTAGTCTTTACTTCCTTTTCTGGGATAATACTTATTTTAGTGATCATTTGAATTTGCAAAGAGAAATGAAATAATAGGGCAATGCAGTCTGGATTGAGGACAGTGTTTTTTTGTAAGAGGCCATGTTTTAGTACTTCCAGCTATATTGAACAGCTGACTACTTCTGGAGTTATCTCACTGGATCTTAACTACTAGCAGTGTAATGTACTATAGTATCAGAGTGATGGAGAAACTTTCAGTTAGATTTCTCACCAGAAGTGTGTAGCTTCACAGTACTCACATATGTTTCAGCCTGACTGCAGTAAAGCAAATGCATTAAGACATGGCTTCATGAGGATTTGCTAAGATACAGTGAGACAGAAGTTGCCGTTTTACTTCCTTTAACTAGGATCTTGAATGAAGGTGGCAGGAAACAGCCATGCCATACAGCTCTATTAACTGATTATTTATCTGATTTCTGGCATTATTCTTTACATTTTCCTCTACTCTGTCAAGCTTTGATAGTAAACGATTTTGAGTAATTTACTGACATCCAACTCCATGACTTTCAGAGTCATTATCTCTTTGTTGTAGTTGCAGTAATACATTGTGCCTCCAAATTGCAAGGCTAGATAGTAGTGTCTCAGATCCCTTTTTAATCACCATTAGTCAGTCTGGCAGAGTAGCTTCTAAAGGTGTTTTATTAACAAAAGTGGCATTTTAAGAGCTGTTCATCTTATTGTCCCATTCCCCTCTTTTTGCCTGCAGAGTTAAATGAAGGTCTCTTTTGGATGTTATTATCTAATTTTTTTCAGGAAATAAATAACCCAAATTACTGCAGGGAAGTGCCTGCATTTTCATCCTGATCAAAAATCCTATTGCAACTTGTTGAACAAAGCTTTGTCTCTTATCCTCCAGCACATCTATCTCATCTGGCATGGTTTCTGGTTCTGTGAGGTTGTGGGTACTCTTATAATACCCTTATTTTGATGCGAGTTGATTGTTTCATCAGTACCAAGATTGTAGCCTTTTCTTTTTTCCTCAGTGGGCTTTTTCTCAAGCCCTCAAAGACCAGCAATGCCTCCGTGCTTGGAGACTGCAATGTCAGTCTACAAGGCCAAATGCATTATTTTTAGGAAATGTATCTGACAGCTGGTGATCAGATCAGAAAAGAAATCCCCCCTTAAAAGACAAACACTATGGAAAAAGATGGACATAAGCTGTGCAAATTACCATGGCAGTTTTCCACATGCTCCTTGTCGAGTACTATGGAGGCTCCAGCATGGGACTGCACCTCCCACCTCCCCTTGCCATCGCCTCTCCCGCTGAGGACAAGCAGAGAGGGGAAGGCAGTCCCTGCGTCACCCACGGTATGCAGACACAGAATCAAACCCTGGAGAGCGCAGCTGCCCTGTGCTGTGTCTGTGTCATTCCTGGCACGTCCCTCTAGGCTGTTCCTGAAGACCTCCAGAAGCAGTGACTCCCAAAAATCTTCACAGGATATAATTCATTAGAAACTTCCTTTCTGATGTCTAATGTAAATCTCCCTTGAAGCAGTGCAGACATTGTTATTTTGTCACATTCATTAAGGGATCTGAAGTCCACCTGCAAAGCTCGATCCATGCAGGAAGGTAAGATAATCTAGTGATAGCTTCCCTAAAGGTATACATAAATGACTACATATATACCTGTGTCCATCAGATACCCAGAGAAAGGCTCTGTTGCTTTCTGCTCAGTCGCCTCCTATTTAGTAGAGGTGAATGAGATATATCTACTTTTTCAAGGCTTCATAAGCCCTGGGTAGCAAGTCTGAAACATTAAAACTGTATACAGGAGATGAACTCTCAGAAATATCAGAGAGCACATGGGATGAATAGTTCCTGTGCAGTTCTAAAGAATAAATAAAGACTGTCAGTGTAGTAAGCTTTTAAAATGAATTATAGGGAAAAAATAGGTCCAAATAAAAAGAACTGTATATATGTAATGTTTTGTGTTACATTTGGAGCCAGACATGTTTTATGAGGCCCAGAAAGCTGCTCTCTGCATCTTTTTGTGGGATCTACCTCATAGCAATTTCCAAACTTGAAGCTGCATTCCTGTGAGTGTACATAGATGCAGTTATGTGTAAGAAAGCTTGGAAAAAGAGTCCCAAGAAGAAACCCTGTATTAAAAGTATTCAGAAAATGAATCTGACAAATGCAGTATGTAAAGCTAGGAACCTTTTTACTCATACCCTATTTCATCCTTTAAGAATGAAGCATCACAGTAGAGAAACTTTACGGGAAGCAGCTTTAAGCTGGCGCCAATGTTTTACTATCTGGAAATCAACTTCAACCTTACACAGTGGAGCTTCTAATTTTAGTGTCTGCTGCTGATAGAGATACGGGATCCTGACATAACAGTTGGGCCTGCAGGGACTCATGCAAGTGGTTAACTTCATGTTTTGTCACGCTGCCTGAAAACATCAGTGAGATGGTTCTCTGTGTACAAGTCCTAGAAAGACTGGCACAGTGTTGAACATCTTTTGTGAGGAGATAAGCCTCTTCCAGCCCAAAATAAATGGGCACCTGGTTCACTAATGTCATTTATATACATACACATATTTAAAGAAGTCTTGAAGCTTGCTGAAAGTGCATGGATTTGGACAAGTTTATGGCTGTGGATTCCTAGGCAGAAGCTGAGTAGTTGGAATTTCCAGATTTGCTCAACAATTCTGCTAAAACTACCTTATTCCCCTAAAGCACGTTGCATTTATTTGTTTTTCAGCGAAGTACGACTAATGATTATGAGACAGCTTGTGAACAAAAATCCTACAACAAAACAAAACCCCTACAGTAAACCAAAAAGTTAATCAGTTTAAATATACCAGGGGGTCAGTACAAGGCATTTTGGAGCCAAACAACTGCTGGAGGGACCGCTGGATCACTGGGTTAGAAGTAACCCTGCAAATCACAGCTTTTACTCAACCCACATCATTGTACTGCTGCCTCAGTGTGAAGCCTGGGTCTCCAAGTACTGCAACACCCACCTGCAGAGGGTGAAATGCATCTCTGGAACATTCAGACCTTCTTATGACAGCTTCATCATGGGAAATGGGGGAAACATAACCCTATGCCATCCCCTTAGGGTACAGTCACACTAGAGAGCTGACCTCATCTTACAGTTTACCCCTTTTGAATAGCATAGTCCTGCTCCCCTTTCCTTGGATCCACCACCACAGCTTCTTGCCTTCCCTGCCCTGTCCTTCATTCCCAGGTCCCACCTGCCAGATCCCAGCACCTCTCCTGTCTTTGCTCTGACAGTTATCTGTCTGCACAGCAAACGGATGCAGTCAGCCAGCCTGGCAAGCTCACTCGCTTCTCTGCTGGGCTGGATCTCTGCCACCTCAGTGAGCATGTCCTGATGATGTGTTTTCATGGACATTTGCCAGGAAAACACTGCTGGATTGGGTACTTTTTTCTGCCAGGAGTGGATTACCTGCTCCTGTGCCATGCCTGTTGTTGTGCTGGTTGCACTGTTTGCTGGGCAGCACTAGGAAACATGATGACAAACCATCTACAAAAAGAAGCCTCCTCTTTTTCTTTACAGCCAGAGCATTTTGCTGCTATTGCTTCTCACACAGTCCTGCAGAATCATGGGACAGAAATTACTGAAGCCATATAACAGCTGCCAAAGAGAAATGTCACAGGAGCCACAGCCTGAGACTGATGCTGAGCAGTAGGCCGTGGGTTTGTTTGGGGGTTTTATCCCTAAGAGTTTCTTTTGGACTTTGTGTTATGTCATCTCATTTTGGTAAACTTTCCTTTATTTAGACTAGCCAGGATTATTTAAACTAGCAAGGATTAGTTACAAGTCTTACTGGGGAGAGCTAGGCAACAGCTTTTGATAAAGCTGTGAAATAAGCCACCAATTTCCTCCTTGAGTTTGCTCAGCCCGTTAGTATCTATGCTGTGTCGCTTAATGAACTGTTTGAATCATATAGTGACTTTAGCTCTGTACATGCCTTATGGGTTTATCAACCTAACCTTTTTTGCTTCTTCCTTCAGGTTTTGAGAGTTCAGTCCTGACCTTTGACTAGATGACTGCTACAGGATTTATCCTCCAGTTGTACATTTTGTCATATAAGCTGACAATTCAGCAGATAGCCCCATGCTATCACAAGTACAAATGACTTTGATGTGAGGTTCACCGGAAGGGAATGAGAATGCAGGATTCAGGAGGAGAACTAATGTGCTGCTGCTTCTCTGTCCAGCAAACATCCTTCCCTAAATACAATGAAAACAAAACTGGCAGGATGGTGAAGACTATGTGCCTAACAATATTTACGATGACACAGAACATTGTCTGGAATTAACACAGAAGAACTGCATCCACATAATACGCAATTAGTCATTAGTGTTACAGAGTATGTTAACTGGGGATTCTGCATTCCTGCATGCTAGGAAAACAACTGGCTGGCCTTCAGAGAACAAGCAAATAGTTCCCTGACACGTTTTTCCTCATTCCACATCTCCTTTTTGATACGGTACTAATTACAGCAAGGATGCTAAACTACTTCTCTTCAAACTGTTCCAGCCATAGAGCATCGCCACCAGTCAGACAGCGGGTTACAGCACAAAGACAGGCCATGCACTTGCACATTGTCTTTGATTTTGCTTTGCTCTTTCCATTTGTGTTCAGGCACAAAGGAAACTGAGAGTAGGAAGAGGGAAGAGGAGAAGAGACCCTTCAGAGAAAACAGAAAAGAGCACCCAGCTGAAAACATTGGCACAAACTGTTCCAACCTGGCACTGCTTTCTGCTTTGGGTGCACTACTCTGGTACCAGTTTCTGAGCACCTCTGAGGTTGATGAGTTAACAGTGAAGAAACTGGAGCCCAAACTCCACCTTCAGTGAAGAAATGAAAAATGAACTCTACAGCTACAAGCTTGCGTGGCTGACACCTGATGGAGGGGCTATTCTGTTATAGCTATAGCTGTTGTTTTCTCCATTCAGGAATGTCCTTTAGGAAGAATATAGCAGCAGAGTTAGCAGATATCTTATGTTAATAGCTAGCTGTCGTGGTTTAAACCCAGTCAGGTAACTCGTTCGCTCACTTCCCCCCCTTTCTTGCCCTCCCCCTGCTCTCGGAGGGACGGAGAGGAGAATCGAAAAGAATGCAACTCCCACGGGTTGAGATAAGAACAGTTTAGTAACTAAGGTATAACACAAATCACTACTGCTACCACCAATGATAATAATGATAAAGGAAATAACAAGGGAAGAGAATACATCATCTCACCACCAGCCGACCGATAACTCACCCCCCCTCCCGCCCGACCAAGCAATGAGCGATACCTCCTCCAACCCCGCAGTCTCCCAGCCCTTCCGGCTAACTCCCAGTTACATCCTGGGCATGACGTGCTGTGGTATGGAATACCTCTTTGGCTACCTTGGGTCAGGTGTCCTGTCTCTGCTTCCTCCTGGCTCCCCCTCCTCCCTGGCAGAGCATGAGGCTCACAAAGTCCTTGGCCAAACCAAAACATCGCTTGTTATCAGCTCTGTTCCCGAGCTGAAAGTCAAAAACACTGCACTGCACCAGCTACCAAGAAGGGGAAAAATGACTGCTACTGCTGAACCCAGGACATTATCCACCCCTTATTCCATACCATTCACGTCATGCTCAGATCCCACATTTTCAATATACCATCACTCTTATCTCAGTGCACTCTTATCTTAGTGCATGGACCAGTCCCTATAAAGCTGCTGAGTCCATCTGGTCCATGATGTCAGGCTCCATCTCTTGTAACAGTCTTCCAGAGCAGGAGAGACTGTGTGCAGTGTTCACACTCGTGAATAACCTGGGCAATAGTGTCCATTGCTAAGTCCACCCCTCGATCATGAGTCCATCTCCATGTTGCATCTCTGTTCTGATGGCCTGAAGTGCCATGGGCCCACCAGGCTTAAAATAATTCACTGCCCCCTTCAGCAGTTTCTGCACCTTGTTGCTGGGGACTCCATACAGCTGCCTTCCATCTCCGACGCTTCCAAAGCACTGGAGGGGCCCAGTGGACTAGATAGTTGCCCATACTGTCCCACACACCCTGCCACTCATGACTGTCCAGCCTTGGGGAAAATCTCTTGGTCCCCCCATATCGTCGTCTAACCCCAGACAAGACCCAAACCTGACTCTGCTTAACTTTGGAGATCAGACAAAATGGTTGTGGGTAGAACACAGTCTGTGTGTGTGCCAACATGCTGATCCCCATCACAATCAGCAGGCAGGTCCCAAGGATGCCCAAAGGCCATTCATAACCTCCAGAACTCTCAGTTGATGCTGCTGTACTTGTCACTGGGGCTGGTGTAGCTGCTGTGCTTGCCGGCTCTCCCACCGCCAGCTTCTCTTTTCCTGAGTCCAGCTCTTCCTCCTCTGCCTTGCTGGGAAATGCTGCGTGGTCTCCTGCGTCCTCCTGGGGCTCGGCGGGCGGCTTCCGGGAAACGCTCTCGGCCGTCGCGGGGCTGGGCTCGGCCGCGCGGCTCGGCGCCTCCGCCGCCTTCTCCCGCTGCTCTGCAGCCGCCTCCTTCTGCTCCTCGACCGCCCCGACCTCCTCCACCGGCAGCCGTCCCCCCGCGGCCTCCAGCCCCGCTCCCGCTGCCGCTTGGTCCCCGGGGCCGCTCTCCCGGGCCGCTTCAGCAGCCGCCGGCTCCTGGGGCCGCGCCCCCTCAGCTCCCCGCAGCCTCACGAAGATGGAGAGTAGGGTGAGGGCCAGGACGGTGAAGAGCAGCCGGACGGCCACGTACAAGTCCACGGCCACGTCCGTCCCGCCCTGCTGCTGGAGCCCACCCGTGTTACACGCCATTGCCATAAAGCACAGTGAGACAAGAACCTTAGCCCAGGCCCCACACTTGATAAACACTATCACAGCAAATACCGGCTCTACGTAAGTTACAACATTCTGAAGCTGTGAGATCAAGCGAAACAACTCTGAGAGCCAATAAATCGTCATTGTGATGAGTGACTATTAATCCAGTCAAATCTGTCGTTATCTCAACCCTTCGTGCCCCACGTTGGGCGCCAAAAAGAACTGTCGTGGTTTAAACCCAGTCAGGTAACTCGTTCGCTCACTTCCCCCCCTTTTCTTGCCCTCCCCCTGCTCTCGGAGGGACGGAGAGGAGAATCGAAAAGGATGCAACTCCCACGGGTTGAGATAAGAACAGTTTAGTAACTAAGGTATAACACAAATCACTACTGCTACCACCAATGATAATAATGATAAAGGAAATAACAAGGGAAGAGAATACATCATCTCACCACCAGCCGACCGATAACTCACCCCCCCTCCAGCCCGACCAAGCTCTGACCGATACCTCCTCCAACCCCGCAGTCTCCCAGCCCCTCCGGCTAACTCCCAGTTGCATCCTGGGCATGACGTGCTGTGGTATGGAATACCTCTTTGGCTACCTTGGGTCAGGTGTCCTGTCTCTGCTTCCTCCTGGCTCCCCCTCCTCCCTGGCAGAGCATGAGGCTCACAAAGTCCTTGGCCAAACCAAAACATCGCTTGTTATCAGCTCTGTTCCCGAGCTGAAAGTCAAAAACACTGCACTGCACCAGCTACCAAGAAGGGGAAAAATGACTGCTACTGCTGAACCCAGGACACTAGCAATCCTTCCTATTTCTTTAAAAAGCAGAAAATAACTTTATTAAGTGAAATATATTCAATTTAAATGGAAAAATAAAAGGCTGTATGTCTGTTCTGCATATTGTCACAAGACAGGTACGTTTAGGAATATGAAACAAAAAAGTTCAGAAGGGGTCATTCCACAGAAATCAAACATTTCATATTGCTCTGAAATACGTGGACTAAGGCAGGGAAGCTGTGGAATAAAACATCATTACAACACTGGTCAGAGTGATCGGACAATAACACATTGCCCTCAATCTGCATTTTTTGACAGTGTAAGGTACTGGCTTAGCTCTGATGTACCCATCTCTCTCTCACTCATGCACACATGTGGAGGCTATTTTCCAGATAATTCTTACATTGCAGTTAGCCTGTGCTGAAAAGATGTCTGAACAAAAGACAAGTTGGCAGGTCTATTTTGTGAGTATATGTGTTTTCTTCCTATGCAGGTATGAACAGCCTCCATCTAAACCAGCCTCTTTAGGAAGAAAAGAACCCCCCACATTCCTTGTCTTAGTTTAAGGATTTAGAAGAAATACTCCTCTCCCTAAATTCAAAGAAAGGAACAGCTCCAGCTCTGCACTTTGGGCAGAACACCCGCTTGCATTACTTCTTATTTTGTGTACAGCAGAAAAGCCTGATCTGTTATTAAACCCAGCCAAATGCATGTGCTTTACTTCACATAATCCTTTACTGTCTTTCCTCTAGTGTGATTGCTGTGAGATAGGTTCTAAGACATCAGCCAAAAGCAGTCTTTTCTTAAGGAAAAGGCCGAGAACTGCCTAATCTCTCTGAAAATTGTTCTGAGAACTCATTTATTTAGCTCAGGAATCTTCTGTCAGATGCCAATAACAGCCACAAAGACTTGAATGAGATTATGTGAAAGGACTTTCTCTCAATAAAATTAAGGTTTGAACCACTCTCTGGTACGATGTTCCTGCTTGCAGCTCCTTGAATTTTGAATACACTTTCCTTGGTTACATTTGGAGATCCCATTTCCCTGGTACAGAAGTCCTAAAGAATATGGGCTCACTACTATCTCTTTATTTAGGAGAACAGGAGAGGCACATTAAAAAAACACATAAAAATTAGGCAATCTATTTATGCACAAGAATATTAAGAACAAGAGATGGGCCCCTGGAGTCTCCCCACTGCACAGCCACAGATAAGCACCATCCGCTTTACACAGAAGCAGCTTTCATAACAGTGGAAAACTGAGCATGAAGGTCTGCTAACACTGACTTGTCCACACTGTATATGATGGCACCATGCAGGGAAATTGTTTGGTCCTTAGCACCTCTCAAAAGGGTTTGAAATTCTGTAGCAGCATAGGAGCAGCTGTCCCTGTTTCCACAGGCGATACAGACTTTGGTACCCAAGTTTCTCTGCACTGAGGGGGATAGACCATTCCCATAGTTCCTCTGCAAAGGCTGCCCTTCCCTGCTTACATGATTAACTCAGTTGTGAAGAACTGGTCTGACAGGCCTTACATTGATGTTGAGCTAGACAATTCTGTATTGGGATATCAGCTCTGGTTCTGCTGTCTTATTGAAACTAGAGTCACCATCTGTCAAATCTCTGTACAGTGAATTCTGCATCTCTAACAGGCAGATTAATGCTGGTTCACAAGGTTCACAGCACTGCTGTTTCAATGGACAACCTCCATCTGGGACCTCTGTCTATATAGATGTTATTTGAATATATCTTAGGACAGCGTTTGTGCTCCAAAGAGCTAATTCATAATGTTCTAGTGATAACAGAGTTTGATACCAAGTCCCAGTCTGCTACTCATAAACTTTAAGTAATTTGTTCCACAGCATCTCCTGCACATATCCTCAGCCTCCCGAGTTCAATACCAATGGTTCTCTCACCTTTGCAACTCCAAAACAAGTCTCACCCTTGGTAATGAAACCTCTCTGACAGACTTCATGATACAAACAATATTGTCATTTGGGTAAATGAAACTGACCAGAGATGCTTATTATCCATCTCTCTCTTGGACTCCCCTGAGCTTGCGTTTATATCATGATCTTAAAGCCAACCTCATGATTTTTCAGATTTTACTTGCTAGTCACACAGAGGAAACCTACCCTGTTGGGAAAGGAAGACTGTTTATTAGGCTGCATGATTCAGGCAAAGGCCAAACGAGAACAGAAAAGATTGGAGAGACTCCTATTATATCATTTTCTAAAGAAAACATTTGTGTTGGCTACTGTCCTAAGATCTGTCAAAGTGATTGCTGTAGGAGCGCACCATATGGGTTTATGAGCTACTTCCCTTCAAGTGGAAATACTGTATGTACTCCTTTTAAAAGGATTGGGAATTGGTGTTTTGACAGGACACCTCAGAAAAATACTATGTCACAAAACATAATGCAGAATAAAAACAATATACAAGTTAATGGTTCTTTTATTTTACATTTTCTTTCTGAAGAAGCAAAGTAGTTCCAAAGTAGCTTATGTATAAATCTCTTTAAAATATCCCTGCTTGATATCTCTCCATTTCCTCTCCTTTGCCTTTCTCACTTTGCTTCCTGCCCTCCTTTATGGGGTTTAGCGAGTGAGATGTGCTTTACATTGACAGAACAAACATGATAAATTCCTGCTGCCCTATGAAATTTGTTCAGTAGAGTTCCTCTGCTGCTGCGCATCTTAATGCTGTTCTCAGGCAGCGTTTTCAATCCATCAGATACTGTACAGCTGCATATGTGCACCACAGCAGGAAGATTTATGGGTTCCTATTTATAGGATTTCATGTTTTGGCACCTCCATGCTGTTCATTTGCCCAAACTGTAGTCTGCTAATTAAACCTTAAGACCTAAATTATAATGTACTTAGGGATGTTCAGCCACTGAAGCAATGTGATTGTCTGAACATCTCTTGGTTGCATGAATTTTTATATGAAACAGCTTTTTTTCTGAGGTAAAGACAATAAAAATCCATATTTTTCATTTTCAAAGGAATACATTGCCTTTTACTAATCTTTCAATACACAGTCATGTTATTTTTTGTTATGTCAGTATATTTAATATACGTATATGGACTTGATTTCAATGATACAATAGGTTTTAGCTTTAAATACTCTGGATGAGGACTTTTTAAACAGACACACCACCTTGGGAAATTTCCTTTGTAGAGGCTAAACAGCAGCTGAAAATATGAAAGCTAAAGGAGAGCAGCAGGATCAGTTTTATGCCAAAATGGCATTGGCAGCCACTGGGAACTGTTGAGTCCATAAACCGAGCCCCAGCTTGCTTCTGTTAATACTAATCTCACGTTTTGGCACATTGTATCTTTCCTAACTAGCCTTGTTTAGCAGCTTGTCTTGACATACTCAGCCTGTAACCCCTTTGCTATCCCTAGCAAGGACTGCTATTTACCTTAATGTAATACAAGCAAATCACATAATAATCATCTCATGCAGTCTCATTTTACCTAGAAGCCAAGGTCTCAGTTATTTAGGCACATTGATTAATAATATAATACAACACTGATTCTCACCCACAGATGACTACCAATGTTCTTGACTGAAAGTGTGTGAAATCGTTTGAAAATGTTTGAAATCGTTTGAAAATCTTTAAAACTTTTCCATTGCAGTGCTGCTATTACAAAAATAGGATTTTGATTTCTTTTATGGTAGGTAACTTCACGGCATGGAAAATTAAAATGAGAAACTGAGGAGAAATCCTTGATGGAGCAGATGGAAAAAGCAAAGCTAGTTCTGTAGCCCTGTCTCCCTTACTTGTGGGACAATACAGAAGGTACTTGTTAAATCTTTACTTTGAGGGAAAAGCAGACATCAGAGACTAGAAAAACTCAATGGTGTAAGAAGGGAAGTAGTTGGAAAGAATCATGGAAACATTATCTGGCTAAGTGAACCAGAATTGCCCAGAAGTGCCACCAAAACTGCTGTCTTTATTCCTGCCTCACTGCTAAGCCTTGGAGCTAGATCCCTCATCATTCCAACTTCTGGCCTCTCAAATTAAAAAAAAACCACCCAAAATGTAAAGAAAATTCATTGCAGAAGATGTGCTTTTCCCTTTAGTCCTGAGAAGCTTAAGTAAAAAATACACGCTGCATCTTTGGTCTTTACTACCTTCTCCAGAAGTCCTATGGCTGCCACAGCCCAAGGGTAGTGATACCCGTGTGAATTCAGAGCTGTTTAAGTAGCAAGGTAAAAGTGTCATGAAAGCCTTCTCTGAATCCCAGTTATTCTGCCTGGTTTTGGATCTGGTCTTTCTGAACAGAAAGAAAGAGATGTAGCAAGGGCATGCTCATGAAGACAGTTGCTCTTTTCCTTCCCCTGACTACCCACTGTGGTTTCCAAGGTGCTGCCATTTAGGCAATTGCATTGTGCATTTCTTACTCTAAGGTGCTGCTGGGTTGCTTTCTATTTTAAGAAGCAGGGATAATACCACCATTTTAAAGTGAACTGTTTTTCTAATCCACTTGATAGGAACTGGTGGCTTCTTCCTTATGGAGGTACAAAATTTCCATGCACTGGGAACTGGGGAGCTGGAGGAGCTCTACGACCAGGTTAGGCAATGGTACTATACTCTGCTTAATGATAACACACTTGGTTCCGTTTGGGTCAAACAAACAGTGAAACAGCAGTGAAAAAATGAGTTAAAAAGTCCATGCTGTTTCTCAGCACTCGAATTTAAAGAAATACATGGCACAGAAGCTGTGTCAGATGCTCAGATACTAATACCATCACCTTCCAAATTGATGGCTGGTACATATGCTTATCCATCCATTTGACTGGCAATGAGATTTAGTAGACTGGGCATTGAAACGGATATGGTAAATAGTTATTGCTTAATTCTGGTTCGGTGGCAGCATAAATCCTACCCGTGTGTCTATTTCCCTTCAGCAAAATGAGAATGTTTCTCTGTCACAGAGCTGACGTTGTGTTACTTGATATTAGGAACAGAAAATGCTAGATGCATGGTGAATACTTCTAGCATTTTCAGCCCATTTTTATGTGTTGCACATAGTAAAAGTTGGGTTTTTTTAAACAAAAGATTTCAGATTAGATGATCCTAAATTCCCTTCTGTCCCTAAAAATGTGTAAATCCATTTGACTGAAGTAATATTTTTCAGGTAAGAGGGCATCTAAGAACTGAGTTCCATAGCTCTGTCTACCAGTTTATTTCTTCCTAAATTCAAAAGCTCAGGCTGTCACTGCAATAGCTAATGTCTACAAATGTGTTCTACTATAAAAGGTAGAAAACTATTATTGCAAATTAACATGGGTATTTTATCAAAACAGCAAATTTATGAGTGAGCTTATTTATGACAACATAACTTAGGGACAGCAAATGTGCAGAGCTTTCATTGTATCCTTGGAGATCACTAATCAAAGTTGGCAAAAAGGACCAGGGTATAATGAATACACTTTCTAAGAGTCTTGCAGCTAGAATGTAGACAGGAATTTCCTGTGCTCTAACCTTCATCTTGTCTAGAGGTGACAGGAGGACAGTTGTTATTAGCTATGGAAGACTTTCTGTGAGTTTGGTTTGTTAGTGTTTTCTCTTTTCTGGCTTTATATCAATGACACATGTCTCCAGTGGCCCAGGCAACTCCTTTGATCATTATGGTATTCCAGAATATATACACCACGTGCATGAAATGTCAACAATTATTTAAACACAATATCCTGCACTGTACAAAGGAAAAACTGACTACATGCAGAAGATGAGCAAATCGTCGCACTCTCTGTGAAATATTGTATTAAAATAACATTGTGATGCCTTATTTCTATTCAAAGTCACACTGGTTGCTTCAGGGCATAATCGGCTGGTTCATTCTTCAGTGCTGCTACTTATATTACAAAATCATAAAACTGACTTTATCTCTGTAGTCTCAGTAATGCGCAGGTACTGATGGGATTATGTTTCATGAGCGTTCTCACATTAATAACACAGACACTGAAATTTTTACTAAATCAGGGGATGTCTTGTTTGCTCTGTGGAGATCATAGCTGCTACGAAGTTTGCACTGTGACAGTTCTCAAAACTGTTTGAAAACCAAGGGATATTTGGGTGAAGCCATTAAACACAGTGATTTCTTCAATGACTGCATCTGTCTGTTTTCATTTGAAGCAGAATAACTATTTGCATTATTACTGTTAACTACATATGGCTGGCTGGCACTAATCATTGCACAGAAAGAGGAAATGTTTTTTCTAAACAGAGAATAAGTATTTAGATTATTTGCATGCACCTGTCTATAGAATTTAATGTAACTACCATGGATGACACGTCCTCCAAGAGCCTGCTATTAAAAGCTGCTTTTTTTAGACTGCTCTATGATACCGGTACAGCTGCTTTAGTTCTTTCATGATTATTAAATAATTTTCAAGTTATGAATGTATTTTACACGCTAACATAAATAGAGAGTTGAATTAAAGACAGGACAATTTCACCTGACATATTTGAGAAAATCTCAGGTTTAAAATCAATGTCAAACCTGACCAAAAAAGTCAGCTATATTGTAAATAAAAAGTAACTCGCTGCTTTAAGTGAACAGAAGCATGGGACTTTGTTCTTTCTAATATATTTCTTTAGCAGCCTTCAAAGCATGCCAAGAATTGCTTTTAAACAAAGGATCCCTGTAGTGTGTACAGCAGTTATATCCATGTAATTAGAAATATATGCCTTTTAAGCTCACTGAAACAATTAGAGCAGGGTAAATACTGGGGAACAAATGTACATTAATATACATTCCTATTAAAAAGAGAAACTTAATTTTGACTGCCTTGTTGCTTTCATGTTTCCTGCATAGCTGTATCTTGAGATTTAAAATCCTTTGTTATGGATAGTTGCAATAACTGATACTTTCATCTCCCAAGACCTACTTGACTTCTCATTTCAATCATCTCAGACCATTGCAGCTTATGAAGACAAATTAATGTTTGAGCTTTCTGTTGGTTAAAATGCTTCACTAATCATGTCTATATAATAACTGAACAGAGGCTTGATGGAGCAGCTCTAAAATGCAGTTTAGGAGTCTTGAAAGAAATGCAAATGTGAGTAAAGCCCTCATGAACATTGGGACTGAGGCAGAGGAACTTTGGGAATAAGGTGTGTTTGTAATACAAGGCAGGCACACATACCTTGGTGGCTGGTGCTAGTGGTAGTGACAGGAGCTACAGCTTTCTCAGTCTCTCTTGGTACCTTGGTACTGAGAACTGACAGCAGATGACACCAGAAAACTGCTCCAGAGACTTCTAATGGTTTCTATCGGCTTCTTGGCTGTATAAACTTGGGTGATGCTGGAGGAGGAATGCAAAAAAAAAAAAAGATTTTACAAAAAAACAACTATATATTTTCTGAAAAAAATATCCTCAGCTATGAACAAACCCCTGAAATCTTGACTGGTCACAAACTGATAATCAGGAAGTGTGAATTTAATAATGATACATCTTGAGTTTGTACAATGGACAGCTCGGAAGAAGTCAAAACGAGACACTGTTTTTATAGTATTTTGGAGTCAGAGATTTGTCAGGACTGCATTTTTTCTCACAAACAGCCTTTCCTGTCACAGAAGCATTTTTCTGCATGCTAAGTAATTTTTGTTATGGCAGAAAAGCCTGAAAAACAGAGGGTTTTCAACATGAAAGCACAGTCTAAGCCATAACAGGCATTAGGTTCACTCTGATTGCTTTTGCTAAGCTGTTTGCCCAATCCCATTTCTTTGATCTATTCCTCTGGTTACTTCATATCCCTTTCCAGCTTCCTCTTTTCTATCACACGCAGCTGTGTCCACATTTCAGGTTTTTCACATGCTGCATCAATTTAGAGTCCTTCCTTGCATGCAGAGGTTATCCCACAGTGTTTATCAGCCTTTATCAACCAGTTCTGGTTTTTTCCAATAGGTGGTGAAAGAGGAATACACCAAGACAAGGTCTACCACATGTGTGCAGCAAGAGCAGGCTGCATCTCAGTAAGTTTATTGTATGGGTCCCACAGAAATAAGTTAGCAAAGTAAAAACTGGTGGTGATTATGAGTTATCAACATAACTGTGAGAGAATTGATGTTACTGTAGTGAATGCACCTTGATAAATATCTTTGACGTTGTGGATTTGAAGAGTGGCCTATACCGTGATGGTACAAGAACCAAAGTAAGATTGTTTTGTGACATCCCTGCATAGGCATTGTCTTCAGAGACTATGAGTGATTTTTTTTTAACCATATATATGCCAATAAATAAATTTAAGGTTATTTTTTCTGGTGCTACCTGATGTGGTAGCAAATTGCAAACTCCCAGTTGAACTGCCTGGGCTTTGTGAATCAAATCATCACTGGTGGGTTGTGACAAGAGATAACAGCACCACAGCCATTTACTTGGTTTCTAACAACTGTTAATCAACCACTTGATGACTTTAACTTTGATTCCAGACAAGCAAGTTAATCTCTCTGTAAGAGAGCCTCTCAGTTAGCTGGGAATGTACCTATAAGCCATGAAAACAGTGTGTCAAGATTTCAGTATGGTTGGTAAGCATTATGAACGAGGAAACAACCTGTTACCAGACATGTCAGGAAGTGATTTGCTCTCAGTAATGCAGAGGGATTACAGTGTGCAAAGAAATAACCTGCTATGAAACTTCAGTAGGAAAGACATTTTCTTGAGGGAAAGATGTGCATATCCTGGAGTCAAATTTGCTTCAGCAGAGGACAGAGGCCATGGGAGGGAAATTCCGTGCATGACATAGAGAGCTGCAATGTGTAGTTTTGCCCCATAAAGGGGTTGTACATGGCACGATAAAGACTTTCAGGGTGTGTGACTGGACTGGGGATGACAAGGGAGTAGAAAAGGGTTACAATTTACACCTAGCATACTCTCTTCTAGTTAGCCTGGGTGTGTGGAAAGTAGCTCTGCTACCCGATACACCTAAGAATTGAAGAGGCCATCAGCATCCTTGAGACAAATGCCACAAAATGTCCCAGTTGGAAACCCAGTTCTTAGCTGCCTGTCTGTCCAGCCAAGGCCTAAACTGTACATGCTAATGGTGGGGTCTTCATGTTCCTTGGAAACTGTTGCTGGTGCACACATTTAAGCCCACTGCTGAAACATAACACTGGGCTTTCAAAGATTTACAGTGTGCTGTGTGAAAGTTGCCCTGAGAACTTCACTTAGAAAATGATGGTTTTGGACTCTCTCGCAGTATTTCAGATTGATTGTCAAATATTACTACTAGATCTCCATGAATTTTCATGGTGTCTCCATTTCTCAGGGAGGGGCAAGAAAACCTTAAGCCTTAAATCTTCTTGCAGCTTTCTCTGTGTCAAAATATCAGCATAACACAAGGCTCTCACAGTTACCTACGAAGGAGCACAGTCACTAATGAACTTGAACAGCTCCCAGCTACCTTCCAGAAAAACGCTCTAACCTGGGTGTGCCAGAACTGAACTGAACTAAAATCAGTTTCATCCAGATTGAAATTTTTTATGATGTTTGATTTTTATCTTCAGATGAACTCAAAAGGATTGCAATAAAATCAAACCTGCTAGCAAATGAAGAGAAACTCCATAAGGAGTTCAGTTATTCACCTGCCAGAGTGGCTGAAAGTTACCTACTGTTGTGATGACAAGGCTGGGCTAGTGTTTAGAAGAGAAAACAGGAAGGAAAATAGTAGATCAAATAAGTAGGATATTGAATGAAAAATCAGGAAAATTCTTCTGCTTCTAATGGAAGGCTGCAGGAACTGGGCTGACTCTAGAAGGCCTGATATTATGATAAAGTTGGGTGCATTACAAGGTTTTAAACAAGGTCTGTTATGTGCTCAATCAATTCAGCCTCAAAATGCATCTGGAAAGAGTCCTTCTACTCCCCTCTTCCAGTGGCAAAGAGAAAAAATAAGCCAGACTTTAAGAAATGCACAGATCCTACATAGATGTGTATGTGTTATGTACCTTAACTTCCATCTCTGATCAGCAGTTATTGCTGGAATCAGGATTTTGAAAGACCAATGTATTTTGATAGTTATAGAGATCAGCAGATTCTTAAAACCTGGTCTACAATCACAGCTGTTGGTCAAAGTGGGTATAAGAATACTTTCAACACTGTGTATGTTTCTAACTGTTTGCCAACAGACTATTCAAAACAGGAGTAAATTAAAGTTCTGAATTAAAGACTAATAATTGCCTATTTCTTAGAAGGCATTCATGAGAGTTCAGTGCTACAGGTAATCAAAATCCATGGAAGTCTAATTTGCAGAATGTAAGCAGCCTTCAGAAAGAGGTCAGATCTGAAAGTTTTGAAAGGGCTTTTGTTTTTGTCTCTAAATTGAAGAAAAAAGAATACAGACAAAACCCACTTGGGTGAAGTTTAATTAAAGGTGATGTGAAGCCAAGTGCAAATATATCTTCTGAGATTAGAATTTCTGCACCTTTGCACCGGACGGGTACGCAGTGCCATGTTTAAAATGCAGATTATTAAGTCTTTCATTAGGCATCCAATTTGACATCCAATTTGAAGTCAAGGCAACTTCTGCAATTAACTGTAATGAAACAGGTTTGGACCTTAGTTTTCTTGCTATAAGCAAAATCAAATCTAAGTCCTATCTTGTATCTGTGTTAAACTTTCTCCTTAGATGGGGCTGAAGCTGAAGTGCAATTGTCTGGTAATTCCCTTACACTCAGTTTAATGCACCTGGGATTGTCTAAGTTTCTTATTATTATGGCTGGCTTTTGAGGAGGGATAGTATCTTCTGAATTCTGCCTCTGTAGTTTTGGCAGAAGAGAATGTTATCATTGCTGATGGATGGGAAAATGAGGGAAGAGAAAGAATATGACGGTCCTGGGTTCAGCATCTGATTGTAAGTTCTGCAGTTTTAAAGCTTTAAGTATAGGATTACTTAAAATGGTGCAGGAGGCTTCTCTGCAAGTCCTGTGAGCAGGCTGGGCACAAGCCATCTCTGGTGCTGGAGCCCACAGCCCTGCCAGTGCATCGCTCTGCCTGAGGCACGTGTCCTGACGTGCTATCAGTGTATCTCCAGAGCCAGCTGGCCCAGAGCTGGGGCATGCTGCTGTGCAGACATGCTCTGTCTCTGCTGGCTAGGAAAGCTTGCTGCCTGTGGGGCTGCCTGGAAAACTTGCTGCACCGGCCCTTGCTGAGCTACTGCTCACAGCTCCTCTGGCTGCCTTTGGGGCAACCGAGCTGTATGACACTGTTCAGACAATGATGCTTAAGAAACTAAGGCAAGACATGACATCTCCTGCTCAGCTATATGAGCAGTGCCCCAAGCCTTCTGAGTAGTTTTGGCCTGATTATGCTGCAGTTAAAGCAATTTTAGCTGAGTCCCGGCTTGTCTTCACACAGATGCCTCAAAGACAAAATGCAGTGTGGCTCAGTCAAGCCACTGACATATCTCAGTCTGGCTGGCATGGGAAAGGGGGGCAAGACCAATGTGAGCACCAAAGAAGGTTAAAATGGCCCCTCTGTAATGCAGAATCATTTTTGAGGAATTAAGCACACAAGGAGGGACAATAATGCACAAAGGAGACCTTGAGCAAATTATTTCCAAATTAAGACTGTAGTTAACAGAATTAGCAATACAAATAAAAAAGATTTTACTCTCCCCAAACTCTCATGCTGATTGTTCTTTTATAGCATTTAAATGCTTAGGAATGAAATAAAAAGCAAGATGATCAGTTTACAAAAGTGTTGGGATCAGCAGGGACATTACGACTAGTCATTACAAACTGCCATTGCTTGCTGGCTGTCCTGACTCTGTCAGTTGTGTTTAAGCAGATAAGAATTAGCAATCCTGCACTAAACAGAACAGTAAATAGCAGGACCGTCTTCTGAGATTTAGCACCGAGCCACAGACTGTTAATGGGAGAGTGGAAGCTGTGAGAGGGAGTGAGTCCTGCTCCGACGGCTAATTAATCCAATACATAAATCCTCAAAGAGAGATCTCGTGCCCAACAAATGAGGCTCTTGTTTTCGTGGAAGGTGCTTTTCTAATCGCAAAAGAGGAAATAATAATAATTAGCCAGTTGACTTGGAAGGCTTTATGTGGAAAGTACACAGTGTTATGTGCGACTACGTTGCCAAATGGAGAGCTTGCTTTATTTATTGGAGTGTTTGGAGCAACAAACTAGAGACTTTGCATATTAGATTGCAATTTGCATATTTACTAAAATGCTTTCCCTTTTTTTCTACTGCTTACCCGCCCTTCCCTCAGAAACAAACCTACAGCAGAGCAGCCACATTTCTCCCAGCCAGTTTCGCCTGCTGACATCAATGGATTTACACCACAGATGAACGTGGCTGTTTGTGCCTCATTCTGGTAATGATGGCAGCTGTTAGGCTTGACCCTGAACTCGGGAATCCCATCATCTGTCACCCTGTTTGTCCTCCCAACAGGGTTTTTGTCAGTAGTTACGCTGGGAGAAGAGGGCTGTGGGTTTGCACTGCAGGTCTCGGCTTCCGACTCAAACCCAGCACAAAGGTGCAAAGCTTTCTCTTGCATTTTTTTGCTAGTGGGTCCTACCATCTCAGACAGAAAGGGGAAGAAGCTGGGCAGAGAAAACACCCTAATCAGAAAGAAGGCAGCTTCAATACAAAGTTTTGGCTTTGTTTGAGGGAGGAAACTTGGTGACTTCAGATTAACAACAAAGAATCTAGGCAGGGCACTGAGTGTATTTAGTAACAGTGTATGTGTGTATCCATCCATGTCTGGATATATCTACGCAAATTCATGACCAATGTGGCTCCTGTGGCTTTGGTTTATTTTTCTTTCTGATGTCCATTTCAATTTCCCCCCATTCCCTTCCTAAGAATTAGCTCTGTCCTGCCTCACCTGGGACTATCAGTTAAGAGGAACTGTCAAAGGACTGCACGTTAAACATGCCGTGTGTTTGTGGCTAATGCACTGCAAACATGCAGAATGAAACAGAACAAGGGGAAATGCACTAAAGCACTACCTTTTCCTTAGCTTCATAGAGCAATCTCCTTACCCACCCTATGTGCTGTACCAGAGTTTTAAAGACATGTAGCACATTGCAAAGGATAACACACTTAACGTTTTTCAGGAAGAACAAACACCTTGGGTTTAGGTGATCATCGTTTTCTTTTTCCCTGGCTGCTCTGATGTAGCTTATCTGGAAATATAATCCAAAGGGAGATATTTTAACCTAATTGCTAGGAAAATTTGGCAGTGCAGTATGGACAAGGAGAATCTGCTTGATCAGTAGAATGTCATTTGGAGTCTCAGATGCACTTATTCAGCTGAAACACCGAATGATGTGCAAATCAAATGTTTTTAATGCCATTGTTTTCTAGCCCTGCCAATAGTCTGCTTCTTGTTGAGCGCTTGCACAGGGCTGATAGAAGTTTTGTCCCTGAATGCTAACTCGTTCAGTACCATCTTTAACCTTAGCTTTTAAGAGCTGTTACTAAATGTGTAAAAAGTGTATTTTTGCTAAAAGGGACCTGTACTAACAGAAGTTACTGAAGAAGTAACTGTTGAAATCTTGTATCTTTTGTAGTCTTACTAGCAGCTTTAAGATGTCTAGGTCTCCTTTCAAACCTCCTCATTTCTATTGGCTATGATTACATTCTTGCATTTATAGAAGAGGGACAATACAAACTTACCCAAGGCAATACAACACAAGTAGGTGCAGGGAAACCTAACACACTGCCAGAGAACTGCGAGTATGTGGAGCTGTGCTACCGCTAAGTTTGACCACACAAGCCCAAAGAACTCTCAATCAAAACGAGAGGAGAAGTTACAACAAATGGGATTTGGACTCCACAGTGGGCTTTAAGAATGACAAAAATAAGTTCTTTATATATAAATTTCTCCCATTTTGCCTTCTTTATAGCCTGCTCAGAAATGGTGGTGCCTCACAGGCACAAAGCTGGGACAGCACAGCTCCTTCTGCATATCAAATTTATACCCCCCACGTTCCAGACAAGATAATCTTCTGTCACAGAGCAGGTTTTATGCTACGCTGATTCATGAACAGAGTTAAAGAAAGGGCTGCGTCAGCGGGCATGCCTGGATTTCCAACACACATTTTACCTCCTTGAAGTTTATAACAGTCACACATAATTGAGACCTTTATAAATTCTTCTACAAACAAGCCTCCCGGACTACTAGAAAAGAAGATGCTGCAAGGTACCTGGAAATACGTCTGATAAAAGCGTGGATCTATCTCCTAGCACAGCACAATCCATCTCACTATGTGAATACATTTTAAGCATAGTTGGACCCAGCACAGAAAACTCAATCTGTCTAAAGACCTTCAGTAGCTGTCAGTGCCTTTCACTTCACAGAAAGCCACATCCACCCACAGAAATGAGACGTTAAACACAAGAAAAACTTGCAAAGAGCAATAAAGCTATGAAAGAAAAAATTGAAATACACCTTTATTTCTTAGAAGAAAGAAAAGAGGGGAGGAATTGTAATTAACTTCTTTTGGTCAAAGTACGTCCACACCAGTGAATGTGCTTTTTGTATGTCTGGTTAAATGCTCAGCTCGGCACTCACAGTGTCAGGGTTTGAGGGTGGGCAGGTGAGAGGAGATCAGCCAGTACCAAAGCAGCTCTTCCTAGAATGTCTCCTGGAACTTCTCACATGACTACAGTGAATTGCACAGTTTAAAATGTGAATAAAAGAAATATTCATAAATGGGCAGACTTGAGCAGTAGCTCATGGGATGCATGTTTGCTTACACCCTGTAATAATGGTGTTCATCCATAAAGGTAAGAATGGGGAAAACTGCCTCAGTTTCACCTTTTCTCCATCAGTTAGTTTCCATCAAGTACTTTGATGGGTTTGTGATGTAGCCTGCCAGCAAACTGGTCAGACTGTCTTCCCGTTCAGGATATCCTGGTATCTAGGGAGATCAGAGGGCAGAAGTCTATCATCTCTATATCAGGCTCTTTGGCACTCGTATCCTTGATTCTGCCAGTTTTAGGAATACTCTCCACTGGAGCTGGAAGGAAAACCTCCATCTCTTCCAGTCCTCCAGTTCCTGGCCCAGAAACTTGAATAAAGCTTTTACCATCAACCATTCCCAATCCCTTGCTGTTTCCTGCCTTACTTATCTCATAAATGTCTTCTGTCAGACACATAAATCTTCACCCAGCTTATTTAGGCAGCTCCTTGGAGGCTCACTGTAGAAAGAACCAACTCTGTCATTCCTTCAGCTCTCTGAACTTCCCTCTTATGTGACCTGCAACCTTCCAGTTTATCCAAGGGCTGCAAGGCAAGCACTCACACTCTCACTGCAGCTGACAAAGCATGTTGCTGCTGTGTTAAACTTTAAGAAGCTGGGCAGCATTGGATATGTGCTCTCCCAGTCATTAACCTGGAATACATGGCATGTGTCATGAACTGAGATGGCTTTTAAAGCAGAACTGTGTTCTTGCTCCCTAATTATTCTTTTTTCTTCTTCTTTTTTTTTTTAATCAGAAAATAACAACAAGGTGCAATGAACTCCTATTGGTAAATTCTGTTGGTCAGGTGAAAAAGGATTTCTAGGAATATTTGATTGTTTGCTGTTTTTCATTTGCGTGACTGAATATTGAAACACCACAAGGAAGGTTGAGGTAGACAACCCGGCTTCAGAAACAACTCTCTGCTCTTTAGATAAATATGACCAAAAGTTAGGAAAAAATCACTGGTGCAATACATAAATTCATGTCCTTGTTGCCCACTGGCCCTGCTGCTGCTCCCTGTTTCTAGTCCTACTTGCGTATTTCAACTCGTATCAGCTCATTTTGAAGGAATTCTATGAGGTGAGCCAGCAATGTGCCCTTGCAGCAAAGAAAGCGAATGCCATCCTGAGCTGCATTAGGCAAAGTATTGCCAGTAGGTCAAGGGAGGTGCTCCTTCCCCTCTACCCAGCACTGGTGAGGCCACATCTGGAGTGCTGGGTCTGGTAAAAGAGGGACATGGACATACTGGAGAGGGTCCAGTGAAGGTTTATGAAGATCATTAAGGGGCTGGAGCATCTCTCCTATGAAGAATGACTGAGAGAGCTGGGACTGTTCAGCCTGGAGGAGGCTCTGGAGGGACCTTAGCAATGTATACAAATACCTGAAGTGAGGCTGAGAAGATGGAGCCAAGCTCTTTTTAGTGGCAGGACAAAAGGCAATGGGCACACACTGAAATACAGCAGGTTCCTTTTGAACAGCAGGAAACACTGTTTTACTGTGAGGGTGACCGAGCACTGGCACAGGCTGCCCAAGTATGTTGTAGAGTCTCCATCCTTGGTAACACTCCAAAGCTGTCTGGATACAGTCCTGGACAACCACATAAGTGGTTGCAGCACTGAGATGTTGGATGCAATGAACCCAGATCCCTGCCAGCTCCACAATCCTATTCTGAGATAAGCAATTCAATTTTAGCACCTTTTGCCCAGTGTAAGTGGATCTACAGAACCTTTCTGCAATGGTGAAAAAACATTCAATGAACATCCAAATTTTTAAACATAGCTTCTTATTAATGTCATGGTTTGATGAGCTCCTGTTACAGAAAGACCAAAGGAAATCAAATACCTGTGTGGGTGATGATAGTCAGAAGGGTACTCATACAAGAAGGAGGCTTTGCCCCTTCTTTTTTTGTCTTATATGAGGAGAAGCAACAGCAGGACACGATGTGATGGCAGTGAAATTCTCGGGGCAGCATGTTGCAAGGGAGGGAAAAAAGATGAAATCTTTAAGATTTTCCTCCATATGTCAGCATTGGTGGTCTAGGAAAAAATACTCTCCAAAGCAGTGTATCTGAGATGCTGTTTCACACTGCATCTAACCTCCATTCATGCAGGTGAACGTGCCAGAAGTCCCAATCCTTTTCTTTTCTCTTTTCTTTTATAGATATATACAACTGCCTCCTCCCTTGAGTAAGATCTGGAGATCATGTGGTTGGAGGATGAACTCAAAAGCCCATTGATCAGTCATTAACTGAGTTTAATTTTTTGGCAGGCTCCTTCTCTGTCAGATTAATTATCTGACCCCATTTATGCACTGGCAGTGGATTGCTAGAGCCATGAAAAAAGAAGCAATAGGGAGCAGAGCAGGCCCACACCTTCTGTGAGCTATAATTAGACCAGACTATAAATAGACCTTTAACTCTAGCGTGAAATCTCAGAAGAAAGGGAAATGCAGGGGAGGACCTGTGATTTACAGACTACCTTCCTAGGGCTTGCTTTGGGCTGGTGCAGCTGAGAGCTGCTTCTCACATAGGGCAGCAGTTTCAGCTACCTGTTACCCTGGCAGCTGGGGCTAGAAGTGAAGACAAAGTGACATCAGGGGATTTGGCGGGTGAGAGGGCAAAGGAGGTGCATGCTGCTGATTTCTGAGGGAGAGAAGGGAGGTGTAAATTCAAAGGGCAGATGGATAGCTTTAAAACATGCCTAGTTTCTGTCTGTTATTATGTTTGAGAAGCATTTCTGTTAATACCATACAGTGGAGAAAAGTTCGTGTTTCTAATATGATACAGATGTCTAAATGCTTAAACTAAGGCAACAAAGTATGTGTGTGGAGCAATAGGGAAAAAGTAAGATGGACAAAAGACTCTGGGTTTGCTTGAAAAGCAGTGATGCTTTTACATGCTTTCTGCATGCCAGAAAACTGTATTAGCTGCAGTGTTGTGGACCGTAACTAGAATACCTGATGAAATGGGGGCTGGCTGGAAGGAGTTCAGGGCAACAAAACCAGTTTGGAGCACAAGGTCTGCGGTAACTTGCACTGAGTCCTGCCAGCCCACAAGGTTTGACAGTCACAAAGTAAGAATGCAGTAGGCTAGGCAATGGCATTACCAGAGGGAAGGGCTGTGAAATAGTTATAATTTAAGATAGTATATATTATCCCATTTACATGCCTTTGATCTACTTTTCTTCTTTTAACAAAATATTGTGCAAGTCAACTCATCCATGTCTGTGAGTGGGAAAAACAATTCCATGGAGCATTACAAGGTTTAGCTTTATTTCTCAGAGTTTTGGCCAGGCAAGAATCAGTGGTTTAGAAGCATCCCCTTACTTGGTCTTGTTGCTATCAGTAAAGTCCTGACAAAACTACGATACATAACTTGAATTCATGCATCACGCCTACTGCTATGTTTTAAATAAATTCTACTACCAGTAGGTTTTTTAACTCACAGATAAAGAAAAAGCACTGCTTGACTCTGTTAAGCATTAACAGGGTACTGCCCACCTCCTACTATAGGCTTCTGGACACTTCTAATCACCAAGAACTTAATGCAACAGTGATACGCTCTGGATCAATGCAGCCTGTTGAGTCTTCAAGAAACTTTAATAGTTTGGTAGAAATATGAGTTTAATAGAAATGTTTCTATTAAAAGAAAATGAAAGCAAAAAAAAAGCAGAGACTTCATTCCCGTAGTATATGTGCCTGCCAGCTTGTTCTATTGAATTTTATGCGCTTTATAATCATATTTTATACAGTGGTAATTGAGAAGAAAAAAGGTGTGGTATTTTTCTTTGACATCTTCTTGTAGACATTTTGTTTTACCAAATTAACTCCTTACCACAGTGTGGAGAGACTAATGGGACAGTTGATCTAATCTTGTTCTCTTTTAAAGAAGAAGCCAACCTTAGCCTCTTCTTTGGATTAAAAAGGGGGCTATCAGGGAAAAAACCCATTAAAGCCTCCTCTACATCTATTTTATCCATCCTACATTAGACTGGTATTACTCCCTCTGTGGAACAGCCCCAAGAATACTGGTGGAGGTGCACGCCTTTTGCCTACAAACGTTTTCACTATGACTTTGTCTTAGCCCTGTCATTGTGGAGTTAAAATGGTTCTGAACACTGTGTTTCCACTAGCACTTGTATTGATGGAGTCACAGTAGGTTTCACATCAATAGGATACTTTTAAGGAGAAATAAAGGGCGGTTTAGACAAGCCCAAGGGTCACATTATGCAAATGATATGTGCTCATTAACCTTTCACATAGCTGAAAACATTTGTTACCTGGTTACCTATTACCCTTTCTCCTTCCTCCCTGTCCCAAAACTTGCAACGTGCTCTGACACTTCTCATCAAAGATTTAATTTCAGAGAACTGCTGCCATTGGCCATGTGATCATTAAGATTTTATTACCCTCAGAATATATAGCATGATACATTTCCTGGCAGACTGCTAAGTAATGCTTTCAATAATTAAAAATCCATAAATAATTAAACCACAACATTATATTTGTCAACATAAATGAACAAACTATGTCCTGTAAACAGCCTTCTGAACAGATATGAGCTTAAAACACACAATGATGTGTTCAATAGCTGCATTTAGGAATAAATCTTCCTCTCTTCAAGATTTATATCAATTTATCCAAATAATGGGGAATGCAGTGATTCTCAGCAGATATCATCATCATCAATAAAAATTAATTTCTATTTGTATTATAGCTGGAAGCAATAAACCCCATATGAGACTAGAGACACACAGGGATTAGCATATTATGAACGAAACATGAGAGGATGAACAACTTGTTCTGAAGAGTCTGCATATGGGATAAATAATACCCACAAAGTCTTGGTGAAGATGTGGGGGTGAAGGGCAATAAGCAACTTAAGACCTTTCAAAATCAAATCACACAAAATTCACATTTTGGGAATAGATGCAACGAAAAGGGTAGATGTGATCAGTCAAGAGCTGACAGGACCTTCCAGAGGCTACATAAAATGAAGGGATTCAAAAGTAATCACATTTTAAAAGCCAGGAGAATAAGAAAAAGAACACTTTGGGGGTAACTTATGAAAAATGTCCTGGCTTTTTTCAGCTGGATCTGATAAAATCGTATGGGCAATTCTGCGTATGGAAGAGTAAAACCATACGGGAGAAACCTTGAACTTAGAGGATTTGTGATGAGCTCCGCCCAGCTTTGACCATTCACTTCAGCCAAGATGTTTGAAAAACAATTCCAAGTTTTAGGGCTTACCCACTAAGTACTAAATCAAGTTATGAAGGAGATCACAAACAGGTTATCTGAAGTTTATCCAGCCCTTTCTGAGATGTCTTCATAGACTTCACTGTTTCGTCATTTTTAAGTATTTAACCAAAATACTCTTATCACCATTAGTTCTTTTTTTTTTTCGTTGATTTACTATATACTACTTCACCTGGTCTTTAAAGATCATCCTTAAGAAATAAGACACTTAACCTCTTCAAACTTTCTGGCAATCTTTAGCATCCTCTGATTGTAACTGCCCACTTTTCTTACAGGAAAAAAAAATCACCCCTTTCTCTGATCATCTCTGATTTGCCACCTGCTTTCTCTTGTGTGATGCTTTGGATCCCATATTCCTCCTTTCAATAAACCCCAGAACTACCCCAATACTACTTGTATTTTGTGTTTGGATGAATCACCCATGGCATTTCATCAGTAGACAGTGCGCTTTTCAGGTCTGCAGGTCTGCTTGACCCAAAAGTGTTAAAGAATGCTTTGCAAGACACTTATCACTGAGCACTCGCAGGAAATACTTCCAAGGCTGCTGAAGCCCCCTTGATGTAAGTGAAGAGCTCAAGCGGGAATGTTTAAAGTGCTCTTTTATAGAACAGCCTTCCTTAAATTAATCAAAATCAAGAAAGAAATTTTGGTTTTGTCTTCCACATGCTTAGAGCTCTTAGACAATTCTCCTTCCTCTGACCTGCTAACCTCAAACCTTTGTTTCCGTACTTCTAGTGGAGAACTAGAAGGCCTTTCCATAGAGGGGAATGGTATCAATGTTTGAAACAGGAAATAAGGAAAGATTTCTGAAAGTTATCTACATAAAGCATAATGTAAAATCTAGCAATAACAAAAATACTGAACCTTTTACTTGTGATCATAGGTAACAGGAGAAACTTTTTCACCAAAAAGCCCTCTACTTTTGCACAGACACCTTCAGATGTCTATGATATCTTTGCAGCAAGACATCAAAATCCATGAAAAACAAGTGCACTATCTCAGAACTTTTGGTGGCCCACGATAGTCACCTTTGCTGAAGCTTGTAAGAACCATCAAATATAGTGGGATGAAAGAAAAAGGGGATACTTAAGAGCCAGAAAAAACAGAGAAAAAAATAATGTAGACTGTGAACTCAGGAGGAATGTCAGTCCAGGCTGACTTCTGCAATGTCATGGGGTACAGATTTAGCTGGTACAAACTGGTACAACTCTTCTGACTTTCATTGATTAAAATTGGCCAAGAACATGGTTCGAACATATTTGATTCTCTCTTGTGTTGGTGTTGAACTAACTAAAAACTACTCCATATTTTCATTTTGTGAACAAAAGCCATTATAGGGAAAATATCTTCTTTTATTGAGAGTTAACATATACTTTGTGTATGATTTATCTTTGTTATATATGCAGCAACAGGGCAGTTTTATAGAACAGAAATTTGCACATAGTGAATTATTTTCCCACAAGGACAGCTGTTTAATTTGGGGGAAAATATAATGGCAGGGAGGTGCTGAATGAAGGCATCTATTACTTTTAAAATGACAGCTGTTGTAGATTATAAGTTTTGTGGGTTTTTTGTTATTAAGAAGCTGGAACAGTTCAAGATGAAGTTATATTTTTGACATCTTTTCCTGTGCACGGAGATTAAGTAAGTTCTGATGAAGATAAAATTAAATCATAACAATAACATCTGGTTAGAATGAAGGTGCTTCTCTTTTTGAAGGGGTATTCTTTCTTTCTCAGACTCCATTTCATGTGCATTCTGGCTTTAGGACTTTATTTCTCATGAGAGACAAAGTGATTTTTGGATTGCTCAGTAAAAGGCTATTTAGTATGGCACTGCTCTGAAATTCTGCATTCTCTTTCAGATCTCTACAGCCTTTCACTTAACCTGTATTAGAAATGTAATTGTTTTTCTTCTCCTGACTTTATGAAGGTTTGCTGTCAAAAAGATGTTATTTAGTGATTGTTTTGCATCTCATACAGTCGTATGTAAAGTAACTATCAGATCTTCTACAGTTATTGAGGTTATCAGAAAGGCTTTGTTCATGTATTGGAGGGCACAATCACCCGATTACAATGTTAGGTTTCACTAAATACCGATTTTGTACCAGGACGTGGGGAACACAGCCATGCAGAGCCAGTTGAACCATCACTAACCCAAAATTGTGCACCGGAATAAAGCAAACAGCATTGTGAATATATTTTGCACAGATGCAAAACAATACTATCTGAACCTAAACTCTTACACCCATCCTTTCAGATTTAGCTCCATGCAGATTTGACCATGCTGGATGTGTCTCTGTTGAACATTCACTGGATGGCATGGGTTTTCTCAGTAGCTGTGTGGATACATCTTTCAAACATAGCTGACCTGATCGCCTGGCTCCTGTTTTGATTGTGTTCCCTTAAAGAGATGTGCTTAGGTAACTATGTCCTTTGCATATGTCTGTCAGACCCTGGTCTTGCCTGGGTCATGAGGCACCCTAACACTTTCACCCGGATGGAACTAGTTTATTTCAGGAGGGAGCTGCAGGGAATGCTCTCTAAACTTAAATGATTCCAACTTTGTCTTAACCTAAACAAAACAGAGAACACTTCTTAGTTGGAGTTGAAAGTTTTCTGAACAGGCCCTGGAAGGCTTGAGCTAACGCTTGAGTTAATCATACAATATTAATTTCTAGATGAATAAAATGAGGATGAGTATTTTTTTCTCTGACCTCTGTTTTCTGGACTTAGACTAGTATCTTTGGGCCTGTGCTATCTCACTGTGTTTGGCCACTTCCTGAAACAAACAGCTCCAGAGAAGGCACATTCTGGAGTTCTTCCCTGTGAGGGTGCTGAGGCCCTGGCACAGGGTGCCCAGAGAAGCTGTGGCTGCCCCATCCCTGGCAGTGTTCAAGGCCAGGCTGGATGGGGCTTGGAGCAACCTGCTCTAGTGGAAGGTGTCCCTGCCCATGGCAGGGGATTGAAACTGGATGAGCTTTAAGGTCCCTTCCAACCCAAGCCATTCTATGTTTCTATGATTCTATGATATTCATGTTACCTTGCATACAGACACCTTAATCTTATTAAATTCTTGAGCAGCACTGCTACACACATTTCTAACATTGATAGTCATTATAACTTGTCTTAACGATGAAGAATTTGGGCATCCTTACAAAGAAGCATGCCCAATCAGATGCTATTTTATGTTAATCATCACCAGCCACCTACAGGTGTAGTAAGAATATTCAGATTTCATTTTCATAATGTCCTGAAGGCTTTACTTCATGGTCAGGAATGCCAAAGCCTAAGGATTTAAGTGAGTTGTCTGATGCCACACACTGAAGTCAGCAGTTAGGAGAGGTCATTATACAGGAATTGCTAATTTATCTGTTTTTCAGCATGAGATAATGTTACTTTGCAACTGAATGTCCTATATCAGTCCTCTGTGGGAAAGAATGAACACAAACAAACTCTCCATCATTTACCTTTTCTAGAGGTAACAAAGAAGTAAGTTGCATTTTGGAAATGCTGGGCTTTTCGTTATTATCAGCCCTCACTCAGAGTTTCAGTTATGTTCATTTGTCCCTAACAAAACTGTATTTGAATGAATAATTCACAATAGATAATGCATTTGCAGAACTTTGTCTGTTTCCCTCCTTCTAGGCTTTTTAAAGCAGTTTCAAAAGAAGATTCCAGGCCTAGAAACACTTAACTTGAAGTACATGAGTAATCTCAATGACTTCAATAGGACTACTCAGGTGTTTATAATGAAACACATATATAAATGTTACCAGCTTACTGGAGTCTTCTTTTGAACTTTGAATATGAAATAAAAAAATAGCAATTTTTCACCAACATTGGAGTTTAAAATTATCTTTTAAAGAATATTGCAATGCAGCAAAGGTTTAATGCACAAATAATCACAGGTAATGAATATGAACAGTGTTGGGCATGCTCTTGGTTCACAATTTAGGTTCAATGTGAATAAATGAATATTTATTGAAATATTGTTCCCTCCGTCCAGATTTCTAATACAAATCTCCCCAGACTTACCACTGCAGAACTGGAAGGAATGATCACCTGTGGGTACAGGAGCAAATAATCGTCAAATTCTTTTCCCTAATATCTAACACAGAAAGGGCCGCTTTTTAAGGGTCATATAGTTTTCTGCTTGGTACCTCAGTTAGGTTGATTCTCCTCTCAAGTTTGTATGTAGCAGTCAGTAAGAACCTAATGGAAATCTATGACCAGTGAAGTACCATGAAGTAAAGCAGAGGATCAAGGGAAAAAGCCCATTGTTTTCATTATAATCACAGAACAAAGCTTTATACTTCTCCTCACAGTGTTTCAGCAAGTGACCTGCAAGATTTTTACCTTTTAATATGTTGCCCAATCTCATTTTCCTCGCCACTCCAGTAAATTAAGCCAGGTTGCAGTTCAGCCCACAATATCCCATAATGCATTCTCAGTCAAAAATAGACTGCTGCAAATGAAGTAGATACACTCCACATGCCTCCCTCCTGCCAGCTCTGTGCGAGAAGAGGAGAAATCAGATAAAACATCAGTGGTTCCACAAATTCAGTTTAAATCACATATTGTGTTTGTATGTCTTTAGGGAAAGAGGAAACCTGGTTTCATTTTTTTAAAGCACAGCTAGTGGGAGGCTGTTGTGGTTTTGTAAAGCTATAGGAAAACTAGATCTAATCATGTTTGAGCTATTCCTCAGAACCTTTAAAGAAGGTTCCCTACGAATGTCAGTAAATGTCTTGATAAGGCTTCTGCTCCATGGCAGCATTAGATTTTGATGGAGGAGAATAAAAATTACCCTTGCATTTCAACAAGATGCAGCAGCCCACTCTGTCATGAGAAGCCATAAATATATTCCAATTTAGTGTTGTTAGATCCTTGACAGTCTATGCATCAGGAAAAAGGGAGGAGATTTTCCAGCAGATGTTTGACTGCAATAAGCATGGATAACTTCTATGGTACAGGGATGCTGAGTAACATGGATATGTGGGTCAGATGTCTCCACCAGCACTCAGACTTTTCAACAGCATTAAAGTTGTGAATGTGTTCATATGCTATATGTAACCTCTACAGTTTACAGCCTGGACTTTGTCAGTCTGGTGAAATGACTAAAATGACAGGAATACAAACTGAGCAGAAATACTCATTCAGGAAGAGTTTCATCTCCTTCTGTTGCATCTTATTATAAAGTAGTTTTAACAGCTGGGGCTACACATGAGGTACACTGGCAGACTGGAAGCCATTAGGCTGATCCCTCTGGAATATTTATTTCCAACATCTGGAAACTAATCTGATTCTGTTGTAGGCAACTAAGTTTCCTACACTATCAATCCCTGAATCTGTCTTTAAGCCTGCTGGTCACGTTAACTGACAGAGCATCAGGAACCCAAGCCAGGGCACTCCTGTGTTGTCTCAAAATTGAATGGGATCCGTAAACAGCCTCTGTTAAATTTGACTGACAGCCCAAATAGAAAGTCAATCTTTTAAAATTAAACTGTCCCTAAATACTTGGGGAAAATGTATTTAAAGCCTATTCTCTGCAGTGACAGTTTTAGTTGTTTAATGCTATCTTTTGCAGTAACATAAATACATCTGCCTTTGGTCTTTGTTATTAAGTTCCAGGTAAGTTCTACATTTGGTAGAACTTCCTTTTGTCGAAATTGTAGGTAAATTAGAGGAACTTTTTTTGAGTTACAGATCTTAAAAATAGGTTTCCAAAAGCATCTATGCTTTTGTGTCACTTTTATGAAATAACATGCCTTAAAAGTTTGTTCCTTTCAGGAGAGTAACTCTGAAAAGCCATGATTTTTAGGAAAAATCACAGTGACAGGCTTTCAGCTCTAGCAATTGAAGACTCTTTTCCCTATGAAAAATGGCAATGAATGCCTTTTAAAGATTTAAATTGAAGAAGATATTAACCTTGATGCTGGATGTACCAAGAGCACCAAGGGAACCTTAATCATGGACTTTTTGTATAGAAAAAGGAAACTCTCAGGGCTTTTTTTATGTCCTCCAGAATATATGTTTTGCAGATTATCATAATTTAGACATACCAGTTCTCTTGCTTCAGAGTTGAACAAGCAAAATTTATTTATATAAAATAAACCCAATCCTGAATATTTAATGAGACTCTCAAGTCTACTTTTTTTGTACATAATTTTATATCTGGGGCCTTTGCATAATTCTACTATGCCGTGGACAATGATAGATTTGTATCTGTTACATCTGAGGACTAAGCTCTTGCAGGGAGTCCCTATACACTTTGTGGTTTTCTCTTCATCAAGGGCTGTAGTGATAGGACAAGGTGAAATGGGTTCAAATTTAAACAGGGGAGATTTAGGTTAGACATTAGGAAGAAATCCTTCCCTGTGAGGGTGCTGAGGCACTGGCACAGGGTGCCCAGAGAAGCTGTGGCTGCCCCGTCCCTGGCAGTGTTCAAGGCCAGGTTGGATGGGGCTTGGAGCAAGCTGCTCTAGGGGAAGGTGTCCCTGCCCATGGCAGGGGGTTGGAACTGGATGAGCTTTAAGGTCCCTTCCAACCCAAACCAGTCTGGGATTCTATGATTCTGTTCTGTGGTAGAGTCACTGCGAGCCTGGCAGAAGGGCCAGTAGTCAGCCTTTTCCTTCCACTCGTGCCTGTCACCCAGAGGAGGACTATAGTGGCCCTGAAGCTCCTGAGTTTGAAACGACATTAAAAGCTGGCATAGCAGTAGAACTTCAAATAGCTACTGACATTTTGTCTTTATTTATGATGGTAGTAGCTTCAAGTTTTGAGGCAAGCTGCCATGAAGCAATAATTCAGACCTATTCCCCGAGGAGCTCTGGGTGTGATCTAACTGGATTGCAGATTAAACTGGATTTTTTTTAATTGCAAAACAATAACTGAAGGGGTTGAACAATAAGAGGCTTGTGAAATAATTCATTGCAAAATGTCAGACCTATTCCTTCCTTTAGCTTTCATACCCTTTGATGCAAGATTTTTACATGATGGGTGAATGGATTATGCAAGAGAGACAGGTATACATTCTGGTGTCTGCCTCAAAATGGGTGTTGAATCTCATTTCCAAGTTTCAATACTTGCACTTGAGAGTCTGACAGCAGTGGAAATGACTGTTTTGTTGAATTTCAGAGGAAACAGAACGTAAGACTGCCTCTCCTGAAAACCTTCTGTGGAAACTTGTTTAATGATTTCAGAAAGTCCAAATAACCAGTAGAGTACTAGATATCAAATTCTGACAAATCTCTACTGTAGTCTTTGTAGCAGTCACACTTATTTAGATGATCTGAGCATCTGGTTTTGTTACCATGTAATAATATCTGCCATTTTCTCACAAGAAACTCTTTCCTTTGAGATTATGTACAACCTTATGGACATAGTAGCTTGCTAGCATTAAGGCCATCGTTTTAGATAACGAAAACTGGGGATCTCACTAATGCCAGCTCTTTCTGTCTTTGCCAGTCAAGATAATTTTGAACTATACCCTAGGGCCAGATTCTGATCTCATCTGTGTCAGTGGAGTTATCTGATAGTTTCTGGTATCAACAGCATTATAGTAGTACAGACCTTCCTTAGGTTTCAGAGCCCTCTAGAGTCCAGCCAACATGGAAACCCCACACTAAATTCCTGCAAAGATATCAGGTTAAAGGTTTATCCACGCTATGGCTTATTTGTATTTTTAGATTTAAAATGTCACTATCTTTTCATAGGATGACCCTGAGAGGTTCTTCAGTGGAGCCTGAAGAAAACTTCAAGGTTTTGTGATTTCAGTGTAAATCATGACATAAATATGTCTACAGATTCTATGTAGCAAATAGGTCAGATGAGGTAGATGGATTTGAAGTAAGTATACAAGAAGCATCAGACCAAGCAGAGGAGCTGTGTTCATAAGTCACCCAGACTGGACAGCATTCCTCTGGGAGCTCTGAGGGGACTCAGATGTGAAATTGCAGAACTGCTGACCAAAGTGCGCAAACTACCATTACAAACCCCCTCCGTGTCGGAGACCTGGATGATTGCCACCACAAAGCTTCTGGAGGGTATCCTGGAAACTGCAGACAAGAGGACACTGAATCCCAAGCAGACCCTAACAGGACCAGGTGAAGCAGTAACCAAAAACAACCCCAATGCAACATTCTGTATATTTGGAGTAGGAGAAGGACATGGACTACAGGAAGTGACCAAGTCTGCGCACTTTTCTTTTTAGCACCATGCTTTATTACCACTCTTTTTGCTGAATTCTCTGACCTTAAAATACTCTTAAATCCTCCTTGGGACTTCATTGACAGAAGCGGTGCCCTCTTCCTTGGGACATGAGAGGGAATCAGAATGAAAAGCAGGCCAACAGTCCCCAGCAAGGTAATGACAAGTTCAGAAGGTGGTTGACAAGAGCTTGCAACTTGGAGGATGATGATGGATAAAGATGGTGTAAAGAAAAAAGTGGGGGAAGAAGTGCAGTAACCTTCTCAGAGCAAGGTTAAAAACCACCACTGACAGCCCCTTGTGCTGCAGCTTACATTATTAATGAGTCCTGGAGAAGGCAGGAGAGAGATTTTGATGTGAAACGTCTGCATGTGTACATGCAGAAGACACACAAGTCAAGGGACTCTGCCAACATTCAGATTCATATAGTATTTTCCAGTTTATGTCCCATAATCAAGAAATTAGTTTTAATATTCTACCCCTCATTAATCAGACTGCCTAAAAATCACCCTCTAAAAATAAATTGGACACATTATAAACAACATGGCAGGGTCCTGAGTACATCATCCATCTCTTATGTGCCCCTATCAGCCTGTGACCATCTTTCTCTGTAATGCTCCTTTGCAACCTCTTCCTCTCCTGGGAATGACACAGCTATTTGACCTTAGACCAGACTGCTGTGACCAGCAAGCTGCAAAAGAGCTGTGAGAAGCCCTCATCTGTGGCATCTGCTCATGTTGTGGTTTTGGAACTTCATTTAAACTCAGTCCCTTGCTCAAGCTATATTGCAGATATGCTGTGCCTGCCCTTACACCTTGCTAATCCTGGCCTTGCCTTATTGCCTTCACTGGGCTCAACCTCAGACCTCCCTCATGACTGCAGACGTGCCTGGCAATCACTGATCCGCTGTCTGCACGTGCTGATCATCACCCGATATGCTCTGCTCTTCTTGCTTCAGTCCTGTGAGCCTGCACTCCTTGCTAGGGAGGACACAGTGGCTGCCCATCTTGTTGTGACCCCAGGCCACCTGTGTGCCTTGCAGACCAGGCAGCTCTTGATGCTCCCTGACAAGCCACACTTGCCTACAGCAGTCACTGCATTTACCTTCCTTTAATTATGCAGTATGGAGTGGAAATTTGCGCCTGACGTCAATAGGAGCATCATTCTTTTGTTCTTGTGGGTCCTTACAGAACCACATCTTTATCTGGCTCACCATTAACTTTGTTTTTCCCATATTTCAGTTACTCATGTTAAAAGCAATACAGTTAAAAGGCTGTAGGCCGTATGAATTGCTTGACAATAAGACAGACTGAAACCCTGCAGCTAAAGATCCAAGCTTTGTCTATGCTTTAAAGTAGACAATATATCCAGACTGAAGTATGTGTAGCTACACATCCTTAGGGCTTTTTGCTTCCATTTATATTCATCTGAATAGCCATGAACTATTCAGCTAATCTCTCCAGCTCCCACTCACAGTTAGCTGTGCCTAGGTTCCTGAAGCTTCAATATGTGGCCAGTTTGTTTCAGACCATGAATCACTGTATCAATAACAGTAAGAAAATAAGGATTCTATCTGAAGTTTAGCAATGCAACAGACTGACCCAAAGTAAGGAACTGCAATTGTCTTTGCACGATTTTGAGAAGAAGGAGACATAAACAGCATTTGTTGAGCACTGGGCTAGGCCTGGCACTTTCTGGCAGTCCATCTGGAGGAAATATAAAATGCTGTTGTCCTGGAAAGTGCCAGAGAAATACTGACCTTTTGTCCCTTTCTGTCAAGCTTGAAAAATGCTCTTTGTTGTTGCCAGTGAGTACCGAGAACAATATGAACAGAGAGAATATCACTTACAAGATGGTATCAGACTGCGTCAAGCAAAATAACCTGAAGAAATACCTTCATGTTATATTATCACATCTTTCAGTATGCAGTGCCTCTCGCATTTAGAAATGAAGGGTTTATTTTTCTTCTCGGAGCAAGGTTAAAAACCACCACTGACAGCCCCTTGTGTTGCAGCTTACATTATTAATGAGTCCTGGGAAAGGGAGGAACTTCATATGAATACACTATCATTGATGTTAGAAGAAGGTGCAGAACATAGTGTTCAGTGACAGAAAAGAAAAAAGTGGGGTATCTGATTCCTTTAGGATCATTAAAAATCCATGTACATGCATGGAACCAGGACTGACCTGAATTACCAGCAGTGTGAATTTAGAGTAAGTCTTTGGAAATCTGGACTCACAGTAACTCCACAGCACTTATAGCTCAGACACCAGCATCCACGAGTGTGAGCACAAGTAGGAAAGCAGTGAAAAAACACCCACCCCTCCTTCTCTGAAACTGAAAAGATCTTGTAAGATTGTAGGAGCTACAGAATTACAGAAGAGAAAAACCTTTTTCAGAAGTCACAGATTTAAATCCAAGGTTAGGCGTAGAGTCCCAGCCTTGTACATGTGGACTGTGCAGCACTACCCTGCCCTCAAACATAGAAATGCAGGTTCATCAGGAGTTTCTATGTACAGAGGGGAACACCGTCACAGTCTTTACACGCTGCCCTGCATTTGGATAGCCAAGGCAGAAGAATGGTTAAAGGAACCCATATTTGTGTATCCACCACTCAGGGCATTGATACTCATTTTTTTGATACAACTCACAGATACAGTTTCTTGTATGTTTTCTTACATGAGATATACCCGACTTGCTCTTAGTGACATGCTAGCTATAATACCCATTTACATTGAGAGGTGCATATCTAAAGGTATTTCAACATGGGAAGCAAGCATAGGATTCTTCAAGAACTCAAAGCACAAACAAAATCACCAGCTTGAAAACTAAGTTAACTCAGGTTACTTGGTCACCATGGTGGTGTTACCTACCCTTCTATCCCCAACCACTGTAAAATCTATTCATTGGATTAGCTATTACATTTAGATCTGGGATAAATAAATAACTTTTATCACATCCCTTGGCAGCACTTAGCTCAATGGGCTCCAATATGGAATAGAACTGAAAGATGCTGCCCTACCACAAATTATACATCATTAATTGTACAGGTAAAAGAGACCTGTTTACATTTTATTCTCCAAGGACCTCAACTCTGTTACAACAACAGAAGCTCCTAGACACTTATTCCATCACGCCATAGAGAAAAGGAAGGTTGTTACGGACTTCAGATTTGTTGAAATAAGCCTTTTGAGCATCAGAGCTCATAAACTGGGGACATGAAACGTAATCTTCCTAGCTGCTAATATTCTCTAATGAACATTTTGATTTGCTTTTACCTTAAAAAAGGGAGAGTTTAGACCATTCCTTTGCATTATCTTCTAAGTCTCACTAATGGGAAGACTCCTGCTATTCGCCCCAAATTTTGCCCTTCCTTAATTTAATTTCTTCTGTTTCTTAACCCTCAAGTCCCTCTGTACAACACTTCTCAATAGCTGTCATTCCTCTCCAGAGGAATTACTGTCATTGTTCGAAACGTTCTCATTTTTTTAAACATCATATCTCCAAGCATCTTTCTTTTCCCATTTCTTTTGGAAAATCATCTGTACTACTACTCTTTCCAAATGTCTGAAAAAACACATTTCCATGCTCTTTGAACTGTAAAGGGCATTACAAAGGCATGCAATATTTAATGAATATTATACATTCTCTCTGTCTGATTGATTTGATTCCCTGAATGAGAATGATGAGCTGTCTCGAAGGAACAAATGTAAGGAAGCAGGCAATGGTGACAAACATCTCCCATTCTTACCAGCGTTTAAATCCCAGTGCAATCTCAGACATCCATTTTGGGCAGGTTAAATATAAGTCTACCCTTAGGCCCCGCACGCAAGCTGAGTAGAGTGTTATCAAACATAAAACCAGTCTTGAACACTGAAACTCTCCTTAGCAAATGTGATAAATAAGCCTCAGGTCCCTAACACCAGTCCCATACTAGAGGCATTTATCTCTTGTTTCATCTTTTAGTCCATGGTGGTGAAGTTCATTTTAACATTTAATTGTAAATGTTACATTTCCCACAAAATTGTTATATGTGGAAAATGTCCTGCACTTCATCTGTCATAGTCTTCTAATCTGGTAATTCTGTCAAAAAGTAATGGCAAGAGTTTCTTTTCGAAAGCTGTGCTTATTCCTAATGCCTCTGCTATCTTCCAAATGGTTAGAAGCTCTTATTCATTCCAGTATTTTAAAAGGGATTGCAGCTAGACTTTCTTGACAGTAATTACAACGATCTTTCTCTTTTTGAAGGCTGACACCACATTTCTTTTCTGTTATCTACCAGGACTTCTAGCCCAGTTTCATTTACGAGAGCACAGTAGCAAGAAGAGAATTATAAAGACTGAGATTTAAGTGATGAATTCTTGCTGCAGGAGAGCTGCCAGAGCTCTGCTGGGATGGGAAGGTAAGTTCATCTACCACACTATGAAAGAATCTCTCATGTGCATGACAGTAGAAACTGATGCAGAGGGATGTGCACGTACATTGAGCCTTTTCATCTGACTCTCAATGACCAGTTACAGTCAACTGCCTTGTCAGCTTATTTATACAGACCAGTTATGGTTTCTCAGAGGGGCAAAACTGAAGTTATATGGTGTAGAGGAAGTACCAAAAGTCATTCAAAGCACTGCCTAGTTATCCCAGGATGCAAGATAATCACAAGATGTCACCTCTGGCTCCTTCTCAGTTTCTGGCCCATAGATGCTGTCATGCCTTTCCTCTGGAGCTCTTCTGGCAGCAGGTTTGTTTTAACCTGCATTTTGCTGAACTAACTCTGCTTTCTCTCCTTGCTGTTACACTTTCATTTCTGCCTGTTCTTCCTCCAGAACAGAATGCTGTTTTTCCACCATTAGACAACTTGCCCTGCAAGCTTATGTTTTTACAGATCAGTGATCTACAGTTCGGGCTCTCTGGTTCAGCAAATTCCTGTACTTCCTGAATTGCCCATAAGCCACATCTCTCCTCCTGTATTTTATCTTTAAATCACACAGTTCACCCTTGCCTCCAAGTCTAGCCCTAAAACCATTTCTATCAATTCCTCTAGATGATGCTTCACAAAAAAGTAGCTTCTACCACATGATAACTGAAGGAGAACACCTCCTTTGGGATGTCTGTATCCAGCTACAGTAGTTTTACTCTCTACTCCATTATTTTGGTCACCACAGCTTCTCTTTCAAGAACCTTTTATTTGTCACATTTAAAGAAAATGGAGAAATTCCTCCTAATCCCCAGCTCTTATTCTTTTGTCACTGGTCGGTTGCTCATAAGGTTTTGCCTTGGTTAGACTTATTTCCCTACTTAGTGTCACAACTTCAAACTGTGATCAAATGTCTTCCTCGCATATTCAGCTGGCACACTTCTGCACAACCTACAGCACGCAACAGCTGACTGACCAGCAAATGACCAACTGTAGCAAGCCCACAGCACAACAGAACCTAACTTACCTATCACAGAACAAGGATTTATTTATTTATTATTTATCTAGATTGGATATTAGGAACAATGTCTTCCCCAAAGGCTGCTCAGGCATTGGAACAGGCTGCCCAGGGCAGTGCTGGAGTCACCGTCCCTGGAAGTGTTCACAAACCATGTACCTGAGGCCCTTAGTGACATGGTTTAGTGGTGGCCTTGGCAGTACTGGGGGATGGTTGGACTTGGTGATCTTGAAGGTCTTTTCCAACCTGGTTGATTCTATGATTCTATTATTTTTTTTCCATAAAAGATTAGCAATTATCAATTCAAACAGCACCTTTTCTATTGTGTTTGCTGAGCTTTCTATACATCATCTGCCTGGCTTCTGTACTGGAGCTGTTTCTCTGTATTGGAACTACCTGAATTATTCTTATAAATAATCACAAGTCATTTCTGCCTAATGCAGCCAATTGTTTCTGCTTCCTCTGTGCAGCTGAACTCATTCTCACCCTACTTCCATGGGTACCCATTTTGGGATTTGAGGAATGCTACCACTTGCATACACACTATTTGCAAGAGCAGTCTGTTTCAATGCTTACTGAAATAAATGAGATTATTTCTTTGGCTTTCAATGGGCATTAAATTAGACCCTTACTGAATGCTGGAACATTTCTTACAATTCAGAACAACTTAAGTTAATGAAAGATACTGTTTTTCAAGTGCAAAATCTCAACAGTTTTCCCTGGAGGAAAATCTAAGACATATAAGGACATTTGTTGGTTGCTTTGATTTTTATGTTTGGTTGGGTTTTGCCTGCTTTTTTTTTCCTTAGTGAATGCTGATAAATGCATAAAGAATGCCAGACTAGGGAAAAAAGATTAAAATAAAAAATTAAAAGTTACATGGACTTGTGTGCCTTCAAAGCTTGACCTAGTTTTAAAAAGGTAGTGGGTACTTTTAAAACTCAAAATATCTGGGAAAATAAGGAAAACAACTGTGTATTTGAATGCAACTGATTAAAACTAGCTGCAATTACAGAGATCCATCCAGCCATGTAAAGGATGGAGCATACAGCAAGAAGCAGCCTTATATCATTGTCATTCTATCAACTACTTACAGCTTAATAGTATGGAAAAAAATAAATGAGACTGAAGAGAAAATGGAGATGAGAGGAACAGAAGTGTGGGAGGAAAATGAAGGAGAACAGAGCATGGTTTCTACTTGCTTTGTGTTCCAGAAGGGTCATTTATGGCTTTAAAGTTCAAAACATCTAGGGACAAATTCCTCTCTATTCTTAGCTATCCAGATAGAAATGGATTTGAAGCAGAGATACAACTGTCCTCCAGACTCCTGGGAATAAAAATCCATTTCCCAGCAGGAATGGCTAAGGCTTCTATAATTTTGGAGAAGATAAAGAGACTGCTGTGCAGTTTACTGCGCTTGGGCCTGTCAGTTCCTGGCCTGAATTCACTGCTGGGCACTTCCAGCATTCAGAGGATGATAACCATTGCAGGCAGTAACAGGAATGCCCTCATTCCCAGGTGAAACCAAGCGGCACCACTGAGAGACAAGGGCTGGCTTAGGGCAGCTGGCAGGGCAGGGTTGCACTGCTCTGGTGCGTTTCCTCCTTTGGGACTGTCGCCAAAGTCCAAAGCCCAGCCTCAATCAGGTATTGAAGAAAAATGGTCTGTTCTCCACTGTGGGTGCATATCCTTGTTGCTCTTGTGGACAATACCCCTGCCCACAACAACGAACTAAACCTAACAGAGTTTTAGAAACACAGTCCTGCAAGCTCTGACCAAGCAGTAATGCTCTTTTGCTGTCTCTGGTAGAAATTCATGCTATTATCTGCTGCTATCAATCCCTCTTTTCTCATTGCCAGTAGAGGACTATATGCATGCCTTGATGGTTATTCTTCTTTATTTTAGTCTGACGTTTGCATCAGCAAGATTAATTCACTCTAACGACATACTTATAATATATATTCAGATCTATGTTTGCACTTGGATTCCTGAAGTTCAGGTATATCAGAATTTAGAATGCCTTCAGAATGGTATTTAATATAAAATAATCTAGAAACTGAAGTTGAATGTAAATACTAAGTCCTATCTGTTCTCCCAACAAAGATTTGCTCCTAAGATAGCTAGAAGTTATACAGGGAGAAACAGAAAACTTCAGCAGACTGTAACCAATTTGCCACTGCTGCCAATACTGAAATATACAGCTCATTCTGAATTAAGCTAGCAGTGATATATAGCAGAGTAAATTTGCTTGTTATGAGCCTAGGACTAAGATAGTCTGGGGGAAATTGGCAAAAGAAAAATCTCACTTGTAATTTAATTTTTTTTAAGATTTAGGTATGCTTGATGAGAGACTTTGCATACAGGATGGAAAAGATGGGTGGCCAGAAAACAGGCAGACCAGTCCCTAGTTCAGCAAGAGTAGAGTAGTGAAGGAATACCAATAAGGATACTGTACTGAGCGGGCAGCATTGAAAGGTGTAGTATATTGTGCCAGGTAATGTCATGGGAATTAATGCTGAAGACAAGAGAAGGCAGGACTGATTTTGCCACCAGGAAAACTGGCATGGAAGAGGATCACGGTAACCTAGACGGGTTCTCTAGTAACCTGCCATCCTTGAAAGTGATGCCAGAATTTCCTGACTGTCTTCTGGGGTGTGTTATACTGAAAGATGGAGAAAATTAACAGCTGATCACTGCCAAAGGGGATGTCATTGACCCCCTTTCCATTTCCACTCTCCTCCACTCTCCTAGCTTTGCTGGTGCTCATTTCATCTGCTTTGACAAATTTCTGTTATGACAGTGAGTCACAGTGGCCCACAGCAGGTGTGACAAGCACCACAGGTGGAAAGAGGAAGGGACAGTTGGGAAAACAAGAAAGGACAATGATAGGAGCACTGGTAAGGGAAGGAAAGGGTGAGAACAAAAACAACCATCATTTGGTGTCAGCGAATTTAAGATTGCTGCAGCTGCCTGTGAAAGCAAAATTGTCTTATGGGGTGGCTAAATAAAAGCTGTCTATTGTTCTCTGTGAAGTTTGGAGCTATACAGTGTGATATATGATGGCAGAAACACGGCAATGGCAAAGTGCTATAATTCTATCAAACACCTAGTGAAAAAAAATCCTTTAATAAGCTCCACCAGAAAGACAAACAGTGCAACTCTTCCATTAAATCCAAACACAGGAATGGTCACACAGATCTAGGGCAGACTTGTGCGTATACAGAGAACCATCTGAGGCCTCTGGGGGTGATGCAATTCTAATATTAAAGAAAATAATAGGAAGTGCTCCAAATAAGGTCAGCATAATTCAGAGGGCTGGATCTCCTCCCAGGCCCAGGGAATGGGATGCTCTGCCAGGAAGCTGGTTGCTCTTCCTTTACTCCCATTTCTCAGCCTTTTCTCATGATGAAATTTCCAGAGTGTTCAGGGCTTCTAAATGTGGGAGTGACTGACTCAGTGTATCAGAGTAGCAGTGAATTCAGCTCAGCTCTCAGCCTTTAAGTGCCTCATTCTCTTGTCCCCATGTTTGTGTGGGGGGCACCAGATGTGGGAGAGAGTCCTCCTTGCTTGCATCCCAGCAGTCTCCCTGTGCAGTGATACTTGATCCATGATGTACTTCACATCTCTTCCTGTTGATGTTCACAACTCAGAGTCAGTAGACAGAAGAAGCAGTAGTTTAATCACTTATTCAAGATAGATTTATGTCTGGTAAAATGGATGTATCTTGCTAGGTAGATGATACAAACATGAATCACTTTTTCATCTATGTAGTTTGTAAGCATAAGTTCAGCCCCCAAAAAATAAAAGGAGAAAAAAAAAAAAAGTATAAAAACATTGTTGGGCAGGTTTTGATGATTTTGTGGTTTTTTTTTGCCATGGAAATATAAATGCAGCCAAAAAAAAATCTATGTTTTTTAATTAAAAAAAGATTGATCAAAATTTTCTATTAGATGCAAAAGGGAATTAGAGTATGTATGTGTTAAGTTTTTGGATTAAAAGGTAAGTGCCATTTTACATACTTGCAAAGGAAGAAAACAGAGAAATTTCAAATGCAATTGCCTGGTGTATTAGTTTCTTGATTATTGTAGGAAAAAACTGTTACAACCCCCAAAAGCTATTATTTAACACCTGGGAAACACTGTTTCTCATTGGAAATAACTTTTGAGAAACTGTTCAAATTATAAAAAAAAGCAATTAATGGGTTTTAAATTATTTCATTTAATCAAGGTGCCCAGTTTGAAATCACAAGATTCAGAAGGTCAGATTATTTAATAGCCAACCAAGTTTTAGCAGTTCTGGGAAATTATACTAACTTTATGGTAAGTGATTATTCTTCCAAAACTTGAATGCCTGCACTGTTCATTATTTTCTATTTATATATGTTGCAGTAGAAAAAAAATTACAATCATTCTATCAATCAGAGCTATGGTTATGTGATAACTGTAATGAGAATGGCTGAGGTTGTAACTCAGGGGACATTTTGACACCTCCTCTCCCCAGACCACTTCCAATATGCCAGTCACCTTCTGGGGGAGAGAAGAGACCTCAGAGCAGCCTTCCAGTAGCTGAAGGGGGCCTACAAGGATGCTGGAGAGGAACTCTTCATTAGGGACTGCAGTGATAGGACAAGGGGTAACGGGTTAAAACTTCCACTAGCCCAGATTGCTCCAAGCCTTGAACACTGCCAGGAATGGGGCGTGTCTGGATCTGTCCTCCAGATCTATTCATTCTCTGGACTGAAGGACAGATCCCTGGGTACAGTTACTTAGTGAGGTAACAGTAAATGGAAGTCAGACAAGAATTTGTCGTGAATGTTATGCAGGCCTTTGAATGTAGCTTTTAAGTTATTGCCTGTGAATGCTACTGCAGGGCACCTGACTCCATTCTTACACCGCCCCAAATAATGCATTAGAAATCTGCATGGTACTGGTGCAAACATGAGAGAAGTTTAGTCCCATATTTGTGGTGCTCATCTTCTGCAGCCATCTTTTCCACCTCACTCTATGAAAACTTCACATGAGAAGAGATATATAGATGTAACCCATTTTCACCCTCTGACCAAGCACAATTTGTCCACAGGTTGCACTGTGCACTGTCATCACTGACTAGATCTAAGCCAAAGCATTTTTCCTCTCCTTGGCTTAAGAACAAAATCGGATCATAACTACTAATAAGTTGGCATCTGTGTTACTGTTGTGCTGAAATACGGGTAGCTATATTTGCATATCAGAAGCTTTTCTGAGCAGGATGACCTTGTAGAAGCCTCAGAAGAGGCAGAGTGATGAAGATTTGGGAGATTTCTACAAGAAACATTTTGCTTCAACATAAAATATGAATCGAGCTCCAACTTAGTTATCAGCTCTCAGAGCTGTTCAGCCTCACTTGATGTTTAACATCTAGATTTAATGAATGTCTCTGGCAATGTGGACTACAAGTCAGGAAATATATAACCATTTTGGAAGCAAGAGACTGGAGATTATTATATTTCTAAGATGAGAAGGAAAAGAGCATAATAAAACATTAAGCTTTTTGTCATGAAATGAGGGAGCAAGTATAAGTAGGAATAGACGAATCCTTAGTTCATAGGCATTAACTGCCAGTCAGAACAGGATTCAAAAGTCTAATTGTGGAATAGAGAAACAATACAGCCTGCACACAGAATACAATCATAGACTCGTAGAATAGAATCATAGAATAGTTAGGGTTGGAAAGTACCTTAAGGTCATCAAGTTCCAACCCCCCTGCCATGGGTTCTTCTGCTCCATTAAGAATAGGCTAGATGTTCATATTTTCAAAGCCCAGCACAGTGACATGCTGAACATTTCTGGTTAGGCTGAAATATTTGGAGTAACCATTGGAGTCAGGAGTCTAAAAAAGATTGTACCTTTAGTCTAAAACTGTTTTATGAGGTTCTATGGACCAAATCTAACGCAGATATTGCATTTTAGCAATGTGTTTGGGGATGACAGGTTTTCCCATGAGGACCTCTTGACAGTTCAGGTCATTCAACAAAGATATTTGTGAAACTCCAAATCACAAAGCCAAAACCTGCATGCAATTTCAAAGAAGAAAACCGTTTCTTTTACTATTCTTCCTGAATGGAAGCATAATAACCAGACTCTAAAAGCCTAATAACAAGAATCTTTTGAGCTCTGTTTGTTAAGGATTAATTTGCACTGTTAAACTTCAGTAATTTCACTTTTACTTTAGTGAGGTGTCATGCTTTCTCCCCAGGGCACTCTCATGTCCATGAAACACTAGAAGGGAATAGAGCTCTGCCTTATGTTTATTAGGCTTGGTTGTAGGATGGCAATTTGATAACCATGTAAATTTAGGGGAAAATGTATTACCATTTTCTATGTTGAAGTGGGAAATCTCACCTTTGCACTCTAGCTACTCTAGGTTGCATTCTTCTAGAGCTTTCCGTATTCAGTTTGCTTAGTTTGCCTTGGGATTTCTTATTGCACTTTAAACATTGCAGCCATTGTTACATTTGCCCCTCTGCAAGACAAACTTGACCTCTCTGATGTGCAATAATAGGTAAAAAGATGGGGTTTGATGTGTTGTTATGCAGATACCAGTGCAAGAGTTTACCTTTCAGGAACATCAGCAGTCCAATAAATCAGAATCCTTCAAACTGGCAAGCATGCCACTATTTACCTATCAGTGAACTTCATATGAAGAGTTTCAGAGTTACCCTTAATGTGACTTATTTTGATTTTTTTGCTTAACCCTAAAAGGGTTGCATCAACCCCCAAAACTCATCAGACCATATCAGGTATTTCTCTAGGGCCTTGTCCTGAGAAACACGCCTGTCGTAAGATTTATGAGAATAACATTTAAACTAATACAAAAAAGATCTTATCAAATAGAAAAAATTACTGAAAAGGGAGCTTACAGGGCTTTAATTATCATGCTGAAGCAATACAGAAAGTATCATTTACCTGTGCAACATTCATTATTGTGATGCAGGTAAATCAAAATGAATTAAGAACAGGGTGATTAAATATCCCCCCCCCCTCCACGTTTCAAGTATTATTGACTCAGGAGTGGATTTCTTGGTTCCATTTCGGCAGATTATACAGGCTGACACATCACATCCATTATTTTAACACAGTTTTTGTGTGTGTGAATTATAACAACTCTGACTGACTGGCTGCTCTGTAAGGTAATGGATGTAGACAAAGGCTGCCTAAGGTAGAATATTTTATTAGGTCAATTAATATACTGGCAGCATCTTGTTCCTGGGTTAATCATTGGACCGAACCTTTACTTTGCATGTAAATGTGGGCACAGCCATAAAAATGACTCAGGAAAATGACATTTCAGTCACCTACCTTTATTCCCTTCCCATGACTTACACATCACATTTAGTCAGTTTGTAAGTCATAACTTGATTTCCCAGCTGTCAAAACATCATGCTCAACCTAACATCAAAAACCAATCCACCTGTGCTCTCTCTCCATCTGCACATCACTAACACCAGTCATAATTCAGAAACTGCAATTAAACTGATGATGTGGCTTTAGGGGCTTTTTTTCTTGGTTTGATGTTGAGGTATTTTGGATGATGCACAAGGCAGAAGAATATCTAACCTGCTCTCCCATAGGGCCTACTAATTGTGTTAGTTTGTATGTCTAACTGCCCCATAAGTCATACAAAAAAAGAGTTCATTCTGGGGTTTGGAACCATCTTTCCACAGCTATCTTTTCTGAAAGGGTAGAGAAGAAAAGTGAGAGAGACCCTTCTGTCTGAAGGGAAGGGAAAAAAGCCATGTAAGCTAAATTATAATGCTTGTGAAAGAGCAAATGTCAACAACCTGGACACAGATAAATTTAGACAAGGAATTTACCCATAGGATTACCTGCCACCAGAAGCTGAAGCAGAAGTGGAAGCCTTTTAAACAGTGCTCTGTGCAGTTACCCAAGTAATTCTGTGATGTGGTGCCTTAGATACTGGACTGAACTTAACCCAGAAGGGTTAAAGTCTGTAAAAGGCGCCCTAAGAAGTGGGTTGATACAGACAGGTTCTTGGCAAAATTCTGATCTTTCTCTGGTATGACGTGAGTGTAATTCTGCTGAAGCAGTGTATGCTGTTAGACTGCACACAATCCCAAACAGTAGAATATGCCTTAGTAAACATCAAATGGAAATTAACAGCCTTAGAACTTTGGGGTTTTTTTGGTTTGCTTCTGTGTTTGATTTTTTCTGTCAGTGAACTTGTAGGAAGCACAGAGGACATCTAAAACTTGCACCGACTCTCATTAAAAGGAAGCCAAAATTCACCAATAGTTGCTGTCTCTCAGCATCTGAACTACTGCAGTTACTTTGTATGCTCAAAGTGTTCAGGAAAGCATTGTAGACACCTCCGCACTTTACACCTATTGGTAAACTGTAACATTTTAATGGAAGTCACTTATACCAAAACGACATCTATTGGCCCAGAGGACTGCTCATCTGAAAGAAAAGAGCCAATTTTGACTCAATACCTCAGACCAATAAATTAACTCTCTTAATTTTATTCTATAGAGTAAAATGAACCACAATATATTTAAATTTAAAACAAATGTTTTGGAAATACATCCTCAAATACGTAAATCTTACACTACTATAGCAGCATTTCCTACAGAATGGCACGTACTGTTATCTGGAAGCTTCAGTATCTATCTCTGTTCAAATATTACACAAGATTTATAGCCTCTGTGTTTTATATCAAGCTGCTAATCAGAAAGTTTAAATCAATATTTCAGATTGTTAAGTACCTTTGGAGAACAGGTTTATAGTGATAAAGGTAGCACAGCAGAACAGCCTGATCCTGCATTTTCACTTGACCACCAAACTAAAATTGGGCACTGACACAAGAATGGCAAACTAAGTGTTGTAGCCCTCAAGTATGGCTGCAGTCAGAACCCTTTAGAGCAAAACAGAGAAATGACAGCTTGTGGACCATGAATAGAGGGAACATCACTTCATATAAAAAATAAACTTGTCATTTTTTCTTTCTGCATTGCTCTTAGGTCATGCAAAGGTATCCACTAATGCAAGTTTAAGAAGTCCATTTCTAGGACAGGAAAAAGATTTCCAGCTCTCCATTGCAGGGAGATGTAAGGAATTTTAATTACACCCAAAATAGCAGACAAGGGTTTTGCTGTTCTACAGCAGAAAAGAAGATGCAAAAGGAATTATATATATATAAAACCTATTTTTTGTGCAGTTTCACTACCTTCCCCAGCAAATATTCATACCTATTTTGAGATCCTCCCGTTTCATTTTCAGCAGAATTGATCAATTTTAATCAGATTATTGGCCTACCTTGCCTAAAATCCTATCTTGGAGAAGGGTTTCTTTTAGGAAGGGATAGATAGCATCCAATGATGAAATTTCACCTCCAACAGGAAGAAGTCTTTTTCTGATTTACTCTGCCCACCACTTCAGTCTCCTTTCCTACTCACACTGAAGTCAAACGTTCTGCTGTTTATTTCACCATGATCAAAACTGGGTAACCACAAGGTGAGGAAATTAAAGCAATTCTCCACTGTAAACGCAAGCATCCCAATTATCCTAAGTTCTTCCTCTGAACAAAATGGGCAGTCAGAACAGAGTTACACCTGTAGCCTAGTAATAATTCCTAGCATCTTTTCCTTGGAGTGCTTTACAAAAGCTGTATGATGTTCGATTCAGACCTGTTCCAAAGAGGAAAGGAAGACACAAGAAATCACCTCAGAGTAGCATGGACTTCCTGCATCAAGGAAAAGTCATTCCTGGTTGAGGAAAAAAAAGTTTTTGCATTCATTTATTCATTCTGGCATTTCCAAAGGAAGAAAAACCACCCCAACAACCAACACCTTGAAATTCCAATCTCCACAGAAGTCTGTGGTATCTCTTTGGCAGATTCTGTCTAAAGGGCTTAGTCTTTCACTTTTGTTACTGAGAAGACTCTAGACCAAACGCTGAAGCTGGGTTGAAGTCAGCTCCACCACACAGGACATACAGCCCATGTTTTCCAGAGGGGAATGCAACATGTCCCTCAATTTTAGTTGCAGGCAAAGAAATTCTGCAAGAAGTAACAGGAGAATGAACGCAAAAAACCCAAAAAGCTCAAGGCGACAACTTCAAATTAAACATGAATTTTAAGATCACAAAATCATTTCCTTTCAGGGCATTCTTCATTTTTGTCAGTATGTACGTCAGTAGCATCTAGGGACTACCTTTAATATGAGTCCTATTACTGTAGATATGAAAAGAGGTACTATCCCCATTAGACAGTCAAGAACTGAGGCACACAAGAGTTCATGACAGCTTTAGGCCTTGGATTCAGTGAGGGCAGAAGGACAACCACTACACTTCAAATGCAACTGTGTTCTGGCAGAGCCTTTCTCTCTCTCCATTTCCTGCAGACACAGCCTAGGATACATGATATGTCAAACCCCACAAAATCTAGTTTGTACAATGGCCCAGGTGTCAGCACCACAATTGTGAGGCAAGCCCAAAACCTTTGGATACTTTTTCTCTTATGAAGAAGTTTCCAGCCTGATGTGATGTGGATATTTATTTCTTTAAGCATCATTTAACGTATCAAATTTGAAGGTGGTAAAACATTTTAAACTGCTTAAAACAAACCATTTACAATGGCAATTGTTTTTTAACATGTATAGATTTATAATGCTACAAAAAAACCACCATAAACCAGAAATGGCAACTTAATCTCATAAAAATTAGTCTAACATCTGGGTTTTTTAGAACCAGAGTTTGCTGAAGAACTGACGTTAAGTATGCTAAGAAACAAACCCACTGTGTAATTAGTGACTAAAAGCTTTCAGAAGTGACATCTACCTTCAAGTAAAACATTTTTCACCTGTCTTATTATGTGTGGGAGAATGCAAGATGAATGAAAAAGTAGCTTTTCACTTTTCTCTTTGCTTTCCAAATGTAATTGTTGTCCTGTGGTAAGAAGACAGTTATTGGACAGTGATCCTCAGCCGCTCTTTTAAGTAGGGCTGTTCAGGAAGAACACTGCTGTGCTGACACAGCAAGTTTTCTATTTTTTCCATGGAATAATTATTACTGGTAATACTAGTGTATTTGGCTGTACCCAGCCAAAGATCTTTTTGTCCTACAGAGTGAACAGCACCAGAGCAAAGCTTTGTGCTCCCAGAGGGCTTAGAGTTAAAGGAGAAGACAGGAGACAACGGAGAGATCAGAATGACCCACTTCTGGGGTCTTAACAAAGCACTACTTTACTGCAGGAAGTGGAAAATCCTCTGTCTGAACCATGGCTACTCAGACAGAGGTTCTGACTGAGCCAGTACTGGGAGCTTTATTTCAAGATGAAATGATGTTTGAAAGACAGAGCAATGGCAACCAGCCTGAGTACTCTTCACAAATGAGGAAATGTAGTGAATGCTTTTTACAGTGAGAAGTGAGACCCAAGTGTCTGTCACAGCAGTGAAGACAGACAGTGTCCCAGTGCACAGAAATACTGTCTGCAGCTGCATTACGCATGCATGTCCTCAGGGCAATATGCATATGTCAAAGCTAGAGAAAAGTAACCTGCAGTACTTGAAGCCTCAAACAAAAGGTGCTGGGATGAGAAATTTGAGTTGCTCACGTGAGTAGGAAAGGCAGTATCTTAACAAGGAGAATTTGAGAGACATTGTTGTTCCCTAAAAGTTAGAATCCAAGGAGCGATCTGCGCTGCAGGTGATGTCTGATACCAGCCAGAACAGTGGGCACTATGATAGCAGTGGTGCTGACGAAGGCCTTGCATCACTGAGATTGTTAGTGAACAGAGGCAAGCTGAGATTTTGCCTTGGACATCAGCCTCGTCTGCAGCAGATTCCTGCAACGTGCAGGAGTCACCCACGCAGAGGCAACAGGTGAAATTTTACTGGTGAATGACAGCATGCAGGGAAATGGGGCAGAAGGGGAAGAGAAGGAGACCACAGACAGGGAAGTTCAGAACCCCACACGATTCTGCAGGGGGAGAGGAAGACACTGGGAATAACCCAGCATAGCACACAACAAGAGAAAGTGTCCTGATCATGAGCATGAGGCTGAAGGTGGGTCTGATATATCCTGGGCTGGCAGTGATCTAATCACTGGAACATCCTTATGCCTGCGCAGGCTAGGATGTCATCTCGGGATGGATGAACTGTTGGTGTCTGTGGAGGAGAGGTGTGAAAAATGAGGCTCCATTGCTGTCTATCATCCAGTGCCTTGGGGTTCCTGCAATCATATCAGATGAGGGCAGTAGGGACTTTCTATTACATTTGTAACAGGTGATATGCCTAATAAGCGTAACTTTAGTACATTAATGAAATTGTGTTCCCACTAGGGTGGCTATAAGAGTGCTGACTTCCATACTATACTTACCACCCATGATAATTTGCTTGAGCCATTAATCAGGAATGTTTCCTTGAACTCACTGAGGAAAAGCCAGTATATCTAAAGCTACTAGAAAAGCCAAAATTAGATTTTTTGGTATGATTTTTTAACCTAGGACTTATTAATTCTTCATTGAAGCCACTTCCAAAACTTCAATCAGCACCCATGAGAAGATAATCGATCTCCTTTCAATAAAGCATGTGCTTCATACATATATTGAGTGCCATCATACACCAGCATTACAGGGCCAGAAAAAAACATTGCAGAGAATGCATTAAGGTATGTGTATATGAAGTGACTGTCACAGAGATTGCCTCGTAGTATCAGGCCATGTGGTGTCTATCAATCTGCATCCCAAAGACAATCCTCTCTGTGCCTCCCACACTCTCTGCCTCACATCAATTTTGTGGGAGTGTAATTTCAATGAGATATTGTCATTCCTCTGCTTTCTAAATTCTCTCCGTGACTACTCCTCATGGAACAGGCAGCAAGTTCAAACTAACAGTGACTGTGGCAGAAATTCAGCTCCTAAAAAAGGCAGAAATGAGGTAAGGTGGATGAAAGAGAAAATGAGGTTTCATGACACATTTTAAATTACTGATGTAATCCACATTTGAAGCTATTTGAAACAGATCCATCTGGATCTCTTGGCAGATTTGTGTACAAAATACAAGCATCTGCATTTTTTTTTTATTCCAAAACCTTATATTGGAAATATCCCTGTGGATATCCAATGTTTTTGTTTGCTAAAATCAAGTCAGTAAAAAGTCCGTAATATTTTCAATAAACATTAGGAAAAAAAAAAAAACAAACCACAGAAAATAAAAATAAAGAAATAACAACAACATCAGCATTTTTTTTCTAATTCTTTTTTTTTTTTTTCCTTGTAAAGGATCTGTTTGCAGCAAGAATCATTAATGAAAATTTCCAAGTAGCTCTAATAATCTAGATTTATTTTCAGGTATGATATTAATCTTTTGACAGAGGTTCGGATCTAGTTTGCAAGTGTGTTCATCAAGAATAGTTCCACTGAACCAAATGGAAAAAGCCAGTGTAAAAATCTTTGAATAAAATCAGAATTTTAATACCCTTTATCTCCTTTATTAACTAAGGTTCAAGTTAAGGCTTCAGGTTCACTGAAGCCACTAGTGAAATTTTCATCAGCACCCAGGGGAAGATAATCAAAGTCTTTTCCATAAAGAAGGTCTTTTAGGCTATGAAGCATCTTTATGAACTTCCTATCTTGGCTTGCTCACGATCTGCCTACAGTATATTGCCTGGAGAGTTTAAATTTGATTGTATTATACTTTATGGAATGATATGTCTCCAGCTTGAATATACAGAGACAGAAGGAAAGAGTAAGAAAGTGCAAGCTTTTGTGTAATGAGTATCTTTCTTGCTGCTGGACTGCACAAAGGAAGCAGGCTGAGTAGCTCAGTGACTGTACATTGTGACAACTCTAACAGCTTCCTTGCACAGGACTGAGGTCTGGAAATCTTTTTTCCCCCTTAGAAGGAGAGACTATTGCTAGGACATGAGTGCCAGACCTGATTCCTGCTAAGCACCATCATGACATCTTTTTGCTTTAGTGATGGGAAGAGGGTAGCTGAAAAGCAAGGCTCCCGAGGTGCTTCCCCAGGGCATTGGCAGCTTGCTGGGTGTTCACCCCCCCAGCAGTATGTGGACTGACCCAGGACAGCATCCCATGGGCCTTGCCACACTTCCCAGCACCACCAGGCAATTTTTAGACCTTCAGTGATACAACTCCTGTGTGGAAAAGAGATGTAATTCATCTCATCAATCCCTCCCTGCTGAGGTAAGTTTTTCCTATGTGGTCCGCTCCTGAGTTTTTCCCCAGTCTGGTTTTAAATGAGCCAAAACAGAAGTATGGGCGCCCCCAGAAAACAATTCTACAGCGCAAATGACAATCAGTATCAGGGAAATTGTCCTCATATTTTCCTCTCTTCTTAGAATTATTATTTCTGTGTTTGTTCACCTTGCTCACTCCTTCCCAGCGTACAGTCTGATTGTTATTTTAATGCTACAAATAGCACAAAGTAACTGAAGATCTTAAATGATGAGAAACACATTTGGATTATTCATTTGTTCCCTAAATTGCCCAAAGGATTTCTATTTCATCCCTGCAGTCCCTTGATCTTCATGTTTCCTTCACTTTAACATCCTGATATTATATGTATTTTTCATCTGCTTCAGAATTAGAGAGACCAGAAGTGATACCTTTACCAATTCATCTTCACTTACACTTTCTTCATTCAGCCTGTCAGGCACTACTGCAGAAGGGAGACAAAGCTGGAACATGACAAATAGGCACTGTGATTGTTTTCAGCATGCCACAAAAAAAGTAGAACAAAATATCTTAATGTTTTCCTCTTTTCCCTCATCCTTCATTCAGCAGAGATTTCCTGTCATTTATAAAGGTCACTGGCCTATGAAGCATCGGAGAAGGCAAAAACTTTTTCTTCTTCTCCAAGTATGTATTCAAGCCGCAGCAGCAACATAAACCCTTTATTATACGATGGGTGGCTGCAGCCACAACTAGTCACAATCAGTTAAATAAAGAATTTTAGGGGACTGCCCCAGTTTATTCATGCCTGCCCAAGCAAACCTGTCCTACAAACCAGATAAAGTGACACGTCAGTGTATCACAGTATCACAGTATGCTAGAGATTGGAAGGGACCTCGAAAGATCATCTAGCCCAATCCCCCTGCCGTAGCAGGAACACCTAGATAATGTTACACAGGAATGTGTCCAGGCGGGTTTTGAATGTCTCCAGGGAAGGAGACTCCACAACCTCCCTGGGCAGCCTGTTCCAGTGTTCCGTCACCCTCACTGAGAAGAAGTTTCTTCTCAAGTTTAAGTGGAACCTCTTGTGTTCCAGTTTGCACCCATTACCCCTTGTCCTATCACTGTTTGCCACTGAGTAGAGCCTGGCTCCATCCTCGTGACACTCCCCCTTTATATATTTATAGACACTAATAAGGTCACCCCTCAGTCTCCTCCAAACTATAGAGACCCAGCTCCCTCAGTCTTTCCTAATAAGGGAGATGCTCCACTCCCTTAATCATCTTGGTTGCCCTGCGCTGGACTCTCTCCAGCAGCTCCCTGTCCTTCTTGAACTGAGGGGCCCAGAACTGGACACAATATTCCAGATGCGGTCTCACCAGGGCAGAGTAGAGGGGAAGGAGGACCTCTCTCGACCTACTAACCACCGCCCTTCTAATACACCCCAGGATGCCATTGGCCTTCTTGGCCACAAGGGCACAGTGTTGGCTCATGGTCATCCTGTCGTCCACTAGGACCCCCCAGGTCCCTCTCCCCTACACTGCTCTCTAACAGGTCGCTTCCCAACCTATACTGGAACCTGGGGTTGTTCCTGCCCAGATGCAGGACTCTACACTTTCCCTTGTTATATTTCATCAAGTTATTCCCTGCCCAACTCTCCAGCCTGTCCAGGTCTCGCTGGATGGCAGCACAGCCTTCTGGCGTGTCAGCCACTCCTCCCAGCTTAGTGTCATCAGCAAACTTGCTGATAGTACACTCAATTCCCTCATCTAAATCATTGATGAATATATTAAATAATACCGGTCCCAGTACTGATCCTTGAGGCACTCCACTAGTTACAGGCCTCCAACTAGACTCAGCTAAATTGAGGCAGTGTGGACTGGATGATCAGGTAGTGAGGCGGACTTAAGCGTTTTGAAACTGACGACAGCCCTGACAGTTTCTCTTACAACAATCCCAGAATATTTTTAGATGAGGTTATTTAACGTGGTACAGAGGCCAAGATAAAAATCAATAGATTGCTGTGTCTCATGCTGTACATCTCTTGTATATGCATTTTGCAACTATGGCCGATCAGCACTCTTTCTCTGCACAAAATAAAACCTGTTTCCTTACAAAGCTCATAGGACTCTATGTTCTAAAGGTTAAATATTTTCATTTGGAAAGGCTGTTATAGCTGCTTACATTAGGCACTATTTACCTAAATTTCACCTCAGTCACGGTCCACAGGTCAAGTGTCTTAATGAGAACCATCTCTTGTCATGCATTGCTTTTTCTCTCCATCAAAATTCCTGATGGAGAAATAATCTGAGCAGTATAGAAGAGCAAAGCATGAAGCAACCAAAGCACAGTTACCATGAAGTATTATCAAAGCTTTTTCCCATCAAAATATTTCAGCTTTGAAATTTCTGCACTTTTATTCCCTCAAACAGTCCAAACCAAAACAAAATAACGAAAATGTAAAGTGTTTTGACCTGTTGTGTTTGCAAGTGGTTGAGAATCCTGTCCCTGTACTAGCAATGTACCCCAAAGCACTTCCTTAAATTCAAGTGCCTAATTTTAAGTGGCTGAGTAGGGCCATTTAACTCATGAGACTGTTCAAGTGCTTGAAGCTAAACATCCATTTACAGAGAACAGAGTGTTCAGTGCCTTGTGCCCACTTGAGAGAATGAACAGCAAGAGTATTCAAGGATTATTTTCAGGAAGTGTTCTGTTCATTATACCTGCTAGTCCTACATTGGTTAAACAATATGGTAGGATCTGAGCTGGTCCTGTTGATTTACTTCTCTGGTGGAAAAAAGGCTTTTCCAGTTTATGAGACAATGATGTATTTCACAGACTTGTGAGGCAGCGGTTCAGGAGAACAGATCTGTAGGAAGATAGGATCCAGGAAGAAAGGCAAATAAACTCCCTGAAAACGGAAGGCAGTGTGGATGGTGTTCCTCAGGAATAAGCAACAAGAAACAGGATGTGTGTTTATCCTGGATCAGCATGCACAGAAAGCAAGCACCATACCTACTTTATATTGCTTTAGGGAACTATAGAAAAGCCAGGCTGTTTAAGCCTGTACTCTCAAAATATGAGTGCAAGGTGCTTGCCCTAGCAGCTGCTCATGAAAAGTTGCTCCTATAAAGTCTTCACCAGATTTAGGGGGCTGTGAAAACTTTGAGTCCTCATGCTGCTTTAAAGAGAGGCTGCAGACTAAGAACTCTATCTCTGGCTCTCTAATGACAAGGTAGGGCTTGTTAAAAAACAACAGAAGTTCCTTTTCTCCTAATCTCTCCTCCCCCTGAAAAGAACAAACCTTTTACCCACCAGTCCAGGCTTTCTCTTTAGAAACCCAACTGTGCTATCTGCATGCCAGAGGCACTTCAACTATGCCATTCTGTATGTGACAGAGGTAAATGGGTCCAACTCACAGGAAGTCATAGCAGTAGCTGGTTACCTTGAAGATTAACACAGGATTTTGGTGACCGAGTCTAGTGTGTGTCAACAGGAGAATCCTGCATATCAAAAAGAGAGGCATGGGATGCCCCCTCATTAGAGGTACCACAGGACTCATGCACATGGCCTCACCAGCAGGAATAAAGTTGATTTTGAGTTCTTCTTAAAGTCTGTCTACATCACCCTACAACCAAATACACGGACAACTGTACTCAACCCTGTGAGCATGACACACATGCTCAACTAGAAGGTTGATTTAAAGTCTGCTCACATACACAAGTGTTTCATAACCCTTATAAAGAGCAAGGGTAGCATCTGTTACTGTAACAGATTCCCCCCACCTCATTTTTATTGTGGTAAATTCTAACCATTTTTGAGGCAGCAAATTTAGGTCTACTACAGACTTTTCTTGATGATCCCTGAATTTCTAGTGTTCTAGAACTTGGCATTACAAAGATAAACTGACATGATTTCAGCAAAGACATTCTGGTTTCAGATTTTAACAAGAGGCAATTTTCTGAACAGTAAAATAACTTGGTGAAGTTTAAAACAACACCATCGTAGGCAGAGCACGCTCTTCTAGCTGCATTTGACATCTTCACACCTCAGCTGAATTTATCTATAGGAGGCTGGCAAAAAAAACTACGAGTCTGAATGAACTTGACATACATCATCATTCACAGTAATGTAGGAAAAGGTAAAGCCTAGGATAAGTTAAGGCAATTTAAACCAGTGAGGCTTGAGATTACCTGAGGATCTTCTTAATCTACACAGCAGCTCTTTGGATGACATACAGCAAGTAAGATACAAATTGCGGCTTTAATTGAAAGAGGCTTATTTTTTCTGGTCTTTTTTTTTAAAGTACTAAGAGAATGGAGGATGCACTATCAATGATAGCAATAGGTACAAAGCCAGCATACGGTGGTTGCTGAAATTTTCACTGTTGAATGGACATTGTTGTGATTGGCTTTTAAACAACATAACAGAAATCAGTTTATTTCACTGCTCTCCCAGTCATTAACGCCACTTGTAGTATAACAGGCAATGACAAGAATAAGCACTGGTCCTTGACTTCTGCATTTCAGTTCAGAGCAGCAGTGAGTCAGCACCATGAGAAAAGTATTGCTGAAAATGCACTGATTAGAAATTCATAACCATTATTATGTATTAGAGAAAAACAGTATTTTTTTGTTTGTTTGCTTCAAGCATGTTCTTCCCCTTCATCTGACATCAGAATGTGAACCCACACAGGGGTCTTGACAGCAGGATTAGTGCTTTTTCATGGAGCCTCTACTAATGATGTGCAGGCCACACACCCACTGCAGGCTGTAGTGTGGCACCTGTAAGGGCTATGTATACGGACTGACTACAAGCACACAGGGATCACTGGAGTCTCATTAATGGATTTTTTTCTCCATTTGTCCATGTAATTGCTTGAGAAAAAAACATGAGCTAACTGGTCAGCTCACATTGCTGCTATTTCACAGAAGTACCATATTTCTGTTTTGCAGGCACCGTGAGTTCCTAGAATCACAGAATCATAGAATAGTTAGGGTTGGAAAGGACCTTAAGATCATCTAGATCCACCCCCCCTGCCATGGGCAGGGACTCCTCACACTAAACCATGCCACCCAAGGCTCTGTCCAACCTGGCTCTGAACACTGCTAGGGACAGAGCATAACCCATGAAAGTGCCTCTCATTGGATTAGTGTACGTAGGTGCTAAAACTCCTTTGCAAATCTTACTCAGAGTGGTTTGGGCCCAGATGTTCAAAGGAGTATAGTGACAGATAGGGAGATCTTTGAAGCCACGAACTCAAGCTCATGCCAGGGTCCAACCCACAGATCTAATTCCATTTTCGGATGGCACTGCACTCCGTTGGACCCTGCATGACTAGGTCAATATCTTGTAAGAATTAGTAACAGAAGAAGGAAATTGCACTTTTTCCTCCCAAAGCATTTGTGAACCCTCTACAGCACTGTGCTCTCCTCAGGCGGCTTCCTTTCCTGCAGCTGCCACCACTGGGAACACAGATAACAGAAAAGGAGAAGGAATGAGACTAGCCCTCCATAACTTCATTATTTTTTCATTTTCCCAGTGAAAAATAGATAGCACAAAACGTAAGTTTATTGCAGTGACTCTAGTTTCCTTGGAATGTCATAATTGTTGTTATAAATATGCATCCTTTTGAAAGGAAAGTGTAATTATTCTACTAATATGCATGAAAATAGCAGTTGAGAAACGGAAACAATATGGCATTGTTTGACTTGGAATTTACTCCCCAGCTGTTAATAACCTGCCTATGTCTCTGGTGGAATTGCGAGTTTGTTATTCCTGTGCTAGCAACTGTTTCTGAAACTAGAAGCTGGGCCAAAGGGGAAAAAAAGAAGCCCAAAGCACACAGACAATCCCCTTAAAGTCCATATTGTGTGTTTAAATTAGGTCCCTAGAGCAGCGAGAAATAAAAAAAATCTCATGTGTATCTTGCTGCATTGTTTCAAGTATTTTTTAATTTTTGGAGGAAACAAATGTTTAGGACATCCTTTTTGAAATTACATTTATAATTACATTTGCCTTCTATTGTTAAATAAATAATACAAGTGATTAGCAATAGCCTATTTCCATCACGTTCTTCCAAAGCCATATGTGTGCGATGGACCAAAAGACTGTCGTACTTTGAAAGAGAGTTACAAAGTGACATTGTCCCAGCTTCTCAGTTTATCATAATTTGTAAAAAACCCCACAGCAGCTGAATATTGCATGAATTGCCCCTCATGTCTGGGCATCCCTGACAGTCATTTTGATACACATGTTTAGGTACAATTTTCTGAAGTATGTAAGGGACTGAAGAGTAAGGTTTAGGTTTCAAAACAGGTATACACCAGTTGAAATCCGATTACACCTACTTTTCTAAATTTTCATGAGGAAGTCAAATTAAGGGTCTTGATATTTTTTTTTTCCTTACTAGATTTTACTTTAGGCAAGTAAAAAAAAAAAGGCCTACTGGCAAGATTATGGAATTGAATTTGCCACACAGCCCCTTTCGAAGCACCACTATTTGGTTGTTTCGTCACAAGAAAATTGGCTTTGCTGAACATCCTGAACATCATTAGCAAACTTCAATGCCCCAAATAAAAGTGTAAGACAAAGAATCAGGATACTGTCAGTACTTACTGGCCTTATGGTCTTCTCTTCTATTGTGATCAACAGAGGCGTTTCACTGGTGTGATCTATAGTACATACACTTAGAAAGAAAGGTGGGTATATGAATGACTTTAATAGAACTTGAACTTTTGCTCCAAACTTACATCAAATCTATGTGTATTGATTTTATGGTATGAGCTGTCTCCCTAGCACAAGAAAGTCCCATAACCTGTCTGAAAAAAATAGATTTATCACTTCAAATAATTAGTTCAGCTTCCCCCTTACTTTGATTTTCCCTCTACTTCTCTAAAATGACACATTCCAAACACTAATGAAGCACATGCATACATTATGTTAGAGGGCTTGGGGGCCTTTTGTTGCAAGCTCGTGACAGTGCTTCCAATCCCCTGAAGGCTGATACATTGGTCAAATAAATCTTCCAGATAGGTAATAATACAGTGCACTCCACAATGTTCCTTTAAATGTCGTATTATTTTCCTGTACTGCTTATCAATAATTGCATGTTTGCTGGCAAAAGAAGTGCTGCTGTATGGCTAGTTCTTGCTTCATCAGTATGATTCCTAACTGGGAGATAGCAAAACTTTGATTGGGGGTGTTAAGAGCAGGCAAGAGGCAAGCTGTTTGAAACACTCCAGATCTCTGGATAAGTTAAATCCTGTGCACAGATCCGTAACACAGATTATGCATGAACCATATCCTGACAGAACTTTACTTTGATAACTGAAGTTGACCTTAAGTGATGCATAGTTCTGTTTTGACTATTCATACAGCAGCGAGTAGGGTCAGGTGTGCTATTTACCCATCGGCCAGCCCAGGGAAGGGGCTGCGCATCCCCAAGAGAAGCTTTGTAAGGGAGCTCTGACCCCACAGTACAGGAAAGAATGAAGATAGGCTGAGAAAGTTGGGGCTGTTCAGCCTGCAGAAGAGAAGGCTGTGTGGAGACCTCATAGCAGCCTTCCAGGATCTGAAGGTGGCCTATAGGGATGCTGGGAAGGGACTCTTCATTAGGGACTGTAGTGATAGGACAAGGGGTAATGGGTTAAAACTTAAAACAGGGGAAGTTTAGATTGGATATAAGGAAGAAATTCTTTACTGTGAGGGTGGTGAGGGACTGGAACGGGTTGCCCAGGGAAATTGTGAATGCTCCATCCCTGGCAGTGTTCAAGGCCAGGTTGGACAGAGCCTTCGGTGGCATGGTTTAGTGTGAGGTGTCCCTGCCCATGGCAAGGGGGTTGGAACTGCATGATCTTAAGGTCCTTTCCAACTCTAATTATTCTATGATTCTATGAAACTTGAATATTACCCTATGCTTTAGATTTAGAGACAGAAAGGAATAAAAGAGGACTTGGTTTCCAGTCACAAAGAAAGAAAACCTTACACTTCATCATTTCCTTGGGAAATGATTTGCCTGCATGTTCACTTGTTTCTGAGTGTGGATTGGAGGATATGTGTGCACCACTCTCCCAAAAAGCAGATAGGGCATGACCTATTTGCCCTTCCAAAAAGATAAGCATGACCTATCTGCCCTTGCTGGGACAACTGTAACAAATGTATGAAAGCAAGAGAAATTGCCTGCATTCTCCCAGAGCACACACTTTTTGTGGTGTATTGGTGCAAAATATTTAAAGAATTAATGAGTAAAATTATTAGAATTGTAAGATGCAACTGAAAATACACCAAGGAATATGAATAAAATTTCTTCCTAATAGACATGACAGAAAGCAGCTGGCTCAGAATTTAAGGTTTGTAAATATAATGCGTTTAACTTTCAAAGTATGTGTTTTCCACATTGTGATATTTTTTGTAATTCAGATTTAAATATGTTCAAAAAGTCATAGAATAGTTGAAGTTGGCAGTGATCCCTGGAGGTTATCTAGTCCAACTCTCGCGTTGCTCAAAACAAGGTCAATTAGAGCAGGCTCTTCAGGACTTTGGTTGAGTTTTGAGTACCTCCAAGGATGGAGATACCATCCAAGGATGTCTGGCCAGCACGCCAAGAAAGGGGATTCTCCACCTCTACTCCACTCTGGTGAGACCCTCTGCTACAAGTCCTGCATCCAGCTCTGGGGCAACAATAAAAGAGGGACATGGAACCGTTGCAGTGAGTCCAGAGGAGGCCACGGAGATGCTGCGAGGGCTGGAGCAGCTCTGCTCTGGAGACAGGCTGAGAGAGCTGGGCTGGCTCAGCCTGGAGAAGAGAAGGCTCCTGAAGGGGAGACCTTAGAGCAGCTCCAGTGCCTAAAGGGGCTACAAGAAACCTGGAGAGGGGCTTTGGACAAGGGCCTGTAGGGACAGGACCAGGGGAATGGCTTTAAACTGACAGAGGGGAGATTTAGATTAGACATTAGGAAGAAATCCTTCCCTGTGAAGGTGGTGAGACGCTGGCACAGGGTGCCCAGAGAAGCTGTGCCTGCCCCATCCCAAGGCCAGGCTGGATGGGGCTTGGAGCAACCTGGTCTAGTGGAAGGTGTCCCTGCCCATGGCAGGGGTTGGAACTGGATGAACCTTAAGGTCCCTTCAACCCAAACCAGTCTGTGATTCTATGCTGGAGATGATGCCACAACCACTCTGGCAAACCTATGCCAACATCTGAATTTTGTTTGTGAATATTAGCCTGAAAATTAATGGAAATCAAAACAGAAAATGAAAATTTTTCCTTCATTTTCAATGTCTCAACTGAGCAAAATGAGACACAATACAACTATATTTTAGCAGCTCTTTTTCTATTTAAAATAATTTCAGATGCTGTTAGTAACCAGAAAGAAACAGAACTATTGTCTTCCTTTAGTGTATTAAATGAAAATTTGCATTTAAATATTGTAAATTTGGCACTAGTCCTTCCTCAGCAAGCCCCTGCAAATACTGACCTTGCTGGCAGAAGCACGTGATAGAAGTACCAGCATCTTTCCGCTGATTTCACTGGGCTTTAATGCTAAATCAGATCTCAGATCTTTTAAGCAGACATGAATTTGTGTTGCTAATATTTGGACTGAGAGTAGGCAATTATGAGAAAACAGTTTTAATATTTAAATTAGTCAAATGCTTAATTATGAAAGGGCTGAAAGAAGAATTCTCAGCTTCATTGCACTTCAATGGCTTGTAAATTAACTCCTGGATTTCTTTAGGTTAATCAAATCAGATTTAATGATGTCTTTGAAATCCACAGATTAAAGGTATAAAAGTGGGCATCTCAGCATGAGGAACAAACACAGTAATAGTTGTTAATTTCTCTTTTGTTCTCTTTTCTTTGCCCATAGACCTGCAAAACCAGAAGTGCAGTAATTCTGGGAAGCATGTATTCTAGTGATGATAAGACCTCATTTTCACAAAAGAATCCCTGATAAGGTCTTCACTACTTTTCTCTGACCATTTATTACAAAGGTCTCAAATTTTCCTCTTCATTTCCCTTTTTGCAGACTTGCCATCACTGATCATAACCCACTGCCTAGCATGCAAAACACAGAAGCTGGCATTTCTGTCCATTTACTTGTAAAATTTTGCATGCAGGGAACATTGTAAGACATCAGTAACCGCGTTTGTTAAACATCAGGATTTCACCTTGTTGTCTGGGAAAAAAACAGGGACTTTGAAAACATATTTATTCCTAAAGATCTGTTTGAAAGGTAACAGGGAGACAAACGGTATGACTGGAGTAACAGGATTGGTAAATATCTTGTCTATAGTCTGAAAATAACAGTGTTTTAGGAATGGCACCTGAAGGAGTGAAACCACATGTCTAACATTAAAGTGTGCATTTCCTATTGTTTATCAAAACGAATATGAAAGAGTATGAGGTAACAGGAAAACCCAGTGCAGATTTAAGGCACGACTTAAAGCGTTGCCTTGAAGGTCATATGCAGTTAAGTCAGCCTCAAGTACCTGGCAAGAACGGCTTAGGAGCTAATGTCCAGTGGATGCAATGCCTGCCACTTCCTTCCTCTCCATGTTCCCTGCTACATAAAGCATATGTAAACCAAGAGGGAAAACCACCTCAAGCAAATTCAGTTTGCCTTTTTTATTTGTGGACAGAATTGTTTCTAATCTAGTTATCAACTGATATTTTCTTCTGTTGCGGTGCTTCCTAATAGTAATTAAAATTTGGGAACAGATTTTCATGCAAAATTGGTCATATTTAAGCATCTTTCTTATCCACCAAAAGAAGACTTCACGTTTGACTGAAGTCCAGGTTCTGTGAAAAGCTAGACACTCCATAATCTTCCTCTAAATATCTACAGTGTTTCATTCATGTGAAAACCAGTTTTACAACGAGGAGGAAGCAATCAGTTTTCTGTGGGAGGAAGGAAAGGCCTTTGTGGAAAAAAAAAAAAAAAAAAAAGCCCCCAAAATGTCTCTAACTCTGCAGATAAAAGCAGCTTTTCACGGGGGAAAAAATTGCAAAAATGATGTGTTAATACTGTCTGTGACTGCTTCCCCCTCAAAAGGCTGAGCTAATGCCTGCCTTGGTGTGTCAGAAAGCCCTGGAATGCCAGATGAAGCTCTGAAGAGTCCAAGCAAGCAGAATACTTCTAGCACTTCAGTTGGTCTAAATTTAGTGTTCCAGCACTCCAAATGTAGAGCATTTCTTTGTGGTTGGAAAGCACATTCCTTCCAGCATATGCTCCCTGGCCTGAATATTCCACAGAGAAATGGTGACAGTACAGACATCACAGAATCACAGAATGATTTAGATTGGAAGGGACCTTAAAGCTCATCCAATTCCAACCCACTGCCATGGGCAGGGACACCTACCACTAGACCAGGTTGCTCCAAATCCCATCCAACTTGGTCTTGAACATCCATGAAGAGTAAAGGCTGAAATTAAGCCCACCCCTTTTATAAACTGTTATCAGGCTTCCTTTCCTCTCTCCTTGTAGGCAAATTTTAGACCTTAATGTGCTCCACAGAAAAGCTATCGAAGTTATAAATGAGTTGATCTGCTGTGTACAAGTGTTACAGGATGGTATGATCCCAGCCTTGCACAGGCTGGCTTAACAGGGACATTCAGGGTCTCGGTATTCATTACCTGGCACTAGGTATAACCAATCACCTATACCCGAAGGTTACCAGGCCATTCACACCCTCTTTACACCAGTGACAGAGATCTAGTCTCACTGCTCTGATTGTCCTGTTTTCAGAAAGCAAGCAGGAGGAATGAAGCCTGCAGTGACTACCCTCAGCTGGGGTTTAGCCATATGCACAAACCAAATAAACCTGTTTGGTTTAAGTGTAAAAAAATCACAAAAGGAGAAAAAAGAAACAACCCACCCTTCAAGCCAGCTCTCATTCTTATTCATAGCCATAAGCAAGAGTTTGCCAGGCACTCCCTAGGTAGCCTTTCATCTGCTTTGTAGCTGCATGTCCTAGCGCAGAAGTATGTGCACTCACTGTTCAGCAGCCCTTCATGTATTGCAGTGCTGTGAATGCTCAGACAAGACACACCTCTGATCAGAATTTGGCTGCACAGGTGGTTTCTCTGTAGTAGCATGAGATAAATTTATCGCTGACTAAAAGAATATTTTCAGTGGGCTTGAATCACAGCAAAGAAATCACCTCCTGCCTGACTTTTGACCAGCAAACTTTGGTAGTGGGTTCTGTGGTGTTCAAGGAAAGACACTTAGCCCAGAGCGACAAATATTTCCCTCTCTCTCACTTTTGCTTTATCATGTTTAAAAAGAGATGAATTGGGAAAACATTTGTGTAGACTGTGCAGGAATATTAAGCAGCCTGTGCCTCTTAGCAGCTTTCTTAATCATGCTTGGTTTACTGTCATGCACCATTCTGATGGAGAGAGACCATTTCACAGCACTATTATACAGCATCTGCATTTTTCATTGTCAGCAAGAGGGTCTAAGCTGGTTTGTTTGCCTCCCTTTCTCCCTTCAGTTTTTGTAGCTGTGGTTATAGCAGAATAAGCAAAAAGTACATTACCAGTTAAAAGCCCAGTCAGAAGAGAAGGAAAGCCATGGGACGTACAGAATACTGCTTGGGTTGTGCCCAATCCATTACTATGGGCTCTTTGCCATTTTCCAGCCACCTGAGTGTTGTCATGGCTTCTTAAAAACACAACATAATTCAGATTGAAAGGAACTTTGGGAGCTAATCTGCTCAAAGAGAGGCTACACTTAAATAAACACAGACTGCTAAGGCCTTTATCCCTTCGGATCTTGAAAGCCAGTGCTGGCACCACCAATTTTCCTAGTGCAAATCCCTGCCTATCACACAACCCAAATTCCTTTGTTACCTCAACTACCTATAGGGAATAACCTAGAGTTTATACAAATCTGTTTTGTTCTCAATTTCTTTGCTAAACTGAAGGTCCCCTTTTGAAGATATGCACTGTAAGAAGAAACAATGTTTTTATGGTAAAGTGAATGAGTTATGAGAAAGTCTTCCAAGCTCTGCTGCAGTAATTGTCAGAGTAAGCCCCATCTCCTCTCTGTACAACATCCCTCTGGTACAGCAGGGTGGATTTGATGTGCTCTGTGTCCTTCTCAAACATTGCAAAGAACAGCAGTCATATGAGAGAATATCTGGTTTTTATCTTTACTCGGAATGGCTGATCAAGTCTCCAGCTCCAGTAATGAAACGACTATTGTCATCCTTTTCACTGAGCTTTTGTGATCTGAAACAAGATCTGAGCCTATTGGTGATCCGAGACAAGAGTGTCACCGAGAAAATACTGTCTGCCAACGTGGTTCTTCCAGAAGTGTCAAACAGGCTTAGACTGGAAGTTTTTTTTCCAGGAATGAATTATACCTGTCTAGGTGCTTGCATAGGATCAGACACACCAGTGTCTGACATGGGCTGCTGTGTCCTACAGCAAACAGCAAGCAAATAAAAAGGTTATAACCTGGACACCGTGCAAAGGTTGTTGCCAATAAACAGTATGACTTGTCGGCTGTACTGTGTATACAGGGTGTGGAAACACACAGTAAACCATGGCTGTGTACTGTCAGGGAGGTGCAGGCTTTTCTGCCTCTGAGTTTTACAACAGCGACACCTGAGATGCAACCCTTGCACTCAGCTGAACCTGCCAAACATCCTTCCACAACCTCCAGCCAGCCCTGCCCTCGCCTCGCTGGCTCAGAAGGTTAGTGTGTCACCGAATGCACTGCTGAAACCAACAAGTGTTGTTTCTCCTAAACAGTGTGAGCCAGATGTGAACTATTAGACAGCATTTGGGATTCAGATTCAAAAAGCTTTTGAGCTTCTTTTCATGCTGAAGGCAGAAATTGAAGATATTAATTGCACTGCTTATAGCTTCAGCCTCTTCATCTGAATGAGATGCTTTGTGATTTCCATAAACCCCAGGAGTATGATGCTTGAAGCTGAAATATATTTCCTGACAGATTGACAAATAGGGCAGTTTTTTTCTCTTATTATAGCTATTGGAATTGAAAACACTACCACATAGAGACGCCAATAAAGACTCTTTTTATACATAAGGGTATTGTTTCCAGAAATGCTTTGAAAGATTTTCTCCATTAATATTCCTTCTTTTTGTCCCACCCAGGGAAGGTATTTTTTTAACTGATTATATATTGCATATAACCCAGTGTAAGTCTTGAAACCTCTGAGGATAGTTTGTATAATGAAAAAGGCTTCATTTTAGCATTGTTCAATACTAAGATAAATCAGAAGTAATTTTACTACAGTCATGGTGCTTGATGGGTGCGAGAGAGACCAGAATTGCAGCCAGGTGTTTTTTCAAAGAAGTATTCTGGGAGATACTGACATTAGTGCATTTTGGTTGTACACAAATGATTAATGGTAGAATCATATGCCATCTGTTCATGCTAATTATATGAAATGTTTGTAATAAAACCCAAAACTCGTCGTGTTTGTTAAACTCCTGAAATTCAGGCCATTACCGTGGAAGATTTATTAAGGCCTATGAATTGTATACCAGAAATTGGGATCTTGCCACAAAAGAATCTGGAACAAGATGACTCATTGTTCGTTGAATCAAAGGAGTTTTGTGAGTGATATTCTTGGGTTTGTGAGCTAAGTTTGTTTTGGGGCTCTGAAAATGACTGAAACAACCCAAAATTCATGTGAGAGAAAACAAGGGTGAACTTTTGCAGAAGAGAAACAAAAAAAGAGCATCCTGAGAAGTCTCTTGATGGCTGAGTGGCTCTACTCAAAGCAGGGTATGAATGGGTATGCCAGTGCATAGGTGTGTGAAAGAGTGTGTCAGAACAAAAGATGAAAGCTGTCAGCTGTCCCTTACCCTTTTCCTGAAACAGAATCTGACTGTGAATCTCTCTTCCCAGAGGTGCAGCCCTTTTCTCCTATTATTGCAATGCAGAAAGCCTGTCAATGTCTGTTAGCCAGCGGGAGAAAAGATTCCCAGCACAGTCGCTGCACCAAGCAAGAAAAAGCTCCCTAAATAAGAGTGCAAATTCGCCAGGAAGAGGACAACTGGGTTCAGCCAACATAACATCTGAATTCTGAGTAACACCCTTTCAGATTTAAATTAGATTGGTGTCCTTTTCTGAGCAATTTGAAGGATACATAGGTGCTGAAGAATTATCCTTGGTGTTAGCCTCCTCCTGAGGGGATGAGTAAAGGACCCTGCACACAGTGTAACCTCATCTCTACTGTGCCTTTTTGCTGCAATGGACTGGGTTAAATCCCAGCAACAAAAAAAGGAATAGATGGAAACACAAAATACGTGGCTTGTATTGTGCTCAGCTGTGTGTGGGTGCAAGGGAAAGCAAGTATTATTGCCATTTATGAGATCTAACAGACATGATCAGTGATCTGCATTTAGCTATTTCATTCTATTATTGGAAAGGGGATGTAAATCCTATCACTTTTGTCAGCTAATGAAGAAAAGCACTTGGGAGCAGCACCAACCCAATGAATAAGAAGTACCATACACTGAGGATCAGAAGACCTGATTCGATTCACAGCTCAGTGTTATCTGCCTTTTAGTCTTTTCCATCTTCACAGTGCAGATGATAACGCTTAACTGCCAACAGAAAATATTTTGTGATCTATAGCTGAAAAGCACTATATAAGTCTAAATATTATTTCAGTATCTTCTTCCCACCCACTCAGTAAGTAAAATATGTGCGAGCTATGGGAAGTGATGTGATAATTATTATACAGAGGCTGAGCTTTGAAGCTGAAAGCATGTTATAGCTCATTATATATAATAACTCTCAGACACTATGCCAATGAGCTTGGTATAAAAACTCTACGGAACAGATACTTAGCAGGCTAAAATGGCCACAGATAGCGCAGCACAGATGCAGTTTCCTTGAAAGAGCAACATGCATACGCATTGCAATCTACTTTGGGTGCAGAGCTTCACAGCATACTTCAAGCTCCGATTACAGTGCAATAAAAGGATGCTCCACACTCCAGAGCTCTGGGCAACTGAACACATTCCACATCTGGGGAAGTTACAGAGAAAATATGGTGCATACGGATACTGGGTCCCCTCACTGCTGAGTTACCAGGAGGGCAAACAGTTAAACAACACTTTCTCTTTTTTTTAGGCTTTAAAACCAGCTTCTAATTTTCTATTTTTTTTAGGACGCTTTATAATGCAATTAGAGAGCTGCTGGAGGCACTAATTGGATCATAAAGTGCCTTCTTCATGTTCCAGCTGAGGAGAGAGGAAAAAAGGATCACTTCACGTCCTCTTTGCACCTGCTAAGATGTTTGTGAGACACCTTACAATTAAATTATAAGCACCTAGAGGAGACTTTAAATTACATACTATAGAGCTAGAACCTTGGGTCAGACAGCAGAATCCACAAACTCAAAGCTTACAAAAGCCTCATATCTACCTTCTGGCACTTTTCTCTACCTCCTGGGGTGGAAAAAGACCTTTGTTTTTTCCAGTGCTTGGAGTGTTTAATATTCTCTCTCTAAACAATGGTTTCCTATATGCTAGGCTAACTGCAATTTCTTGCTGAGCATACAATATGTCTTTTCAATCCTGTGGCCCAGGAAGGAGCCTGACAGCAGGCATAGCATGGATGGTTTTTATAATCGTGAACAGCTCCTGGGTAGTCATCTCTGAAATGGAACTGCCCAGCGGATGTGAGGAGGTGGAGACTGTGGAGCTTTTATCCTCCATGGAGGCTGGTATGGGGAAATGAGACAATTATGGTGCTACATCTGGAAATTGTATTAGAACGTTGGAGGTTGCAGTAACCCTGAAGCAGCGTGAGAGAGAGGAGAGACAAGGACACAGGCAAGTAACATTTTAGGAGATTGCTGCGCCATGCTCTCATGTATTTTGCCTACCATACTGCAGGTGTCAGTCCCCTTCTCATGCTTCACGGTCTGCACACAGATGGGATAGCGATGGAAGAATGTAAAAGGGACTGACCAATCTGGCAAAGAGGCTCTTGGCTGTTCATGTTTTTAACTGCTGTATTAACTAGTATCAAATATGGATTTACATTTTATAGTTGTCTTTGGCAAACGGTATCCAGAGACCTCTGAAATCACTGTACTACATTTGGTTTTTGGTAGCAAGGCTGTAAATCAAAGTACAGAAAGAAATGGAGGCTGGGTCTCTAATCTCAGTATACAAATACACATAAACTCAGCTAACCAAGTAACACCATGCCTAAGAGCCCAAACACCTAGAGAACAATGGATCACCTACCATCAAGTCAACCTGGTAGAGGTACAGTAAATTTACAGCCATAAATTAATACCTGCTCCAACATACAGAACTGAACTGGAACTTTCTGGTATCTTGAGTTATTTGGGTATTTCTCCATACACTGGGCTCCTGACTAGAATGTAGCACTGACTCTAATTCATAGAAACACTTAGAATACAGATAACAAAATACATATAGAAATTAGAGACCTATTGAAATCAATCATCTTTAAGCTCCTAAATATATATGTGAACCCATACCTTAGACATCTGCTTTCTATTCAGGTAATTCCTGGACTTCTCCATGAAGACCATCAACAGATTTTTGTTTCTCATGTGATTTCTGTGGCATGAAATTCTGTAAGGAATGAGAGTGTACAGCCCTCAATGTTAAGAGGCAAGAATGATGGTTCTGTGGGCTGGATTTTGAACATGTATAAAGTGGGTGAAAACTTCTATCTGTGACATACTTTAACATTTTATTGGCTTTTTTGCAGCTTTTCTTCAAACTCGTAAGACATCACAGTTAGTTTTATTCTTTCAGTTTTCAACACACATTTTCCTCTCTCCTTATTAAGTAATATAAATATACTTTGCATAGTTTGATTTTGCATATATAATGTTCTGTGAAATTATGTCCACATATTGTTTAACCTCGATCATCCTATTTCCCACATCTTGTGTATTTTTTTAAGATGCCTATTTAATTATGGTTTCTCTATGATTACTGTTCTGCTACTTATATCAATTTACAATACATCACTTATTCTCTTTCTCTATAGAGTGTTTTAATAAGAAACAGTATGCCTTAATGACAATATATAGTACCACTTAGTCTATTAAAGGCAGACTGCATGCTCTACTCTACCCAATCTCATATGAGAAGCAGTTACTGTCTGTTAATTCACTTTGGTACTTTGAATCACTTCTCCACTTTTACTGGGGAAAACGCTACACCACACATCCAGCTCCTGTTGTCAGGCTGACTATACAAACAAACACAAAAGTACAAGGATGGTGGTCACTTCAAAATGCAACTAACTCAGAAAAGCAGATACCAAATGAGTCCTTTCCGGAAGTAATAGCTGAAAGAACAGCTGAAGTCCACAAGCCAGTCTGTTCCAGTCTCCATTATAGAAAACCTTTGGCTGCAGCTTAAACCTTTAAAATAATAGTAAGATTGTTCTTGCTTCTTTCCTATTCTTTCTTAGCTGTGATTCCTACTAAAATGACCCCCAAAGTTTAAAGCACTTAGGCTGATAGTATTCTGATACTGCTGTTTATCACAATGTAAATCAATGTAAGCTCTCTGGGGCACAAACTGTTTTATAGTTCTCTGCAGCCATTTCATTGAATGTGGTGGGAATTGAAGGATGAGGATCCTAACAGCTACTACCAAAAACTGTCCTTGTAAGCATTCCAGCATTGCTTAGGAAGAATCCTTAGTAGCAGTTTCCAAAGCAATCAGAAGGAAAAAGCGTTGCCTTTCAAAATCCTGATCCATTTTCATACCTTATTTCTATGCTACTGCTTACACAATAAAGATTTTTAGCTTCCACATTCAAGAGATTGCAAATGACCTGTGAAATAAAATGAAGGAAATAATAGAATGTGATACATGACAATACCTATTTAATTTCTCTAGGATGCTGTAATGATGAAAATAATAGGTATTGGGGAATAGTAATCAGCAGGGTATTCAAATAACCCTGGAGCACTGTTGGGAGTAATTTTTGTTTAATACTGTTTTTAAAGTTTTAGTAAAGCGTTTACAGGAGAAACATTTCAGTGAAATTTTTTCTTTGCCTACCCACATTTTTCAATTCACCAGTCAAAACATGTAAAAGCCAGGAAGTTAAGGAAGAAAATACAGGCTGTGTTTCCACTGCATTTTTGTATCAGCTTTAGTGAACGAAAAAAACTAAAAACCAAACCAAAACCAACCAACAAACCAAGAAATGACTGTTAAGAGTCAAACATGGAATGGCTGACATTTAATACAACTAACATTTGCTTGTAGGAAGAGAAAGGGAATAAGGGGATACGTGAGAATGTTAATGTCTCTAATTCTCTAAAATATGCACTGTGATTGGGTAGGAGGAAGAAATGCACCAACAGAATGTACTCATGACTACAGTAACCTTTGATACTGAGTCAGACATGAAGACACGTGTTTCAGTCCTGACATTCAGTACTAATGATCATACATACCCAGCCATTAACATTTCTCACTGGAAATCATCAACTATCTCACCTATCATTAACCAGGTCTGTCTAAAACAGAGAAGCTGATGCATAGCTGCTTTGCTATGCTAGAAGGCAGAGAAGGCTGCAGCCTGACTAGGAGATATCAGGAGAATGCATCTACTAGGGGCCAGGAGAGCATCCCAACCTTTTGGCTTAGATCACATACACTCTACCCACATTAAATTACATTAGCAAAACCAAGAAAAACTGACACAGAACAATCACTCTGGCTGCTGAAGGGATTGTTTATAGGCAAATATTTCCTTTCTGCTTTGTGATTTTTTTCCCCATAAGACTGAAAACCATCTGAATGGTTTGTCCTTTCTTGGAGCTGGAAGGAGTCTCTCTGGTGGATAAAGGCACCCCTTGTCACTCTATAAATCGCAACTATTGTTTAGCTGAAGTCTATTACTTTGATTTTGGTTCATAGAGGGCAGGCAAGAGACTGATGATTGAAGGAGCTAGACATGATTAGAGAAAAAAATCAATAAATGTATAAACAAAAAGAGGTTTTCAGGCATTAATCAGGTGATTTATTGCACATTTTGTGCCTCCTTTTGCATTAAAGTTGTTAATGTAGTTCTACACAACTGACCTGACTACACTTTGTGTTGTCTTCTGGAGTACCTTCTACAAGAGCAGAAGAATAAATATCACAGTATCTCAGAATGGTTTGTGTTGGAAGGGACCTTAAAGCTCACCCAGTTCCAACCCGCTGCCATGGGCAGGGACACCTTTCACTAGACCAGGTTGCTCCAAGCCCCGTCCAACTTGGCCTGGAACACTGTCAGGGATGGGGCAGCCGCAGCTTCTCTGAGCAACAGAAACCAAGTTGATTCCTGCAGATTGACTTCACAGGTTACCCTTCACTGAAGTCTGAATAAGGATGGTGCTTCAAGAAAAACACGTGAGTCATGGAAAAGAACAGGCTTCCATTGACTTCTGCTTGAATAAGAAGTTATGTTAATGAGACTTTTCTTTCAAGCAAAAGGCAGATTTGCCAATTAAAAATTAATGAATTAATAGATTATATGAAACTTCCAGAAAACCAAACAATAATGGCCTTTAAGTTCAGTTTAATTCATTCAATTTTCTGTTTCAATTAAAATCCATTAGGAAAGTAATTGTCAGTATTCATTGGCAGAATCTCTGTAAAGGCTCCCAGGTTGTTTGGCTCACACCACCACTCAGCTGACTACAGCAGAGTTTCACCAGCACCACATCTGCGTATCTGAGTGAACACTCAAACATGAGGCATATAAAGCTCTTTCACCGTGTAGGATGCTGGGCTGCATGAAAAGGAGTGTGACCAGCAGGTCAAGTGAGAGGATTCTTCCCCTCTGCTCCGCTCTGGTGAGACCTCCTTGTAGTCCTGCATCCAGAGCAACAATGAAAGAGGGACGTGGAGCTGTTGAAGTGACTCCGGAGGAGGCCACGGAGATGCTGCGAGGGCTGGAGAAGCTCTGCTCTGGAGCCAGGCTGAGAGAGCTGGGCTGGAGAGAAGGCTCCTTAAGGGGAGACCTTAGAGCAGCTCCAGTGTCTAAAGGGGCTACAAGAAACCTGGAAAGGGGCTTTGGACAAGGGCCTGCAGTGACAGGACAAGGGGAATGGCTTTAACCTGACAGAGGGGAGATTGAAATTTTACATTAGGAAGGAATTCTTCCCTGTGAGGGTGCTGAGGCACTGGCACAGGTGCCCAGAGAAGCTGTGGTTGCCCCATCCCTGGCAGCGTTCAAAGCCAGGTTGGACAGGGCTTGGAGCAACCTGCTCTAGTGGAAGGTGTCCCTGCCCATGGCAGGGGGTTGGAACTGGATGAGCTTTAAGGTCCCTTCCAACACAAACCGTTCTGTGATTCTATGATTCCATCCATGAATACAGCTACACTGAGTTTAGTTCCCAAAACTGGTGAGAGAAGCAAACAGAGGTAAGACTTCAGATCCTTCAGCAGGCTGTTATATTATGCTCCCATTTCAAGGATTTGCCGTTTTACTTTTCCAGTTAGCATATGGAGAATTAAATACAATGGCATGAATTTGATTTTAATTAAATGCTGAGTGTTTCAGCCTGAACCCAAGGAAGCCCTGGACTCTCTGGCAACACAACAAATCTCATGTTAAAACTGCCTGCCTGGCTATGCAAATTGTTTAGGAACAAACTGTTCCCTATTTTGTGAAAAATCAAGCTGACCTCCTTTCTTCAACTGAACTGCACTATGACGAGAGGAAGTTAATTCTGTCTTATCTAAAAGTGGATGAACACGAAGGTTTCAGTATTTGGCATTTATGTTGTTTTGTTTGCTACTGAAGTCCAAAGGAGAAAGAACAAGGCTTGATTTTTTTCATGCCTGATTAGGTGCTTCAGAAATCACAACACAATTATGCAACTGCACCACCAAAACAAAGTAAACCTGTAATGAAATGGTGGTAAGAGAAGATAAGTAGTGTCTTTACAGATGTTCATTCTCAAAATGTTTGCAAGTTTGACTACAGATTGTCATAATACCTTGCAAGATGCAGAGACACATGATTACTGACATACTTGACACAGAGAATTGATTTGTTTGAGCTAAGAAGGGATTTCAGCTTTTCACTATTTCAGGAAAGATTTCATTTCATTATGGATTAAAGTGGTTTTTTATAATTGAGTGAATAGAAACATGTCAAGAAAAATACTGCCTCTATCACTGAATTTTTAAATTAATTTAATTTGAACGGGAATGACAGTGGTTTTGCTTTTGTGACAATGTTCCTCATTATCAATAATGACAGACCTCTTAAAACATACATTCTTTCAAACCTTAAGTGGACACAATCCTTTAACATGCAAACCAAAGTATGCATTACCTTACAGGCCAGGTAATGATAATCGCACTCAAGTCTAGATGTGAGTAACACCTGAATTATTCCATTTACTCATGATGAATCACTGCTCATTAGAATAGTGGATAAATATAAAACAGTTTAAACATACTGAACTACCTGCACCGGCAAAAATGCTTATGCTGTAGATGTATCTACACAGAGATGCCTACTATTGCTCACAGTGCTACAAAGCAACAATAGTTTTGGACAAGATGTTCTGGGGACAGGCTAAATGTCAGGACAGTGAAGATCTGCTGCATGTGGACAGTCTCTGATCATTTCTGTTTTCCTGTGGGTTAAAACACTAACAAAAAAAGTAAAAACCTGGAACATCCACCACAGCACTAATCCAGACCTTGACAGCAAAACCGATTTATTGTACACTGACAGGGTAAGCTATTGCCTTGAAACTCACATGCTATAGTGATGGGAAGGTGCAGAAGACGTAAGGGGTTTATTTCAAATGTTTTAGTGTATATGCTAATGCTTTACTCTGTTTTCACCCACCAGTAAAATGTACTATGACAGCCCCTAGGTCCAGGACCACAACATTAAAAGACCCTTCAAATGGAACAGAGAGTGTTGACTGGCTTCTACACCAATCAAAGCCACACCAACACTCAGTTGCAAAGATGTGAAGATACAGGGCATCCCCAAAACACAGAGGCACATCTGACCCTTAGTTTTGACTCCTTTCAGAAAAAAATGTATTACTGAACAAAAGACACCTCAGAATCTATCTGCTGCAGCCTGAGGGGAACTCTAGAGGGAAACCAAAAGCTTGTTTAATAGCATGCTGAAATATTCCTGTGTGAATGCCTATGTTCTTTGCGATTCTAGCTAATAGGAAAGCATGATGTGACAGGAAAACCAGCTCAAGACACTAAAATTCCAGACCAAGTAATTTCAATGGAAGGATTCTTAGCCTAAGATTTTACTTCCAGTCTTCATGAAGGCAAGAGTTAACTTTGCTACACCTATTTGACTGTACAGCTTAACATCAAGGAATTCAGCACCTGGCAGAACTGGTTCCCATCTTAAAACCTAACATCTGAAGGTCAGACCTGGGAACCCTGCTACCAACAGCTAACATTATTTTATTGATAACTGCCAAATTCAAGCTGCAATAGATCACCCTTCTCACAAGTCTTTTCTATTCACTCATACACATTTCTGCATAGCATTTGTATTAAATACTATCTTGAGAGGATATCTTTCTTGAGTGAGATTTCTTTTTCCAAGGTTTTCTATTTTTGAATATGAATTCACTTCCCACTTTATTTTCAAACTTGACATCAGGTGCTTGAATCATGTGCCATTATATAGCAGGTTAATCCATCTCTTTGACTTGATGCATGGAGATTTAATAGATAAAGAGGCAAAGAATAAACAATGAGTGAGATGAAAAAGATAGGATTGTGGAAGATATTCCTACCTCAAGTAAGACAAGGATGTAAAAGGTATATCTATAGTGTAGAATCTTCTTTTCCCTATTTTTTTTAAAGAAAGGTTGATGAATAAAATAAATCTTATAAGCACAAGGAAGAAACAAACACTGAGGATGAGAATAACTGAGGTAATTTCTAGAGCTACACAGTGACAGATTAAAGCTAAAATGAATAGTTAGCAAGATATTCATCCTTGTAGTCCTCTCCTCTCAAAAAAAATCATTTTTTTACAGGCCTGGTCAAAAAATATATATAATACACCGTTTTTCAGGCTTGGGCAACTGATCTTCCACCTCTGATTGTCCTAGGTTGTTGCCACAAAGAGCCATGGTCATCAGTGAGAAGTGAGAAAAAATAAAAGCCTTTTCTGTAAAGCATCTTAACAATCTCAGATAGCTGCCAGTGATAAAAAGACAGGGAATCTGTTAAACCACATCAGGCTTTCTGTTCCGTTACTAGATGAATCTTTGCCTTTACATTTCCCATACCTATTGATGGAGCTAAGAGTGCAATAAAGGCATTAAATCCATCAGGGAGAAAGAAAGAAAAACCCAAAAACCTATACCTAAAACCCCATCTGCAAAAAGATGGGTGGATAACAGAGATCTATGAATAATTTAAAAGGCACCTGCCTTCGTTCATATTGGCAACTTTGAACTGCTCTTGCCTTGCAGATGTATTTCAATTGTGTGAGCAAAAAGAAGTGTCTCAAAACTCTCAGAAAGCTTAAAAGTTCATAGCATTCCTCCCAGATGCTTCAAGGAAAACTTTACTGTTATACAAAAAGTGATGCAACTTACACTGCATACATTTACTGATGATGGAATGGTCACATCACTGGGGGAAGTCGAACCTTCAATTAGGCAGAGAGTCTTTAACACCAAATTACCATTTAAATTCAAGGTTAGGTCCTAGCTCAGCCACAGGTAGCTGGGGTTCAGGCAGAAATCCTGGAATAAAATCTATGGCCTGTGTTATGCAGGAGGCTGAGTGAGATGATCATAATGATCTGTACTGGGTTACAAATGAAAGTAAGAATAAAAGTTCAGAATATACAAAGAGGACTTATCTTACTATCAAGAGCAAACACTGTGATCTTAGTCTAAAGCATTTCTTAGGTGCTGGGGATTATGCCTGCTCAGTTGGACTGAAATAATATCCCAAGCCCAAATCTTAAAAATAACTCTATTATGCATGGATGTTGATGAGACCGTTGTGATAAAGTACTGGTAATAGTATTCAGTGTGAAAGTCTGCTTTTCCACAGAACCATTCTCCATAATGTGTTGATTTTCACCTGCATATCTGTTATAGGAAATTAGCCAGGCTTAGAAATTGTCATTTATGCAGATGAACCCTAACAAAGAAGAAGGTTCTAGTGAACGATATGTGAATAGTTGGGCCACAGGAATTTTTCAGAATGGTATTATAAAAGGACAGGCTAAATACCTGTCCCCATGTGAAGCAGTCTATTAAATACTGACAATAATTAGCAGGAATGTGCAAAGACATTTCCAAAGAGAATAGATATGGCTATATATAACTCTCTAAACATGTAAGTATTGTCAGAATGGAAACATTTTGTACCACAGAAGGAGTTTCAGCAGAATTGCAAGGTCTCATTGTGCCACTGTGAAATTATTTGTGTTTTCGGTCTGCAATTAAAATCTCAAATTTTGTAAAAATATTTCACCCTGACAGAATGACAACTGATTTACAAGTGTGGAAATTAAGTTATGAGCAATGACCTCCACCTGAGATTCTTCTGCAGCTTAGGAGCATGTGGTAAAAATACAGAAAAGGGACTTAGTTAAGAAGGGTAATCCATCTCCTACAGAGCTTGAAGCACTAGTAGCATGTAAAGTGAAGTGTTTTGGAACTACTTTAGTATTGCTTTGGCCTGCTCTGTTCGAAATAGGGCTGTCAAGACTCTGTAAACAAAAGACATTACAAAAGACAGCTAAAATCCATGTCACTGACCTCATTCAGAAAAAAAAGTTGGCCTAAATTATATGAGCCTCAAACCTGTATTTACTCAATGAAGGCTGAAAAAACGGTCATTATCAGCTTTCACAAGCAGAAGATAAGACTGTTATTTGTGAAGTTGATACTGAGATACAGTTCTTACCTTGAACTACCATTCACTACCATTCACCCATTTCCACTCTTTCATTCACGGTTTCAATTACAGGACATCAAAATACTGCATCAGTCCCACCTAAGTGCAATCAGGGATCACAGAGAGGCTATTTCTTTAGGTAAGCTGCTGGTTTGGAAGGTGAATCCCAACTGGTCACCCACCCCTCACTGGTGGTAGAGCTGGTTTGCCTGGGGAGGCATCCCAAGGTGTGCAGATGTTGCTGAGAAGGAGGATGGGAGGATCCTATACCCTCAGTGGCTCTTTTATGTGTGAGCCCATTTGCCTGTATTGACATAAACCAGGGCAATCCTGCACCTGAACTGACCTTTGCAGGGCTCTCTTCTTGAGAGGCAATGCAACAGAGTGAATACAGAAAATGCAAATTAAACCCAGACCAACTGTTCATCAGAGCAGCTCTCCACGGCATCTTAGGCTACCCTTAGGAGAGTACCAGCAGCTGATCTCAGCAATAAGGAAGGTGAAGGTACTGAAGAGGAACACAGTGGCAACACAGCATTTACAGAGTCACAGAATCATAGAATAGTTAGGGTTGGAAGAGACCTTAAGATCATCAAGTTCCAACCCCCCTGCCATGGGCAGGGACACATCACACTAAACCATATCAGCCATGCTGCAAAGACAAAAAAGAGGAGGGGGGGAGACAGGTTACAAGAAAAAGATGCTTATGAAGAAAGTGATTAAATTGGCCATTTTATAATTCAGCTATGCATTTCATAGAATCACAGAATGGTTTGGGTTGAAAAAGAGCCTGAAGATCACCCAGTTCCAACCCCCTGCCACAAGCAGGGATACCTCACACTAGACCATGCTGCTGAAGGCTCTGTCCAGCCTGGCCTTGAACACTCCCAGAGATGGACTTCTCTGGTCAACATGTTCCAGCACCTCACCAGAAGTAAAGAACTTCTTCCTTATATCTAACCTGAGCTGCTTCTTTTTTTTTATTGAGGGGGAGGGGGTATGAAAGGAGTAAATCTGACAACAGCTTTTAATCTGAACAGAAAGACTTTTGTGAATACAAAACAGAGGAATTCAGAACACTAACTACATTTCTGTTAACAGATTAAATCATTCATACAGAAAACCAAATCACAATTTGTTTCAAAAAAAAACAAACACCAGAACTGAATTTCCTTTGCCTTTACACAGAAACATGAGAATAAAGGAAAAAAAAAATCAGTTATGCTTCAAAAAGGTGGTATTTTATGCTCATAAATACAGAATTAGAGAAATACAATAGAAAAACATAATAAAAAAAGAACTATTAACTTTCACAGGGAACTAAACCCTGTTAGTCTGCATATCTATTAAAACATTAAGCATTTTAGAGTCTTCCTTTCTTATCTCATGTCTGGAATTGAGAACTGTTGGTACTGCATCTTTAGAAAGGTAATTTTCCTTAACCTCTCTGGGAAGTCTCAAGCTTAATCAATAAGCTCAGTTTCATGTGCTATTAATTATTTGTAAAAGGCTGACATTATAAGCAAACTAGCTGTGTATTTAGCAGAGTCACTGTAAATATTTATTGTAGGGGATGAAGCTCATTTTATATATTAATCAAAATGTAATTTTCCTCAGCTATACCCAAATGTGATGGGTTTTATCCACATGCCTTTCTGTCAGCAGGTACACAAGTTACTAACTTCACAGAGGCAATATGGAGACAAAATCTATTTTTTAGATATATGGAAAGTACTTCACTAAATTACAAAATGAATGCAATTAGTAAAACTTCCTATTTCCTAAAATTTATTTATGCAGAATATAGCTGTTCCTCGGATGATCAGGCTCAGTAGTCAGATAATAAAAGATACGCTATTTGCAAGAGGTATTACTGTTCTGAAGCAAAGCAAATCTCTTGTAAGAAGAGATGAAAACACATTGGGAGAACAATTCATTCTCCAGAGAACGTAACAATTATTTCAGAAATAGTTTGATATCACCTTTGAAGTAAACACATATTACTGCTGAAAATAACCACGTAAAATGGAAGGTCTTTTTGCTGATTCTATGTGCGGTTTCTAGAACAACAGGAAATATTAGGTAGGAGGCACTTTTCTGCAAACAAATTACCCCTTATGTTAAACTTGTACAATAGAATAATAGAACAGGAAAGGTATTTTCCCCTCCTATTTCTAGACCAGATTCAAATTTCTCTGATGTCCCCTGGTATGGACATCCACACTAGAGCATCTTCTTTCCAGTCTCCCCCACCTCACTTCAGGAAATTAAAGGGCTTTGCCTACCAATCCCACATTCTTGCACTTGAATCACAGGCACAAATATGTGCCTATGGCAATTAAAACATTTCATTTCTATCTGCAAAGAAAAGATTCATTTTAAACAGTTTCTGTTGTTTTAAGGAAGTCTTCAATTTCCTGAGGCAAAATGAATAACACATTTTACAAATATATAAGTATATGAAATTTAGTAATTATGGTAATGCTGCTATCATAAATACTGCCATAAACTCTTACTAATATTTTACATTACTATGGCAATACTCCAAATCCATACAGAAAACCAGGACTACTTTTAGTTTTGGTACCGTACTCCAAGCCAGAGGATGGTGCCAGTGCAGACTTGCTCATCAGGTAGCTGGGAACTTGTGAGAGGGAATTTGCATCCTCAACAACCCACCTGCCAAATTTGCAGTAATTTTGCTTTTTAGATTGCCAGAAAGGTCTTTTTGCCTTTCTCTCTGTACCTCTGTGCAACGTCATTGGCAAATCTGCTTCCAACAGATTCTTCCGACACACAGGCAAAATCATGTACCAGCACCAAGAATGTTATTGTATAGAGGTCATTCTAATCCTATGCTGTTTCAATGCTCTGTGCAGATGCAGTGCACAGTTTACTTGTGTCACAGTAAGATAACTAAGTATAACCACTTGGTGTCCTCACTTCTCTTGTCTTGTACTGGCTTTTGAAAACGATACCTGATGGCCAACTGTGGCTTGGCAGCAGCCGTTACTATTCTCCTCTCATTGGAAAGCTCACTGAGAAACATATAACAGTGTTGATTCAGTTCTGTTTATATATTTCATATAAATCAAATAAGAACATTAAAACCCCCTGCACCTAAAAGTGACTCCTACATGGGTTTGGAGCATCATGGAAAGTAGAACTCGGGAGGTATTTCATGCAAACTGAGAGACAAATAGAGCACAAATGTCACCTGACTACAGGACATTTTTCAAATAGATGAATTTTAATCTTAGTAGATTCTAGGGATTCTTAGGCACATGTTTATCCCTAAGCCCTTGTACAGTCAAATAACAGATTTGCAGTTACTGATGTGCATCCGTCTGCACACCTGGAAAAGGTAGGATGGTTTTCAAGCCTTTCCAAAGATCTTAAAATCTTTGCCTTTCTGCTCCATTTCTGAATTGGCTTATCAGATTTTCTTCCAGAATAACTGCTTGTCATACCATAGCCTCAGATGAAAACAAATACTTGCCCAACTTCATAGAAGAGCACCTGACATGAAATAGCCCAATATTTTGTTTCTCCTTTAGAAATTCCTAATACAGTTCAGGAATCATCTGTCCTTGCTATGATTAAAGGAAATGATTGCCAACAATCCCAGACAGACTGAAATAATCAGCTAAGAACAGCAGAGAGGTAGAATAATCCTAGATCTTCTTATCATGTCTCTTTTATTTGAACCAGAGAAGACATGTCAATGAGGAGTTTGTTATTCTAACTCAAGGTGATTAAATGATCCAGAAAGCAACAGCATTCCTTGTGAGGACAGGGATGGAATAAGATAAAGGAACCCCTTAAATCACATATTTCTGAGAGCAGAATCTGGGTCTGAATACTACTTTAACCCTTGCTGCAAAGTTTTCTATGCCTCCTGAAGGCTTGATCCTAGAAGGTGATGAGAACTATCTTTGGGATGATCTATTTATATATTTAAGTGTTTCTGGATTGGGTTAGATTGTTCCCAGTTTGTAGAATCAACTGTCTATTGGGTTTGTCTGTTTTGAAAGTACAAGGCTGATCTGAGATACATTTCAAGTATCCAGCTCCAACTGATTTTGACGGTTGATTCATCTATGGAATCCAACACTTGCGTTCATGTTTTAAGTCTTACTCCTTGCAGAGGATTATACATTGAAAAGTCTATTGAAACACAGTTGTGTAAACATGACATTCCCTACAGCGTATGAAATTCATCTTTCTGGTGAACTGTTCTGTGTTTTAAACCCTGCATGCTTTGCATAACAAAACCCTGTATCATGTAAGACTAGACTATTTCAGGACTTGAAAGGCTGGTGCTAAACTTCTGAAACTTAAAGCTTTGGAAATGCCACTTTCTTTTCTCTGCAAGACTGGGCATATTACGTTTTACTTTTAGTTTTATCATTAGAGTTGGGAGAGAATGTTGTGTGGTATGTCTCCATGGAATAAAGGAGCACAAAGAGGGAACAGCCCATAAAGCCCAGTGCAAATTACAAGCATTAACAAAACATGCCATTTTCTGTCATGGTTTTAGTGTCACTATTAAGGCTTTGCTGAACCAAAAAATTATAAGAAGAGGGAAAACCAGCACAAATGGTGTTAAGCATTTTTAGCACAGGAACTGCACACAGCCTAATCCCATGTACTTTTCAGAAGTTCTTCTTTACTTGATATCATTCAATACTCATTTCTCTCCCTTGTTACCAGACGAGAGAGTGTGCTGAGGGTTAACATGAATGAAAGCAACAAAAAAGTCCCTCTGCTTTTCCAGCACTCAAGGTGTTATTACTGACACAGAAAAGTACATTTGCTTTTAAAGAGCTCTGAAAACTGCCGTAAGAAAAGTCTGAAATGCTTCACAGAATGCTAGTAAAGCATAACGTAAGTTAATGAATGTTGATAGAAGTAGGCATGATGGTTAGGACAGCTCTATTTAATTAAAGTACATGGGGCTTACAGTTTATTCCTTTGCAGAGGGGAGGCACTGTCAATTCTTTCCATAAAATTTCTATCAATGACATCAGCAATCTGATCATTTCTCACTGCTAAAATGCTTTCTCTAGTCACTCTATCTTCTCACAGGCTTTGAACACTTTGAAATATGGGGGTAAGTACTCAGAATGCTTAATAGTGTTTTAAACAGACTGCAGCTCTCTTCCTCCTGCTATATATAGGCAGTTTTGAAAAGACTTTCCTGGTGAAAGGCCCATCACGATAATTTCTGTTTCTTTGCCTTTGATGATGTTTGGCTTCTGCAAAAGCAAAAATTGAGCAAGCAAGCAGAGACCCCAACCAAACTATCATCATCCAGAAAAAACAGCAGGAAATGCATGATGCTGTGAGGAGAGGGATCAAAATCTCCAGATTCCAATTCCTCTTAACAGCAGCCTTTCCAGGGATGTAATCCAAAGTTAGCTCATTTTTTGAGAGCTGAGACTGAACAGAGAGGATAAGGGACAAGGGAGCAGCTGCTTGCTTTGGACTGCTCTGCTGGCAATATTGCTGAATTCTGCTGTAAGTGCTAATGGCTTCTATTCAGCAGCTTACAGCCCTCTCCTCTCTCATTCATCCTCAATAGGAGTGTAAGGCCGCCACAGCTGATACACCACTACTGATGAATAAGCTAAACTGCCAAGGTGGAGAAGGAGGAAAGAAAAGCCATGTAGTAGTATGCCATGGTAAACATCCAGGATCAAAACAGCTGGGCTTAAATATCTCATAGATCTTTTCCTATTACAGATTCCTGCCATCCACATGTAGCAAGAACTCTCTTCAAAGGAAGCCCATTCTTCTTGTAAGCCTTTACGTCGGACAGTGCAGGGAGTTAATATCATGTATAGTCTATTTGTTTTCTTACAATATTAAGCACATAATCCAAATACACAAAAGTTCTCTCACAGACGTACTCTGCTATAGCAAACCGAAGTACAAGCTTACAGATGAGATGCTTCCCTGAAGTGAGTCCAAGAGAGTCCTGTAAATGAATAGAGGATGGGTGCTTCTGGCTCAAATAGTTCTCCCTCTCAATTTGGGCTCTTTGAAAGTAGGAAATTTTTCGCTTAGGGCATCCTGTGAGAGTGCAAAATAGTCTTCCAAAGGAAAGGGTAGCTTCTGGAGTCCTGGAAACAGACAATTATGAATGACTGGATGAAAAGTTGTAATGGAATTTAGAACCATGTGATTTTTCTTACTGTGTTTGCTGCAAACTACATAATGTGGTACACGGAAAAATTTAGAAGACTATAAATCATGCAGGACTTTAAGGAGTTCTTTGTGTTTCCGATTTCTTCCTAAGCATTTCAGCAAAGTTACCTTAACTCTTCTGATAAATACAAATTTCCCTATCTGATGCACTGTACTTCCAGATGACATCATGGATCATGAGGTACAGAATGGTGCCTGAAAATTATTATTAATTTATTTGTTATTTCTTGCTAATTTCAAAAGTATTTTTGAGGCTCTGTTTATTGTTCTCATGGGCTGTTTTCAGAAATAGAGCAGTAAATGCACTGCTTTTGCAGCTCTGCTTCTCTTGAAACAGCTAATATCTATCCACTGACAGATCCATCCATGAAATAGCCCTAATAATGTCATTTAAAACATAGAGAGCGCTGTGCTTGTTTTGATTCTGTTTTGGAACCTACTGCTATTCAATTTAGTACTCTAAATGAACTCATACCATATCCCATTATTGAGGAAAATGACCACCTGCCTCCCCCATATGTTGGCTTCAGTTTTAAATACTGCCATTTGAAAGTCTTGAAACTCATTAAACTGACAGGGTTTGGAGCACACAGACGCTGGCACTCAGAACAAAAGATATGGGGAAACATAATCTGAATTTGAAAAATTATTTCAAAACAAGTTCTATTTCATTTTCCACTCTTTCAACCCCCTCGTAGCTTTCTAGATTTTAAGAAATAAAAATAAACTTGCTGCTGGTTATTTTTGTAGGATTTTGCATTTTGCCTGCTGGTTACAGTCTGCTTTCAAATTATTATTGATATCCAAAGTTTTATTTTTATATAGTCTTTAAGCCTTTTGAAACAGTGGAACTCAATCCTGGCTGTCAGTTACTGAGTCCAGAGGAGGGCCACAAAGATCATCAGAGGCTGGAGCGCTTCTCCTATGAGGCTGAGAGAGCTGGGCTGGTTCAGCCTGGAGAAGAGAAGGCTCCTTAAGGGGAGACCTTAGAGCAGCTCCAGTGCCTAAAGGGGCTACAAGAAACCTGGAGAGGGGCTTTGGACAAGAGCGTGTAGTGACAGGACAAGGGGCAATGGCTTTAAACTGACAGAGAGGAGAATGAGATTTTAAATTAGGAAGAAGCTCTTCCCTGTGAGGGTGCTGAGGCACTGGCACAGGGTGCCCAGAGAAGCTGTGGCTGCCCCACCCCTGGCAGTGTTCAAGGCCAGGTTGGACGGGGCTTGGAGCAACCTGGTCTGGTGGAAGGTGTCCCTGCCCATGGCAGGGGGTTGGAACTGGATGAGCTTTAAGGTCCCCTCAAACTCTAACCATTCTGTGATTCTAAGATTCTATGACTTGCTTGCAAGCCACTCCCTCAAACAGAATAGCATTGACAATGTGACCTAACCTTGTCCAGACTTTGGGTTGTCCATATCTGGTGATTTAGCCTGACTACTACAGGCATTTTAAAAGCTGCCAATTCAAAGATAAGTAGGGATCTAGCCTGAAGGATAGACTGAGACATATTTTTGAAAACCTTCTCTACTATTAATATGTAGTAGGATTGTGCAAATATGACAATTTCAATTTTGATGATACTGCAAACACTATGGGTTCTGCAAATGTCCCAGAGGTCTTTATTATCTCAACATACTATTCTGGAATGGGTGGTTGTGGGCTACATAAGCTCTTGGCCCTGGATGGATAGCTGAAATACCTCACAAGTTAAGATTATACCATTTAAATCTGAATCCTATCTTGGGGAACCGCCACAGGCATCTTGCTTCAAAACTACAAAATATTCAGGACTCAGAATGCAGTATACACTATTGCAGCCAATACCATATGTGCTTGCAGAGTAACACTGCTGTCATCCATAAAACACTGTAAAAGTCATTAATTTAGCCTGCACTTTAAGATCTTGTCTGACTTCTTTGTTTTTATGCACTGATTAGTGATTCACCAGATACACTCACAAAAGCAAATACAAAGAAGCAGCTCCTACTGCCAAAGGAGGCACAGCTGGAGTTTCTGTACTCTGTTGTTTAGTCTTAGGAGATGAGATGTAAACTTCTGCTTCTAACATGATGCATGCCCTCCCTTTGGGTAGAACTTGCTGACATTTCACAAGTCTCAATTGCCAAGACCTTTGGGCTTTTTGGAAAACTTTATTCTTTCTGTTTCTCACATTCCTCACTAACAGATAACACTTTTACTTTTCAGGAATGTTCTGAGGATAAGGATGCTTTCAGTTACGGAGAAAGGTAGAAATACTGCCTTGTTTAGTTTCCCAGGCATTTAGAAGGAAGGAATTTTCCAGTGAAGACTGACAGCAAGTCTATTTCTCTGGAATCAAAAGTTCAAATTCCTACCAACTTCACTGGTCCCAAAATTTATTTTGCCACGGCACAACCTGATGTTGCTCACTGTATAAGTGGACAGCTCAAACCACATAAACTTTGTATAGCCCATGAGGACAGACAGAAACTCTGGGATCTCTGCTTTGGGGAGTGTTTGATGATGGAGTGCCCTCACAGAGACAGAGATTCAGGACTGTCATGTTTCTTTTGGCGGTGGGTTTACTCCTGTAAGCAAGAAATGCCACTGGTGAATTACTGGGGAATACACAGACCAAACGCCATGATCATGCCATTTCCCTACCTACTAGAGAGCAGGTCACCCCAACAGATTTACTGTGCCTGTTTTATACTTGGGCTGCTAAAGGTCTGGAAAAACATGGGGTTTGGCTGCTGCTGTGGGGGACCTAAGCAGAGTGGTCCTTCCCAGGAAAATCAGCAGCTTTGAGATTCATTTCTCCTTTTCCACTGATAGAAATGAGAGACAGAAGTCTGGCTCTGCAGGGCTTTCCCCACAACTCTCCATCCCAGTTCTGTCCTTTCTTCTTCACTCAAGCCTATCTGTGGCAGAAGCAGCCTGCCCTTGGGCCTTCTTTCTTGCCTGCACTGCAGAAAAGCCATGAAGTAACTTTGCTAAAGGTCATGGCAACTTACCAGCTTCCTGTCCCCAGAGAGATGTGCATGACAGAATGTATTTAACAACTAGGGAACCTATAGGTAACAACAGGGAAACTACAAAATTGCAATGCTGTCTGAAAAAGAAAGCAAAGCAGCTGACACAGAGGCTGACACACAGACACACTTGAATGGCATCTGAATATATAAGCAGTATATTGAGTACTCTCTGTCAAATCTCCTGCACAACGCAAGAGCATTTTTGAACTCACAGAAAGTGCCATCCAAGAACAGTGCCTTTTCACAACAATAACTGAGAATTTGAATAAACAAGAGAAGAATTTGCTGTTAAACTCAGAAGACTGTCCAGTTCCTGGAACTATCAAACCTGAATGAGATTGTTTCTAATAAAGCCTTTTTATGAACTAAAGAGAAGGTCAAAGGAGGATGCTTAGAAAATCCACAGTAGTTCTTTGGGCAAACTTGCTGAGTAAGCTCATCTCTAAAGCAAGAGCACAGCTCACATAATTTGCCAATGCAAATGTGGAAAAAAAGGGAGATTTCATCAAGATGCATACAAATTTAAATCAAAAATATATAGAACAGTCACGGTTGAAGTGACACAGAGGATCTACATAGAAAAAAACATGGTGCTGTGAGCAAAGACCTTCTGTGAAATCACATCAAAGAGAAACAAACACGTACCCTATTAAAAGAGTATCGTGCAGGTGAAATTTTACACATGTGTAACGAGAGGAGAGTTTGAGAGAGGAACTGAAGGGTCACTTTTGGTCACCAATGCCTTTTTAAAGAAAGGTATCAAATCTTCTGTCTTTCACACTTGAAAAAGCCAAGCAGCTATCAAAATGCATTTCTGTGATACTCTTAAGGATAATGTTTTATAATGGGGAGCATTTTTCTAAGGATTTATACTGTTCTGAAGGTATGTATGACTTTGAAACCCAGCTATTTCAGAACTGGCTAAGAAACCCACCTGTATCTTAGAAAACGGGTTTGTGGAAATTGGAGATTACAGCTCTCATCCTCACTCCAGTCAGAAAGATTTGTCAACATTCTGAAAAATTTTGGAGGTAAGAAAGCAGTAAATTACTAAGTCTGTGTATGACAGTGATGCAGTGCAAACCAGGCAACTAATACTCAATCTGTCACCAGATGTAAACATAAGAAATCATCCCCCTCAGGTGATTTTCATGTGCCAGCAAACCCTTGGTGTAGATGCAGTGCTACTAAGAAAGATATTTTTTGCTGTTATTCAGGAAGCTGGTGTGATTAAGTAAGCCAAAAAGCTTGTGTCAGTATGCTACGCATCTACACTAAGGGGGTTTGCTGACAGTGCAGCAGAATCTCTCTAGCATAGACAAGGTTAAAGACTTCTTCAGAATGTGCAAGAGAGGGAAACTGGATTCTAATCTCACAAAGCCAAACTGCCATTTCATAATGGTATGTTCACAGTATGAACAGGATCAAAATAAACAGCAGTTAGAATAGTGAAGATCCAAAGACAGCTATAAAGTCTGAGATTTCAGTTAGTACAGGTTACACCCACAGGAGGAAGAGATTCTTGTGGGATTCTAGTGACATTCTACCTAAATAAATGATTCATATAATAAAAACACAATCAAGAGCAATAGTGTACACTGGAGAGAACAAAACGAAGACAAACTTCACATGATTGCAAAAACTAGAGACCGCAAGTTGGAAAAGCTGCACAATAACCTTTGAAGCATCTTATCTGCATAAACCCAAACAGTGCTCACTGCCAAGTTTCTACAATGGAAAAAGAATCTTCTCACTTGACTAAAGCAGAAACAGTGCAGTTAGAATGCCAAAGGCGGTGGTTGCGCCAGCAGGTATTCCAAGAGGTAGATCCAGTGGCCCAAAGGGACTTGTCACCCCTGATAATTTCCACTATACAAACTTTGACACGGGATGGTAGAAGCTTCGGTATAATTTTTCCTTAAGCAGCAGACAAATATGTAAAATTAAATATAAGCCTAGATGGAACTGCAATACGAGTTTTATGCTTGATCTATTCACTCAGTGATTCACTGAACATCGGGCAAAAAACCTACACTCTTGTATCAAAGACATCCTGGGCACTGAAACAGGTACACCAATACCGCAAAAGAACAACTTAACATAGCTGTTCCATGTATAAAATATGATGAACATGTTCATGGACAGGAAACTGAGTAGAAAGTGATCCCTTCTAATACACATAAAAAGGATTAGTATCCACATGCTGGCTTCTACTCCAGTAGAAGTCACTTTGCAGTATAGAAATACAGCAACTGAACACGTATATGAAGAATTACATTTGACTGAAATACAAAGAAAGCTTAAACTAAGCCCATTATGTGCTGGTATCTAGAGAGTGATAGAAATACCCCAAGAGAGAAGTAGAAAGGACAAAACCCAGTGAGGATTCCACCTGGCCTTTATACTGTTGGGATAGTCAGAAAGCCCATTTCAGAATGAAAAACACCCAGCTGTTTCCCAGCAAGCTAGAAAGAGGTAAGCATGCAACAGGCTTAATAGACAAGAGTGGTCAACCAGAACAAAACCATATAGGGAACAGGGAGTTCTGCCAAGACTGTATTGAGCTATTTTGGGTCTGAAGTCTCTGATACTTCTAGACAATACTCACACCTTATACTAAACATTGTGGTAAAGGCTGATTGCAAGACAGTAAAAGGTTATGATACAAGTAGGAAAATCCAGTCTGAGTGACAAAGTGAGAGAAAGAAAATCCAGAGTTTTCTCCAGAAGTCTGGGGACAAACAGACCTTTTTGCTCTGAGCTACAAAACCAGTCTCATACTCCTTAGGTTTCTGGAAAGGAACAAACTATGAGACACTACCACAAAGACAATCACAGATTAAGCATTTCATCAGGCATAATATTCCAACATTAGTTTCAAGCAAGATCCCATCTTTCCCCATCTCTTACGTAGTAATTCACAGGACACTATGAAATCAGTTTGAAGACTACACTGCTACACCATACAAGTTGAATAAAAAAGTTTAGATGGCAGCTGAAATAGCTAAAAATCTTTATTAACTGCTTCAAAAGGAAGATACATGGCAAACATTCCTGAATGAAGCAACTTTTCCATAAATAAAAACATTATTTCCTTCCACCTTGCACATCAAGACTCAAACACACCTCTATGTGACTAGCTATAACATTCTGACCGTTGACATGGGTACGAAGACTAGCAGACAAAAAAGTGGGAGAGACACCTAAAGGTCAAATCCCTCAAAACCTGACTAGAGACCGTCCAAAATGACCTTAGGAAATATTTTCAAGAAAAAAAAATTATTTCTCAGCATAAACTGTGCACTTCTAAAGGCGCTGAAATGAGCTGAACAACTAAATCCTTGCTCATACCAGAGTGATTAATGAGCATATATTTCAAATAGCTTCATTTACAAATTAAATAAAGAGGATGTGGAGGACAACTAAATATGCTTTCTTCTGACACCTGATTAACAAGATACGGAAAAACCCCACAGCATGGTGCATGACTGATAGCTATCAAGAAAGTCTCTCAAGACTTTATACCACTTCAAGAATCAAATGTTAGCTAAGCCGCAGTTGTTGGAGAGCTGTATACAAGCCTTCATAGTGACAAGGAAGAAGCATGAACCAACAGCCCAGAGTAAGGTCCCTTTGCCACTGTATGTATTGAGTGGACTACAAACCCAGTGCTGTACCAGTTATACAGATCATATCTATCTTTATTTCAAATCTGAAAGAGATAGCATGATGCTTTACTCTACTCTCATCACACTCCACCTGGTACTGCATCTAGCTCTGGGGCTCCCGGTACGACACTGGCCTGTTCAAGTGTCCAGAGGAGGCCACAGAAATGGGCAGGGGGCTGGAGCACTCTGCTGTGAAAGAGGCTGACAGAGTTGAGAGCTGGGGATTTTCAGCCTGGAGAAGAGAAGGCTCCGGAGAGAACTTACTGCAGCCTTTCAATACATACAGGGGGCTTACAGGAAAAATAGAGAGAGGCTTTTTTACCAAGGCCTGTAGTGACAGCAAAAAGGGTTTTAAACTGAAAGAGGGTAGATTTAGATTGGGAATAAGGAATATATTATTTACTGTGAGGGTGCTGAGGGGCTGGCACAGGTTGCCCAGAGGAGCTCTGGCTGACCCATCCTTCACAGTGTCCAAGACCAGGTTGGACAGGGCTTGGAGCAACCTGCTCTAGTGGAAGGCGTCCATGACTATGGAAAAGGCAGTGGACTAAATAGTCCCTGAAGCTGCCTTCTAGCCCAAATCATTCTGCGATTCTATGATGGAAGAGAGTCTTAGGGAAGACATTGATGCTTTCACCATACAGATAGAAACTTAAGTATAATAAAAATAAATAATAATAAATCAGAATAAAAAAGAAAGAATGAATTTTAAATCCTGTCCTCACTTGACTTCTTCCTGTTTATATTTTAACACCAAGCACATCCTTTTCAGGCTAATTATCCAGTTTCTTAGATAAACTTATTGACAGCTAATTTACCACGCACATTTTTAGGATTGATTATGCAAGTTGCGGTTGCAACACAGAGCCCCTAGACAATAGCAGATATGTCTACGTTTACTTCCAGAGCAAGAAAACATATCTATTGTGGAGTTCATTTTTAAAACCAGAAGCTTCTGAACTGAATTTCTGTACTATCTTGCAAATACCACAAAACTGCTGCCCTGCAGGGACATTCAGGAAGCAGTAACCAAGTAATCCGTCACTCCCTACAGAAGCTCATATCCCAGTGCAACATTATAATGAGGCTTTTGGTCCTCATTATTAAAAAAAAGCAGGAAGAGGGAGAAAGCTTATTTTATTACTGGAAAATCCACCCCAGTGTTAACCAGTCAAATTAAAGGAAAAAAAAATATTAATAATAGTGGCATATTCTCCTATGTGTGTTATCATTTAGCTCCAAATGTTCCTTTGTGACAAGAGCCACAGGCACAACAAAGGAGGGCTCACAAGGGCAAGGCAGCCCTTTCTCAGCTACTTTCTTGCTCAGGACTCCTAAAATGCAAATCTATGCAGGAGTGTTATTCTCATAAGCTTAGAGTTGGAAGTACTAAACCACCCGAGGGAGAGAAAACATAATTTTGCATCTTTCATCATTTTGAACTTGCTTAGTACATAACTTGTGAAGGAAGTAATGAAAACACCTTGATTAGCTCAGGTGGAAAGCAGGAGCTCCTTAGAGCTGCTGCTTATGAACAGGAATCCAAACTGTAGCCAATTTCTTACCAGAAAAGAAATCATAGAACAGTTAAGGTTGGAAAGGACCTTAAGATCATCAAGTTCCAACCCCCCCTGCCATGGGCAGGGACACCTCACACTAAACCACGTCATCCAAGGCTCTGTCCAACCCAGCCTTGAGCACTGCCAGGGATGGAAAAGGAACAAGTAAAGGCATATTTTTTTTTATGCAGTAGACTTTGTTTTGTAATAAAGTGTACACTGCTTTGAGAACAAAGGCTATACAGTGAGCACAGGCATCTCCTTCCTTCTCCAGAAACATCAACCTGGATCTGTTGCCTAGCTCTCAGCCGACAAGCCCGAGTGAATCAAATAGTGGCAAAGCTAGAGAAAATCAAGTAAAGAGCAGACTTTCTGGTGACTTGTAGTGATTTCCCCCAAACCAGACACCTCAAAATTAAGAGCTAGTACTCTCACACACCAAATGAAATGGTCAGATTAAAGAAAATTATTCTACTGTAAGAGTGGTGAAATACAGGAGCATTTGTACAGAGAGGTTGTGGAAACTCCATCCTTGAAGACTCAAAAAGACATGGCCCTGAGCTACCTCACTTAAGCTGTACTTGCTTGGACTAGGGACTTTCAACCTCCAGAAGCCCCTGTCAACCTATTGTAACTCCATGGCAATATGGTGATAATCCTCAGTACCTCCTCACCGGGTTTGCTGAAAATATTTATCTGCGGGTTTGCAGCATTCAACTGCCATTAAGTCATGTAACTATATTCCTGTAAGGAACACATTGTTTGTCTGTCTCTCTCTTACACGGATTACAAAACTGAGATACACTGAAGTGCAGTGAAATAGAAATTTGACCAATTTCAGACAGGGAGTTTAGTATTTTTACTAGCACCATTCTGACTGGTTGCCTTACACAACTTGAAAAGCAGTAAAAAAATTATAATTAGAGATTTGAATATCACAGACAGCATAACCCATGCAGCTGATAACACAATCACTCTTGCATATACAGATGCAGAAAGAATACAAAGGCACTGTAGTGTAAATTTGAGGTGGGAAATAGCTTATTTCAACTGATTAGATTTCATTACTAAGCACCAACCCAGCATAACAGCCTGGGTGAGGGTCTTTTGTGTTGGCTGACTCACACCACCAATATATCAATGAACACTTTGTATACAGCAACTACTGATCAATCAGAACGTAAGATTTTAAACAGAAAAAAAAATCATCATGCTCAGTAAAATTCCCTTTATCATTCTTCTTCAGGCCTTCTGTGTGTTTTCTTGCCTGTCTCTCCCTACCTTTCTTATCTTCTTTCCCCCTCTTCTCAGCCAGGCTTAGCCCTTCCTCTCCTAGGCTCAGCAATAAGAGGATTTTCTTTTTCCTTCATTTAATTTTAGATAAATGTTGTACTGGGAATTGTACATTACCCCTGATTCAGCTCTCTTGCTGGAAAGTCAGTGGGAGACTTAGTCTGAGTTGCATGTGAATGGACTTTGGAGATACATGCTATACAACTAAAAGCTCGGGGGAGAAAAAGGCAGTTAAGGAAAAAAAATTGAACTGTTCCCATCACAATGCAGCTTAAAGCAGCACCTGAGACACAATTTGGCTAAAATCCCACTACTGCTGCAATTCAAAACCATGAAAAGTTTACATAAACACATATTTTTATGCTTTAAAAGGCAATGTTACTCTTCGGAAACTCTCTGAAGTCTGATACCTATTTTGAAACATTTGGAAATGATTTGAAAATTAAGGCATACATGACTTCCACAGAGGATGAAAAGTGAACATTTGTCTAAGACACAAAGTCGTACTTATTTACCCTTAAGACACATACAATCATAAACAGGGTTTCTTTTACTTATTAATACAAAGCTGTTGATTTTTATTTTAAACTGGTATTTCACTAGAGCTGAACTCATGCAATAGCCTTACTTTTTTTAGACTTTTACCTTTCGGACCTCAAAGCACTGTGAGAAATGTAAATTGTATTGTTATTGCCATTGTAGCAATGAAATAAACAGAGGAGTGCCACAGTTTGACTGATAGAAAGTAACAAAATAAGTAACAGAAACAGGGGCAAAAAGCTGGTGTTTTTTTTCCTGATTCCGGCCTGTAAACCTGACCCTGTAATGCTTAAGTGACCATGTCTGCTTGCAGATACAACGCTGGCACCATTCACAAGGGGGGCTACAGAGAGGAAAGAATCTCATCTTCTCTTTCATTTAAAAGGCACAAAATAACTTGTGGGAATGCTGAAGGTTGGTCAGGTATGAAGCTTAGCTTCGAATTGAAATCCAGGTGGAAAAAGCTAAATTTGACTTCTGCATGTCTGACAGTGTATGACATGGCTGAATGCCTATAAAGATTCCCATTTTTAACAAGTACCAAACTCACTTTCTCTGTTTCTGTAGACTTAATGAGGGCCAATGTCCCTGAAAACTGGGTCTCTTACTTCACAATGTTATGAAATTATGTCTGTAAATGACATAAAAATTTTAGTCTGACTAAATCTGACCTATTGACTTCTTTGCCTCGATCTTCACTGGCAAAAGCTCTGAGCGCACCACCCAAGTCTTGGAAGGCAGATGCAGGGACTGTGAGAATGAAGACCTTGTGCCCACTGCAGGAAAGGATCTGGTTCGAGACCGTCTTAAGAACCTGAACGTACACTAGTCCATGGGAACTGATGAAATCCATCCGTGGGTCCTGAAGGAGCTGGTGAATGAAGCTGCTAAGCCACTGGCCATCATATTTGAAAAATCATGGCAGTCAGGTGAAGTTCCCGATGACTGGAAAAAGGGAAATATAACCCCCATTTTCAAGAAGGGGAAAATGGATGACCCGGGGACTACAGAGCTGTCAGTCTCACCTCTGTGCCTGGCAAAATCTTGGAGCAGATTCTCCTGGAAGGCATGCTGAGGCACATGAAAATCAACAAGGTGCTTGGTGACAGCCAGCAGGGCTTCACTAAGGGGAAATCCTGCCTGACCAATTTGGTGGCTTTCCATGATGGGGCTACAGAACTGATGGACATGGGTAGAGCAGTTGATGTCATCTACCTGGACTTGTGCAAAGCGTTCGACACTGTCCCACACGACATCTTTGTCTCTAAATTGGAGGGACATCAGTTAGATAGGTGGAGCACTAAGTGGATAAAGAACTGGCTGGATGGCTGCACACAAAGAGTTGCGGTCAAGGGCTCCATGTCTGGCTGGAGACCAGTAATGAGTGGTGTCCCTCAGGGATCGGTGTTGGGACCGGTCTTCTTCAACATCTTTGTCGCTGACATGGACAGTGGGATTGAGTGCGCCCTCAGCAAGTTTGCCAATGACACCGAGCTGTGTGGTTCGATTGATACGCTGGAGGGAAGGAATGCCATCCAGAGGGACCTTGACATGATTGTGAGGTGGGCTGATGCCAGCCTCATGAAGTTTAAGCACACCAAGTGCAAGGTCCTACACCTGGGTGGGAGCAATCCCAGGCACAGCTACAGGTTGGGCAGAGAAGAGATTCAGAGCAGCCCTGCAGAGAAGGGCTTGGGGGTGTTAGGTGATGAGAAAATGAACATGAGCCGGCTGCAGTGTGCGCTTGCAGCCCAGAAAGCCAACCGTATCCTGGGCTGCATCAAAAGGAGCGTGACCAGCAGGTCGAAGGAGGTGATCCTGCCCCTCTACTCTGCTCTTGTGAGACCTCACCTGGAGTATTGTGTGCAGTTCTGGTGTCCTCAATATAAAAAGGACATGGAACTGTTGGAACAAGTCCAGAGAAGTGCCACGAGGATGATCAGGGGACTGGAGCACCTCCTGTATGAAGACAGGCTTGAGGAAGTTGGGGCTGTTCAGCCTGGAGAAGAGAAGAAGAGAAGGCTGCATGGAGACCTCAGAGCAGCCTTTCAGGATCTGAAGGGGGCCTATAGGGATGCTGGGAAGGGACTCTTCATTAGGGATGGTAGTGATAGGACAAGGAGTGATGGGTTAAAACTTAAACAGGGGAAGTTTAGATTGGGTATAAGGAGGAAATTCTTTCCTATTAGGGTGGTGAGGCACTGGAATGGGTTGCCAAGGGAGGTTGTGAATGCTCCACCCCTGGCAGTGTTCAAGACCAGGCTGGATGAAGCCTTGGGTGACATGGTTTAGTGTGAGGTCTCCCTGCCCATGGCAGGGGGTTGGAACTAGATGATCTTAAGGTCCTTTCCAACCCTAACTATTCTATGATTCTATGATTCTATGATTCTATGATTGACATGGATCCTTTTCTTCACATTCTGAAATGGAGATATTAAAGGTTCTTTTCTTTAGGAAATACATTGCTTATTCTCTTTCCTGAAGAACATGATACCTGATCCTGGGATTTTTTTTCTAGCTAGATGTTTCAACCACCATGTGTAAGGTAGTCAAAGCACGCCCACTGCATTGGAAGGCATTCAACAATCTACCTTTTTGTATGTGATGGCCAGCACTTGAACGTCACATCTGTCCTCTTACTGTCAGCGAGTGTTGCTGTCTCAGCTGAGGTGGTTCCACTTCCTTCTGGGTAGATGCTCCAAGGAAAAAGGCAAGGCCTCTGAGAAGTGCTACAGGAAGACACTGAGGTCTGAAACTGCTTCCAACCAAAACAGGGCTGCTGGACTTTGAGCTGCACCAGTTTGGACAAACTGGGAATCCATCTCCTTCTCTACTAAATGTGATGTACATAGGAATACAATGGAATATTAATTCAGTGACATTAACTATCTAGTAACAATGTACAAGGGAAGTTGGTTTATAGTGCTATAGAAACAAAAAAACTGTGTGGAAAAATAAAACCAGTATGAAATGATTGCTCAGGAGGAACATAAAGACATTGTGCAGCCAAGCAAAGGAACCTGTGGCCAGTTAACTCTATCACAGGGGGTTCAGGCAGCCAACATAATTTAACCTACCACATACTGTAATGAGGCCCAAAGAAACAGGCCTGTCAAAGCAGAGAAGGAATCGAAATATGAGGGCAAATCAGCTTAGGGAAAAGTCATGCATACACAGAGAGAGTGCTTTGCAAATATAATGCAAGTACATGAACGGCAGAGAGTACCACAAGTTTTGTACACATTACAACTACAAGGCAGAGGGTCCAAAGCCCTGACATATATTTTGAATCCAGCCATGTGGAAAGACGAAACGGCTCAGTCCTTTGGTGCTTCATCTTCTTTTAGGTGTTTTGGAAAACCGAGATTACTAGGTGCAAAAACCTAAGGACACTTAGGAAAGGATCAAAAGCATATGGTGTGCTACAGAAAACCATGAAAATGAAGAGTAACTGTGAAATTAATAGGTAAGGAAGTGCTATTTTAAAATCTAATGCAAGTAAGAAAGACTAAAGCCTGATTTTCAGTATCCTGCAGAACGAATGGCAATGATGCCTGTAATAAACACACTGAAAACCAGCCTCTGCTAAGCACAGAATTCAAAATCAGTATCATAGCATTTCTGTACATGATATACATAAATTTATGTACATGCATTCATCAAGACTCAAGTACAAACACATACTGAAAGTAACACTGTTGCCTTGAATACAATAAGGCAAAGGTTTATTTATTTATTTTTACATGTCCTAAAATATACCAACAAGAAAACAACCCCCACATTGAACTTGCTCAAAATTTCTCATTACTTTCAGCACAACAAAAAACCTCAAATGTTTCACAGAGTGCTTTCTGCTTATTTTCCTTAGCCTTTTGCTTTAACTTCTTTTAGTCTTTAGTTCTGTTACTATACAGCATGTTGCTGATGAAGAAATACTATCATTTTCATTTTGAAAATGCCCAAGTAGGAAAGTAGGTATTTCTGCTTCAGTTTTTGGGCAGTTGGCATGGGAATAAAGGAACTAAGCCAGCAATTGTCAATAACTGTGTTTTAAAAGTGGGAATGATAGCAACATTGATGTTTGCCTAATTTTTCAGCGCATTTTCTCTCCTAACCAACCAAGAGCTAGATTATTTCCACATAACTAATCACATCCTTCATGTAACTTGCCAGATCAGCTCAGCAACCTCCACAATTACTATGTCCCCTATGTATTTATCAGGAAACAAGGGAAAAGTCCCAGAGCAGCTGCAGATGATTATTTGACATCTGCCTGAGTCATTTGGCTTTCCAGCAACTATTGTCTACACACAGGGTCTTCTGACAGGCATGTGAAGAAAGGGGTATCTGTGCGCCACAGTAGGAAGTGCTGTGCTGTCATACTCCTGTGGTTGACATAACAAAACACTACACTCCTCAAGAATGCAAACAGCCTGTTGATAGCCCAGATACTTAAAGGTTGTTCACATCAGAAAATACTTTCCTACTGGATCGCTTGAAATCTGTGTGCTCATGCATTCAGGAGACAGACTTACCTCTTTTTAGGATCCCCTGAGAATTCAGCATGCAATGTGCTTTCTCTGTACTTACACAGAGGCAGAGTTTGACTTTTAGTTACATTGCCTTTTTCTCGTCACCAGTTACATTTTTATGCTGTTAATGCATTTCCCCTTAGTCCCAAAACATCACAATCAAAAAATGCTGCTTCTGTTATAGATCAGTTTATCTATCTTTTACACTGGATTATCTTCCATTGTCCTTTATATTTGCTTCTTTTGGTATGTGCCAAATTCCTTTCCTAACAAGTCTCAAAATCACTATAATTTGCTCCTTCTAATGAGTCTTCTCTTCCCTCAACTGTCCATCTCTCATGCAGAGTTACAAGAAAACTAGGCAATAGTTCCCTGCAAATGGGAAATCTTTTAACCTGTTTTGATTGATGACTTTTTAGTCAAATTACATCTGAAAACCCTCAACTACAGAAGCTGGTAACAGAGGGAATCCTCATCCAAGAAGTGGATTTTCACACGTCTAACAAGAGGTGAGTGTAAAACACTCTTTTCAGTAGTTCCAGATTTTCTCCTTTATTCAGATGCATGTTTTCACAAGACTGGTAGAAAAGTTAGTAACTGAGATAGATACTTTAAACTATCCAAATATGCCAATACAAGCACAAGCTTTGTTTCCTTGGGAAATCAAGGTAAACCTAACACTAAAAAGATTAAAAAGGCTTTTTAAGCAACTTGGAAGTAATTTAAGTTCCAAATCCTTTATCTTTGCCATTCATATTGAAGGCTTGTTATTTCCACTAACAAAAAACATTGATAATGATAATTCAAGTCATATGAAGTCCTACTGCACAATGATAACATACCTATGTAGGCATTGTCATGTTCATGCTAATGCATATGTTGTATTGCCAACGACTTTCTTGAACTCAACTGATATTCCAGGAGCAGAAAAGGTAAGGAAGAAATAGACAGCTAGAATGAAATTCCTTAACACTGAATACATGCCTGTGCACTGAAAATGGAATCTACATCCTTTATACTTTCTAAACACCATTATGGCATAGTAAAAATTTCCTGGCAAGTTTTAGATTATGCAAAAATACATCTTAAATATTTAAGGACAATACAAAATATTTAAGTCATGTTCTCAGCTTCCTGTTCTCAGCTCCAAGCAACTATCAGCCCCATGGCAGAAAAGCTTTTGTCAGCTGTGCTTTAAATACTATATATAAAGAGAGACCTCTCTCCTCCCTCAACTGGAATTTCCAAGTATTTGTCTCAGAACATCCTTCACTAGCTTTAGCATCTAACCCATTTCAAGCTTCTTAACCATAACAGCTTCTTTTCTATTACAGTCATTGCTTTCATATGGATTTGCTACATTAGGAGAATTTCCATCCAAAAAGTCTGCATTTCTTATTTTTCATTTTACTGTCCTTTAGGTGTTTGGAGAACAGTTGTAACATCCCCCATGGATGCTTTTAAGCCCATGTTTTAATGAAAGAGTATACAGAGTATACAGAGTTCCCCAAAACGGCAATGTCAGTTAAAATCTGCCTTCTCAGAAAAAAAAGGATCAATACCTGGAAAGAAGTTATAAAGGCTTCAGAAAGCACATCAGAGAAGACATTGTCAATACACAGAAGTAAATACTGCAAATTTCTTATCACTTAGTTGCACCATATGTACCCTTACTGAATATTTGTCATCTTTAAAGAGATAAGTAAATAAACCTGATATAATGGAGCTGCAGATCAAGGGCTAAAAGGTATTTTTTACTTGTTGACATATCTCTAAAACTGCGGCAGTGAAATTAAAATGTGGACAGCAGAAAGCATCAGTATGGTTGTCTTATAAATAAAAAGAAGGTTCTCACATCAATATGTAAAACAGATATTTACCATTCTAAAGACAGATATAGATGAACTGTATGCTTTAGAGACACTTGGAAAATGAACATGACCTCGAAATCTTAGCTTCACAGAATCTGAGGTTGCAAGTGACCTCTGGAGATTGTATAGTCCAATCCCCTGCTCAAAAGAGGGTCAGCAAGGGTGCTCAGTATCACACCTAATAAGGTTCTAACTGCCTCCACAGGACACAGACACCACCACCTCTGGGCAGCCTGTTCCAGTGCTCAAGACCTTCAAACTAAGATTCTCTTGAGTTTAAATGCAAATTCCTGTATTTCGGTTCATGCCCATTGCCTCTCATCCTGGGCAAAACTGAGAAGATGCTTGTTCCCTCTTTACTTCCTCACACAGTGTATTCATACACATTGCTAAGACCTTCATGGCTCAGCTGTCCCAGTCCCAGCTGCCTCAGTCTCTCCTTATAGGACAGATGCCCAAAGTCCTTAACCACCTTTGTGTTCCTTCACTAACTCACTTCAGTACACCCATATCTTTCTTATACTAGGGAGCTGATTTGCATCAGTAGGTGCTTGTCCCTGTTGAACCCAACAAGAAAGGCACCTGACACTCTTCAAGACATCATTTTAAATGCTATTTATATGGAGCTAATACTACAAAGACAGAATGGCACAGATAATCCTATGTCCCTTCAGATGCTGGAACCCAGAGTGGTGAAGTATCAAATAGCCTCTGATCCATGCACAGCACACTGTGCAGAACCCTGACCATAGAAGAGGTTTTCCTCTCTGGGTCATTTGAGCCATTATAGGTTCTTTTTTTTTCCTTACAAGAAAACAACTCTATTCATAATTTCCAGTGTCAAACAGAAAGGATGTTTACATGACAACTTCTTGGTGCTCTCCTTTATGCAGGCAAATACTTGCAGGTGCCATAATTGCTGGTACCTGTCAAGACCTGCTTCAACATCCTCAATTACAATGAGCTGGCTGAGTCTGTCATGCAGCCATGGGTTTTATGTAGCACAATACAGGTTTGAAGGCCACACAGGACATGAAGCCCACTGCAGCCCAGCACATGCCTGGGCATAGTCAGGTTAAATATCCTGTTGAGTTCATTATAGACATACAGGACTGGACCCAGCACTCCAGATGTGGCCTCTCCAGTGCTGAGCAGAACAAAGGGATCACCTCCCTCAGCCTACTGGCATTTCTCCTCCTGATACAGCTCAGAGTGCTATTGGTCTTCTTCGCCACAAGGATGCATAGCTGGCTCACGTTCAGTTTGTTGGACATCAGAATCTGCAAGTCCTTCTTTGCAAGCTTCTTCCCAGTTGGTCACACCCCAGCATGTAGTGGTGCATTAGATTATTCTTCCTCCCCAGATGCAGGGTTCTGGATTTTCCTGTTAAACTTCAGGATATTCCTGTCAGATCAGTTCTCCAGGCTGCAGAGGTCTTTGTGGAAGGCAGCACAAGACCCTGGCATGTCAGCCGCTCCTCCCAGTTTTGTATCACCAGCATATGTTACTGGGTGTGCACTTTATCCCATCATCCAAGTCATTAGTGACTGTGTTAAACGGTACTGGTGTCAGCACTGACCCCAGGATACTCCACTGCCTTCCAGCTGGTCTTCATGCTGCTGATTCTTTCAGACTAGTAGTTAAATCATTTCTCAGTCAACCTAACTGTGCATTTATCCAACCTGTACTTCAGTTTGTCTATATGAATGCTATGGCATACAGTGTCAAATGCCTTACCAAAGCCAAGGTAAACAGCTCTCCCCTCATCTGCCGAGCCAGTCAGCTCACTACAGAAGGCTGTCAAGATGCTCAGGCAAGATTTCTCTATGTAAAAACATGCTGACTACTCCCAGTCACCTTCCTGACCTTCAGGAGATCAGAAAAAGTTTACAGCCAGATTTATTCCATTACCTTCCCTATAATCAACATGGGGTTGACCAGTCAGTAGTTCTGCAGATTGTTCTCTTGAACACAGGAGTAAGAATCGTTTTCTTCCAGAAATTGCAAGTAATGATTGAAAGTGAAACTTATCCAGCCACTGCTGACCTTGGGGACACTTAAGGTTTCTATTTAGTTTCTCACTGCATTAGAGCAATGCCTAATAGCCTGCACGTAGCCTGTATCACTAGTAAAAGAGTAATAAAACTTCAACTTGATCAGGTTTCTCTTGTTGACCATAAGCCTGTTTTCAGCTTTTATTACTCTTTAAAAAGGCACTATAACTTAAAATTAGCACTAGAAAATTTATCTGTAGAATTATTCTAGACATTTAAGAATAAAGTCCAGTCAACAAAGAGACATGCAGTTCATTTTAATAGCCCTGATCACTCACCTCCTTAGGGACTTAGACAAAGAAGCCAATATGTTGCAAAAATATTAGATCTTCTGAAAATAAGCTTTGGGACTTGGCTGAACAAAGGCGCTGCAGTTCTAAGACAAAACATTTTGAACAGTTTACCAGTGACATCAGTCTGAATTGAGTACAGCATTCCTTAAAATCTCAAGATAGTCCATGACTGTTTGACAGGACATCATCATGGCAAAAATAATATTTAACAAAAGGTGACTAATTTCAGGATAAGGTCTAAGTATGGATTTTATACTGAAATGTCACAAAACTCTGCGGCTGTAGATTCATCCTCTAATTTATCCTCTGATGCTTTTCACAACAGTTGAAGTTTTTCCTGATTAAACACTGTGTGAACTGAAAAGGCTAATATGACATTTTGGAAGTCAGCAATCAATATCACAATCATTAAATTAATTGGGGTTTTAAATAAAATTGACAGAGAGGGGACATGTGAGTAGAGTTATCTCCTTCATTGATTTTTATCTCCTGTCACCTTCATAAAATATTCACTGGTCTTGACTAGATTTATCAGAGTTGCCTTCTGAGCAAAACCGAACAAAATTATTATTATAGTTATTAGTTTACAGAATTATGGGGTAAAACCTTTGTTGGTTCTAGTAGGACAAATGTTTGACTGAAGCTCCTTGTGAGGTAAAAAGGTGAAGGCAAAAGCTATGTGAATTCAGATTCACTAAGTGCTTTATGATTTCCATTTTATGCTTGCTAACAACGTGACACAATCACACTGTTAGTTTAATCTGAAACAGAGACATGTCAATGTCTTTTCATTTGTATGTTTTAATCAAAGTTCCAGTGTTAGATTCAATGAAGGTACTTTATACACTGAAACGCAAAGCACCTTGTCCCTTATTTTCAAATACAATGAGGACATCCATACTTACCATTGTTTGGGATTTATATAATATGAAGCTCCTTGACTTCTGAACAAAAGCTGAAAAGGATTTCTGTGTCCTACTGATAAGTTAAGGCAACGTGTTTTCACTTGTAATTCAGCAACATGATACTACCACAAATACTGAGGTGGGTTTTGATGCCTTATAGGTACTGAATGGAGTATCAGCATCAGACACCAGTTAAAAAAGTCTGACAGAGATGATGTACTTCCTATTTGCTTTCACCCTCATACTGTGCTACTTGCAGGTCTTTACCTAGGTAAGGAGTGAAGAGGTATGCAAGGAACTTCCTGTCCCCCTTTTTACAAGTGGAATCTTAATATGTGGATCCTTCTTTTATCATGAATTGCCAGAGATGTTTCTCCTCGCCTTCAGAGCAGTAAGATAGTAGGATCAATCCCAAGTTCTTCTAGTGAGGGTTTTGACCTGGTATAGTGCATCAGGGGGATCCAGATACACTGGTCCAATCAAGCCACAGCCTGGGCAGTTCTGCTCAACCAAAAAGCTCAGTGATACACGCTGTTTGTGAGGTGACTGGCTGCTTAAGAAGGACAACAGGGAAGTACTTGTGTAAATCGTGATGTAGCCTTGAATAAGCTGCTTCTTGTTTAAAATGTTTGGTTACAAACATATTTTGCAGCCGAAGAGCTATGTGAGTGTTTTACTTTGCAATATTCTGGTTCCCTTGTTGGGATAAACTACTCAGCTGAACTAGCTTATTGCCTCATAAAACAGAGCAGCAATACTATTATCGCTTAAGTGCACCTGAATTCAGGCTGAACTACTTTGTTCAAAGAGCAGTAAACAGTTGGAGTAAGTTGTCAAGTAAGGTCATTGAAGCAAATAACGTATGAGTGTTACAGATATAGGACACTTTCATGAAGGAGACTGAAGGATACAGTGACAAGAAGGGGTGCAAGCAAGATAAACTGAGCTCAGGAAGGACATATTTCATATTTCAACATTATTATTAAAAACTATCCTTTTGCAGAAAGCCAGTACAGGGCTTGTATAGCACTTATTCCTTAGGTACCCCTAAGAGCCTTAGGTAGGACACGAGGTACAGAGCAGCAAATTTTAGCCTGGGTAAAGAGGACTTTGATCAAGCCAATAACCCTCAGAAGCACTGCATTAATCTCTCTGCACCTTCAGAAAGAGGAGGTGTTTCAAATACTTTTTAAAAATGGTTTGGTTTTGCACTCACTCTTTTCACAGGCTCCCAGCTGAAGTTCAAAAGTCACACAGAGGCTTCCATGCAGCCACAGTTACCATGAAGGGCTGTATTTGTTACACAGGGACTACATGTGGTTTTAGATGTTTAATACATGCAAGGCTCTCAGAAATTACGCTCACAACTAGCTGGGCACCAGTCACTGAGCCACTGGTGATTGCTGTACAAGGTATTACCTACTCAGGCAAAGGCAAGCCCTGAGGAGTCCTGAACCCTGCACTGTCAGCCAGCAGAAACCCCATAGCCTTTTACTAGTAATGGCAAAAATCATATTTACTAGGCTTCAAATAATACTGTTCCATAGAGAAAGCATTAATTTTAATGCTCAACACATGCCAAATCTTACAACTTATTCTCTCACCTGAGCAGCCCCCTTACTGTGCCTTTCCCTAAAGTTAGAACTAGCTTCCCCCAACAACACCAGAGCTTCCTTCTGACATCTTTTCTACCCTCAAGCACTTCTGCTGATCCTACCTGCCACCAAGATTATCCAATTGCAATCTCTGCTGCCTCTGCTACCTCTTTATTCCTAGCTCACCTAGGCAATTCTGGAACTTCTCTAAATACAGGTACTTTGCAGATTCCTGTCTTGTTAATCATAGAATCATAGAAGAGTTAGGGTTGGAAAGGACCTTAAGATCATCAAGTTCCAACTCTCCCACCATGGGCAGGGAGGCCCCACACTAAACCATGCCACTCAAGGCTCTGTCCAGCCTGGCCTTGAATACTGCCACGGATGGAGCATTCACAATTTCCCTGGGCAAATCATTCCAGGGCCTCACTACCCTTACAGTAAAGAACTTCTCCCTTATATCCAATCTGAACTTCCCCTGTTTAAGTTTGAATTCGTTACCCCTTGTCCTATCACTACTGTCCCTAATGAAGAGTGCCACAGCACCTTTCATTATGTGTAAAAACCAAGCCACATACTTCTGACAGGCTGGAATGCTGTGTCTGTCATTAACACCACTAACAGGAAGCACAGGCCAACCGATTCCCTTGAGGCAGCTAATCATGCTAACATACAGGGTGCACAGACCTGGAGCATGAGCAATAGAGCAGACATGTCCTGCTCAAGATAACTCCTCAAACACAGTGTCTTCTGGAAGGCTCCCAGTACCATCACACCTTGGAGAGATGGGCGTATTGTACTTACTATTTAACTAATGTCAAATAGACTCTTTTGCCCAGGTCATCTCACAGATACCTAACTGGCGTTTCACAACACGGACTCAAGTTGATGAGGAAACTCAAATCCCAATCTAGACTCAAATCCAACTTTATTACAACCAAGCCCCTTTTATTCCCCCAAGGCTTATTTTTCAATCTTCCCTGTCCTTCAATGCCCCAGCTCATCGCCCCAGGGCTTGTCAAGCACCAAGGCCCCAGAGCTTATTCCCAAACTCTTTTTCATGCAGATCTTATCTCCTTCACTCCCCACACCTAACAAATTCCAAGAGCATTTAAAAAATAGTTGAGGCATAAAGAAAACACTAACTTGAACTAACATGAAGTTATTTCTTGCTATAATATAAAAACCTGAAGGCAATTTAGGTACGCAAGAATGCAAGAGGACATATTAAGTGCCTTCATCCTGTGAAGGATGCAACTAGTAAATTAAAGTACTTAATCAGACTTCTAGTGTTTGTATTTCTGATCCAGCTTTTCTGCAAAGCCTCATTTTTGCAGGATTCACAATTTAAACCAGTAATCTATCATTATATATTCTGTCCTGGAAACTGCCTTGGTGACAAATCACTCTAGTCATTGATGGCATCCTTTATTTAACTGTAATTAATGGATGTCTGTGATCTTAGAAGTCCAATTCTATGAAATGTCATTTTATAAATGTGTTTTAAGAAGCATGAGGAGGATGGATATCTAAGCATGTCGGCATTTCACATATTCAGACAATTACAGGTACAAAGTAGGTGAAATTGTTCAGGATTGGTTAGTTATTTTGGATGGCTTCTATTCATTGCCCAAAGTGGGGCTGGTTTTCAGCAACTGTCCTGAAAGATGTTCAAGATGCCTCAAATTACATACGTAAAATTCATCTCTTACTGGGAAGCATTTACAAGGCCTTGATTTGGCATACAGCTGCTTCTCTTGAGGCTGTTTTATGCAGTCATCACTCCAGCTGGGATTTTTTTGCACTTTCTGTTAAAATATTTAGACCACGTCACTGCTCATGGGTGCTTTCTGGCATTTGATGTATTAGATAGATAATCTCATATGGTCTGGTCTAACCTCTGCTCTTGCTATAGAAAATGATACGTTGAATTATACACAATCTGAGGAATGGCTGTGAAAGTTATAAAAGGTATGTGAAAAGAGATATCCTTCATGTTCTTCCACTGAATTAATTTCATTTTTCTTTTTATATGTCACTGTTTCTTCCTTTGCCCAAACCTGGTTAATACTGAAATAAAATGGGACATGAGACAGAGAACTTTATCATAACATGATAATGAAAATACCCTTAGAAAACTGTGAAACCAAATCAAAGGCTCAGAACTAAGTTGTTTGAAAATAATGCTTTCTCTAGGAACTTCTTCCATTAGCTTTCCGTCCCTTTCCTCTGACCAGCTATAACTGTTAATTATATTGTGATTATTATCCATTTAATTTATATTATAAATTCCTCAGAGCAAGAAACTTAAATCTCCATACTCGACAGCGGCATTGTTTTATGCTGAGACAGAAAGAAGTTTGAACTGCTTAGTTTATACGAAAGATTAAAAGGTGATTTGACCACCCCCTACAGATGCCCACACAACGAAGAAAGAAATCAGTTATAGTCATTGTTCTTTTACTACGCCAAAAATTAGGTTGTAATAAAACTTAGTGGTTGAAAGTTCTCACCAGCTACATTCAGACTAGGGGGTCACAGATGTACCCACTAAAACTGTAAAAAAGAAGAGTAGTAACCCACAGAAACATTTTACCTAGGAATGTGAAGGATTCTCTTGAAGATCTTAAATCAGAACTGACCACATGTGTGCCTTAAAAATGTCCGTCATAACTCATATGGAAGTGACTGGCTTGATGCAGTAATTATCTGATAGTGGTGTTTTGGTTCCTACTGTATAGATCATCATAATGAATTCAAATTATCTTTAAAAATAGTCACAGATTTTTATAATTACATGTATACACACACACACACTCAAATGATTTATCCAGTGTTAGAGCTGGTAAGGGCTTTATGAAAGAAAGACATTCTATTGAAAATGGATTATTTCCTTTTAATAGAAACACCTTTCAGACATACCCCACAATCTCTGATGTTTTGGTGTGACTTATTTTGATATCCAGTGTTTCAGAGCACCCAAAAAGAGACATGAGGAGAAAATATATGGAGAAACTTCATACCAACATACGAAGGCTTTAATTTCAAAAATGCTATTTTCAAACAATGTTACCTTCGTTGTTAGTTTGTTTTATTTCAATGGAAAATAAAACCAAACTTTTGAGACTTCAGAAACCACCACAAACAGAAAAACTCCTTTTTCTAGGTTTTCTTAATTAAAAATAAACTGGAACTGAAGGCCTAGACTTAAACTGAAACAGGGCTCCTGGTGAGAGTGAAAGCTCCAGATGAGGCTGGTCAGGGTTATTAAGGCCTGTTAGTGCACTTAAGACCCAGCAATGTTGCTTCATAACCATGCCCTCAATTTCCTGGTGACCAGGTTTACACACTGCTGCTGACAAGCAGCAGTGGAACTTCTGGAGCCACTTCTAGCAACAGTAAAGAATGATCTTGAGTGTGACTTTAGCTACTTGAGATAAAAGAGTTGCCACTGAAGAATCTAAATTAATGTGCCTGACTGCTTGTTACTTAAGATGGCAGTCCTGGGATAGCCTGATGTCAGTCAACCTGCATTAGGGATTCTTATTCACACAGATAATCACATTATCTTAAAGCAAACAAGAGAAAACCTCCTGAACAGGCTAGTCTCCTAACTCCATGAGCAAGATAACTGCTAATAAGATAAGCAAATCAGGTACTATAAGTAAAGGCCATGCAATGAAGTCACAGCCTTGCCAAAGATGCATTTCATGTCTGCCCTATATCTATCACTGTCTAGAGGTTTCAATTTCACAGGTGAAACTTACAATCTGATAAGGACATTGCTGCTTATATTGCTCACTTGCTCTGCATCAATGAGCATTGTATCTGGTGATTTTCTCAATGACAAGTTACATAATGGTCTTGTCTTTGAGGTTCAGCACCATCTTTTTCTTGAGGCACATTTATCATTTGTAATTGTTTAGGAAAAGGCCTTAGCCACTGAATCAGAATCACTCACACTAAGAATAGTCTTACTATAGCAATTAATCTAAATGCTGGTTTTCATGATTAGAAAGATGATTGTTGTCACTGCAATCAGCAACTCAACCACAACAACATGAATGGCCAAGATCAGTTGTCCAAATTTCTAGTCAGATCATATAGTGGTCTATATGGAGACTCAAACATGATAGATATTATTTCTGCAAAAAGAAAAATGGCAGTGCTGTGGTGTGGCCATCAAAGGTTGGCAGTATGAAGCCTGTTATGTCAAAGATCTGAATTTGTGGGCATCAGTGCTTCCTTTGACAATGAGTAAAGAAGTGTTATCACATCCAATGAGTCCTGAGGAGCTCTGAAATGCTCATCTCAATAGTAGTAAGTGTGCATGAAAATGAAATGGAAGTTAATTGAGATCACCTATGAAGAGACAGATTTCATTGTCTCCTTTGCATAAATCGTCAAGTCTGGTCCAACAACAGAGGCACAGACATGAACACCGGCATAATGTGAGGTAAACATCTCGTAATTCTTCTCAGAGGGACTGACTTCGAGAGGAATACACACAGAGGGATTACCACTGTTTTGTGTGGTGTCCACCCAAGATGCTGTTGTGGTTATGTGCAAGACACTGCAGAAAGAATATATATTGTATATGCCTTCTGTCTCCCTCTGTCTAGGACCCATCTGTGTGTCAGTATTGTTACTGTTAGTCTCTGGGAAAAAAGTTATGTTCACTAGACAATTGCCCCAAGTTGCTTCAGTTGCATATATTCAGCTACACAAACATAGCAATCATTATGTCTAATTGTTGGGCTTAGTCTGGATGTTCTTGGATCATTGTAAGCAGAGCTCTTCCCAAACCTGGTGCTTCTGAAACGAATCTGTTTTGCAACAACTCATCCTGTCTCAGCAAACATGCTGTCTTTTTTTCTGAGACTAATTTTCATGGTTCAAGAGGAAATCATGGAGCAAATTAGTTGTTCTGGGAACCAAGCTACTTTCCCAAAGGTTCTACAGGCCCTTTACCATTACTTGTTTGGGAATTACACATTCATAATGAGATCAAAATACATGTTTTGTCATCAGGTAGCAGGTGTGTGTCTGATCATGTTACAGAAATGCACACCTGCATTCCATAACAGCATTTTTTGTGCATCCTGGCATGTAACAGCAACACCTAATAGGAAATACCTACACAATTTAGCATTTGATTGATTGACTGTACCCATTCTTTTGGGAAATTTGTTGTTCAACACATGATAAAAATGCATTTAGCTGCAGTTAGCCAACTTCATTGCTGAGTGTCTAAATACTGGGAAAATGTTCATATTCTGATAAAAGGAGGGGCTTCATTCATTCTTTCTGTGGAATCTACAGATACAGAGTATTTTCTTCTAGTATTTCCATTGACAAAACATATCCAAGTATGCTCTTTCTTAGATAAATCTTGTCGGTTTAGACATTCCTGTGCTCAAGAAACATTTAGAGTACTTTCAAAGAATACAGCACAGTATGGTTCATGGCATGGACAGATGCCAAATGATGTCTCTGCAAAGGCTTCCTTCAGCCTGATCCAACAGTAACCAGTGAAAAACTCCAGCAGACTCAAACAGATTTCTTACCAAGACCATAATATATAGCTCATGTAGTGCAAATCTCTGTGAGACCTGATTGTAAACTTGAAGATAATACTAAGGAGGAAGAGGACAAGTTATTACTGACCTTCCTCTGATCTGGTCAATCAATAAATCAGTGTCAATTTTAATCAGGCAGCTGGTTATAGTTACAGGAGAAAAGAATGTATCTATGAGCCAGAGGCATCAATGCTATTTTTGAACAGCTATTGAAAAAGAGGAAAGAAAAAAGGCATCTTCACACATTTAGGAGTTCATTTGTGGCATTGATATAATTTTTCAAATGGGCAATTAGAACCCTACTGATTTTAATCATGGCAGTTTTCAGATTCTATAACAAAGCTATCTTGAGCCAATTATCAGACATATTTGCAATTGCTCCCTCTGTCATAGCAAATTTAAGGACTCCTGCCATCTTTTGTTACAGTCTTTCTTCCCCCACCTAAATCTCAAGTTCGCAACCCTACTTTCTCTTCTTAGCATTGTATTTCCTATATCTTTTCTTTCTTCCTCATTTGCACACCAGTGGGACCCTGTGAATCTATTTTAAGTGTAAAAAGGGACATTTTTTCATAGAAGATATAATCTTTCTCATTGAAAAAAAAAAAAAAAATGATCCAGAACAGGGGGAGAAACATAAATTATTGTCAAAATGCCCCCAGACCCTTGCAGGAAAGAATGGACGAAAGAACTCCTCTACAGCTCTGCTTTTCTTTTGTGCAAGATCCCAGAAAGCAGGATTATGAAATGCCCTATCTTCCATGAGAGGTCCAGAAGGCTCTGTTGTGTCGGCTCTCATAGTCCACATATACAGAATCACAGACATGAAGGGCTATTTGTAGTAATTTATGTAACTTCCTGCATCACAGTGGCCACAGAGGATCCTGCTTCAAGCCCCCAAATTTCTGATAGAGGTACAGTATGTCCTAAATAAAGTTATTCGACAATCACAGAATCCCAGACTGGTTTGGGTTGGAAGGGACCCTAAAGCTCATCCAGTTCCAACCCCCTACCACAGGCAGGGACACTTTCCATTAGACCAGGTTGCTCCAAGCTCCGTCCAACCTGGCTTTGAATAATAATTCACCGTTCCTTATAGCTTGAGTTGATTTCTGATGGAGTTACCTTCATTATGAAAACAAACCAAAATTGTTCTACATTTCTAATATGTGTAAGTTGAATTTCTAATTTTAGTTACTGTACATTATCTTTTTCTACTAAAGAAAGGAAGATTAAAACATTGTCTCAGGCAATAACTGGTCTGCAGGGGCTGTATAATGGGCTGAGTAAGTGAAGATCGAACTAAGCCTGCTGCATGCAATAATCTTAAGAAATTGAAAGATAAACCTACAAAGGTGGACTTGGCAGACATACTCTATGTGTTTTGATATACACACATAGAAACATACGTATAGACTAGAAAGTTACATCTTAATAGGTTTTCTTGGGAAAACAGCCTTTAGGCTTCCTTATAAGCAGCTTCTCCAGAGTATAAGGCATTCATTCTTTTGCTTATTTTCTCTCTTCACTTTATTCACGTTTTGTGAGTCTGGATACCAGAATTTGTTGCAGAGCTTTGGTACTAGTCTTGCTAATGGAGGAAAAATGGAAGCCATACTGCTAAAAGTTTCATCATTTCATTCTACTTGTCTCACTCTGAATACTTCATCCTCTTACAAAGTCCAAACCCTTCCATCATTTTTATAGAGCGCGGACATTTTTATGTGTAATGTTTAGCATATTCTGAAGACACTCAATGGGAAACTTGGTGTTTTTTAAGCTACAAAGATCTGTTTCTTTCAAAGCATGATGTTCTAGTTCCCTCCATTATTTTACTCAGTTTCTTCTGATCCTATGTGAAGAATCACAGCATCACATCGATCATCCAGAAAGTGAAAATAAGGTACAACAAAGGGATAAATTGTGCCAGAAGCTAGAGAATATGTTCATAACAATATGGAAAACAGAAATCAGGCGGTGTGATGCTAAAATGCTTGCTCACAATGCTTGATAACAGTAATTTCTGTGACTCAGTAAAATTATATCGTATTGACTCCACATTTTTCTTATATTATTTTCCTGTCAATTTTAATGATTTGTCTATGCCAGCATTTAGATTTAGAAATAGCCAGTTACCCAAATGGATGGTAAACATCTTAACTGCTACAACACTTGATGACCTCTTCTAGCCACAGGGCTTGAACTTTTCCTGACATTGTTAGCATTAGGTTATTAGCACTGAGGCCTTCCATAACTGTGCAGTGTTTGATATTAATGCAAGTATTCAAGCACCTCTAGAAATAACAGCAGACGGACTTGTATTATGTGCTGCAGATAATCCCGTTTTGAGAAGGACTTTGAATTCAGCTTGTAGCTCAAGCAAATTGTGTGAAACAGGGCTAATATATTTCTTAGTTCAGTCTTGGTTGGCTGCTAATATGATTTTAAGGTTATTCATATACCTAGTCTAGAGCTGTTTCGTACTGGTCACACACAGATTACTGAAATGTTTATCATCTCTGGTTTAAATTCAGACCTTTCCATACCCAGCTCCCCAGTACAGCTGACTCTAATAGATACTCCCTTAAGTATTTCTGAGTTCACTCTTTGGAGAGACAGAACTTCACTTACAGCTTAATTCAAATCTGTCCTTAACTTCAGTTTAAACTGAACCACTCATTTTCTATGACCTAGTCTTCTTCCACCTGCTTGTCTCTTACACCAACCTATCTGAAATAACATCACAAGTTTTCAATTCAGCCACTACTTGATGAAAGAAAAGGGATACAAAAATAACCCTAATCCTATCACTTGTAACACTGAGGGGTATCCAGGCTCCACCATTGTCTGCAGAACTTACTCTCCACTTTGTTTCTCAGAAATCAACTCCTGTCAGTATTTATTCCACTACAGCTTCGGAGAAACCTTTATTATCATTTCCAAATTTGACACAGGAATTTGTAGCAGAATCTCAGCATTATTCTAGTAGGAATGATTTTACTAGGCCTCCCCAAGAACATTAGTTTATGCTTTTTATATCAGCCAGCTCAGGTTTATTGTGCTTTACTTCCTAACTCTCAATAGCCCATCTGTAAATATATGTGTTAACCTACTGCTTTAGTTTCTGTTTCTCTGTTTCCAAAGCAGCACATCTTCTTCAATGGATGCTTTATCACCACAATTGCTCTTCTGTCATGTTTTAATAATCTTTATAATGCCCTAGACCATATTTTGCTCTGTTAGTTCATGCCCTTCCATCTTGTTGGTCAATTTTTATCCAGAAAATCTGGCCCTGCAACTTTCAAGCTGTTGGGCGCTCTGAATCAGCAGTCACAACAAAGAAGCAGGCCATCCATGACAGAAGTAACCTCCTCCATGATCTTCTAATACTGGGAAGTATATGGATACTAGCATCTCCAAACTAAAGGTAAAACATTTTGTGTTTGATATGACAGGAAATAAAAAAAAATCTAGTTTTTTGTTGCTTTTCTATTGTCTCTTTGAACCAAGCACAGCCTCTGAGGAGAGGGTCTTTATCAACCTCTTTGAGGGGCTGGACAGGAGAGGAGATCTTATTTAGAGAACTCCTGCCAGACTAAGAAGGCCAGAATCATACTCTGAACTAAGACACAGTCCTATGTCATCCTGACATATGAACTGGTAAGTCACTATCTTGCCACAATCTGGAGGTGATTTCCTGACCCCCAAACCTTGTAACTCTGCCTATTGGTTGCAGTGGTTCACAATTCCCTTCCTCCGCAGACCACAATGTAAAGAGACCAGCAGCTCCGAATGCACAGAGCAAAGTGGGGGTCCAACCCTGGAGGCGCCAGGAAAGCAGACAGACAGTAAATGCATAGTTATATATGACACTAAACTACAAGGCAAAGGTGTGCGCAATTATGCTTCTAGGTAATAAATACATTTTTAAGATCTTGGCTAGTGTTCTCTTCTCATCTTGCTGTTTCTCCTGCCTGCACTTCTGCAAACTATCTACAGCAATGAGATCTTATTTGCACTTTTATACGAAGTACTAGCATTGTTGAAATGTGATCTCTACATTTTTAGTAATACTTTATTAAAAACTTCCAGAGGAACACACATCCCACAATATGAAAGCACACTTCCCTGGCATAAATAAGCTTCAAGTTTTATTAAAAATTGTAACACTCCATAATATATAATGAAATATTAATTTCATGTTCATAACCATAGTCACAAGATATTTCCTGAAACTCAATACAAAATATAAAGAAAATACCACAACTAAGTTTTAATAAGGTACAGGCTTATGATAATAAAATCAGTACTTCTCTTACAAAAAGTAGCTTAAGGCAGCTCTGACCACATGTGGCTTAGGACCCTTCTATTGAAAATCTGTGTACTGCTGATGAACCCATGGTGAGATCGTCTATCTTTTCTCCTAGATAAACTTGTTCACTGCACAAAGGATTGTTCAACAGTTTTGGATCATGTCCTAGAACTATAATACTTTTCAGTCTTTCAATTGCACCTTTCTTCATCATTTTGTCTCAGCTTAAAAATTCTTGAAATTAAATTAAATTCCTTTCCAAGATCCAAAGGAAGTTTTATTAAAGAACCTTTCTTCAGACTAGGCATCCATAAACAAACTTCTGGAAAACTGAGCAACATAGCCATTTCCTTTTAATTCAACCAGTGGAGACAAAGAATGATCATGAAAGGGGAGAAAGTAGCTCACAGTTTACACGGTCATAGGACACCTCCACCCTGTAACTCTCCCTGCTAGCTATACTTAGAAAAAGTATTGCAGGAAGAAAAACAAGTCAATAACAAATGGTTACTCAGCATCCTCCTCCTTTCACTGCTGCCTGTGGGGCAGATTCTGCTGAGCACGGCACTAAGAATGTCTCTAGTTGCGTAGGGGTTCATACGCAAAGCTAGTGTCCTTTCTTTTATGAAGATGTTACCTGTCACTCCAAAACTCTGCATTTTTGCTGTCTTTGGAAAAACAGCACAAGGCAGTATCCAGCAAACAACAATATCCAGGCAAGAAATGACCACCTGTATTGTAAGTAAGTTGAAAGGAATCACTGTATCTGAGATCTTGACTCTCTTCTTGTCCCCACTAATCTCTTAAATCCAGATGCTTTTGCTTATCTTCTCTTGCATTTCCCAATGGAAATACCCTCTTACACATAGGATCACACAGACCTTACTGCACAGTAGGTTGACATCATGGTGGAGAACACCCTTTGGGCTGTGATAGGAGAGAACTGTGTGAATGTTACTGTTGACCATCTAGTTGGCGAAAGCCTAGTGCAAATATGCTGTCTATGTACAACTACCTAATTCACAAAGAATGCTGAAGCTGTAGGCAGGCAGAACACTTAAAATTTCTTATTTTGCGCATGTTTTGTTCCAATAAATGCCCATGGAAAATGCTTGCTGGAATCTAAATATCTGTTGAGACTGCTGGAATTTAGTAGGAATCACTTTCTACAGTAGCAATGTATCACTAATTGATTACTTGCCATCTTTATTTAGAAGAAAATGTCTACATACATATTTGTCATTCCTTCCTTTACTCTTTTCTTCAAGTATGTTTTTTATTCCCATCTATTTCAGAGGAGGAGGGGGAACAGCTCTCACCCTGATTGTGGTTTTTTTTCCCCCAATACCTCATTTTATAGCTTCCTGATACCAACAGATGCTAAAAGTGTCACCGTGTGACAACTAGAAAACGGATGAGTTTATTTTTAGAAAGAAAACACCCTACATTAAAAAAAAAAGGCAGCTGGTCTGCTTTGTGTATTGTGTTTTGAGACCTTGTCTTCCTAATGAAGAGTGAAGGAGGGTCAGCACTGGTGAGGACAAGGAGCACCAGCCAAGAAGAGCAAGAAGAACCCGACACAGCCCCAGTAACATGATTAAAAATTACCGTGGTGTGAGTGAACATGGGTTCTTCTTCAAATTCAAACCAAATTTACTGGAGGGATAATTTTTTTAAGCAGATGGGATGAGTGAGCTATTTGCATGGGCCTCAAACATCATTCGTGTTGACAATTTTTTTTTCTAATTACTCCCCCTGCAGATTTTGAGCAATGAGAAATAGCCAGAAGAAAACACTTGATCAGTTGTACACCATCACTGCCGGCACAACGTGGGACACTTTAAGTAGATCATCTCTTGTCAGTTTATTTTAAAGTCAAGAGACAAGAGTATTTGTACCAAAGCACAAAGCAAGGAGCTGTCAGGGACTGTTACAACTTTCTGCCTTCTGAGACTGGTTCCATTTGTGCCCCAAGCCTAAAGCAGTTTAGAGCCATTTTGGACTTGGCCAGGGCTTGACTAGTAACTGTTCCCAAGACACTCTTTGCTGTCTGTGAGCAGGGCACGCACATGTTTCAAACTCGTATGCAGAATGTTCCAGTGGCAGTAGCACCAGGGCCTCTCCTGCTGGCTTCCTTGCAGCTAAGGGCTTTCCTGCTTCACCATTCACTACCCTCATGCTGGTGCTAAGACTCGGGACAGAAAATTTAGCTCGAACTTGTGTTGTTACTTAAGACTGGTCAGCTGTTCAAAGTCAGATGCCTCCTGTTACTATATGCACCATTCTTGTAACTTTGATATCATTAGGCGGACAAAGAACAAGATTTTCCAGCAAAGCACACCCCAGTCCTGCCCCAAAGAAAGACTCTTAGAGACCAGAAAGGCTGGTAACTGACGTTTAACCTCTGGTTCATTATAGAGATAAAAACCTTATGTAATGACTGTGTCTGGATCCGTGTGACCTCCATATTTCAGAGTGCTTGGCTCTCCCTTGTACATACCCTTAACAAGCAGTAAACCATCTTTTCACTGTTAGAAGCTTCCTTTCATAAGCATCATAAGGCTAGAATAGCTAAGTGGGATACAAACATTTCTACTGTGTGCACATGCAGAAAAGCCAGTGAAGAGCAGAAGCATAATTTGGACAAATTCCTGTGGGTAAGTGCAGTATTGACCACTGCAGAGCAGGCAGGCATAGAAGTCGAGCAATGCTCTACCAAAAGAACTGCAATGATAAATCAGCCTGTCATCAGTACATTCTCCCTTGCAATTCTATGTTCTTATATTCCATATTCCTGTTCCTCTTTCTGTGACTAAAGATAACACTTCCCTTAACATTTTTAATAGAGTACCTTCACTTACATACAGGTAGTTAGCTGCAACTCTGAAAAACAAAACGATTCAGAGAGTGGGCAAGATACTGTTACCTAAATACCTGAGAAAGAGAATGTGAGAGGATAAACAGCTATACTTTATATGAAATCTCCAGTAGAAATGGGTTGAGAACAAGAGGTGCTGGTTATAAGGGTAAAGTTTGCTCAGGCATTTAATGCGCATGTGATAAATCCCTACAAAGTCCACACTGCACAGCACAGGAGTCCAAGGAACATGAATCCATGTCTGAAAGTGCTGATGTGTGTAGGAAAGTGCTTCCTTATGACTTATCTGCCTTTAATAACACTCTACCAGGGCTAATCAGCTGTTTGAAAAAAATAATTCAGTCTTTAGTATAGTTAAATGAGCTAAATGGGAATGCTCAGCTTCTACTGAATGCTAATCAGTAACTGCCAGCTTTTTTCCATGCAGGTAAAGCTGGCTGCACGAGCAATCTTTGTTCTGGCATTTTCCAACTTCTGAATCTTTCACTTCACAATTTGAATCAAAAGAGGTGTGACCAGAAGGTTGAAGGAGGTGATCCTGCCCCTCTACTCTGCTCTCATGAGACCCCACTTGGAGCACTGTGTGCAGTTCTGGTGTCATCAACGTAAGAAGAACATGAAGCTGTTGGAGCAAGTCCAGAGGAGGCCACAAGGATCATCAGGGGCTGGAACACCTCCCGTATGAAGACAGGCTGAGAAAGTTGGGGCTGTTCAGCCTGCAGAAGAGAAGATGTGTGGAGACCTCATAGCAGCCTTTCAGTATCTGAAGGAACCTATAGGAATGCTGGAGATGGACTCTTCATTAGGGACTATAGTGACAGGACAAGGGCTAATGGGATAAAACTTAAACAGGGGAAGTTCAGATTGGATCTAAGGAAGAAGTTCTTTACTGTAAGGGTGGTGAGGCACTGGAATGGGTTGCCCAGGGAAGTTATGAATGCTCCGTTCCTGGTGGTGTTCAAGGCCATGCTGGACAGAGCCTTGGGTGACATGGTTTAGTGCGAGGCCCATGGCAGGGGGGTTGGAACTGGATGTCCTTTCCAACTCAAACCATTCTGTGATTCTATGATACTATGATTTCAATATGCAGTAGGAGGGTTGGACTAGATGATCTTTAAAGGTCCTTTTCCACACAAACTATTCCATGATTCTATGATATTTCTGCTTGTTTTGTATAGATATACGACATCTATACAATATACTTGAAGAAAAATTAGGGACATTAACGTTGGTATTACTATTTCCTTAGCTTGTGAATACCACAGCTGCTTTTTTGAAAATACTGTGGGGTTTAATTTGCTGTTTGCTTTTTTTGCTTTATTTTTAATGTGGTGCTGTCTTTACAAAGCTCATCACTTCAGAAAGCTTTGTTGACACCAAAGCCTGGTTTCTCAACCCCAAAACCCCCCAAAGGTGTAAAAAGTGATGTAATTCAGTAGCCACATAAATGATATTGATAAACGCTATCACCAGATTACCCTGGCTTCTGGTACCATGCAACAGGGAGGAAAACTGCTTGATCAGCTGCTAAGCCCCAGTGTATCATATTCACGGCATATGGTGTACAGGATCTCTTCTGCTGTTTGGAAGCATTTTCTTTCTGGAACTGAGAGGCCTGTATGTTTGTGTTAAAACACTACCAGTGCAGACAGATGTTAGCAGAAAAGATTCTCTATTTCTAGCCTCTTATACTTGGTTGTGAAGAGAAGGTACATTGACACTCTGGTAATCACTCTATTATTATTCATAGTGTAACCAGCATTCATTTAGATTCTTTCAATTTTGAACTACCTTCTCTATTTCACTTCAGACAGAAAAAAGATGGACCAGGAGTAAAATACCGCATTTATAACACCCTGAGTCTGAGTTCTTTCGTTATGTGACCCATTTTCATTTTTCTCCAGATGTAAACAAAATCAGAGCCTGCAGTGAATCACAGAGTCCCCTAGAAAACCTTAACTTGATGCTTGAAAAGCTACTTTTTAATCTTTTTGTCCCACTTCAAGTCCTACAGTTTGTAACCATTGTTTCCCATCTTTCAACTGCTGCATTTAACTTGAGTACAAATGCAAGCAACTCTCTGTAGATACATGCAGTGTTGAATCTGTCGGTACTTGAAAACAGACCTGGGTGAGCTGCACAGTGTGTATTGAGTAAGGTCAAGTAAGATCAAGATTAGCACCTGTGATCTTAACTGATTCAAATTCACATCAACAACTCTGAGAGAATCACACGAGATGGTGTGCAAATGACACAAGGGTGGGGGAATACACGTTCTACAGGTATCATAGACTCACAGAATGGTTTGGGTTGGAAGGGACCTTACAGACCATACAGTTCCAACACCCTGCCATGGGGAGGGACACCTTCCACTAGAGCAGCTTGCTCCAACCCCTTCCATCCTGGCCTTGAGCATTGCCAGGGATGGAGCAGCCACAGCTACTCTGGGCACCCTGTGCCAGCGTCTCACTGTCTTCATAATAAAGAATTCCTTCTTAATGTCAAATCTCAGTCTCCCCTGTCAGGTTAAAGCCATTGCCCCTTGTCCTGTCATTACATGCCCTTGTCTGAAGCCCCTCTCCTGGTTTCTTGTAACCCCTTTAGGCACTGGAGCTGCTCTAAGGTCACCCCTTACGGAGTCTTCTTTTCTCCAAGCTGAATCAGCCCAGCTCTCTCAGCCCAGCTCCAGAGCAGAGCTGCTCCAGCACTTGCACTTTGTGGTCTCCTTTGGACTTGCTTGAGCAGCTCCACATCCCTCTTGTGCTGGGGGCCCCAGAGCTGAACGTACAACAGTGGGGAGTGGGGATGGGGCAAATATACAGAAATGTGACAAATTCATCATAAAAATGAAGAAAAAACGTTGTTATAAAAAATGCATAAACCCAAAATCAGCCACCATACAGTGCAAGGATGTTTCCATGGAAGCAGTCTCCCACATGACAGCAAGGTCAGCAGGAGGTGTTACAGAGAGAAACAGGGAGGAGAAATGTCACCAGGTGAAGCCTAAATGTCACACTGGTTTGTAAAAGAATGCATGTAAGAATTTAAACTGATCACATGTTTTTCCTTGGAATAGAAAGTTAATTATTTCCTATCCAGACTATATCTGTAAATCCATAGCAGGAATGCAAAAAATCCAGTGTTGGATAAATGTGAACAGAAAGGTAAAGTGCTCTGTCTTGGTCTTGATTAGTAAATAGCTTGTGAAATAATTTGTGATCATCCTTGTTCTAGTTCCTGTGGAATCTTCTAAGATATACAATCTAATAAATATAATAAAAAGTAGTATTTTATGTACAGAGGCAGCTTCCTAGGAGATATAAGATTAAATTCGGTTCCACTATCAATCTTGAAGCACATGGTTCATGAAATATCCCAACTACTCAGATTTAGGACTAATTCCGGAAGAAAAAGAAAAGAAGTAGAAAAGTATTAAACTTGTAAAGCAGGACATTATTCAGACAGTATACATGCTAAGTGAAAGCCAAACAGACATGATTAACATGACTGACACTGGCTAGACCTATGAGACACGAGACTAATGCAAAAGCATTATTAATAGCTGATGATGAGACAACTGATGAGCTAGAATTCAATTAGCTAATGCTTACATTCTCAACTGCCCTGACCCCTGAACAGGCCATTAGCTGAGACAGTTATGTGGGGAAGATTCTGTGCTCTGCATATGACAGGAAGACAATCCCTCAGCCACAGTGTTTCAAAAGTTGTGGATTACACCAAGAAAGAAAAAAAACCCAGTGTATGGATTAATGATTTACCATGTCAGTTTATTCTATTACTTGCAAAAATTGTGTCACAGTTAAGAAGTCTCTAAAGACACCATTCCAAGCTTTCATGTCATGATTGACATTTTCCTGCATTCACCAAAATGAAATAATTTATCACAGTGGGAAGGCACATTGGCACAAGGGTAACAGTTCAGGGGGCTGCATCGGAGCAAGGTTTATGATAAGAACAGAAGCTCACCAGTTATTAATGCCAGTCTCCTATATCCACAGAAATAAATCATGTGATGTGCACACCTTTTTGGATGAGAATGACATACATGCAGGTGAGATGTTTCTGTCTATTGCGGCAAGCCACCTTTCCCACAGCTAACAGCAGAACCAGTGTTTCTACAATGGGTATTGCATGTTTGTTTGGCATTTTACTGCCTTTCTCTTTTCACTGAAACACAGTGATGCGAAGGGTTAACCAATGTACAGGGGGGTTAGGGTTAAGCTGCTTGCTTAACAATGTTACTGCTTACTCGTGCTTACTCTCAACAAATATGTGCTCAACCCTTACTGTGCTTGCCAGAACAGAGTGGGAGGACCAAGGCTATTGATAGGAGGAAGGAACAGTAACTCCTGTTCTCTGGACCCCTAAACTGACTGAAATCAGCTTTGCAGTTTGGACAGTAACTAAATCACCAGGGAACATGCTGTCCTGGGTTCAGCAGTAGCAGTCATTTTTTCTCCTTCTTGGTAGCTGGTGCAGTGCTGTGTTTTTGACTTCCGGCCTGGGAACGGTGCTGATAGCACCGATATTTTTAGTTACTGCTCAAATGTTTGGTCTGGTGAAGGACTTTCTGAGTCTCATGCTCTGCCAGGGAGGAGGGGAAACCGGGAGGAAGCAGAGACAGGACACCTGACCCAAACTAGCCAAAGAAGTATTCCATACCACAGGACGTCATGCCCAGGATGTAACAGAGAGTTACCTGGAAGGGCTAACTCTGGGGGGTTGGACAAGGTATTGGTTGGTGTTTGGTTGGGCTGGGGGGGGCGAGTTCTTGGTCGGCAGGTGGTGAGGTGTTGTATTCTCTTCCCTTGTTATTTCCTTTATCATTATTATCACTGGTGGTAGCAGTGGTGATTTGTGTTATACCTTAGTTTTTATCTCAACCTGTGGGAGTTGCATTATTTTGATACTCCTTCCCATCCCTCCGGGAGCAGGGGGAGGGCAAAAAGGTGGGGAGTGAGGGAGCGACTGCGTGATTTATGGCTGACTTCATTTAAACTATGACACATGTGCAACGACTAGAGATGAAAAGTTCAGGGAAGACTCGTTTACTTCATCTTGAGACCCCCGCCCATGACCACCAGGAGACCCTACGCAAGCAATGACCTTTTACCTCATTATAATATGAAGCAGGTCATGAATATGTATAGGCATGTTGTGTAACCTCATGAATATGTAATAGTTTAGAGGATAAATATGAAGGGGAACAATGCTGAGGTGCGCATGCCTTTGGAGGAGCTATCCCCCATGCGCCTCAGCACTGAATAAAGCATACCTACTTTACAACTTTAATGAGTTGTGGAGTCTACCCGCGTATCAAAAGAAGATAAGATGATCCCTTGGCATAAATGATGTTAGCAGGCATGCAGCCAAGGATTGGAACAGGCACCTGACTGCATAGCTACAGGTGACAGCCATGCATACAATCACAACCATTATATTCTGCTAATCAGTGAGGCTACCAGAAAACTGACTTGAACCATGAGAAATTTCACACTCTACCACTTTAGATACAGCCCAGAGAAATGGTTTTGTGTTAAAAAATTACTCCTCTCCTCCCATGATTTAACTGAGTCAATGGGAGTCAATGGGAGTCAGTGGGGGTCAATGGGGTCAATGGGGGTCCGTGGGAGTCAATGGTATCAATCGGAGTCAATGGGGGTCAATGGGGTCAATAGGAGTCAATGGGCCTCAATGGGGGTAATGGAGGTCAACAGAAGTCAATGGGGGTCAAAGCAAGTCAATGGGGGTCAATGGGGGTCAATAGGAGTCAATGGGAATCAGTGGGAGTCAATGGGGGTCAGTGAGTGTCAATGGGAGTCAATGGGGTCAATGGGGGTCAATGGGAGTCAACAGGGAATAATGGAGGTCAATGGGAATCAATGGGAGTCAATAGGAGTCAATGGGGGTCAATGGGAGTCAATGGTGTCTATGGGAGTCAATGAGGTTAATGAGGGGCAATGGGGGCAATGGGAGTCAACAGGGATTAATGGGAGCCAATGGGACTCAATGCAGGCCAATGGGAGTCAATGGGAGTCAATGGGGGTCAATGGGACTCTATGGGAATCAATGGGAATCAATGGGGTCAAGGGACGTCAATAGAAAATAATGGAAGTCAACGGGAGTCAATGAGGGTCAATGGCGTTAATGGGAGTCAACAGGAGTCAATGGGGGTCAATGGGAGTCAATGGTGTCTGTGGGAGACAATGGGGTTAATGGGGTTGAATGGGCATCAATGGGAGTCAATGGGAGTCAATGCAAGTCAATGGGACTCAGTAGGAGTAAATAGGGTCAACGGGGGCAATGGGAGTCAATGGTGTCTATGGGAGACAATGGGGTTAATGGGCTTCAATGGGCATCAATGGGAGTCAATGGGAGTCAATGCAAGTCAATGGGAGTCAGTGGGAGTAAATGGGGTCAACGGGGGTCAATGGGAGTCAATGGGGTTCAATGGGTGTCAATGGGAGTCAATGGGGGTCAATGGGAGTCAATGAGAGACAGTGAGGGTCAATGGGAGTCAATGGGGGTCAATGGGGTTAATGGGAGTCAATAGGAGTTAACGGGTGTCAATGGGAGACAATGGGGTCAATGGGGGTCAATGGGGTTCATGGGAATCAATAGGAGTTAAGGGTGTAAGTGGGAGTCAATGGGGGTCAATGGGAGTCAATGGGGGCCAGTGGGAGTCAATGCTTTCAATGGCAGTCAATGGGAGTCAATGGGCGTCAATGGGAGTCAATGGGGGTCAATGGGAGTCAATGGGGGCCAGTGGGAGTCAATGCTTTCAATGGCAGTCAATGGGAGTCAATGGGGGTCAATGGGTGTCAATGGGGGTCAATGGGGGTCAATGAGAGTTAACAGGAGTCAATGGGACTCAACGGTATCTATGGGAGTCAATGGTATCAATGGGGGTCAATGGGAGTGAATGGGAGTCAAAAGGAGTCAATAGGAGTCAACGGGGGTCATTGGGGGTCAATGGGGCCAATGGGAGTCAATGGGGGTAATGGGGTCAATAGGAATCAGTGGGAGTCAATGGGGATCAGTAGGGGTAATGGAGGTCAACAGAAGTCAATGGAAGTCAATGGGGGTCAATAGGAGTCAATGGGGTCAATGGGAGTCAATAGGGAATAATGGGAGTCAATATGGAATAATAGGAGTCAATGGGAGTCAATAGGAGTCAATGGGGTTAATGGGAGTCAATGGGAGTCAATGTGTGTCAATGGGAGTCAATAGTATCTATGGGAGTCAATCTGGTTAATGGGGGACAATGAGGGTCAATGGGAGTCAATGGGGGTCAATGGAGTTAATGGGGGTCAGTGGGAGTCAATGGTATCAATGGGAGTCAATAGGAATTAATGGGAGTCAATGGGAGTCAATGAGTGTCAATGGGAGTCAATGAGGGTCAATGGGAGTCAATGGGGCCAATGGGAGTCAATGGGGGTCAATGGGAGTCAATGGGAGACAATGGGAGTCAATATGGAATAATGGGAGTCAATGGGAGTCAATAGGAGTCAATGGGGTTAATGGGAGTCAATGTGTGTCAATGGGAGTCAATAGTATCTATGGGAGTCAATCTGGTTAATGGGGGACAATGAGGGTCAATGGGAGTCAATGGGGGTCAATGGAGTTAATGGGGGTCAGTGGGAGTCAATGGTATTAATGGGAGTCAATGGGAGTCAATGAGGGTCAATGGGAGTCAATGAGGGTCAATGGGAGTCAATGGGAGTCAATGGGGGTCAATAGGAGTCAATGGAGTCAATGGGAGTCAATAGGGAATAATGGGAGTCAATATGGAATAATGGGAGTCAATGGGAGTCAATAGGAGTCAATGGGGTTAATGGGAGTCAATGGGAGTCAATGTGTGTCAATGGGAGTCAATAGTATCTATGGGAGTCAATCTGGTTAATGGGGGACAATGGGGTCAATGGGAGTCAATGGGGGTCAATGGAGTTAATGGGGGTCAGTGGGAGTCAATGGTATCAATGGGAGTCAATAGGAATTAATGGGAGTCAATGGGAGTCAATGAGTGTCAATGGGAGTCAATGAGGGTCAATGGGAGTCAATGGGAGTCAATGGGGCCAATGGGAGTCAATGGGGGTCAATGGGAGTCAATGGGAGACAATGGGAGTCAATATGGAATAATGGGAGTCAATGGGAGTCAAGGGGACTCAATGGGAGGGAGTCAATGGGAGTCAATGTGTGTCAATGGGAGTCAATAGTATCTATGGGAGTCAATCTGGTTAATGGGGGACAATGAGGGTCAATGGGAGTCAATGGGGGTCAATGGAGTTAATGGGGGTCAGTGGGAGTCAATGGTATTAATGGGAGTCAATGGGAGTCAATGAGGGTCAATGGGAGTCAATGAGGGTCAATGGGAGTCAATGGGAGTCAATGGGGCCAATGGGAGTCAACGGGGGTCAATGGGAGACAATGGGAGTCAATATGGAATAATGGGAGTCAATGGGAGTCAATAGGAGTCAATGGGGTTAATGGGAGTCAATGGGAGTCAATGTGTGTCAATGGGAGTCAATAGTATCTATGGGAGTCAATCTGGTTAATGGGGGACAATGAGGGTCAATGGGAGTCAATGGGGGTCAATGGAGTTAATGGGGGTCAGTGGGAGTCAATGGTATCAATGGGAGTCAATAGGAATTAATGGGAGTCAATGGGAGTCAATGAGGGTCAATGGGAGTCAATGAGGGTCAATGGGAGTCAATGGGAGTCAATGGGGCCAATGGGAGTCAATGGGGGTCAATGGGAGTCAATGGGAGACAATGGGAGTCAATATGGAATAATGGGAGTCAATGGGAGTCAATAGGAGTCAATGGGGTTAATGGGAGTCAATGGGAGTCAATGTGTGTCAATGGGAGTCAATAGTATCTATGGGAGTCAATCTGGTTAATGGGGGACAATGAGGGTCAATGGGAGTCAATGGGGGTCAATGGAGTTAATGGGGGTCAGTGGGAGTCAATGGTATTAATGGGAGTCAATGGGAGTCAATGAGGGTCAATGGGAGTCAATGAGGGTCAATGGGAGTCAATGGGAGTCAATGGGGCCAATGGGAGTCAACGGGGGTCAATGGGAGACAATGGGAGTCAATATGGAATAATGGGAGTCAATGGGAGTCAATAGGAGTCAATGGGGTTAATGGGAGTCAATGGGAGTCAATGTGTGTCAATGGGAGTCAATAGTATCTATGGGAGTCAATCTGGTTAATGGGGGACAATGAGGGTCAATGGGAGTCAATGGGGGTCAATGGAGTTAATGGGGGTCAATGGGAGTCAATGGGAGACAATGGGAGTCAATGGGGCCAATGGGAGTCAATGGGGGTAATGGGGGTCAGTGTGTGTCAGTGGGAGTCAATGGGGCCAGTTGTAGTCAATGGGGGTAATGGGGGTCAATGGGTGTCAATAGGAGTCAATAAGAGTCAGTGGGATTCAGTGGGGATCAATGGGGTCAATAGGAGTCAATAGGAGTCAATGGGGATCAATGGGGGTAACGGAGGTCAACAGAAGTCAATGGAAGTCAATGCAAGTCAATGGGGGTCAATGGGGGTCAACAGGAGTCCATGGGAGTCAATGGGAGTCAATGGGGGTCAATGAGTGTCAATGGGAGTCAATGGGGTCAATGGGGGTCAATGGGGGTCAATAGGGAATAATGTGAGTCAATGGGAGTCAACAGGAGTCAACGGGGGTCAATGGGAGTCAATGGTGTCTATGGGAGTCAATGGGAGTCAACAGAGATTAATGGGATTCAATGAGGATTAATGGGAGTCAATGGGAGTCAATGGAGGTCAATGGGGTCAATATGAGTCAATGGGAGTCAATAGGGATTAATGGGAGTCAATGAGGGTCAATGGGAGTCAATGGGGGTCAATAGGGATTAATGGGAGTCAATGAGGGTCAATGGGAGCCAGTGGGGGTAAATGGGGTCAATGCATGTCAGTGGGAGTCAATGGGAGTCAATGGGGATCAGTGGCGGTAATGGAGGTCAACAGAAGTCAATGGAAGTCAATGGGAGTCAATGGGGGTCAATGGGAGTCAATGGTGTCAACGGGAGTCAGTGGGAGTCAATGGGGGTCAATGGGAGTCACTGGGGGTTAACAGGGGTCAATGGGAGTCAATGTTAGTCAATGGGGTCAATGGGAATCAATGGCGGTCAATGAGGGTCATTTAATTGATGGCAGGAATACGACAATTGACTGCAGTTAAAATTGACAGCATTGGTTTTGCTCAGTAGAATCCACATGTTGAGCAGACACCCGACAGGTTGGTAGCAAAGAATTTTCAGTATGATTTTTCTCTTATTTCTGCATAGAACATTTTTCTTTTCTTGCTGCTTGTAAAGATGAGACTTCCACAGTTCAAGGTGATCAGACAGAAGTGTGACACCTGCCGCATTTTTGTGTTGCTTGAGGAGCCCTGGAGGATTAGTTTAATATCTTTATTTTATATCAGCATGCACATAGTTTTCTGCCAGTTAAATAAATGCAGCTAGGAAATAAAGCAGCTTTGACATGATCTAATGGAAGCCTTCAAAATTTGTAGCAGAACAGAAAGATGATCAAAAGAAATTTCTCCTATGGCGAAGGCTTCAAAAATGAAGGGAATAATTTACAGTTAAGAAATGACAAGTGATGGAAATAAGAAATGACAATTCAATTCATGGTACCTCTGTCTTTGTTTGGAACGATAGACAAAAAAAGTGACAAAGTTTATTTATTTTGATACACGAACTATGAAGAAGCTCAGAGATTTATAGATCTTTGCATAATGGTCCATTTCCTGTAATTTCTGTTTAACTAACATTATTTACCAACCTCAATCTCTGTTCACAGTGTGATCAACATATTGGTTTTGATTTATAATCTATGCTTTAATTTGGAAGGTGGGATCTTAAGGTTCTTTTTCTGTTCTAAGCAGCTACTGTAATGTCTGTGAGTAAATACAGGGCTTTTAAGTACTGTTCTTAAATTTATACATCTTAATGCACATTACAATATAATCCACTTCTCCCTTTGGACTGACAGAACCTGTGACTGTCAGCTGGTGAGAATTAATCTAAAGCCATCTATTATCTTAGGCTATTTCCTGCATGAAGTAAAAGAATAGGTCAGGTGAGCCTTCCTGGGAGGCACCAAACTATTCTTTTGCTAACATTTTGTAGTATGGAGTGTTTAATATTGTGGGGTTTACATATAAGTGCTTGACAGGTATATGTTAAATTGCAAGGTTAGTAAATAGTACATAAAATTTCTGAGAAAAGAACAAACTGTTTTAATCAAAGCAGATAGAGAACATTTTCCACTTTCATATACTGTTGTTACAATTCTGTAGCTCTGTTAATGGCTTTGTTTAAATAACTGTAACAAACTGTGTGTGATAATAACTACCATCCAACATCATCAAAAAGGTCATAGGACTTAATCATACTATTTCTTCTCATTTTATAACATCAACATTTTAGGATTTCAGTTTGTGTTTCTCCCCATTCCATTTTAAGGAGCCACCTGGGATATATTAATGGAGTATACATTTGCAAAGCAGTGTGAGATAAAGCCAGATCAACCACTGAATTAAAGTCCTCAATTTATATTAAATACGCAATTATTACCCTACTGGTGACTAGTTGGTCACATCAATAGCTATGGCTTTAGTTATACAATCTCAATAACTCAGTTACTTTCCGAAAGCAGAAAGCAAAAACAGATCAGAATTTTGCATTCAAGATTAAAGCTAGCTCTGATTATTTCAACATTCATTTGATATTATCCACTGCTGATGTTTTCACTGCGTCCAGAGATTTGTTGTGCTCTGTATAGCGAATAACATTGTACATTTCCTGAAGAGTTAACCACTAAAATTCCTAACTCTGAAAAGATTCGTGCACAAAAATGCCCTTGTTCAAAGTTGACAATGTGTTCCTGGTCAGAGCCGTGAGCTTTGCAGAAAACAAGTGTGCATAAATATAGCTGTCAGTCTATATGGACTAGAATTATGAATGGTTATTTTATGTTCCTTTTTTGTGACACTGGATTAGATTCTGTATGGTTCTCCACAGGTCTTTATTATTTATTACCAGAAGCACTTAAACCCAACTTTGGAGGATAATTCAGATGATTGTTTGACAGAAAGTTCATGCTACAAGCCTATACTTCTTTGTCAACTGCCAGCATTTCTGTATCTTGTCAGAAATTTATTCCTCTGGAGATAAAAGAACTACATATTGATCAAACAAGCCTGGAGTCTGCAACAATAAAATGAGTTTGTTTAAGGGGAACTTGGACAAAGTGAAGGGAGACACTAAAGTAGTCTACTATTCCCCTGCTCAGTAGCATTTCACCTTTAAAACAAAGAGTAATCGTGTTCTTATTCTCCATTAACAAAGAAAAGATGATTCAAAATCACAAAATACCTTTTTCTGGTGCCTGATTCATGCTTGGTGCCTTCCACCATGCTTGGTCTCACTGCTCCTTGAACACTGGTTACTACTCCTCAGGTTCCATTTGATCTTGTAATTAAAGGCTTTGAGAGATGCAATTTATTACTTGGCAGTTGCAGATGTTTTTGTCATTCAACTTTGCCACCATTACCAGCTTGAGCCAGTGCTTTGATTTAAAAACAAGCCAAGTAGCATTAATACCCTAAAGATAAACAGAAGTTCAGGGGTGAAGTGTCAAACTCTGCAGTCTTTGCCTGTCAACTTTTGGGAGAAAAATGACTAGCATTGTATATTTTATTAGAACGATAGATGGTGACTGAATTCTTAACACAGACTAAACCTGTGAACATAACCTTTATATTAAAGCTTTGCAAGCAAAACATCTTCTATTCTGATTGACAGATAATGAATCATTAATTTCCAAGACAACTGATTTTTTCAGTTCTATGCCTTGTCCATCAGGTGCCAGCACTATTCAAATGTACTATTATTGTAATAAATTATTTGGTATGATTCATTAATTATCATTGAACTGCATTTACCTACTCATTTGGCAGCAGTAACGGCTCTTTTTTTCCAGGTGTATTTTCATGTTATTTGAGAACCAAGTCTTCTTGTAAAAACCAGTTTTTTAAATTACCTGGGTCTTCTCTTTTTTTGCCATTTTGCTGTTCTTTGCTATCTTCCTCTGAATTCAATTTCACTGAGCAAGAGGGTTTGAAACATACAAATTTTAAGGTCTTGATCTCAGATGATCAAATTTCCTAACAAAGTATAAAAATAACAGATTGTAGCATGTCTCTAACTACTGGCCAAACGGAATTGAGCCTTAAACTTACCAGAACACAGCAGTCTATCTAATAAGCCACAAAGAAACCCCCTCCCCTTTTCAGCCCCCCAAAAGTACTAAAAAATAAAGGAGGAATTATTTTGCAAAGGGAGAAAAGGCATGAAAACTCTGCCCTATATCCCAAATATAATGCCAGCATCTCTGCTCTGGCTCTTAGTGAGGTGAAATTGCTTTTCTCATCCTTTCTGAGCAGATCTTTTTTCATGAGAGGTTCTGGGTTTTGTCTCAGTGATTAGAAATGTCTCTGTAACATTTGTTCAACTCTAATATTTTTAGAATTATAGTTCTGAATGATGAAAATTAAATAAGGAAGGACACTGCTTCAAAATTAAATTAATTTTGTTTTTCCTCTTTCCATCAGTGCCATAGTTTTTGTGAAAAGAAGTTCTACATGGCAGGAGACACAATGCAACCCCATGTATTCTAGGACTCTAATCAAAGTCTGATGCAGTTAAAAATGAGTCACTGGGAGTTTTGCCATTGACTTGAATAGAAACAGGACTAATTTCAATACAGAAACTGTACTTATACTTGAAGGCTTTGTTCCTTGACATTTGTTTGTGGCAGGTCGCCCTTTGGGAGCAGCAACTCAACAGTGGGAAGCAGATGAGGGGTGACCAGAGACAAGCATCAGCAACCATAGAGCTTGAAAATGGTATTATATTAAGAGAAAGGAAAATTGACTGTGAGGGAAGAAAAAATCAATGCACAAAGGAAAAGGAAATCTGTAAGAGTGCAGATACACAGCTCTTGGAATACTACTGGCTGTCAGTGTGCTGTAAATTATTATGAATTTTTGTTTTCTGAATGTCTGTTTTCTGAAAATGTAACAGGTTGAATGAATATAGATCTCTCCTTCATTTGCTCAGTTTCAAAACAAAGTAACAGAGCAAGTCATGCTGAAAAGCTTTGAAAATAAAGTGGGAGTGCAGGCTATTTCCTGCCTCAGAGTCCACCCCAGTGCACTGGAGAGGGTGTCTGCACAATGCCAGTATTTGGAGAATAAATAAATATTTCCTTCTACAGAGCATATCTTCCTATGGATAAATGATTGTGTGACCTGAGCCACATCTTTTAATTTAGTGCTCCCCCATGGCTAGTATCTGCATGTGCTGCTTTTTACACAGGGCTGAATTTGTCTGCTAAACACATATTCCAGCCCTTGAAGTTGCAGCTTCATTTTTCTTGCTTACTTTTTGTAGATTGCAATTGCTGATCTGTAAGAATTACTCCCATATTGAAATTAAATCACTGGAACTGATCTCTTGCTTTTGAAACAGAAAAGCAAAATGCTAAGAACCATATACCTGAGGCTGAAGTATTTCACTGGAATTCTACTCTTGGATTTCAAACCCAATAGATCAAATTTATTCCTTGCATAAGTCAATTCTAAGAAGGAAAATATTAATAGTGGGATAAATTTAGCAGTGACCCTCTACTGGCACTTCCAGCTCTGATGGTGAGATTTTCCCACATTTTCCTCTGTTCTTCCATAAAATGAATTACAGCAGTATCACATAGTTTGGCCAAGGAGCTTGTGAAGATACCGAAAATACTGAAGTGACTATATTTCATATTCAAAGGTGACTTTAACGCCTGTCTTCCTGTATTTCCCAGTCTCCCAGAGGCTGTGGGTAGTGTTTGAGAGTTTTGGCAGTACAAAATTGAAGTCCAGTAATCACTAAGTGCACAGGTTTTCATTCAGTGGAAGTTTATTTTAAATTTCCACCTTTGCATCATTTAATATTTATCATCACCCCACTGACATTTTGTTGACAGTATGGCACCCCTCTATATGAATATTCATAGTTTCCTAGAACTTGAATTGCCGTACTTCTTAACATGTCTAATTCTGCATAACTGCTGGTTGCTGACAGTAAACATATTCTATGTACTAATTATCCATCGAAGTTCTCACTTAAAAATAATAGTACTCAACTGCAAAGTCAGGCATTCATATGTTCCCAAATGCTGGATTTCACATTGGCAGTGAAATGTAATTCATGTGATAGTGAGGATCTGTTATGGTAGAACATTTAATTACATGATCCTATTCTGGTTTTCCACAGGACCACTTCTTCATTTTGGGTAGACAATGTAAGCCACTTACTTAGTGAGCAGCTATTCAATATTTTGCTTTATTCCATTTGTTCTATAAATGTTCCCATGTCTTATTTACTGCATGTTACTCAAACTGTGCTCAAAAGGCAGAATACTTGATTCCTTCCTAGATTTTCCATAGTGCTCATCACTAATACATGAATACTTCACTAACTCTCATTATTGTATTTGTACAGCACCTCTTTGTGATAAAGTAAGAAATGGAGGCATGTAGAAACTGAGGTTAGAAATGCTATCTTTTTATGCATTATCAATATTATCTATTAGCAATCACTAGTATCTATCATGATTACAAAGCGATTTAAAACAACTAAGTCTCTTCTGGGTTTTGTTGGGTTTTTTTGGTTTTGTTTTTTTTTTTAATGCCTAGCATTATGTTGCATTTTACGTGTTCAGAATAGAATCCTACTTGATGCAGTGTGGGCTCAGCCCTTCCGAGATGAAGGAATCTCAAGCCAAATCCCCAGCAAAGAAAGAATGGATACTTAGTACCTAAAGAAAAGTTACTAGCTGATAATCACACTGAATTTCTTTGCTAGAGGCAGGGACTGGATCCTGTTTCTTAAGGAAGGTGCTGATTCAAAGATTTTCCATTCTCTTAATTGTGCTTTTTCATTCTGTATGTCCTAGTTCTACAACAAATGAACAAAAGTCTTATAAACAACTGGCTTGTTTTTACCCAACTCTGACCAATTTTGTTCAATGAATATAACTTGTGTTCAGTGATAAAAATAGTATCTAATGGCATATTTGTAGAATAACATAATATGTATATTATAGGTCAATAATTAAGGTTGCAGGTGACAGACTACAGCTTCCTTAAGGGTGGCAGTGGAGGTGAAGGTGCTGATTTCCTCTCCCTGGTGACTAGTGATAGAACATTAGGAAATGGCATGTTCAGCTTGGACATTAGGAAAAGGTTCCTCACCAAGAATATCGTTGATCAGTGGTACAGTCTCCCCAGCATCAAGCATGTCAGAGTTAAAGGAACATCTGGATGATGCTCTTAGTCATATGGTTTAGTTTTCAGTAGGAGGAGGGGGTTGGACTCGATGATCCTTATGGGTCCTAACTTAAAATGTCATGCCGCTCAGGTGTGTTAGTACATCCAGTTTGAGTGTAAAACAAGTCTGAGCTTCTGAACTTGCTTTAGAGCAGAAAGACCATTACCTACAGTCAGCTTTGGACTTCAAGTCAGGTCCTCTATGACCTAAGCTGTGATTCAAAGCCCTATACACTGTCATTTCCAGTTCACAAGTGTTAAACAAAGTGCCCTACTCTCTTAGCCCAACAACTCCCACAAATTTCATTTTTCCATCATCACCATGGATGGAGGGACCCCTTCCTTCCATCAGCTCTGAGTTTCATTCTTCTTTCACAGTCTTTCCTTCTGCTTCCTGTCTGGTCACAAACACCTCTAAGACACTCAGTCATGTGATGCTTTCCATTGTTTTCCCAATAAAGATAGCTGTACTCTCTGGTTCCAAATATCTGGCACCTCTTCTTAATTGCTTGTTTCACTCCATTTTTCTTACTGCATTCAGTCTAGGTGGTTTCTCTTTTAAATTGCAAAGGTGTCTGCAACAGTGGCAGTGAGAGCTAGAAACTATGAAATTGCTTCTCTCAGTTGTGATGCCTGCATGAACATCCTAACCAGCCAAACATTCTTAAAGAAGCAAAGGAAATTCTTGCCATTCCAGCCTTAGGAGTGTCTAATATTGGCAGAATCTTGAAGAATACAGCTAGACACTCAGCTGGTTTCTACACAGCAAGTGCAAACAATTTTTTGAAAGCTTAGAATCAGTACTGAGCTATCTGCTTTCATTTCCCTTCTATAAAACATGGAAAAAATTAGAACTTCACAAAGAAGAGATCACCAGAAGTTTGTCGCCTGGGTAAAGCAGGTCATATTGCAAAGAATTTACATAGAAAATAGTATGTAAAGTACAGGCAGCACTGTTGTTCAGTGATATTCTAACCAACCTGTGCCTATGCATCATCTATCCTTCCATAGTCTCACTAGGAAATCTGGAGCTCAAAGTAGTGTTTGGAGAAAGAAAAGACTGCAAGTGCTGGAATAGAATTTTAAAACGTCTGCAGTAGTTGTGGTAGTAGAGCAGCACGCAATGACTCTGGAAGACTGTCTCACCATTCATACAAAGCAGAGGATATGCAATGTGGCTCATTTCAATCCTGTTTAGAGCTGAGTCCATCAACAGTGACTTGCTGCAACTCCTCACCTAATTAACAACAATAAACAGCCTTGATCTTAATGTTGCTGTGACACTTGAGCACCCAGCCCAGAGCATCAGTCTCCTGGAGTTAATGAGGCTCATTTGCATTCCTTCCAAGGACCATCTGCTAATAGATATAAACTAGCTAGCAGACTCCAATGGTAGCCAGCAGTGTCTAAGGGGAGAGCATGTGTCAGTTCCATCTTCGAGAAGTCTAGGCTAAATTGCTTTAGTACTTTCTAGCTATACTCTGCACTGCTACAGCTGCTGAAAACTTATAATTCCTTAATTATTAAGAAAGTCAGAAGTATATTCTCACACTTAAAGTATGAGATTTCACCCTCAGCTGCTAAAGAACTGGGGTTTGTTATGCTGTGGTTCATTCAACTAGCATTTGTGGGAGACTGGTTTTTGCTACATTGCACGTCCCTCCATACTGAATTTTATTTTATCATTTAAATGCATTATGAACTCATTAATTTTATGCTAGGAGACCCTCACAAAGCTATACAGAGTAATTGATAATATACTTTTAATGAAAGGCAGGCACAGCTCTAGATTGGCCTGACTAGGTGACAATATTAAACCAGGAACATGAGCTGCTTTTTTTTTAATACTGACCCTTGCAGCGGCCAGGTGAAGGGGAGCAGACACCGACACGATGTACATTTGCAAAAAGCTCCGTTTATTGCTTACAAGGCTGCTATTAATATACTGCCTTGAGCTCCCTTACACGCGATCACGCACTACTTGATTGGCTGCCCCACTTCGTCCATGAGGTGTCCACGCGCCGCTATTCTTTTTATGATTGGGCCTAAGTGCTTGCGTTAGCTTGGCATTATATCTTGCTTTGCGGTTACTGTTATCCTGTTGTTGCATTCCTCACTCGGGGTTATAAATTCATATTCTCACAGCTTGCTGTAGACTTGTCCGACCGTCCATGCACGTCCCCCAACAACCCTAAATATGAATTTCTAACTGGTGAACTGTATAGCCAGGGCTATTTCACAAAGAAGAGACACTAAGTGCTTCAACCATGTAAGAATGAAAGAGACAGGGAAGACTAATTCTCTATGAATATACAAAGCTTAACTAAGCTATCAGCTACAGATATCATGGGAAAGGAGAGCAAAAGAAAGCATTTCTGTTCTCTGCTGTTATGTCACACTATTGAGGAAAAATCCTGTATGAGATTTGTTTTCTGAGCAAGTCAGTAAAATCAGTATGAAGCTGCAAAATCAGTATGAGACCTAATGAAGGAACTGAAACCTGGAGATGAACAGTTGTCTGAGAATTTAGGAAAAAGCATCTTACTACGAGTGAGGCTTTAGTAAGCCACAGCTTGTGAGAAAGAGGGAGGTGAGACAGCAGCTGAGCTCTGTGCCATGACATCAACTTGTCACACAAAGATCAGTAGTGTGAAGCCTGCCCCGAGATGAGAACAGCATTGGGGAAGTAGCGAAACTAGGTCTGATTTCCCAGAACGACTCAGGAGTGAGGAGTTTTTTATATGTATAGAGATGTGTGTTGGCAAAATAATGAGAGAGAAAGAAGAAAGATAATTGAAAGTACAAACAGTGAACATGCTGTATCTCCAAAGAAGTGATTAGGAAATGTGTTACATTCTTACATAGAGTGAGTAGATGTTTAAATTTCTGTTATTTTTTTATCCAAGTGCAGGTGATGTGACTGACAACGGCACTAAGTTCAGGAAAGCTTCACAGAGTTCTGAGAATATCTGTTTATTTGCCAAGGACTGCCTGGATGGCATCATGATCTCCAAATCTTTTTAACTTCTCCAGCACCTGGTCTGACAGGCTTCAAGATGGTTTTGTAAGTGGGATGTGAGGCCAGAATATTAGGGTTAAAAGGCACTATACAACAGGTTGGCAATCATTACTTGGATATAGGAGGTTAGAGTATCTGAAAGCCTTTCCATCAGATCTTTGAGTATGTCTAGGAATATGACACAGGGAGAGCAACAGTGAGAGAGGAGGTTGGTAGGCCCCACGGGGAACAGCTTGAGAAATTGCTGTAGGATGCTGATGAATCAGTGGATTACGATATTTCTACTGCTAAGCTTCGAGACTCTTCCTCCTTGGTTGTTTGTTTCAGAAGCCAGCTGCAGGCCCAAAGAGCTCTCAAGTGAAGCCTACACAGAGAGCAGGGTACAGCCCCTTGCGAAGTCCACAGGAGGTACAGACAGAAATGACACTGAAATTTCAATTGGAAAAGAATGACTATTAAAAACCATTCATTTGCATATTAGTTACCTTTAGGTAAGTCCTCCTGCTTTTCCTGTCACATTCCCCAGATTCTAGTTTATCGAGATTTCTGTAAACCTGAGAAAATCTCATGCTGAGCTAAAATTTCTACCATCTGCAGTGTGTTCTTGTCCACATTTTTATTCTCAAAGCCACTTATAATTTTCCCTGGCTTGAATAAGACTCTCCCAGGTATATTCTGAAAAAAGTCCAGAGCTTTTGGGACCAGTCAAAGACTCTGCTTAAGATAGAATAAAAAATGGATGACAACAGAATAAGCATGGGAATAACAATCTTTAAGGATGAAAAATAAGGTTTAGAGGGTTTGTCTGATATTTTTGATGGTAATTCAATCATCCTGAGATTTCGACCTGAAGGTCTGGCTAAGCAGTGGAAAATACCACTGGGGATTGCTCTGAACTCCATCGTGGAGTGAACTCAAGTTCATCAAGTCTCCTGAAAACTCTAGATCTCTGCTGATGACCGTGGAATTGTATAATTAAGTAGCTCGTTCTGGTACTACTATCTCTGAAAAGTATCACTTCCTTCTCAAGGGAATTACTGACTTCCTAAAGTGTAATATGGAATAAAGTTTTGAAATACTCTCTTCCCCTTTGGTGCCTGAAAAATGTGATCCAAACATCTGCCCTTAGGGATATTCTTACCAGATTTTACTAGATTTCCATTATCTCATTCCTCTCAGGACTCAATCTCATGTATAAGTAATTTTCCCCCTTTTACAGAAACTACCTTATCCCTTCCTCACTTTCTGTCCAACTCTTTTGGAGTTTGTCTCCCTGAGTTGCATTTTTGTTCCATGTGTTCAGTCTTTGCTATCTTTTTGGTAGTGCAGGATGAGAAGGGGGAGTCTTGCAAGACAAATGGAGGAAGAACTCCAGTATTTTCATAGCTTGGTCTTCATCTTCAAATCTGTAACACCCATTCTAGAACTGGCAGCTCAGACAGAAATTCAATTGGAAGGGAGACAGAAGAAAGAATCAGGAGAATGACTGTTTTAAATTTTAAGTTCCAGGCATGCAGACTTGGACAGAAACTTTATGAAATGAGAAGAAAACTGTCAGAAAATCATCTCTCTTAAATGTGTGGACATGAAGAAACCAGACCATGTATTTTAAGAGTTTACTACAGAAAGAGAAGCCATATTAAACTGACTATTAATTCCTGCTAACAATCAGCCTAACATTTCTCTGCATTAGGGCCTATGTTTTCACAGAAAGCATCTTCTTTGTGCAGGTGACTGGATTAGATGCAGAGGGATCTGTCTGGTTTAGATGTTATGTTCAAACTCCGTAGCTTAGCCTGCCTTGCAAACTGTTCTCTTGAACTTATACAGAATAGTTTGCAGATTAATGTGTTTATGCATTAATGCAGCAGAAAAAGGAAAACTTCCCTAAACCAACAACTTTATTGCTGTCAGTATTATTGTTGTCTAGTAGACTGACAACTGTAATAGTCAGTCTATTTGGTAGAAATAGACTATTTGGGTAGTCTATCTGGGTAGAAAAAGATGGAATTTCCTGGTTTATTTTCTCTGGAATAGGAAACATGGTGGCTTCTCCTTAAAAATCTCATCATGCCAATTGCTGTGAGTTATTGAGGGTTTGATTAGAAAAATAGACACAATCTGGGAATGTAACATTGTGTTATCAAGAACTTAAACAAAATAACTGAGGGAACAACGTGCACTCCAGAAGCCTGGCAGAGTGTGTTACAGCACATTTTTGAGCTGCATCTTGAATAAGGACAATCACCACTAGGAAATAAAAGGTCATGCAGCAGAGGGGAGGATTGAGACTTAATGTTATTATAAATAAGTATTATTCCTTTTTTTGTCTACCAAATACACTCCTTTTTACACATATGTAGCTAGTTTGTCACCTGATATGTTAAATTATTAAATGATTAATTAATGAGATTATGGGAAAGATCTCTTTTGCTTTCCCTTTTTTGCTACACTTTGTGTTTGCTGCAACCAAGAACTGTGATAATTCTTCTTTTCATTTCTACTTCGGGCATTACACAAGCAGCAAGTTTATTAAAAAGGACCTATAAGGCTCTAAGAAAGTCTGCTATAGGCAGATGCTTTGTCTTTCACAAATAACGTTGTGACAGATGTTCAAATGACAGGATGTGTAAATGTAGGCATCTATTCATTGATGGGCAAAAGTACCACGCACATTCAACTAACAGTGATTCCAGACCTCACAACTCTTCCCACTCAGTACATGAGAGGAATCATCCCTGTTCACATGACAGGTAGGTATTTTTGTTTGTGACAGGCCTGCCAGTTAACCCATGCTGCTTGCTTTTTAACAGCTGCCCCTTAATCAAAGGCGTTGGTTGTGATGAATTTTGAAGCTGATTCACATTTCTGAATATCGGTTCACTTTCTTACAGAGATAGCCATAGATGTAAGCACCCATGATAACAACCTTCTTTGCTTTTTCCTAGTAAAAGTTAAAGAATCTTTTCGTTTTGAAGTAAATTGGATTAGTAATATGATACGGTATAAAATGATATATTCATTTAAGAGAAAAAAAATCACCTTTCTTACACTTCAGAATCAATGATAAAGAATAGCTGATGAATTAAGAACTGTAAATTCAAAACTTTTTTGCATGCAGCTTAGCTCTGATTTTCAAACTTGGCTGCTTGCCTTGCAGTATCCTAAAGAGAGTTGCAGGACAGGAGTAAAGGAAAAAAAACACCATTTTCACTACTCTGCTACTCCATGCAGGATGTTTCATGAGAAAGCCTTTCTGAACTGTCCTTTTGTTCGCAGAAGTTTTAATGCACCTAAAGTTCACCCCACAGTACCTGAAAAGCTTGATATATTATCTCACACTGCTCGATCAGGGGAGAGGTACATAAAAAAGGAATAACTTTTCTCTCTGGTCCCAACAGAAAGAAAATAAAAAGAATATTACCCTGGTGGATTTTTGACAACTTTTTTCCAGAAGTACCATATGTGGCAAAAATGCTGGCAAAGGCAAATGGTTCCTTCAGTAATTTTTATCTCAACAGTTTTGCACATCTTTTGTCCTGCCCTCTGCTTTGCATATATGTCCAGCTGTAATCACCAGATCTGAGGGTCTGGTTTTAGATTTCTCTTGTATACACTAAAAGCTATAATGTAGGCAGAATTCCTCAGTATCATATTCTTGCAACGCAGTCCCCAATCTGCCTTTCTGTATTCTTTCTCTCCTCTAATGACGCTGTGAAACTGCAGCTAGAACTTTGAGAACCATTTTAAGAGCTGTATGTGAACTTTTGATTTACTTTATGACGGCTTCCCTTTATGCTACTAGATTTGGAGTTCTTGCTTTTTTTGCCTATAAACTGTCTCCAATATCTGTAATATCATAGCCATACAGGGTTACATGCCTTTTACTCCACACTGAAAAGTATTTATAGATGCAAGTCTCTCCCATTTTTTACTGGTGCAAGCTCTATTATGTTGAAAATTGTCTCCTGACATCAATCCCACATCAATTCCATGAAGTTATAGACTGTGGGGCCTGCTTCAAGGCTAAATATTCTATCAACAATAAGCAGAGCAGATGCACAGTTACAGGGTTCTAACTAGTCCTTTTTGTTTCTTTCAGGAATGTATGCATACAGAAATATCATATGACTTTTAAGACTTAAGATTAAAAGAGAATAAATAAATAAATACGGTACTGACTCAAAGTATGTGGTATGTTTTTTCCCTAGAAGCTAAGAACTGAAAAATCTCAATGAAGCAAGTGCTTGTAAAAGGGGGCATGTACAAAGCCAGGAGTTTAAGAATCTGCTGCTGGAGAAGAGAAATAACTTTATGGCTGAGAATCAAGGACTTGAGCACTACTTATGTACATCAACTTCAGGCAGGTGAGTCTGCTTCATGAATCAGAAACACTTTGTATATAGTACTTATAATGACAGAGAACAAGGTAAAAAACAAAGTGGCTTTGGTGCATATGAGACTATGGATTTTCGAATAAGGAACTTCAGGCAATGGTTAATTCAGGTTTTTTTATAGCTAAGTTTCTTCTCTATCTTTTGACCAGTTTTTGTCATCTGAAATTTGAAGATCACTATCTGTGCAAATACAGTACCTCTGACCTTCAGTTTGTTTGGTACTTTGAAGCAAACAAAAGTCTGCAGGACAGCAAGAGCCCATGAAGAGAAAGGGGCAGCAGAGGAGGGCAGCTGAGCCTTTTTCCATCTCTGTGTATGTAAGAAATGCCACTATGAAGATATAAATTTTACTTAACATTAAAGGTAGAGGCATTTTGCACTGAATACATAAATATAAACAAAAATGAAACCAAAGAAATAATTACAAGTGCTCTAAGTAAATTCATGGTAAGACACAGCCTGATTATTGGTGTCAGTGATGGAATTTCCTGTGCCTTTAATCATACAGTCCCTTGCAAAGCAAAGTCAAACACACGACAGTTGAGTCACCAGCTTTCTAAATTTGTTGAAGATATAATAATTATCCACTTTCACTGTCTTATTTAAAAGCAAAACGTATTGAGAAAGTAGAACTATTTTCACAGCATGACATGTAGTTTTGATATTGAAAAATGAATTCTAATGGGAGCACTGAAAATTACTAAGGGGATTAAGAGAAACTTTTTAAATATATGAAACATTCTTCATGCTTATGTTTTCCACATTCTGCTTTTAATAAACTCCCTAACATATTAAGTGTTATAATATATAATGAAACAGGGCTGGATTCCGATCTCAAGCTGGGTTTATGGTAATGTAATTCAATTGACTGGAGTTACCTCTGGGTTGTACTGATGCCAAGATAGGAAATAACTGCACCATATGTAACAATACTACAGTTATGAGAAGTGAAAGATCAGATTGTGAAATTGTTACGTAAAGTGGTAAAGTGATAAAAGTTTTCCTCCATATTGACGAGCACTGGGAGGAGGAAACAGACCTGTGTGTGTGGCAGCATCTCTTCCTTCCTGCTGTTTTACAGCACTATTACAATTAAGAAGTTTCAGTTAAGTTCTGGAACCTATCCCTGTTTCACCGTAATGTTTTATGGATTATCACGAATAAAAGTAGCTCTCATGGTTTTGTGGTGGGGTTTGTTTTTTTCTTGTGTATGAATGAGATTTCGTTGTTTTTCCTTGTTATGTGCTTCCTCTTCCTGTGAAATTGTCCCCCTTACCTCTTTCTTTTCCTAGCATAGTTCTCATTTCAGAAAATGTGTGAAATTTTTTGACAGTCAACTCTCAACTGGGCAGAGAAAACACTTCAATATTTCCTTCAGTAAAAGATTTCCTTATCTCCATCAGTTCCGTTCTGCCTGTTCTGAGTCACTGAACTCAAGAAATGAAAAGATCTTACTTTTCTCACATGAAGTTTTCTCAGACTCACAAGTTGGAGTGTTTGTCACTAGCAGCTCCTATGTAGTAAAGAAAGAACCCCCATATTTGTTTCCCAGTTCCTTCACTCTCTCCCAGACACTGAACGGAAGTGAACAGAATATTTCAGTTGGAAGGGACATACAACAATTTTTGAGTCCAACTACCTGACCACTTCAGGAGTGACCAAAAGTTAATACATGGCATTAAGGGCATTGTCTAAGTACCTGTTAGAAATTGACAGCAAGGAGCATTGACCACCTCTCCAGGAAGCCTATTCCAGGTTTTAACCACCCTCTTAGTAAAGAAATGCTTCCTCATGTCAAGTCCAAACCTCCCCTGACAGTCACAGCTAGGAACCATCCCCACACATCCTGTCACTGGGTACCAGGGCTCAGCACATCCTTCTCCACTTCCCCTCCTCAGGAAGCTGGAGAGCAGCGAGGTTGCCCCTAAGCCTCCTTCTCACCCAACCAGACAAGCCCAAGTCCTCAGCTGCTTCTCACAGGACATGCCTTCTAGCACCTCCTCCAGCTCTGGTGAACATTTTTGTGAACGTTCAGCTGATACAGCTGGTCCCTTACCATTTCAGTGTCTGTAAATGGAAGCTCCCTCACTGAGGGGACTAAGCATGAGCTGCATTGATAACAAGGTGGGAGGAGAGGTTTCTGGAGTGAAGTCAAGCCTGGGGTTGAAGGAAGGGTGTGTTTTTTGTAAGCATTTGTAATGTTTGTTTCCTTTGTTTCCCAATACCTGAATCGGTAAATGAATAGTTACATTAACGAGCAAGAAACTAAGATAAATTCCCCAAGCTGAGTTTGTTTTGCTCATGACAGTAACTGGTAAGTCATCTCGCTGCCTTTATTCCAACCCACAGTTCTTGCTGCCTTGTTTTTCCCTACTGTGGGGGAGGAGAGAGAGCAAGCAGCATGTGGGCGCTTAGCTGTCAGCCACCATGTTACACTTTGGAGTGCTTCCCTCATTTCGTAATTCTTCCTCATTGTGATTACAGTACATTTTCTTTCCCTTTATAGAGAAACTCTTAAATTCTTCTCCTTTAAACAAGCTCATTCAGAACCCAAAAGTGGGGGAAATGTTTTGCCTATTGATGGACACTAGTTTTCTGACTGTGGTCTATGTTCTCTGAAGGGCTGACAAGCAATACACTCCACCTAACATACCTTTCAGTTGTACCCCCAATCAATTTATATCATGACACCCAAAACCAGGTCAAGGTGACACTAATATTATGTTCCAGCTGTGGACAGTTATGATTTTCAAAGCTTCCTGGCATACTGTGATTCATTCACAAAAATCCAACAAAGTATATAATAACTACAAATTTTGTTTAATTGTTATATTGGTAATTCTATCCAGATTTTCATTTTCATTTTATTATTTTCTTCTTTAAATGGCATCTTCCAGATAGACAAATGAATCTGTTTTAATCCCAGAGAATAGCAGAAGATAGACAAATGCTGAAGGCTATTCACAGGGAATCAATAGCTAGTTATTTTTTGAAGGTTTGTAGAACAGACAGTCACAAGCCCTAATTTTCTCAGCTACAGCTGGGCAGAGGTAGGGTTTAAGGGCATCAAATAGACTTGGAAAAACAAGTTCCATTAACATCCATGGGGTTTTAACAGCCTACAACATATATTATTAAATGGTCTGAGGGGCAAAGACTGCTGCTGGCCACATCACTGATGTGCCTATGTGGTAATAACAATATACTGCAAGTCAGGATACTTCAGCTCAGGTGTGGCAGGTCACCAAGTGCTATATTGCTTTCAGACCTGAGCTGGTTGCTCTGTAAAGCACATTACTACATGGACATAACTGGGTTAGCTTTCTGTGTCAAGCTGAATTATGTAAGGTGTAGCCTTCTGAAAATAGGATTTAAGGAATTGTGAGAATGTTACATTATTTTATTCCTGCTTTTTACAAGACAAACATTTGCCTTAAATGATCATGACAAGTGCCTTCTAACTTGAATTCATTGGTAGGCAGACACTTCCAAGATGATTAAAGGTTGCAGGTCTAGCTTCTTCTATACAGCTTGAAAACAGTATTTAGACCTGAAGTCTAATGAAGCCTCTCTCTACTCTCTCCCTGCCTCCACTCTCTCTCTCCATCTCCACTCTCCGAAGAGTCTTGCAGGGTTCTAATAAGTGAAGAGGTAATCCCCAGGGAATATAGCTGATTTCCTTTCTATTTTTCTCACTTCTCTACTATTTCTTTCAGCTTTTAGCTAGACACTACTAACCAGACACCAAAGACTAGAGAGTGACAAATACAGTCCCTAGACTTACAGTGATAGGAACAATTTCCTTGCCAGATTATTACCCTAGAGGTAACTCTATTAGCATGGTATCTGTGTTGCTTCTTTCTGTCAAATTTTATGTTCACATTAATCTAAAGAGGGACATGAATCCCTTATTTATTATATCATGGGTTCTTTCCCTCCTCTGCAGTCTCATTTTAGATTCTACAATTCTAGATGTGCTGCAATTATTCGGTTTCCCTTATCCTACATGCAGGGGATGGTTACGGATGCTGTGGCTAATTAACAATCTCAACGCACAAATGTCTCCTTGAAAACAAGATGTGGCACTAGACTAAATGAACATTCTGATTGCTTATTAAATGCAGGAGTTTCTCTGCAAGCTGGGTCATACTAAAAAGGCATTCGTTTTCTTACCACCTCTTTTCTCTCCCATCGCCATATTTGTAAGCAATTTTTTTCCCTTTTCCTCAAGAAGCACATAGATTTATTTTTCTCAGTTTATTTTCCTGATACACCCCTCTCTACTTCTGTATGGTCACTACTCTGCAGTGCTCACAGAGAGCCAGGACTGTGAAAGCACACACTTTCCAAGGCTTTCTTAATGACAGTGCCTTTGCTCACAGTGGATGTGTTCATTCAGCACAAAGAGGTATAGATTCAGTCCTAAAGCATCATATAAGGCAGAGCTAAGCATCTAAGCCTGCTTACTCTTAATTTGCTGCTCTTTACACATCTAATGAAACTCTGACTCAGGGGTCCACATTTAAGATGGAGTTTACTGTTTCTGCTTTAGGCGAAGTAACTTTAAAAGACTTCTTTAGATATTATACACTAAAACAGCATTGTCTGAGGTATTGAGCACTTGATGGAAACCATCATACATCCATGAGGGGTAATTTCCTTATCCTGAAGTAAAGATTTGGTACTATTTCTTGTAAGAGTTGCTTGTTTGGGAACCCCTGAAAAGTCTAGAGAAGAAATGTTTTAATTAAACCTCAGACTGTGTCTGGCTTAGAAAATCACAGAATCACAGATTGGTTTCGGTTGGAAGGGACCTTAAAGCTCATCCAGTTCCAACCCCTGCCATGAGCAGGGACACTTTCCCTAGACCAGGTTGCTTCAAGCCCCATCCAACCTGGCCTTGAACACTGTCAGGGATGGGGCAGCCACAGCTTCTCTGGGCACTCTGTGCCAGTGCCTCAGCACCCTCACAGGGAGGAATTCTTCCTAATGTCTAACCTAAATTTCCCATCTCAGCTTAAACCCATTCCCCCTTTTCCTATCACTACATGCCCTTGTAAAAAGTCCCTTTGAGTGCCAGTGCTCCTCATTAAACGCTGATTTTAATTTTACACCTATAGACGCTTTAACAATATGTAGTGCTAACTCATATTTTTGATCGTAGCTACATAAAACATGTCTGTACTATAAAAGTGATCTTATATAAATACCTACTCACTATACATAAATATGAAAATTTTGAAAATAAAAGTATTATCTGTTAATTCTATGTTATGCTTGTAACACAAAGAAATCTGCTTTTAAGGTTTTTTTGTGTTTTGGTTTTCATGCAACAAAGCATTTAAGTCAAGGTTTAACTGACTTTGAAGTATGATTTACAGTGTTAAGTGAGAAATGAACTTTATAGAGCCTGGATATAATGAAAACTTTCATAAAAATACTTTAAATTGGCATGTTTATGATTTATATTATTTTTGCAAGAAATTCATATGCCAGCAGTGGTCTTGAGAAGATTCTAATTTAACATGTATTTATTGAAAAACACAAATGATATTATCCCAAAATATAGGTATAATTATTAAATAGTAATAATCTATACATAACAGTGATGTTGGTATTAAAAAACATACTCCAACTTGTCATTTCCTGTTCCTAGCGTTTATGTTGCTTTCATCTACTGTGATTAAGTGTTTCTGTTTTCTCTGAACTAAACTGTCTATCACGTATTTTATGAAGACTAAATCCAATCAAGACTGATGAAATTAGAAACTTCTGTCTATTCAACCTCTTTCAACTAGTTGTAAAAAACTGGCTTAATATCAAATTTGCAATAATTCAAATCTGATTAGTAGATAAAGTCATTCTTGTGCTTCCCATTTTTATACCTGTTGTGGTTTAACCCCAGCTGCCAGCTCAGCCCCACAAAGCCGCTCATTCCCTCCCCTAACAGTGTGATAGGAGAGAATTAGAAGAGCAAAAGTGAGAAAACTCATGGGTCAAGATAAAAGACAGTTTAAAGATAAAGCAAAAGCCATGCACACAAGCGAAGTGAAACAAGGAATGCATTCACTGCTTCCCACAGTCAGACAGATGTCCAGTCATCTCTAGGGGAACAGGGCTCCATCATACATAACAGTTACTTGGGAAAACACCATCACTCTGAACATCCCCCTAGTCCTTCTTCTTTCCCAACTCTGCATGCTGAGCATGATGCCCTATGGTATGGGCATCCCTTTGGTCAGCTGGAATCACCTTCCTGGCTGTGTCACCTCCCAACTCCTTACACACTCCCAGCCCACTCACTGATAGGGTAGTGTGAGAAGCAGAAAAGACCTTGACTGTGTGTATGCACTGCTCAGCAATAGCAAAAACATCCCTGGGTTATCAGCATTGCTTCCAGCACAAATCCAAACCACAGCCCATACCAGCTACTAGGAAGAAAACTAACTCTATCCCAGCCAAAACCAGAGCACCACATTTCTGATTTTCCAGAGTCATGCTGGGATGAGCTGAGGTAAATGCCCAGATCAATCCCTTTCAATATATGACCAAGTGAGCATTAAGAAATCCCACAAGAGCAGGGAAGTCATTAAAATACATTAACATAATACTGAAAGACGGACGATTTCCAGCTAGCATATTTTTCTTTTTTTCACTTCTAAGAGGGTAATTAAAAGCATGAGCAGAAGTGGAAAAGAAAGGTCTCTCATGTATGTGTATCCCTTGTTTAACAGCAGGATCTGATCAAAATATGATCTGAGTCTGATCATGACTAAACTTATTTTCAGTCTCTCTTGTTAGCATTTTTGCCCATCTGGAGGGACATATGCTACAGAAATATATGTCTAGCCATTCAACCTTCACTTTGACCAGTGTTTAAAATTAACCTGCTAACAAGTATTTGAATTCTTAAAGCACAAAAGCCAGCAGTTTTGTCGTCACAAAAATAATTTGCTAGTCATTACTTATAAAAAAAATATCTCATTCATTTACTTTTTACTGTCTACACTGCCTCCATTGTAAATCAGATTATTTGGTGGGTATTTAATACTCTCTGCAGGGAAAAGGGAATACTAATTATGGTGTAGCAGACCACAGAAGAAAAGTTTATATTGTGCAAACAACACCAAACATATTTTCTCTCAAGCAATACCAAGTGGAGAATGTCTTCTGATCCCTCTTCACTTCTAATTAAAACTAATCCCATTCTGGAAGCAAACACATATTTACATCTATGCATACAGCAATATATATATGCATATATATATTCTGTAAGAGAAAAGTTTCTGAATAACAGGAATAAAAAATTAAGAGGATTTTTTACATGTCTGAAATTCCAGTTAGAGTGATAATCGCAGACTCACAGAATGGTTTGGGTTGGAAGATTTGGACTTGTTTGGGGACCCCTGAAAAGTCTAGAGAAGAAATGTTTTAATTAAACCTCATGTGTCCAGTTCCAACCACCCTGCCATGGGCAGGGACACTCCACTAGACCAGGTTGCTCCAAGCCCCATTCAAGCTGGCCTTGAACACTGCCAGGGATGGGGCAGCCACAGCTTCTCTGGGCAACCTGTGCCAGTGCCTCACCACCCACATAATAAATAATTTCCTCCTAATGTTAACCTGAATTTCCATGCTTTCAGGTCAAAGCCATTCCCCCTTGTCCTGTCACTTCATGCCCTTGTAAACAAATCCCTCTTCAGCTAATATTTCCAAGTACAAGACTGCACACTATTGGCAGTCTGATTAGACAACAGATCAACAGTTTCTGCCAGCTCAAATGCTATCACATTTCTATTTCCAGGAAGAAATTAATAGGTTATGGTCACATCCATTAAACTTCAATCTTAATCTGAACATACTTAGTCCACAGAGGCTCATGATAAATTATGGTTTTAGTCCTTTCATTCTCAGTATCAATTACAACAATAATCCAAATTTCTAAATCCTATATGAATTGGACATTCAAAACAAAAGAGCATTTTATTACTGTATGGGCAAATATTTAGCTATTCATATATTCATATAATAGGACTCCCCAATTTCACTATTTTCCAGAACAGAGTATGCCATACTGCATATCAGATCTATAAACTTAGAGAATGACGAAACATGGCTGTATGTGTGTGTGTATGTGAATCTAACTAGTCCACTTGCAGCAGTGTTATATCTTGAATAGCAAAAATTGATTCCCAAAAGGTAATTCAATCAGTCCGATTGTTCATGTCTACCGTCACCGGGTGAAGCCTGAATTTCATTCCTCTTTTAGAATACTTTTGAGAGGGATTTGATTAGTCATTGATAAAAGCTTTTGTCCACAGAGAAAATGTGACATTCCTGCAGTTCCAAGTAGCGGCACAGTCTGAAATTGATGGCTAAATACGAGTGAGGGGTAGTTTACACTAGTGACTGAGTGAAGATCTCAAGTAAGGAATAGTTTTCCTATTTAGTCAACTGGGAGAAATAGCTTTCATCGAAGATTGGTTTAGCTTATTTAAGATATGAATTGCATCATGGAGTTTCCTATTTCTCTGTATTCCCCAAATTCCCCTTCAAAATCATTCTTTGCTGATGTTAACAACTATAGCGGTATAGCTAATGTAATGCTTTTCAGCTATCCAGGATATGTCACAAATTCCATTATTTCAGGCAATATGTGGAAGCACCCATTTTATTTTTTTGGTAGTATTTAGGAATAGGTTGCCACATTAATGTCTGAAATACTTTATAGCAGCCTTCCAGTACCTGAAAGAGGACCTTTGAGAAATCTGGAGACAGACTTTTGACAAGGGCATGTAGTGACAAGGAGGAATGGGTTTAACCCAAGAGAGGGGAGATTTAGATTAGACATTAGGAAAAAAATTTTCACTATGAGGCCACTGAGGCACTGGCAGAGGGTGCCCAGAGAAGCTGTGGCTGCCCTATCCCTGGCAGTGTTCAAGGCCAAGCTGGACAGGGCTTGGAGCAACCTGGTCTAGTGGAAGGTGTCCCTGCTCATGGCAGGGGTTGGAACTGGGTGAGCTTTAAAGTCCCTTTCAACCCAAATCATTCTATGAGTCCATGATTCTAAATGGAGGGGGTTTATTATTTGGTATTTTTTTATAAAATAGTAATAAGAAATTACTGATTGCTGTAATCTGAATTGTTCTCATATTAGTAAGAGAAGATTCCAGATCATGGTGCTCAAAGAATATTTTCAAGTTGTTGCTGAAGTGGAAACATAATTTTTATTAAAAATCCCATTTGGCTCTTACAGTTGTACCCTATGCTATTTTTTAAAAGGTTACCAGAGAAAAGTGTTAGCATTGTGTTAGCATTAGTGATATGAATTGACATATTTGAACAGAACGACAAGATTCTGAGTACTCAGGCTGCTCTTCGAGCCTGAAACAGGAAATCTCTTTTTTTTTCACTAGCTGTAAGCACTCATGTTCCAAAAGATTTACACCTTTCAGTTTTGTGAGTTTTAATTTCCAGATGATCTAAACATTTCAATTTTTAGGCTTTATTTGCAAGGGGGTTTTGTAGGTCTCCTTTGAGACTCCAAACTATCAAGTTAAAGAAAGGGGATTGCTTTGAAAAACATAACGTCTTCTAGTGACTAGTCTGATCATAGTCCCCTGAATGAGTATGTTCAGGTACACAGCCCTTGGTTTAGTTTCATCCACCCAAGTTGCAAAAACCCGTGAGTCAGGTGACAAAAAAGTACCACATTGTGGAGCGTGCATGTGGAGGAAGTGAGATTACCATAGTGCTTTAAGCAGGGTTTACTGACGGTAGCAGTGGGCCTGAATTTGCAGGTTGCATTTTTTACACTGCAGGTCTCCTTAAATTTCAATGCAATAATGTGTTCATTTTTCAGAGATTTTATTCTTTTTCTATTTCAACATGCTCATCTTCTAGCATACTTTGTGAGTATTTGTGGAAGATTTCACTTCTATTCTTTAGTGCTCATCACTGTATTACTGATATAATTACTGCAATCTTTGTAACTGAAAGATTCCAGTACCATTTTCCACTCTCATCAACATGTATTAAGGACCACAATCCTGCTAAATCTAAGAATCTTTGTCTCATAATAAACTCTGACTTTTAATTTCTTTAATTCAGGTAGATGCTAGCAGGCCTGAATAAGAATGAAAAGCTGAAATCTCTTAAGAGAAAAGACTTTTTTAGGAAAAAGAAACCACAAAACCAATAGACCTTACCAAAACTCTGCACTTCAATAAATCATTAATATTTCATTTCCTAAATTAAGTGCTTTCAAAACTTTCATTCCAGTTTTGACAAATGTTTTTTGCTGTTGATCCAGCACTATAAATTAAAAATCCTTGCCTTCTAACAGTCATCCTGATCTACACATGCATATAGCGTCATACTGGTAGTCAGAATTCAAACTACTAGTGGCTGCATAAGAGCGAGTATCAAATCTGTAACATCCAGTATTCTCTGATAGCAATACAAACCCAAATGATTGTTTATTACAGTGATGGAAACTCTGGATTTTCCATCTATTGCTACCTACCAGCTTTATTCAATGGCTCTTTTCCTCATGATTTTTTAAAAGATTCCACTCTATTGGTTTATTTCGTCCCACATAACCCATAAACACACATTAGTAACAGAACTCTGTTTGCCACACTGGAAACATCTCCATAAATAGCAGTGCTATCTGGGCAAGGGTAAGAAGTACAAGGTGAGTGCATTTCAACTCTGAACATGAACACACTATTTTATTTGCTTCCTTGTGCTTGGCTTGATTCCCTGGAAATCCTATTGCAGTCACTGACACTACTCATGCAATTACAAATACCCAAGTGCTGCATCACCTCCAGAAAACATATAGGTCTGTAGGAGTGATTCTCTCTTTACACTAGTCTTCTGTCTTTGGGTAATAATTCTGCTCAAGTTTTTCATCATTATAATGGGGTAAAATGAGAAGAATCTAACCCCTTGCCCAGACCTTCAAAGACATTATTCGCACTTCAAAACCAAATCACTGTACCTTGAATATGGTTATATATATATTTTCTTTCTAAACCTAAGAGTTATCTTCATTTTCACTTAGTACTTGTGAACTGAGTGTTTCATATAGCTTATCTTGCCTTTTTCACTCCTATTTATTCTATAACATCATGAAATGCATATGTAAGTTTCAACTTGTTAAAAGCAAGCAACACGAAAGTTAGCAACCCTTAACTTTCTCCCCTTTTACCTGCTGAGCAGAAGTATTCTGTATTTTATGGTAAAGAGTGGTAAAGAGTTTGTGATCTCAAAGTAGTATCTGCAATTGTTCCTACTTCTAGCTCCAACTCGATCTGTAACTCTCCCTTCTTTTTTCTACCTTCACAAAACATTTTCCTTTGCCAAAATAAGATTTATAATATTGCTGTTTTTTCACTCTTACTAATTGGTTAACACCATGCTTTACAGTTCTAATAAAAACACAGCTGCTTCTATTTTACACGTTTGGACACTTTTTATAGGGGAAAGAAACTTAAATAAAGATGAACCGAAAGAAAGTGGAAATTAAGTTTAATTACCACCACCAGAACAAACCACTTAAAGAATTACAGCACTTCAGTATAGATTCTGTGAGCACTGCAGACAATAGGAATTCTTCCACTGACTTTAACAGCATTTGGATTTGGTCCCTGAAACTCAATTACTTGTATTGCAGAAGGAGAATCAAGGCAAAGGCAAGCTTACTGCCCTGATCAATGGTGCCTGTGGGCATTACAATACAGAGTATTTGTATGTTACCTATGTGCTCACAGTTAGGGACACACATCAACATAATTCCCTCATCTGAGGACCATAAGCACCTTTAGTCAATGTTCAGAGACAGGTCAAGCCATGACAAAATACCTGGAAAAATATGCCTCCAGGAGCATTTTAAGCATAGCCCATCCAAACACTACCCCGAGGGTAACAACAGCTTAGTTTAAATAAAGAAGCTTTAAACCAGCTACCTTGGCCACTGGATAGGGATACAACTTGGGCAAATTGAGAATGAGCAGAAACTGCAAAGCATACTAAGAAAACTGGCTAAATACGTGGGTGGCTCTTCCACTCTAATGTTTTGTGTTCTGTTAGTGCCTATCTAACATGAGCATACTTGCTGTTTTGCTGAACTGGGGCATGGGTCTCACAGACCACACAGGAACTGGAAAAACATAACAAAGCTTAGATTTTGGACTTATTTTGTCTTGTTCACACTCTTTCCCCTCCAAAATTTCCCTGCGATAAATAAATATCACAAGTTAAAAGTATTTGTCCTCAGTTTTTAAAACTCAGGGAAAGTTGCTACAAGCAGATAGCAAGCAGCTTCTACTCCTTCTTTCTTCACTTCCTCACTATTGCAGAGGGAGCACTGTTGAAATATATTTGAGCATTTTACTTGAAATTATGTAGGAAAATGTTATTTTTTTTGGAAGACATATTTGCCTATAATAGAGATTATAACAGCAGCTTCAGGAAGGGATGAGGAAGAGGAAATGCCTTTCAGTTGTTGAAACATTGCCAAGATCAGTGTTTCTAAATACATAACCTTGTGTCTATGAGATGGCAGTCATGATGTTCTATGGAAGAATACTGAAATGCACTTCTGATTAATTGGTGCACTAATTATTTCCCATTTGATCTGTAGGCATTAAATTTAATACCAATGCACTTTCAGTGACTCTGGGACTGTTACAAGAATTTGGAATTAATATAGCCTTTGTTTTAATTTCCTCAGCCACCTTATCTAAATAGAATATTCTAAGGTTTGCAACATCTGAAATACTGCTAGAAATTCTTAACTCGAACTTAAATACTTCTGAAATCAATTTAGAGAGAAAGTAAGCTTCCTCTTTGACTGAACTGTTTCCTGCTTCTGATCTCTGGACAGTAAGTTAATGTTGCCTCATCAATTTTTTGTAACATACGGTATATTGTTCAGTAATATGCTCCTGAGAGTGCAGCTGAAACAGAATTGGTATTCTTTCCTGCATTTTGAGAACAGATTCCCAAGAACGTTTTGATTTAAAAGTAAATGGAAGTTTGTACAGCAAGGTAAAGATGATTTACATGCTGCATTCTGCTGTAAATAGCTCATTTGGAAGTGTACAAAATGGCCTGGTTTAGAAGCAGGACGCTCTTGTCTTGCAGGATTGCATATATACAATCCTACATTCAGGGCAGGGAAAACCTGTCTAGATGTTCCTATCACTTTCAGCACCATAAAAGCTGAACACTTCATCTTCTGTCAAAGTGCCATATCCTGGTATTTCAAACAGATTTTACCCACTTTGTAGTGGGCCACTCTATTACCACTTCAGGAATTAGAATACTGGATAAAATGAAGTGACTACCTATATTTTTGGGATTAATAACAGTAATTAAATTTTGAAACCTTGATTACTTTTTATTCTCTATTTAAGCAAAACCCCTGCTGAAAACAGAGACTTTCAATTATTTCCATTTTGAACAACTTTTCCTGAATTTTTTTCTTTCCAAATTTTATATACTTTCTGACTTCATAACCTTCTTTTATAAGGACAAGTTTAACATGTCTTTTTCCTAACTCTCAGTTTTCTTAGTTTAGATTAAGGGGAAATTCTCGCTGAACACTGCAGAAAACGTGTTTATTCATAATATATTACAGTTTGAGACAACTGTTAGAACCAGTATCTTATCCAGTGGTTTAGCTTCATTCATCCTTGTAATTTGCATAGCTTTAGAGAAGTCTTGTAATGACATTATACAAAAACACATTCACATGACGTGTAGGCTTGTTGTTGTCTTAGTGGGTACATTTTTCATACACTTTATTATCTTATTTGCCTGAGATCTGGCAGCCATTTGCATCTTATAGGCTTTGCATAAATCTATAGCTACCATCCATGTTATCAGAACCTGGTTTTCTACAGCCTGTTCTACAATGTTAAGGTTAATGAGTAGTTCAGTGCAAAATGCAGATTACATATTTGATTATGTTTGATGATGCCAATACATTACCTCTAGGAATCCTTATGCATTGCCATAACTTCCAGAAATAATATCTGTAATATTTGCTTTTATTCACTACAGTAATGTAGGATTCTCATTGTATATGCAAAGGATATACTGTCATGAAAATTCACCAAAAGCATCATCTGTGCTCAACTGCTATGCTTATGCTTGTTACCAAGAGTCAGGGTAAATGTTTATCATGATTCTCATGTGCTCAAGTTATCTCTTTCTATGCAAAGTACATGCACAGTGCCAACTGATACCTGTAAAAATTACTGTTAATAATCATAAGCATTTCAGAGAAATAAAGCCTCTGCCAGGTTTTTAGCCTTACTCTGCTAGACACAACTTCACATGAAGAAGTTATTCACAGCAAAAAAGTTTAGATGCACGTAATAGACAAGTTAGTGCTTGTGGAGATTTTAACTGGTAGCCATATATTAATAATATCAAGCAGAAAACAAGTAATTACTTATGAAGCAATCCCATATATATAGGACCTTACTAAAAGGCAAACTTTTTAGCTGAATTGTTCTTCCACCACCAGAATTCAGTTAATGATGTAACTATAGATCACAAGAGTTATTCCCATGGTCAGCACTACATCTGTACTATGTAGGCTACCTCTGTATCGCTTCTACAAAGATCTGGGAACAGCCCATTGTTTCTGTATGATGTTTTATATTTCTGTCATTCAGATCCTGAGTAAATAAGACTTAACGTCTCTTGGCTTCCAGCTTCTGAGGCAAAACATTTATTTTGCTCTTAGTCATGATACGCACCATGACACTGAACACGGTATTGTTATTCTTTCCTCAATTCACACATACACACAGAAACAGTTCACAGCATATCTTATTCATATTGACAGGATAGCACCAACAAGGACTGAACTTGTGACATCTGGCAAAATCATCCACTTCAGTTAAAAGTAATAATTCTTTTATCTGAAATTTGAGTATATAATAAATACAAATGATAAGGTTACTGTCAGTGCTGGAAAAACACCTCACTGGGAATGGTTGCTGTGTAGATACATTTCTATAGGAGTTTGGTGTACAAGCTAACTCAAGAAAAACACAAGGACCCTATCCCACTGTCACAGAAACCAGATTTTTTACTTGAAAAGAGCTACAGCTAACCAAGGAATGCAAAAGTCACCTTTAAAACAACAGCTTTAGAGAAGTGTAACACAAAATTTTGATGTAAACATTATTCCAATTAATCACCATATAATAAATAAGCAATCAATCCTGAATACTGTGTGTTCTAGCTTTTCTCTAATGAACCATCTCTCATTGCTTGCACATAGTGTTTGACTGGGAATAAAATGTTTCAATCTTAAGAAAAAAAAACCCAAATCTTTCTGATAATGACTAGCTCCTCAGGGAGAGAAAAAGATGCATGTTCTTCAGAACATAAATACAAACTTCCTTTATCAAAGAAGTACAGAGTTCTTGCCTAGTACAAACTCCAGCTTTTTTCTGTCTGGGCCCTCTTTCATGCACTGTTTGTTCAAAAGGCTTCAGAAGTTCATAAACTCCAAGCTCAGAGACTCCTGACGATACTTCAGCCCCCTTGGACTTGTTTTAAAAATCTTCAGAAGTCTTGGGGAAAGAGGATTTGCCCATGCCTGTACCAAGTATTCTAGCAGAAAGGTTAACAACTTCCTGGAAGTACAATACATGGTACCATAATAGCCTTTTTATTCTCTGATTTGTATACCTCCTTGGAAGATGGCAAATGGAAGAACAGGAAAATCCTAGGGAGGGAAGGACTGACTGTCACAATTCCAATCTGGGGCCCGTGCCCTTAATGCATGATGCAAATCACTGGGAGAGCCTCTCTGTAATTGGAATCATGGAGCAGCAGCTAAAAACTCTCAGGGACTGCACGATGCGTGTTTAGCACTGCAAATACTGTATTTAAGCTGCAAGTTGGATAGTTGGACGACCCACATGAAACTAACTTTTGGTGGTTTTGTGCTTTTTTGCCCCTCTTAACTATCAAATATTCTTGATGTGGTTTACAAAGGAGTCCCGCAGACACTGCAGTGGCCCAGTGAGGTGCCATGAACAGTTACGGGACTGTAAGAATGAGTGGCAGGCACATGGAAGTCCAAAACTTCTTGAACTGGCTTTGTCACCTTACAGAACATGTCTGATCCTGCAGGCTTCACTCTGTTTTTGCTCCAAGGTGTTTTCTGTATCTGTTGACCTAACAGATTATATATCCAAGTTAATTCAGAATAGTTTATATAGTTTCAGAGCAGAGGTCCAACACCTCCACAAATATCACTGCTCATCGCTGCATTCATTGAAGCAGACATTTGAGCTTGAGTAAAGATTTCCTTTATGGACTCTTTTGTTACTGAGTTGCTACTGCTGTTAGAAACAGCTTTAAAGATTTTCTAAACCCGTAACTCTGCTAATTGATCTAACCAGGTAACAGGACTCCCTTGCTGATGGGCACTTCTCTGTCAAAGTTTCCACTACTTTTAGATTAGATGACTTTATGCTACATTTTCTCAATGGGTTGATCCAGGAAGATTCATCACCTGGTCTGCTTGTGAACAAATGTGCTCACACAGTGTCCATCTGCCTTTCTCTGGCACATCACTAACTGAAAGACAGATTCATTCACGTTTGAGTTTCCATTAGGTTTAAATACATAAAGTTTCCATGGCACATAATTCTAGATCTGTTCATTGTACAAACTCATTAGCAAATACAGAAAACGCAGCTCATTACTAGCTCTTGATAGAGACAGTACTTCACAGCACAAAATAAACCAGGTGACACTTAAACACAGCTGTCTGGAATTTTATGGCACTCAGATACTGATAAACCACATCATTCCAGGAACAAGGCTTTCAAAAGTCTTTTTGAGTGTGCTTTTGGAATTGCTTTGAGGCATGCTACTTCTGAAGACTGGGCCTCAGGTTTCTTAGCTGTCACACTGGTGACAATCTTACAACTTAAGATCCTGTCAAGGTTGTGTTTTTACAGATTTTAACATGATAGCTAATAGTCCATCATTTCCCACTCAATAACTAATAAATATTTAATTTCTTTTACATAAGTTAATGTAATAGCACTGAGGGCCACAGATATGGACAGAATGAAAGGAAGACATAACAGATGCGTGGGTATATTTATCTGCTGCCAAGTGCTGAGCCACTGCAATGAACATCAGCCTTTGCATAAGTACCACTCATCTTCTTATTCATTTAAACGTTATCAAGTAGGTTATGTAGTAGTAGCAGATTTGTGCTTCAGTTTTTGTGTATATCTCTGTCATCACAAATTATTTTTTTGACTTCATGCAAGTTGAACACTGCATTGTTGAATGACCTCGGCAAAACTTATGTGGTCACATGCCCTCTGAATAAATTTATGGAAGTAGGCATTTAAAACAATTACATTGACAGATATTAATAAATTTTTGATATCCACTAATAGAATATTATGATCATCATTTTCTTGAATTTCCATAATCTAAAATGTGCCAGAATGAAGAGACGGTTAATCTTCAGACAGGTTTGGCGAAATTTCATATCATAGTATCTTACAAAGTGTTAAAACTGGGTTGGCACTTCTGTTCATTTTCCACTGACCATGAGGTCAACTCATTTTTGTATTGTTCACAGAAACAACAAAAACTATTAATGGGTGCTAGTAAATGTGAAAATAAAGGAACAGCTATCAGCAATGAAAACGTATCTCCTTTTATCTTATAACAGCCAGATAATTCCATTAACTTACTCTTGATCAGGCCCTGGTTCTTCTTTTAAGCTGGCTAAATGTCACTTAAACATTGAAATTGACCACATTCTCATTCATGTAGAGAGTGAGACAACAAGTGTAGTTAACTGTTACACTGAATAGCATATATATTAGAACAAATGCTGCATACTTTGACACAAGGAATATTTCCACGATGAAGAAAGCAAATTTAGTTAATTCATTAAGTATATAGAATATACCAAATTTCTCAGAAAGGATTCAGGAGATGTGTATATGCATTTACGATTGCCTTACATAGACAAAATTAATTTATACTGAACAAATTCAGTTTCAAACTCAATTTCATGTTAAATAACAAAAAATTTTGGAATACATTTACTGAATATAAATGTAAGCACTAGTACAAAATGAAACTGTGAACTTTGGTGTACTAATGAAAAAAAAAAATCAAAGTTTTGTTTTAAAACAAACCCAAATCCCATGAGAAATATGGATGTTTGGATTTGTATTGATGCCTTATTTTATTATTTGTAAAAGCATTAATAAATAACCAAATCTGAAAATGTCTTTTAAAAAAATTTAGGTATGATAAGTTATGAAAACCAGATAAAAATGGGAAAATATTAACATTATCCCATACTATGCAGTTATGTATTTTGAAATAAGCTTTGCTCCCAGTTGTCCAGGACATAGACCTCTATTTCTAGTCACAGTTCCTGACATGATCTTTCCAAAGTTAAATTACATCTAGAATGTAAAAGACACTAGTTTTTTTTCTGTAAAACTTCATAATAATTATTTTTTAAAAATCCTACTATTTTCTCCCAGTTTTTTTCGTAATATCTTCACTGTTATTATCATTTTAACTGCAAACTTTCTGTAAAAAACCCATTAACAATTAACAAGAAACTGAAGCAAATTCAGAAACCTAAAAGGAATACAAGTTTGTGCAATAAACTTCAGTATTAGTCTATTAACTATTAAAGATGAGTATTTAAATTTGGAGTTCAAAAATAAATGTATTCCATTCCTTCAAATAAACTGCCTTATGGTATAGTTAAATTACCAATTCTGATTTTCGCTTGCCTGACAAATCAGTGGGGAGGAACAGAAAAAATGCTTGATGTGCCTGATGATGTGTTTTAGAACAGCAAATACTAATTTTAGATACCTTTTATACTTTTTACAATTCTTTTTAAGTGATACCTAGCAAGTGCTACCAGAATGGCTTGGTCAGGCCTGCACTGCAAAATGAATTCAGAAAGCAATCACTAATAATCCTAACCACCAAATTATTGCTCAGTTGGTTAAGAGGAACCAGCCTTTTGTTTGGTTTCCAAAACAGCCTTTGTTCTTGAAAGCACATCTATGTTACATGACAGAAACAGCAACTTAAAACGTATAGCGGCATAGGCTGTTTGTGTGGTGTAGTGAGCAAAACACACAATGAAGAGTATCTATATAAATAGTTCAAGTCCTGTACGTTATATGAGGGCAGTGGCAGAAGGAACAGAAGTATCCCAAAGGAAGAGGTCTTTGCATGCCTGAATAAAGCTTTTACTTTTCCTTTCTCTTTTCTTGCGTGAAGGACTGATTCCTGGGTTGTGCAACTGAGTTTTTTTAGGGTCAGTCATGCTTTCTAGGTAAGATCTTTCCATTCTTTGCTTTGTAAGGTCAATTCATGTCAGCCAATCACCTGCTGAACTGGCCTAACTGCAATCTGAAAGTGAATTTTGTGCTTTGGAGGCAGAAAGGTACCAGGCTCAGAACAGAAATGAAAATGACTACTGTATTTGCCAAAATACTAAATAAAAAATTTTAAAGAGTTGGAATGACATTATACTTATTTATAATGTCAACATACATAGTTGTGTATACATACACATTCTGCAACAAGAATTAACTTCAAAGAACTACATTATTAGTTATGGAGGGGAAGACTTTTCCTCACCTTTGGAGTACACATACTTTCAGTGAGAGGTGGGAAGTAGGAGTGAAGATTTCGTTATAAGCAAAAAGAATCTAGTGTGAGTTTGTAACCAAATCCTGGAATAAAGCAGAACATAGAGGAGATGGCCAGGGAGGGCTATTACCTTTTGCCACAGAAGGTGAACATCAGAAAAATTACCTGTAAACCTCAAAATGCTTCAGAACTAATGAAATGAAGGACCTTAGAATTGGGTGATATTTAAATACAGATGTTCCAAACCTTCCCTCATTTTCATTTTGTTCTTAGGAAGAATATAATTTCCTTTCCTTCGTGTTACCTTCACTTCTATACATATTTTGTAAAATTTCATAGTATCTTAACCAAAAGAAATCAGCATAACACAGAAAAGGCTGCACTTACCACACACTGGGTAATCTGCATGAAATCTGAAGATACTGGAAATCTCACTTGATCTTGTCTTCACAACATTTCCAGAGCTATCTCTAGAACAAAGAGGACAATGTAAACTCAGCTGAAAAATTCAAGAGAAATCTCTGATGCGATTGGGATGAATAACAAAATTCCCACAAGACAGTCAAGATTTCATCATTAGTTTAAATGAATATTCAAGAACTTCCAACTCACCAAAGACATGATCATTATTCCTTGAAAGCTGGTGAGTTTTTGCAATGATTTATGAAGCTTTTTTCCCTTTAAAGAGTTTTACTTATTACTATTACCCTCTTCAGTTCTGATCAGATCTATATGGATACTCTATGCATAATTCCACTCTAAAAAGGAGATTGCCAGCAGTATAAACATATCATTATGCAAAGTAATTAGATGCAAAAAAAATAAATAGAATCAATGCTGAAAGCTTACAGAAGTGTAGATAAACAAGTACTCATAATGTTTTTTAATAGATGTTTAGAAAAATCAGCCATATCCTTCAGGTTAATGACTTAGTTCCATCTAGATTTGCTCTTCTGCGTTCAGAATATACAATTACAATGCTCACAATTTCAAGCGAGAAAACCTTGATGACTGAGTTTGTAGAATCCAGCAGGCTTCAGTAGATCAGCAAACATCCTATAAAATCATTTTTGCAAATACATAAAGGTATTTTATTTAAACTCATAGGCAGTTCTAAACATCCTTTTTCCCTGTAATTGTAAATTCTTGTTTGTTTACTAAAAACCTAAGAAGTAGTGGAAATTATGTTTTCTTTTGTGGGCAAGATACTATTGCTTCTGTTTGGCCTTTGATCTGCCATTAAGAACTACAACTGGTGGCAATCACCCCTCAACAGCAACAGGGACTCATTTTCATGACCTCTAATGGCTCTGCTTAGGTCAGCATAGGATAAAGCTGTGCAGACAGGTTCTGTTCTTCCATCTAAAATGCAAAGAAAGGTTTAAGCTGCTACATATACACTCTTGAGACAAAGCAAACTCTAGTTACTGTAGCATGCTTAGTATACCTTCATCTGCTTCATATATACTTTAGTGTTTCTGTAATGTTATCAATATTCTAGCCAATTTTGGTTTAAAGTATAAATTTTATTAAACTGAGTAAGCGATAGCAGATAAAACAGCGCTGGGTGCGCCGGGGAGCCCTCCGCTCCGCCCAAGACGCGCACACGCGGTCCCTGGGAGGCGGTCCTTTATCTTCTCCGTTCAAGGCCCTAGCCAATCCTGTCACCCCTCCTCACTCGGATGTTGACATGGCTCTTCCCCATTGGTTCCCTTTGTTGCAGGGGTCTCATTACCGAGAAGTTTAGCTGCCAGAGGCTTCGAGAAGCGTCCACTGCCAGCCTCCTCACCGTCGCAGCCCCCTCCCCTCAAGCGTTGCAACAAGACACCACTTTGAGCCACCCAGCCCCCTTTTCTCTCTCACAATCCCGCGCAACAATACAACTGACCTCCCCCCATTACCTACAGAGTACAACAGTTACAGAGTCAAAAGGAGTATTGTTTCACATAACGACAGCCACAGAGAGCCTCCCTTCCCCCAAACTTCTTGATGAACAAACCCCACACATTACATGTAACATAATTGTGCTACAGTTTCAGACGTACACTGGATCTGCTGATGTTATCATGAAAATGCACTGCATTTTGTACAGCACCTGCCTTTCTTACTCATGCTGGTATTGAGCATCACCCCTGTAGATAACTGAATTTATTATAGGTTAAGCAACTATCAGATAAAAAGATACAAAAGCTCCAATTGCGGCAGAACTTTTCCACTATTCCAGATTTAAAATGATATGACCCTAATGAAGAGTTTGTATGTGGTGGCTGAGAAGGTCTAAAGAGATTTGAGGCTTTATCCCCCCTAATGGTATCGGGGGGCTGAACACAAAGCAGACACTACACAGGCTCCCACTGACACACAAAATGGCGAACCACCTTCTCCATGCCGCTGTCTGGTAAGGGAAATATCCTCCAAACTATTTCCTTAAAAATCTCTTGAATTTTAACTTCTTTATAGAGAAAGCTCAGGTGTTTATACCCACTAGAATGGCAAAAGCAGCTTATTGCATATAAGGCTTCTTAGCTAAAGCCTATGCAAAACCTGACGCAGGTTTTGGACATTTAGGATGTTGAAAACAACTATAATTTCCCAACAGTCAACAATTTTACAGTCCACATTTCCTGAAAATTTTAACCAATAATGTATTTTTAACCAATGTATTTGTTTATGTGTCCATGCATATACTCCCAACTCAACCTTTGGGAACAGTTCTAATCAAAGTAATACTGTACCAGGTGCTGCTGCTGCTGAGGGCTCTGTTGAAGGCGAGGTGAGCTCTGTCTTCTTTTGCTCTGGCCCCAGCGACCCCACCGTGAGGCACAGCTCGGCCCCTCAGCCGCGGGCGAGCGCCTCGTGCAAAGTGCCTTCGGCTGAGGAAAGGCGGGCGGGAAACGGGTGAGGAGCGGCCCGGCCAGCCCCGAGGGCACAGCGGCAGGAGGGGCTCCCGCCGTCCTCCCCACGGGCTCCCCGGAGATTCCCCCCCTGGAGGGAGCGGGTGGAGAGCTCCCGAGGGAGCTGCGGCCTGCGGGGGAGCCAGAGATGGAGCCGCAGGGAGCAGCGCAGCCGCCATTTTCCCGCACCCCTCAGGGCAGAGGGGTCAGGTGGGAGAGCCGGGAATGAAGGTGAGGAAGGGGGGAAGGCGTTGTTTTAATTTTGCCTTTGTTTCTCGCTAAATCTGATTCAATTGGCAATAAAATACATTGATTTTCCCAAAGATGAGTCTGGTTTTCCCCTGAGGTAGTTGGTACCTGATCTCCCTGGCTTCATCTTTGTGATTTCTCCACTGCCTGATTGAGGAGGGGACAGAGAGGGAGTCGCAGTGTGTGGAGTGTGGCAGCTGGCCAAGGTCAACCCACCACAAACAGTTTAACAAAAACCCCACAAAATTAATGTACTCGTTTTAAATTTCATTAAATAGAATGAAAACATTTTTGGGACCTCAGCAGCTTGGAAGGCAGGTGGGTCTTGATGCATTTGCACAATAAAGTTTTTACTGGTGGCTTGTAAGTACATGTCTAATCAAATTGTGCTGTTGAAGGAAACTGCATAAGCTTTGTCCAGCCTTTTATTTTCTACAGTGTGTATTTCATAAGTGATGGTCACTGCTTTCTGCTTTCCTCTCCACTCTCCAGAAGGTTTTTGCTCACTTTCAGCTTTACAGACAGCACCAGTTCCAACATTTGTCCTGTGGTGTGAACCCTTACCTTTCTTTAACAGATTCTGTTTGGAAATGCTCCATGAGATTAAATGGCATAATAGGATGCCACCCCCAAATTAAATGAAAGAGTTTCAAATCATGGCTGAAACATAAGGTATTCATCCCACAGTAGCTGTTCAAAGGTGTCATTCACCATGCATAATAAAATTTTATAGGGCAGCAAGAGACACGGTATTCTAAGCACCAATGCATGCACCATTATTCGTGAGTAACCTCTTCTACCCTTTTTCTAGGTCAAAAGTAATGTTGTACTGCTTTGGGACTGCTGGAACAAAAAGGAAGAAGGAAGAGAAGGCTGATCTGCAGGCTCACGTAAGATCAGGTATTTGTGCTGAAAAAATAGAAATCAGAAGATTTTGATGAGGGGGATTAAAAGGTGATAGAACAAGGTCAGGCTGTAATAGGCAGCTTTAGTTTTGGATTGAGGCTGTTTTCCATACTGTTAGACCTTCTGTTGGACAACAGTGGCCTGCTGACACAGGGACCTTCACACACTGAAAAAAGGAAAAAAAAAAGTGAGGAAACAATAGCCACTCTGCGCACAATTGCTTTGTCTTCTCTCTCCTATAAAGTCTGACATCTTCAGTCATTACTGATGTACTCTTTGTAATTCTATAGGTATTGTTTTATTTCACATTCATGATAAATGATGTTCTGCATAAAATGGGAGTGTGTGGCTGTTACTTGTGTTCTACTTCATCTCTATCAGTAGAACAGAAAAAAATGTTTAAAGACATAGGAAAAGCATATATTTGAGGTATTATTTGAAAAATAAGGTGACAAGTTGATTTTGGTGAAAAATTGGGGAAATGAATTATATATTTATCTTTAACAGGTCAAGATGTGGCTGCCTCTTCCTTTCTGAAGTGGTTCTATGCAAAACTGAAATCATTTCAGTACTTCTCATCCAATTAGTTTAAAAGTCAGATCTGTGGCTCAGTTGAGGGACAGTAATGTGTTAAACCACTGGTGTTCTGCCCAAAGAAACTTCATTTGTTAAACAGCTCATCTGAAAACAATATGAAGAAAACATACAATTGGCATATATCAAAATGCAGTATAAGATGTTATTATATGATTAGCATTTTCTCTTAAGGCAAATTGTTGGGAAGTAATCTTTAAGAAATTTAACTTTATAAATGGTGGAAATTTTTGAAGATTGGAAGCTTTTTTCCTTTGCAAAAAATCTCATAAATCTGCTCCCCCCAAAAAAATGTGACAGTGACTTTTCTTATTTAAAAAAAAACTTCTCATCCCATGGTATTTCTGTTAATGGTATTATAAAAATTAATTGGGAGTGTTATGCTATTGTTTTCAGTAATCACTGATCTTTATAAGTGAAACTAACATTTTCAATGCTTCATGAAAAATCAGAACTATGTGTCCTCAGGATTTAAAAATGACAATATTAGCTTGTGTTTCTTTGAGTTTACAGCCCTTATTATATAATTCAAAAATCGAGCAGACTTCAGTGGGTTGTCTGACTTTGATATGCTTTAGCAATTCAGAAATGTGTTTGAATGTTGTACCTTGAAGTGAGGATTTCCATTATTCATATTCTTTCTTCTTTATAGTTTTCTTGCTTGAATACTACTAATTATAGTTTAAAGAAGGAAATGTTATCTGGGAAGCCAAACAGTTCATCAGTGGCTGTTAAATAACGAAGAAGAGTACTTTTTTCTTACCTGGAGTCTAGTCCTAGAAATAGACTGTTAAACCCTGTCTGAGGAGCTTTTCAAGGTGGGAGGGCATATCAGAAGCTTCAGCTTCAAGGAGATTTTCAATCTCATTATTGCTTGTTCTGGGGTATGTGTTGCAGTTGTCAAACTAAATCATAATAAACTACCCAACTTTGTAATGTTAACCTGGGCATTGCAGCACAGTTTCTCCCTATGTCCCTTCTCTAGATGGAATAATTTAGTTCACCTTCCAAAACCAAGAATTCAGGACAATATTGGGGTGTTCAGGTGTCTGAAACAACTCTGGTCCATAAGCTGTTAGATTTTGTTTCAGACATTAATTCTTAGGTCCTAGTTGTAGGCTCAGCTTATTTTAGTTATTGTATAATTAACTGTTAGAATTGAAAATGTTTTTGGCTTTTAAGTGAGCAGGGCTTGAAATTCAACCTCTGAAATAATAATTTAGGTCAAGAATTGATGAAAATAATATGAAGTTGAACTCCTTTTGTCCTTCTGTGTTCAGGATCACTCTTACAGATGTAGAAGTTTGATTACATTTACAACTCCTTTTGGCTGTGCTCATTGAATAATATTGTGAATCTGGCAAACAAATAATCAGTGCAAGAGTAACCATGTTTTAATTACAGGCCTCAAATGTGCACACTTATTCTATCATTTAGTTTAGAATGATCTTGTAGGAACTGGTGGAAAAGCCAGGAGCAGCACATCCAGACTTCTATCAGACAAAGAGATAAAGAAAAGCAACTGGAAGAAAATGAGGGTGCTAATTTATATATGAAAAAAACATTCTCTGACAAGTCCATGTGGCTTTTAAGCGAAGGTACATTATTTTCTGGACATTTTAACTCTCAATGTTAATTTTGGAACTCAGTGAGGACCACTTAGGACTTTCACAGTGTCTTTTTTCCAGAATAAAAGAGAACCTGAAAATCATCATTAAGCTGCAAATGGCTATTAAAAGAGCATTGATGATTATGGGAAGTAAGAAGTGAATTCTGAAAGGAATTCTAAATACCCTTCAGAGTAGATTATTTAAATTGAACTGTTCCACTAAGTGAACTATTTATTCAAGATAGCTTTAATTTGAATTAGTTTATTTTAATTTACAAAAAGAAAATTGATGAGAACACGTTCAATCCAAATCTCACATATTTTTTACTAACCTTCCTGTGATTAAAACTCTATGTATGTAGCAGTACCAGCCATGCTAATTGGGTAAATACTCTGTTGCCATGCTTTGATGATCTAAAATGTTAAATATTACTAACTTTTTTTTTTTTTTTTTAATGAAACATTGCTTCATTGTCTGGTTTGAATTTGAAAGTAATGTAGCAAATGACAGAAAATCTTGTTTCTTTGCAAATAACTGCGTATGCAATGCTATACGTATGGTAGAAATGGCAGTGCTGCTTACTGAGGAGGTTGAACATCTCTTCAGCTTCAGGAACACTGAAATCATAAAATGGGTAATGGAGCTAAAAAGGTTGGTATCAAAGGCAGCCTGTGTATTCCTGCAAAACTGCTGGCAAGGGATTATATCTTGAGATGCAAAGAGGAACTCAAGCATGTAACTGTGCATGGCTATATGAGTTTAGGTGGTGCTGATATAAGGAGCTGTGTCAGAAAAAGGCTATTGGCTAAAATCCCTTCAACACAAGAAATGTTGCAACCCATTTCAGAGGTCAGTCTTTAAACTTGTAGCCATCCAAGTTATCTATTATTAATATTGAAGATGAGGAAATTGAAAGATATTACTGCTGATTTGAGAGTAATGAAACAACATAGGGCATTAAGATGTCAAACACCATACACTGGGTAGTGCTAAACTGGAAATGTTGATTCTTGGAAGTATGTGAGATTTTTTTGAAAACTTCAAGGTGTATTTATGCTCAAGTGATGAGTATAATTTGTGTATATACTGTATGTAATTCTAGCCAACTTCATGGTGTGTACTAGCCATGGGCCTTTTTGATTTGTATGTTTATTATCCTTTAAGTTAAACTTCCTGTTCTTGATGTATGTCATGCATATACCACTGCAGTACACTGAACTGCATGAAATTAGATTGCATCACAGTTTACATTAATATTTGTACAGAACAAATACCCTTTACTCTAAAGTACCAGCAGGTATTATAGTAAAATAATTATCATAAACTACAAAGAATGCATTTCCAAGAGAACTTTACTAAGATATCTTAGTTCTGGAATAGAGAAATAGCCTCTAGATGAGCAATGTGGTTCAACCTTCTACTTACCAACACTTAATGCCAGTTGCTGCAGATGGAAATAGTGGCTTGTTCTGTATTGTAGTGCAACAGTCTTGAAGTAGGGACTACTTTGTAACTATAAGCTGAATTAAATCAGTTGGGGTCTTTTGGTAGCAAATAGATCAAACCATAGCATAGGAAAAACTCATAGTTAAATACAGAGATTTTGTGGATAAGAGACCTTGTCCTTTACACGTAAGATACGCTTTTAAATCTAGTTAAGAAAAAAAGTATAGCTTCATAAAATATTCTTATTGAGAGAATGTCATTACAGTACATCATGTTGATAAGATTCAATACTGTGAGACATCTTCTGTAGACAGTATGAGCAAAATGTGTGAGTGCTCATCTGGTGATAAGTGTCTTGGAAGAAATTGTACTTGTGGAGAAAGTTTTATTAAGGAAGATAGGTAGATAAATGTGCACATTCCTAGTCACTTTAATTTCTTTTTCTCCCATTTTATTTATTCTCTTAGCTGTAAACAGGTGAAAGGTGCAATATCCTTACTTTCAGAAATTCGGTGCAACTCTGGTAGATGTATCCATTCATCTGTAGTATATTCATGTTGGCTTAAGAAAACAAGAATGAAGGGGGTAAAAGTGGAGATGAAATTTACCAGGGGAGAGTAGATTAAATTTACCATTTAATGTATCACTATCAATAGGATGGGAAGAAAAATACTATCCTACCATAAATCTTTCCAAAGATTCTGAATCACAGTAAGTACTGGCTGCAGCATCACTCCACGACTGCAGACTTGCTGTTGTGGTGTTTTGCTATTTTAAGTTACTTTATCCTTCGATTTCTGTGTTGTTTTTTTGTTTGTTTGTTTGTTTTGTTGTTGTTTTTTTTTTTTTTTAAGAGATAGTGGGATGGAAAATCAGGTGTAATATCTCTTGCTGTTTCTTTTATGTGTTTTGTACCAAAACCCGCACAACAGAGGTGAAAGTGTTATTCCCTGCTATGCTTGGTGGGTAACTTCTGACATTTTGAAGAAAGGATGACGTTTTCTGAGCACCTTTTCTAACTAATAAATTCAGTAGGTGTATCCCATAATCGTAGCAATGGGCAAATAGTTGTGTCAATATTCAGGTGCTAGCTGATCTCACTGCTTTGCTTAGATATGATTTGCAGAACTCCCATAAAAAATACACATCATGAAATCAAATTTTCAGCTTATTAAAACCAAAACCTCCCAGCATCAGAGAGGAAGACAAATGCTCCTCAGGCCAGAGGAGTGGAGTGTGGTTCTGTTTAAACAGAACTGTGGTTTATCTCGGGTAGGAAGCTTCTCACACCTCACAGGAGCCACCGCAGAGTCTGGCTAGTGTGTGCCCTTAGGCTAGCAGCCTCTGTAGTGCTTACCCAGCGTTGCCAGTGGTTTGTGCTCCTCATACAGCCCTGTCTGAGCTTTAAATAATGGATGAGGAAAGTGCTGCTTATTCTTCAACCTCAAGAAAGCCAAAATTTAATTTCTCTAACAATAAATCTGTCATAAATGGTTATGGGAGAGAGAGGGGAATGTAGGAGAGCTTAAAGCAGGGAGCCACAGCAACTGAACCTAAACATGACCTGGATCTGAATGCAGATTACTGTATATCAGTGCCTGTCTGACAGACACCACAAGTAATAAGAGATAATGTTTATATATATATTTATATATAACAGAATCTATTAATTTGCTTGATTATTGCAGGCTGGATTGGTATCTTTTAACTTTGGTTTAATAGGATTGCATATCCCTCCAGTTTTGTAGTTAACATACCCACCGTACTTTGCAGAAAGACTCAAGGAGCAATTGCTTTAGGCTATTTTGGTTTTTAAACATTTATTATAATAACAATAACCCAACTCAAAGGCTTTTTCATGAAGCCTGTTTGGTATCACAGACACAGAGACAGAATTGATATTTTACAGACACAGAGGAACTGTTAGAGTTCTAGTAGCTGTTTCAACTGAAGTACACTTGCACTATTTTTTTATGCCATTGCTGCCTTTCTGAGCCCTGTAGCTACCAGACTTCCAAAGTGTTATTCTCCCAGACAGGTGAGAATCCACGTCAGGACATGTGATAGCAGTACGTGTCTGGCACATTGGCAGATGCCTTAAGAAAACCTGTGAAATGCTGACCTTTTGTATTGGATATGTGCTGTAGACAGGAATCTGTGAACCTTGTCCTCTGTAATACCCCAACTGCAACATTGTGACCTTGCACTCATGGCACAGTGAGAGCTGGTCAGGTACCTTGAGTTCATCCATAACATACAAGTGTAACCACCGGTATCTAGCTCTGAAGAGAAGGACGGTGTCACAACATGCTGCAGTTGCGCGAAGTATATTTATCTGTAAAGTGGTAGTCAGCAGTTTAAGTCTAGTGCAAAATACCATATCCTTGACAGGTTTGTGTTAAATGACCTTTGCGGCCTTGTCAGAGTGAATCTTGCTAGGCATATCAGGCTTATTTGGTGCAGTCCTGTCTGATTGTTCCCACCAGCACAAATCAGAGCAAATGTTTCCAAGCCTGATTCTCCATGTGACTGGGATAGTAAATACAAATGTATACCTGATACACAATGCAAATTTTCCTTTGTTTTATTTCCATTAATTCTTGATTCATACATCCTTACATTCCTTCACGCTGTCATTAGAGTTGTGAGAGTCCTCTCCCACAGAAAAGAGCTTATTAGCAAATAGCAACATATGATCAAAGACAGTAAAGACATCAGGAGCCAAGTCACAGAGTCAGTGGTCAAATGACTGCAGAGACTGCCCTGTGAGGTGGATTTCTCCATCATAGCACAATAAGAAAAAAATGGAGTACTTGCTGTAGCAATCCAACTGAAAATCCAAATGAGGTGAATTTGCATTTGCTGAGCCAAAACCAGGAGTTAGCAGTTATGTTTTGATTGTGTAGATTGATTAGGATGATCAGCTAAATATGAAAATTGAGGAAATTTTTATTAGCACAAGAGTTTAATTTTTCTAACTGTTGCGTATCAAAGTACTTTTAAGGGATGTTATCTGGGGGGGTTTAAGGAATTGGTGAATTTTACATTTTTAAACTTTGATGTCGGTGATATAGGTGTTTCATGTATGCTGATTGCAAATGTGAACACTACTCATTAGAAGTTTTTTGTATCCGTAGCTCAGAAAAGGACAGCAGACATACTGTGCAAACCTATGATATACCAGTATTTCTTGCTAGACACCCTGGCAGGTGGAAGGATTGATGGCTTGCTGTTTAACACAGTATTAAGCAATTTGAGAATTTAACTGTTATTATTAACCATCATCATATTTTCAAGCAACCTGTATACTCATCTGTTCCATAAACTTGTTTTTGTTTCCAGGCACATACTTTAGACTATAATAGTAAGCAGATGGGCAGTCTTGTCTTTGTGCTAGTCTGAACAAAGGCTTTGTGCCTAATTAATTTTTCATGAACTTTCTTTTTGTCCAGTTCTGTTCAGGGCATCAGCATTTGATTGTTGCAGTTCACATCAAGAAGTGCAGATGAAAGTTATAAAGACTGGTACAGCAATTTGGGAGTTGGTGCCTGTCAGGTTAAGTGACTGTGTTTCTGCTAATCACACAAGGCAATACTGTTTACCTCAGCAAGTATTTGGATATCCACAACCTGTGCATAAGCTTAGAAACAGAAGAGCAAGCAATAGGATTCAGAGTCACTGCCTGTTTTCACTGCAGGCTTTGGTTAATACCATACCACTGCTAGAGTTAGGAGGAAGGTGGGCTTTCTTTTTGTCTTGGTGTGGGATTTCTTTGTGGTTGTTTTGGTTTTGGTTTTTTTTTTCTGCATTTTGGTTTTTTTTTTTTCTTTTTTTTTTTTTTAATATGTATATATAATGGAGATGGTGACCTTTTTTACAACTGTTACTAGACAAAGGTATTTATGAGTATTTCCATTCTGTTGCCAGCTTTTAGCTAGTATGGCCTAGAATAGCCTAAGAGGAGACAATCATGGTTCACAGTATTCTGCTTGGAGCTGAATTCCTATACTGCACGGACAGTGGAGGTGGTGGCCACAGTTTACAGTAGGATGTATTAGGAATCAGATACAATTTCTTCTTGTAACAGCACATCCACTATTGTCAGTTCAGTACATTTCTTTGCTCTGTATCTCCTTGCATCCATGGGGTTCTTTGCCCTGAGTGTCTTAATAAGGTTTTTCATCTTTGCATGGTGTTGACCATTCTGAAGTCTTCACAGAAACTAAGGTTGGAAACTGAAGGCACTCAGCCACAGTTCAGTAGCTCACCTGGACAGACTTTTTTAGTACTACTGGAATCTCAATTGTTATCTTAGTTCAGGCTTCTTTCATTCGCTGTTCACTATTTATGACACCATCTGTCTCTGCACTGTGAGCATCTATCTAAAAATCAGTGTAATGGTGCACACATTTGGATTGTGAGCTCTGTAGTCTTGAAGCACCCTGCTTCTTCCTTCCTTTCATGTAGCAGGCTGCACACATGACCAGAGTTGAAGCTTTAATCTCCTTTCTGCTCATCTAGGGCATGCGTAAGGCTGTCATGTCAGATGATTGAAAGCCTTACAAGTGAGTGTGCTGGCATGTTCTTGTTTCCTGGCTGTAGGTCCTAACCCTCATTTTGGTCATGTGATAGGATATGAAGTATGATAGGCTTTTGAAAAGAAAACAGAACATGTGAGATCCTGATGAAAAGAGTATGGCAAATGGTGTTTGCCCAAAGAGTTAGTATTTGAAGGTCTTGCAGCATCTCTGAAAATGGGGATGGCAAGCTTGTGGTCTGTGTCAGATGGATGATTTTTTCTGGTAGGCTAACCACAATCTGTATTTTGCAAATGCCTGAATTAATTCAGTCTCCATTTATGGCAAATGTTTGTTGCCCTTCACAGGAATTTATAATTGCCACAGCTAGCTCATGCAGTTGACAAGTGGGTGTACATACCTTGCATTTCAAACATAATAACAGTCTTTCAGGAGAGCTATTTTGGAAGCAGGTGAATTTGCATACCAATAACAAGAAAGGAAATTGCATGCACCGTTGAGAGACAGGAAAGCAGAAAGAAACAAAATTGATAAAGGGAGCACAATAGTCTTGCTGTATGGCTTGTTTCTGGCTGTAATGATATAGAAGGTTTGATAATAAGGCCTACACCTATGTCAGGCAGACAGGTTTCTCTCATTACCTTCATCCTCTTAGTGCTCACCGTGACTTGAAGTGGGCTTTGGTGTGCTTTTGAAAGGGAGTCAGGATCTGCTGCTTTACTGTGCACTAGTACCAGTTACAAAAGAAAGACTATACCCTAAGTGTGTATTATTTTCTCTACTGTTCTTTCCATGTAGCTTTAGACAAGGTTTCTACAATCCTAAGAAGCAGCAAGGACTCAAACATTGTAGCTTTGTAAAATCTAAAGGCAGAGTTTTGGTGTTAACCTTTACTTAGGTGGACAGTTTGAACTCATGCTGAAACAGCTACCTTTACTTCCTTGTTCCTACCCTTTTGTCAGTGTAAGGTTGGGTTTCAGGTGTGTTGTGGAGAGCTCCACTTTGTTTGGAAGAAAAGATACTGCATGTGTTAGAAGTGATCAGGTAGTTCATAACATGATTGACCTTAGTAGAGCAATCTTCTTTTTAGCATCTCTTTCTACCACACTTTTCTGATGTTTGGCTCTTTTTCCATGTCCTTTCCATGTCTGGGGGACACTCATGAGCATCCACTTGCTGCCAAGTTTTCTAAAATGTACTTCGCTAATTACGTTCACTCTTAGTTGTTTTCAGTTTGCTTTCAGAGTTTCCAACTGCTGCTCACTCATTCTTCTCTCTTAGCCCAAGCAATTATCTCATATGTGAGCTCTTGTAGACTTTGCTAGGAGGAGGAATCGGTAAGAATAATCAAATACGAAATTTGATGCAGTCATGATTATTGGTCAAGTACATGCACAACATTTTCTTATGTATGTCATTCTAAGGAACGACTAGATGACAGTATTTATGCTCAGAAGTACTTGGCCAGACTTTATAGTTAACTGTCCCCCCAAAAGCTATATTTATACCTCTGGTAAAGAAACTAGTTCCCCAGGTAGGGTTTATGAGCGGCTCAGCTCTAGGGCTACTGCAGTGGCCAGCAGCTTCTGTTGTGCCCAGCTTTTCCTCTGAATAAAGGGGCTTTTAGGTAGGAGTGTTAGCCTAAACAACTTGCTCTCACTACTACATCCATTTTGACATTGTTGGCGAGATACCTGCTTCATGCTAGCCGTTCATCCTTTGCCAGTGTACTATTACCATGTTCTAAGCAGCTGATAATGAGCTATGACTCAGCGTAGGTATGGTCAGCTGATGAAAGGTACAGATTTCTCTCTCCATCTGGTTTGTCTTTGAACTGGAATATACTTATGATAGGTTCTCTTAGGAGTTCAGTCCATATTTACTGGCAAGTGTGCTGTTTATACTTAAGGAGTAGTTAAAATCTGGCAAACAAAACTCGCCTGTATCCATTTCAAGAAAGAAATCTTCTATCTGTAGCCTGGCAAGTAAAGTTTCATTACACAACTGAAGATATTCTAAAACTACCTATAAATTATACACTATTAAATGTGGATAAATTGGAGAAGAAAGATAATTAGGCAGTAAGCTTCTGTTTGAGGAGTTTGAGGTAAAAGAAAAAAAAATCCCTTTTTCTAAAAAGCAGAAAAATATAACATTGCAGGCATGTAAATAGTGTGTGTATATATACGTCTACATCTATTAAAGTGGTGTGATATCTTTCATCTATAATCAGATCATCTGATTAGAATAGCATTATCAAAAGGTGGTAAAGGTGTATCAGCACACCTAGACCACTGCTTGTCAAGGAGTTTGCTCTTTGTTTGAGAGTGATAAGTTAATCAGTCTTACAGTCTCATAGAAAAGTGTGTCATTGTGATCAACATGCAGTTATTGCTAGCCTGCAATCGGCCTGCGGAGGAAATGTGAAGTACCTCTTGCATCAGAACTCTGAATGCTGATTTGCACCTCCAGTGGTTTGTTATGGGCTGATCTTTGGTGCTGTTGGTAGACATGTTAATAAACTGAAGATTGGTATCAGTGGGAATCCACTATACAAAGTACTCCACAATTTCATAACAAGTAGGTTATTTCCGGGATATAGCATCAGGCCAGCAGGTAGGGCTGCTACTGGCCTTTTGGAAACCAGATCTATTACATGAAAGTGAGCTGCTATAACATCTGTATAATGCAAGAACCTTCAATTTGTCTGAGAGCAAATATCCCTGTAGCCTAGGGTCCTTCCCTTTAGAGTGGCTAAAAGGTGGTGTGTGGAAAAAAGCCTATGAAAAGGGCCATTCTAAACTGCTACTTTGATGCTTTCAGCTATCAAACAACTGATGCAGCTCAGGGATTCCTGCACTGGGGCAATTTAGTAACTTTGAGTCTTCTAGGAATACTAACAGAAAGAATTAGGGTCTGTTCAAGCATCCTGATTTCAGCATCTCAATGAAAATATCAGTTGATGTTTTAAATTCTAGAAAAATAAACCAGGAAGATATTAATGATTTCTTTTTGACTTTCTATGGTAGCACCTCAGGCTTTAGCAGTGTGGGGCTAGATAAAAATCATTCTGTCAAGGGAACATATAAAGATCGAACATGCAAATAAAAGGGAATGAAGTGGCAATTGACTGTTTTGTTGTTTGTATCTTTGCTTTTGCTTTTATTTTTGTACCAGGAAACAAGGAATAGCTAATTAAGAAGGAAAAAAAACTTTGAGGAAGAAACACAAACAAAAAGGGTTATGTCATACCTGACGATTTTCTTGGAGGTGGTTAAGTTGAGGGAGTATATTTCACATTACAGAAAATTAAGTTGTAGATCCAATCTAGTACAGGATTAGTTTTAACAAAGCCTGTTATCTTTAATGGGACTGTTTGTGCTTACAGAACCAAGTTAACAAAAATCTTTGCTGATTTGAGTGCTTTTGATAGGCATTTGAAGACGCAACAGATGTGAAATCTGCAGACTTATTAACACAAAGTTTACTAATGTTACTATGGATAGATATGAATTAGCGAGGCAATCATAAATATTGTAAGAGAATATTCCTAGGGTAGATTAAATATAATAGATTCCAGTTCTCTAGGAGAATTTTAGTAGACTGCCATGAGAATCCATTGTTAGTAGCTTATGTTGCTTACAATGATATGTAGCAGTCAAAATTGATTTTGACTCAGAACAGATTCGAGCTAACTGTAATGTAATTTCCTAAATTATGTTTTCATGAAGCATACCATAGATTAAAGATTAACAGTATTTATTGGTTTGTTTGTTTGTTTTCTTCTCTAAATTATGGTGAAATTTTTATGAAGTTGTTGGTTTATCCTTGGTTTTCTCTCCAAATAAAAGAGAAAAGGAAAACAGAAATATTTTCACCCTTTTCAGTTGTGTCTCTTACAGGTAAGGTGCAAATAATTGTTAAAAAAATAAAATTCACTCATAAGATGTTACACTTTTCTCCTTCAGAGTAATTGTACAAAAAGGCAGCACAGTTTTTCTCTCAAGATATTTCTGTGATACTACTATTTTCTTTCCAAGTCGTTTGGTTTTTGTTTTTTATTCCAACATAAATTGAATTTTATGGAAGCAAAATATGTTTGCTAAATGTAATATCCTCCCAATACACATAAATAAAATCCTGAGTTAGGAAGTTTGAGGGTAACTTAATGAGTTGCTTAAAGAAAGGGTTTGTTTGGCACAGAACTACCTTTCCATACCAGTTACATATTGGCAGATGGAGCTGGATGCTTGACCACTACTAGGTCCATGTTAGGACATAGTGGAGTTTCTAAGGTTTTAGTTTTACCCTTATGAGTTGCTTTTTCAAAAGCTGCCAGAGCAGTATTGACAAACAACACAGAGGCACTGGGGGTTTAGAAAGTCCGTAAGTCGCATTGCTTCTTTTCTATTGCTGATATTACTTTGAATTGAAAATATTAATTGAAATGTCTGTTCCTGAGAAAAATAGAGCCTTGTTTTTCTGATCTTTCATTTGTAAGGTCTGCAAAGAGTAATTTTCATTGCATCATCCCTTTAATCACTACCTTTAATTACATAGAATCTTCTGTTGAAAATACATTTATTTATGAAGATACTGTAGCTATTGTGAAAAGAAATTTGATTTTGCATGTTTTTTATTTTCAGCCAGAAATTCATAGGGATTGCAGTTAGTGTTATCATGGGAAGCTGCATAGCTCTGCCTTTGATATCAGTGTTATACAAATGACTTCTCCCCTTGCAAAACTGTGTAGTGCAACAATTCAAAACAGGAAGAAAAAAGCTGTGATTCCTTCTTTCCTGGAGGCTTTCCATCAGTTACATTCACCAGCAAAAGGTTGGCATGTACCTCAAGGACTAATGATAATGAAAAATGTTGTATTAAAGAAGAGAAATCTTTTATAACTTGCATACTAACACACTGAACTCATTACAGCTTGTCTTACTACAGCAGGCTCTTTTATGTCTGCTGTAATGCACTTCATTTTCAAGAGAGTATGACGTGTGCTGATTCTGTAAGCACTTTTTCTCTTCCTTATTTTCCAAAGCTACCTTTGGTTGTCATAAACTACTCACGGGATACAAATTGGGCACTAGGGTGTTCTGCAGTTTCTGACTAATGCCAACATCTGAAAAATTATATTTAAAATGTGTCTGGGGCAAGTAATAGTTTTGTGTTTTCCTAGAGCAGAGGACTTGTGATAGCGTAGCTCAGGAGCTGCCAGCACCCTCAGCATTCTTATTAAAGGAGGCAGCTGTTTGTGGCAGAGGCTGTCTTGCTTGCTGTGATTGATTTTTTTGGTAACATGCACAGGGAAACTGATCATGATATGACATTCTAGGCATTATTATGTTATGAGTAGTTCATAATGTATGCCTATTTTTTAAGGATTTATGAGTAAATTGTAATAATTCACTGTTGAAATATGCAATTTCTTGGAAGTGAAATGTTGCTACGTGTGGCCTACACCTCTGGAGTACACCTCCGAAATTTCCTGTGGCACCTTAATTTTCCATTCAGTAAGCTGTTCAGTGCTTGTGTAGTTTTCTCCTGAACAAACCCAACAGTATTAATATTCCTAGCTGCATTCATTGGCAGTAATACAACTGAGAACTTTTTGCTCTCAATCTGCCTTCTGTTTCACAAGCAAGTCCCACTGAACTCTTAATAAAATACATAAACATATTTAACTTTAAAGCAGTGTAAAAGGTAGAAGAATAATGGAAAGGTTGGAAGCGAACATATGAATGCCTGCAATGCATCTCTAAAAAAATATTTCTGCAATTGATTTGGAGTGACCTATGTCAAAATCTTGATGAAATTGGAAAATGTCATGCAGACAGACAAAAAAGTAATTGAAGAGTAGTTGCAGGTTTCCAACTGGAGAAGCTGTAACAGCTGTGCTCCAGTAACTATGAAAGCAAATTGCTCTGGTTCACTCATAATAAAAGTATGTTTAAGATATAAATGCATCCCAATTTGATTGTCCTAAAGGATTTGTCTGTTGGACATCCACTTTATATTTTTACTTTTTTGAATTAAGTATGTCCAGCTTCATTCTTTATAGTTTTATAAACTCAGTGTTACATGCCTCTTTCAAAGATAACAAAGCCTTCTCAAAAGAAGCTCAGCTACTTGACATTATGCTTTAATGTAATATGAGATTGACATAGACTGCTGTTTTCAATGGACAAATGATTATGAAAATTATATGAGCTTTCTGAGAGGCAAAAAGAAAATTCAGATTCAAGTTAAATAAAGGCTTAAATTATCCAGCGTCTATCTTTAGAACACCGAAAATGGGGTTTCATGTAGTGGCATCTCAAACTCTGTAAGTAAGGTAAACAGATTTTATTTAATTCATAAAACTGAACAAAAAGAAATCCTACATAAACCAACAGTGCATTTCAAGTCAGTGCTGCAAAAAATACTCATCACCTGCCCCTCTTTTAAGCAGCACATCCGTGAGCTATGACAAATTTTCCAAAACAGTAGAACAAGTCAATGTAAGGTGAATGAACAGTGCAGTGATGATAAATATTATTTCAGTTCTCCATTGAAAAGAAGAAAACCTCCTACAACTCAATAACATCAATAAGGACCTGCTTGCTTTTAAGCCACCCTGGAAGGCAAAATATGTAAATGCTGAGAAGTTATACTTTCATCCTGCGAAGTGGTCCTTTTTGATAAAAAGAAAGGCAAGGGAGAGAGTATGGTGGAAGGATCAGAATGGGAGAAAAGAGGTCAGTTAGGGTGAGGCTGAGAAATACTTCAGAGCAGAGTTTGGGAAGAAGTGGAAGTAAACCTCTAATACTCCACAGTTAAACACTGATGTTAGTGGTGGTATCACAGGTCTGCAAGTACAGGCTACCGCACATCTCAAAAATATCATTGTGTTATTTGTGACAGTATTTTCTTGTTACTCAAGCCTTGCCTCTTTTGTAGGCCATACAATAGATGGTTAAGCTCTAGTGCATCCATTGTGAATATGAAAACTGGCTCTTTTCTTTGCTGTAGACCAAGATCAAACTGCTAGGTGGGGGTAAACAAAAGCTTGGCATCAAGAAGAGGTAGGACGAATAGAACAGCAGCAGAGATGACTGAATTTACACAATGCAATTTTCTCAGTATCAGAAGGGGATTATGGTTGCCTTCTCCACTCTGGCAGCACATTGTTTGAACTGGCTTGCAAGAAGATTGCTGTCCTTTGCATGCTTGCATTTAAGGTAAGCTAAAACTTATGTTTGTTTGCCTAAAATGCTCTGATGCATACTCTGGCAGCTGAGAAGCTGAACAATTAGCAAAAAAGACATAGTTGTGCATGCCTGGGAGGGAAAACTGCAAGTGGTAAATTTTCAGCCTCCCCAAACCATATATTGCCTTTGTGAAGGCAGGTTAAATTACACATAGTTACTGATGCTCAGCTGACCTTTGGGTAACCCAAAGCTACTGTAGTAGTCAGCATATATAACCTTATCTTTCAGTTTAAAAATGACAGATTGAGCCATGACAAAAGTTTGGATCCTGCCTTTCTCAGCTATCTCCCTGTTAATTACATAACTTTTATGCTTCAGTGAAAATGAATGCACTGAGCACATTTTTAAATTTTGAAGTTTCCATTAAAATTTGAGTTCAAACAGCCCACCAAGATAGGGATTTAATCCTTCAAAATCTGATGACATTTGCAGGTCTAGGCCCTTGACTAACTTATTTTTAATTTATGGAAATATAATGGAAAGCTTGTTTGAATTCAAGGGCCACATGCCAGTGACACATCGGAAATATTTATGATTTTTCTTTTAATTAAGAAATAGAAAAATCGGAATCTGAATTTAAATGAAAATGTTAAATAAACATACCGAACCAATTTTAAGTTATTTCTTAATGGGAAATTACAGCATGAAATTATATCTTCATGTAAATGTAAATTTCAGCTCTATGTTAATGAAAAATAATGTTTTAATTGCATAAAAGCTTTTTTCAGCTTAGTATGAATCCAGTGAGAATATTTTGAACAAATATACATCTCTGGTGAAATACCTTTTCATTCTAAAAAGCCGTAGTAGAACCACTCTGAAATACTCTAGATGATGTTTTACTGATTTGTTTGCTCTTACAAGCAAATGTTTGCTGTGGCTGCCCTGGCAGTGTTCAGGGCCAGGTCAGAAGCGACTTGAAGCAACCTGGTCTACTGGAAAGTGTCCCTGCCTGTGGCACAGGGGGTTGGAACTGGATGAGCTTTAAGACCCCTTCAAATCCAATCCAGTCTGGGATTTTATGGTTTTAAAAAAGCTTTAGAGGTTAGGAGTGATATACCACCTTAACAGGCATCAGTTGTTTTAATGGTGAGGAGATGTGTTAGATAAATACAGAAACAGAAAAATGAGCTGTACTGTTAATCTTGCAGCCTCTGTGTTGATAGACAAGTGGCCTTCCATTGCTAGGAACACAACTAAGTACTCAGGGTGCGGGCATCAAACCATACTGCAGGTTTAACCACATACTGCATTTCTGAGTATATGGTTGTATTTTCTCTATGAAGCAAGCAATTTTTGTTGTTGGATAAATTTCTTTATTAGGAAAAAGTATGTGTTAAGATGACATCAGTGCTGGCAGAGACCGGTAACAGAGTTGGAGTAACCAAAGTGAAATAAGCCATACTTGTTGAAGACATGAAAATACTTAAATTCCGGAAAGTTGATTAATGGTTGAATTACTTCAAGTCTGTGTACAATAAATTTTGCACTGTGTTGTACATTTTTAAGGAGACAATAGTAGTTTGGAGTTGGGGCCCATGCTTTGCAGTGGTTGGATCAGTTTGGGGGGTGGGTTTTATCTTCTTAAACCAGTATGTGTATATTTGCTCTTAAACCAATGGAAATCCTAATAAGAATGCTATTATGATCACAAACAAAAGAAGCTTTATAGTGGTATTGCTCAGTCATGGGTTGTGTGAAGGAGACTTAGGATTGCAGTCTTCCTATATAGTGTCACCTAGTGTGGTAGTTACATTCTTCTCAGGTATCAGTTAATAACAGTTTGCAGGGCTGTTTATATTCATAGTGGGACTGTGTCTCCCCTTTGCATTCTTCTCTTTCCCATTGGAAAGTAATTATGATAATATGTGTGTGTATCAGTGTAATTATCCCTAATTTAAAGAGTCATAATACTTGAATTGTTTAAGGAAGGCTTCAAGAGATGCACTGAAAGAAAGAAAACGTGATAAATTTGAGGGCAGTTTTGTTTCTCAGGCCATTTCCTGCCTCAGAAGTGCTGATTCAGATCAGTGGAACCACTCAGTGTGTAAAATAAAGCATGCATGTAAGAGTGTGGTCAGACGCTAATTTCAGCAGCAGATAAACCAAATACATTTGACTTTGTACTGAAGGAGACCAAGAGCACCTGCATTGTCATTTATGATTTATCAGGTGGATCCTGATGATCAGCTGAAATGCAACTGGTTTTGCTGACTGTGCCTGAGGTTCAGATACAGTTAGACTAGTTGTTATTTAGTTCCTAACTTTTCATTTCACTGGGATGGAAACCTAGGTGAGAACTAGCAAGTTAAATATCTTACTGAATTTAAGTTCTCCTTCATCTTCTCAGAATCAGAGTGATACAGGAAGGACTAGTCATTTCATTTTTGTCACTCAGGAGCTGCAGTCTGATTTAAACATATGCCTAAGTGAATTAAGAGTCTAAGTACCAGTGTTAATTGGGTTGCCAGTTATACTTACCTTTTTTTACTGTTTGGTTTATCTTAAATTTCTTCTGCTATGTTGCATAGGTTTACAAGTAAAGGATAATGACTGTACCATTTGTTCTGTAGATAATATGAGAAATGGGGATATGTTGGCATAACTGCTTTTGAAAACAAAAAACCCCAACATCAGCAACAGCAACATTTGCTTTCTAGTTCACATACATGTAGTGAAAGAAGAGTATTCTGATTGCACGCTGTAGCTGATATGGGCTGTCTAATAATAAACATCAGCAGACAGATTAAATCACAATTTTGGTGTCGCATTAAGAAACATGCATACTTTTTGACACTGTTGCACTTCAACATACTGTTCTTGTCAGCCTCATTCTGCCACTGAAAGTACAGATGACTGAAAGGGCACATTCTACTGTCTATCATGTAAACACATGTGCATAAAGCAGTAAACTCCCTTTAAATATTCCTGTTGTGCTCTGTTAGAGCATAGTTTTAGACTTAGTGGAAGTAAAGAGCTCCTGCCTCACAGCGGCTAGGTATCACTACTCAGTTTATGTGTAGTAAGTACCCTGCTTCTGAGAAATGTAGTAGATCCAGAGCTAGTCCCATTGGAGGGGCTCAGCACATACATTTAATTTCTTCTGAATCCCCATGGGCAGCATGACAATATATAAGCATCACAAAACACACATAGTTGTGAATTTGAAAACCAAAATTGATGGTTCTGGCTTTGCCTCATGTACTGGTTGTTTTGGGGCAAGTTCCATCACCAAAGGGTCTGAGTTTCTTTAAAGGTCCATTAGCAGTGCGATCTGTGGTTGCCATATGTACTGTGATGTTTTTCTGTCTTACCCTCATTTCCTGAGAAGTGCAAGTTTAGTATTTTGAATGGTTTTCATTACTGTCTTACCTCCCACTCTCCCAATAGAAACGCTGTTAAAGTGTGTTCAAGGCTAATGAAAAAGGTTCCTTGTACTTATGGACAGTGCAGTTTATGATGGTCCTCATTTCTTAGGAGAAATTATTTCATGGTCTTGAGCCACCTCCCTAGTGAAGTGTCATACAGGTGAGGTTTATCTTTATGGTGGCAAGTCCTACTGCAGTGGAGGAGAAAGTTTATGACTGCAATCTTTATCTTGGAACTTCAGGTCATCCATTAGCTATGCTGGGCTTATTCTGTGGTGCACTTTAAACATAAAGAGTACAGTTTGAGACCAGGTCATTTAGTCTATTTGATCACATTTTTCCAATGTAGAAAATAAGAGGAACAATTTTTACTCAGACTTTTCAGTTTGATTTGGCATCCTTAGACAGAAATCAGTATATAAGAGCAGCAGTATTGTATATTAACTTTTATTTGGCAGGGATTAAAAGCAGTAACTTGCACAGTGTGTAACCTAATGTTTGTAATATACCTGGAATGTATGTATGGTCCAACATGTGCATACAAATGGAGTGCATCATATATCTGCTGTAACTCACACATATAAAGTTGTTATTATTATAGAAGGCATATTAAAATTACTGCCTTTTCTAGCAAACACCAGTTTCATTTCTGCCTTGTCAAAACTGCAGATGAGAGAAATATTTTACAGGTTTTCCATAGCTGGATTGGCTGTTGCAGAAGTATATAGGGAACTTTTGTTCCAGAAGAAGTATTCAGGATGAACCAATAAATCCTGGTGTCATCTATGCTGCTTTCTGCTTTCTCCATTTCCTTCTCACTCTGTCATTGCAGGGTTGTTAGACTTTTACATTCCAGCCAACTAATTTAGCATGGGCAGATTTTTTTTTTGTCTGTGGAAGACTGGAAGTCAAGTTTGGGAGCTGTTAAGAAGATGACATCCTTGTCCTCATGCTGTGATTTTTATTGTCTCTTAATATACTAATTTCTTTGACAATATAAATATTGCTAATTGGATAAACACAAAAATGTATTCCAGTGGAATTATTGAAAGCTCTTCTGATAAATTAATTAAAAAATGACACGTTACCATGCTGCAGAGGAAGGAAGGAATCAGTCCCTCCTTTTCTCACTGCCCGTGAGACTGAGATTGTGATTATGTGATGAAGTCAGTCCATTTGCAGATTCCTGCTCCACATCATGTAAACTGAAGTTATGGGGTACTAAAGGTTGACCCAGTATAAACCATTGGATCAACAGTACAAAAACCCCAAACATCCAAAACCAATGATGAAACAATTTGTGCAGAATCAAGTATTGTCCAGAAGCTTTGTTCTAACTTGATGCTGGAAAAGATTTCACCTGTTCTGTCACAGTTGGGATGGAGCTGGCATAAAACGTAATGCCAGAGTGAATTCTTTGTCATGTACAGTGGTTAATTTGACAGGAATGCAGCTGTACCCACATGTCTGAGCTAGATTGAATGTGCACTTTTAGGTTGTCAGTGGTGCATAGAATGGATATTAGTGAGTGTGGGGCCATAGCTTGGAACGGGTTCTCCTTTGGTAAGACCACAAATACGGCCTAGCTGCAGGTAAAACTTCCATGATCTCACTAGAATTATACGACTGTTTTTCAAAGACACTCTCAAAGAGTGCTGTAAAAATGTAGTGCTGTTTTTTTTAACCACTCTATTCATACTCTAACCTTACATTTATTTGAGAATCCTAACCTTGAAGTTTAAAAAAAAGGGAAAAAACCCACTATGTTTACAGCCATTTTCTTCCCATTCCCTAAGAAAAGTAAACTTACTATGATAGAGAGCAGAGGGCAAGGTCTGCAATATTACCTGTGCACACACCTATCAATTTCAGAATCTGAATTGCCATTCTCTTGCAAAGGCAATAAACACGGTAGTATGTCTTGGGTGAAAAGTAAGAAATATAATAGGTTTGCTAGTAACAGACAAAAAAAATCTGCCTAGAAAGGAAGCAATAGGGTAGTCTCATTACAAGAAAACATTCAGGAAATTAAAACTGAAAAATGCAAAGTGACTACAATTAGGCTAAAGACTGGTAAACCCCCAAATAAATTTGTATCAAGAGTAAAATGATAAACGACTGTTACAGCGTAATCCTCCTCTATCAAAGAAGCACTGATTTCTGGTGTTGTGTTGATTCATATTTAGTATCTTGATTAGATACATCTTTTGCATATATCTCACACATTCTGTAGCAATGGCAAATATATTATAGCAATGAAAATGTAGGAAGGTAAACCATCAGAGTAAAAATGCATTTTCTAACATAGCTCAACTGCCACACTGTAAGGTCTTCTATAGAAGTTCTTTGTGTTTTGTAAAGCATGTTGTCTTTATTCTTTACTAAACCCTGGAAACACTAAAATAAAATGTTTCTGACAAGAACGCCAGCCACACAATATTTGGCCACGTAAAGAAGCATTAAAAATCATTGTCTTTAAAGCTTTTTCTTAATTTCTTTTATACTCCTTTTATATAAATAGAAATTCATAGTTCAGCTACAAATCTCTTAAGCTCATGTTAGTTGTACTCAAAAGAAATACTAAAGGATTTAAAAGTAATTACTTCTAATTCTCTCAATTTTTTCTCTCAGTTCTTCTGACTTAACAAATTGAATGGTTTGGAAATGGTTGGCAGTTTAATGATACTTAAATGGACCTATTGTTTTATGTTTTATGCATTATGCATTTAAAATACTTTCACCAAGAGCAGTGTTACTGTGCTGGATTTCGTCATTGAGAAGGTTTGCCTGCTTGGACTGTTCACAACATGAGTCTGGCTGTATCTATGATGACTGGATGTCACCCCGTGGTTAAATGCTAGCATGCAGCCAAGTTGTGTTTGTTTTCACTGTTCCATGACTCAATTCAGCTCTGAGCCACATTGACCATTTTTCACTGTGCTTCCAACTGGAACTGCAGCATTCTTGTAGCTATAGTTTGTCCATAGTATCTTATGTCTCAGCTCCTTTCAGCTGTGCCAAGTCCTCAGCAGATGGAAGTTAGGTTCCTTTGACCTCATCCTGTTCAAAGGGAGTGCTGGTGCTGCACTGCCCCATCCGTTGCAAGTTCCTACTTGCTTTCCAAGGAGATGGAAAAACAAAATGTAACCACAGCAACTGTAAGTCTTCTTACTCCAGACTTTGAAACCAGATTTTTGTTCTTTAGCTCTGGAATGAGTGCTGCTCTAATCTCCAGGAAAATACCTTTTCTCACTTGTAATTCTGAAGTCAGCAAGTGTGTGGTTCTAGGAGGACTTTTCATTCCTTTCCAACTGGCTATAATTTGTTTCTTGAGTTTGGGAGTTGTGCTGCATGGCATGAAACTTTTCCAAGGGAAGAATTATTCTTTTCAATCCTAGGCAGTACCTATTTCTATTCTGCCTTTCTAATGTCATTTGGAGTCAGTTGGTGGCAATGAAAGGGTAGCTGTGGTTGAAGCTATTACTGAAAAAACTTCTGCCAAAACTACAAAATCTGCCTGGTAGAAACATCAGATCATATGGCTCAGGGGCAGTTTACAGAGTGTATATGGGCCATAGCAATGGCTGGCTAGTTTCTGCCTAATACCTTGCTAGGTACCATTATGTATAATGTCCAGAAGGAAGATGCCTTGGCCAAATACCTGCTGTCCACACTGTGAGCAGTGACTCATTGTGAGCTCGGAACTGGCTGTATGAACATAGCTTCAACATGCTGATTAATTTAGAGTAGTTATACCAACAAGTATCAGTTCAAAATTCATCTTTTGTTCGCACATCACTTCACTGGGCCTTTTAGTTGTCCAAGATTTTGTACAGGAAAGCAGACCATCACTCCTTGCAACAGCTAACTTGAGCCATTTATCCTGAATATTTGTTAATGCCAACTAAATTAAGCTGAAAGCAAATAGAATTACATAGTTACAAAATCTGGAGAAGACCACAAGAGAGCAATGAAAGGATGAATAGAGAGAACAGGAAAAAATAAAAGGAAGAAAGAAAATCCCTACTTATGTCTGTCTAGCACATAGGTTATCTCTAAACTTTTTTTGTGCTGATGATTCTGCTAACAAGCTTCTATATGATGAGGTCCACAAGTTGGCAAGTGCTTCATACTATTCTTAGCTGAGGATCATGGCATTCATCCAACCCTTACCTTTTTAGGCTGTATCATGGGAAGAGATCCTAGACTCAGCATATCCTACACAGTCTTTGCAATGCAGATAAATCTTTGGAACATAGTGTCATCTAAACTCAACTATCTTCTCCTTATATATGTCTTTTCATTAACATAGTAATTAATTGTTCATTCCGTCTTTGTAGGTGTTAATACCTCAGTCATGACCAAAGGACAGCTTTCACTGTGTCAGGTAGACAAGGTGAGATTCGTCTCACCTGGTTTAGACGTTTAGAATGGTAAAAACAGGTAGAAGCCTCTCCCTTAGATAGAGAGTCCCTCTGTGATCAAAGAATAAAATATGCAGTTTTGTGGAGTGAGTCATCTGCTTTATTTTAGACATTTACATTCAAATAAATCACTCTGTAGGAGTACTTCTTTCTTTCTAGAGAGAGTAAAGGAAGCCTGGGTTGACAAGCTTAGAGAGAGATATCTGCATTATTGGTCAATAAATCCTTGTTTTAACAGCCTTCCAAATGGTAGGCCCAGCCTTCAGCAACCTACTATAGTTGTATGAAGTACAACATTCATTCCTGTAGGTCCAGGAAAAGCTTAATCCCAAAACAAAGTTTTATTGTAGGTCAAGTTCATAGGTCAGGCGTATATGTGTTAATCCTAATAGGTCAAATTAAATGTTCAACAGTTGTGCAGTTGCGCATTAAATTAATGCCAGGGCTTTGTTTGTAAGTAGATACAATAGTGACCTGTGCTATTGTCAGATCCCATGCTGATAAACGGGGTGCATTTCAACAGTTTCCTTGCTTCAGCAACTCAGTGTCCTTTTTTAACAAAGGTTCTTTCTGCTCTCTCTTGAAATAAACATAGCATGTGTTTTCTCCTGCATTTGGTCATTAGATTTGCACTCCCGAATGTTTCACAAAAAGAACCTGTGCCTTTTATGTGGTAACTTCAGCTGTCTTGTCATTATATTGCAGCTGCAGCTGTTCTCTGTGTTTTATCTTTAACTGTCATGTAAAGTTTTATTTAGGAACAGAGAGCAGCGAAGCTAAAATCTTGGTATATGAGGAAGGAGCTCAGTGAAAACATAACACTGATAATTTTTTTCCTGTCAGAAATAACATCCGTATTTTATCTTGAGGAGATGCACTGAGAACTTAAACAGTATGTCCTTCATTTTTTGTTGGAAATAACTTCTATGAAGTCAGTAGAACTGAAACCAACTTCTTCCTCAGATATGTCTTTTATTCTACCTTGGGCATTTCAAGATACCATCATCCTCCTGTTCCTTTGAAAATAGCTAAACCTTGGTTGTACCAGGTGGAAGAATTTTATATGAAAGAAGGATTTCTAAGCCAGTTTAAAGGGACTGAAAAAAAATGCAAAGGCAGTTAAAAAAAAGTACAAAAAATTATTTTAGATATTTTAAATCTTTTGAGGATGCATTAAAATTGGAGGTGAAGTATTGACTTTTTTCAGGAAGGGTGTCTGGTTGTAGGAGCTGGCTTCTAAATATAGACTTGCAAAGATTCTCATCTCTGAAACCTGTAATTCAAGCTCAGATTCTGGTCTAGAACATAGATAATTGTCAGACATCAGCTCTCAGTCTTATATTGCCAGGTAACTGAATTAAGTTCTATGGTTTGCTTCATATGGCAGATCAGACTAAGGGCTACAAGCCTTTATTAATTCTTGCACACGTGACAAAGCATAATGCACAGCCTAACTGTACCATGATCTCAATATCATGACTCTATAACTTGCAGTCCAGGAGAAGACTACTAAAAAGCTTGCTCTTGTGCTTGCCTACTTCCACTTTTGAAATGGAACATAGAGAGTTCTGTACATACTTCTCTAAGTGTGCTCTGCTTACAACAGAGCAGGGTGTTGTTGCCTTCAGAGTGCTGTCAGCGAGTACTTGTGAATGTTTCTACAATAGCAAAATGCCACTGAACAGCTAGTTGTCTCTATCTTTGGTCTTGTCTTCACACCTCATAGATGAAAGCTCTCACTGACTCTTCCACTCAACAGAAAATGGAAAACATGGGGAGAATGAGAGGCAGGATTCTGCTTCCTGGGCTTTAGCTTGCTCAGAGCCATAATGCAGCCTCTACTAAGATCCTGGTTGCCTAAATCCAACTTTTACCCTGCTTGCGAAAGACAAGAATTAGGATTCTCTCTTTTGTACTTTCTCAGTGCTGGCAATACCCAGATGGAAATAGTCCCAGTTGAACTCTGACTTCATCAGTGGCTGTTGCAATCCAACAGCTGCTGTGTTTTTTACAGCTGATGGACATGTTCTTTCCTCCACCCCTAGTGAGAATGTCTTGATGCCTTCTGAACTTGCCTCAGGCAGTGTTCTATGCCTGTGGGAAATATCTCCTCCTGTCTTGCAGTAATCCCACCATACTGGGAGTACAGGAGAAAGGCATTCTGGACCTCTGCTTTACTTTTCTGTCTACTGATTTCAGAGTGAAGCAACATTTATGTGATGTAGAAATCCCCTTTTTCCTGCAATCAGCTAATCTCTACTCTACAATGCAAATGCATGGGGAATTGTAGGGACTTGAAATACAAAATTATGAGAAAACAATGAGAGGCGAGGCTGTAGGCTCAAACAGCTGTGTACAGTCCCTTTAAAACAGTGTATTTTACATGGACAGAAGGCAGTAGCTTTTCATAATTCATTGGTAACATGTATAACAAAGAGAAATTGTTAGTATGTTTCTGAAGAGAAGAATACTTGTTCAAAGGGGAAGCTTGAATGGACATGAGGAGTCATGGCCCCTAAAGATCAGTTAAACCTTAGATACTAGAAGCTTGTATGGTTTGAGCATCTCCTTGTTATGACAGAAAATAAGTTACTCGTCGGTTGAAATGTCAAGAAATGTTTATTCTGGTGTAATGTAACACAATTCCCATGTATTTCCATATGATTCATGAACCGTATATATATGTACTGCAAGTCTGACCAGTAGTTACTAAACATAGAAAACTCCTAGTCTTACTATTTCAGATTAGAACTGTAAAATAGATTTTTGCACCAACCAAAACGTGATTATATATAAGATAATATGCGTTGACTATTTTCATTAATACAGCCGCTGCATTCTTACGTTACATATTTCACTATGGAAGTGTTGTGGTCTTGAAAACTCAAAATATGAATTAGTTTTCATAAGTCTGTTTTATGTATGAAGTTATATTCAAGTCTTACACAAAGAAACCTGAAATTTGATATGACTTGAGAAACATCGCCTGTAAAACCATAAATAATTTTAAATTCTGAAAACACACTGAATTATTGCAGTAAGAATTATAGTTTTATCAAATGTTTTACTATTACACATTCAAATAATCATTTAGAGGTTAACTGCACAGATATGCAGTTAATCTTTGCTAATTTGGAAAATTACAACAAAAAAATTACAGTTATTTTAAGTCCACTACTTTAATACATCAGAATTTTCTGATGAGGTTAACCGTTACTTTTATTATATGAAAACATTAATTTTAGATAAAGCCAGTGTTTAAATGATGAAAGGAATTATATTTATTAGCATTTGAATTAACTTTGATTCTACTGTTTTACTGAAGGTCACAGAGTTTAATTGACATTGACGAAGTATTATATTCAAGTGACCTATGGTTGACACTAATAATGACAAAATCTTCTTTCTGGAAGAAGAGGATTACTGTGGTAGGCCTTAAATAATTCGGCCTTTCCGGTGAGATGACCTTGTTACTTGCATTATTCATGGTGTTTCCAATGGTAAATATAAAAGAATATCTAGAAATCCTACTGACACTGGGATGCCCATATATCATATAGAATTGACAAGTGTTTAAAGGGGCAGGCAGCCTATGGAAGTGTATTGCAGTATGCTATGACTGCTCATTCTAGTTTGAGTAAATTTTAGGACTGTTCCTGAAGCTTTTAATATTTTGGGTTTGGGTGGGCTTTTCATTGTTTGCTTCTTCTTTGCTATGTTCAAAAGGTGCAAGAAATACAAATTTGGTAAAACGCGATGAAGAGATGAATGGAGGCGGCGGGTAGAAAAGTTAAGTGTATACTGGTGTGAACACACTTTGGTAAATAAATGGCAGGGGTATTCAAAATATTGAGTAATATTTGAGTAATTGAATAATAATTGAGTAATTTCAGCTGTAGTACCAGAACTTAATATTGTGACATCATGGACACTGTTAGAAAAAAGTAAAGGGAGATGCTCAAGTTTTGCACCATGAGACAGGGAGAAGGAGCAAGGATTCTAGAAGGGAATAACACTGGACTGGCTTCTTCAGTATATATTGAAGAGATTCAAGCACTTGTAAATCTTTGGGCAGCATAGAACTTTTGCTTTTATCCTTGCTAACAGTGTGTGCTTACCTCACCATGTACATGTAACATTAGTGACCAACAGGTGAAACACTCACGTAGTTCCTTAGGTGTATGTATCGGTAGCATCCAAATTTACTGGGATTTGTTTTAAAAACCATGTGGGGGCTGTGGGCTGGTGAGCCAAACAGTGTGTTTTGTAAAACTGGGCTGCTTCTTATTGGCTAGAATTTTTACACTATGCTGGTATGCTGGATATTCCAGCATTTTTGGGGTGTTCCTTGTAGCTAGAATACCTCAAAACATTAAAAAAAATAAAAGTAATAAATTCAGACAGTAACCAGATGCTGGTACTGTTTTCTTAAGAAGCCATCAGCTATAAAAATCACAGAAGTTAGGAATACTGCCATGCAGATGCTTACATACAATTTAGTGCTCCTGTGGCAAATGTCTCTCTCTCATGCTCTTAGTCATGCAAATGAAGTGAAAGCTAGTTGTCTTGTTGACTTAAGAGGGAGCTAAGAACTTATCTTCCAGAACAGAGCTAAGAACATCTCTACCTTTTAAACCTAGATGCTCATCTCCCAGAGGTAAGTGAACTGATGCATGCTGTCTATGTGGTAAAAGTTAGGGTAAAATACTGGGCATGAGGTCAACCTCAATTTCTTGCACAGCCCTCTTGTTTGAAATGTGTTCTTATGGTGTTGGCTTTAGCATAAAATATCTGCCACCATTACTCCAGACCCTCAGTTTGTTTTCTATTTGTCTGTACCCCTTTTACTCTCTGTTACTTATAGGTGTAGGCAAGCATGTAAGAGCAAACAGGCTCTTCATGAAGGGCTGTGTTTTGCAGCGTGTAAGGAGTCTGCACACAACATTGCCTTAAGCTGAGGAAATAAGACAGTATCGTATGACAGACATAGGTATAGGCTCTGAAGTACAGTACACTGTATGGCAGAAAAAGCAAAGAATGCCAGTTGAGAATGACCTCCAGGGTAACCCTGAGAAGTAGTATAGATAGAACCTTAATCTGCACCCTGCAGAAGTAATTGAGCTCATATTTTAAGGCACCTTCACTAGCATCTTCTTGCTGTGGTATGTTAGTAGCTGTAAAGCAACTGTGACTTTTCTAGGCATTTTAAAGGAATGTTAATGAATCCTGATTGTGTAAAAGAACGTTGCATTGTTATTTCTGAAAGGAAACCTCAACAGTTTAAATGTTGGCAAATTATAATATTAGTATGTACAATGGCATAACTTGTAATTAAAACTAAGGTGTTTGTTGCAGGGAAATTTTGAGTATGAAGGAATTGTTCTTCAGAATTGTAGCAATCCGGTCTCTAGTCTCCCAGAGAGAGACTGGCAAAGGCTTTGTTCTTTAGAGAAGAAAATGATGTATTCTGATGGGTGTATAGATAGATGTAACACTTTGAGGTTACATTCATCCTGTACTATTTTCTTGTCATGCTTAGTTTACCAGCAAAACTACAAATTAGTTTTCATTTGTTTTTTGCTATTCTTAGCCCTGGAGGGTCAGACTAGTTTATGAAAATCGAACTCTGCTGTGTTTTTTGATTCTGTATGTTGTCATTGTGAAATTGCCAACATGAAGAAGTCCATGATCATATTGTTTTTTATTATCAGGCTGTTGTTTGTAATTTATGAGGAGGAGGATACTGAGGTTGGTTTGTTTGTTTTCCTCTCCCTAAGTTTCACTGATCCTGTAAGGCTGAGAACAATATCAATTTTGACTAGTAAGGTGAATAAACACAATTCTGCGGTCATAGGTAGAGAACTCTTCTCAACACGAGGGTGTCATTTTAAAGAAGTAACTTTTCTAAGCTAATATTTTACCTTTCTTTTCCAGTAGTAAATACAGTATGTCGTAAATCTCAGGGTGGATTCAGCCATTAGTGTTTACAGGTTAGGACAGAAACGTGCTTCCATTTTGGGGCCTGTTATCCTGCTTTGGTGGATGCCTGCTTATGTTTTGTCTTTTCAACTCGTAAACCTACTGTTTGGCTTACTGGCAGCTTCCTGTCATGTTCATTGTCAAGCACTCTACTGACTTGGCAGACAGCACAGCAGTGTTTCCACCAGTGATGCAAATTTGGGGAAGACAGAAACCCCTGGTCTCTAAAGCTGGCAGGCACTAAAGCATAGCTTTCTAGGAGGGTAGTCAGATAGTGGTTTCAAGTGTCTGTGAAATATTCATTCTGGAGAGGTAATAATCTTTGATTTGGGACTAGGCTGCAGGTTTTTAGCCTGAAGTCTGAAGCTCTCTGGGCCTCTTAAAAGATCCCACAAATCTCTTACTAATAACTTACATACTCCAGTGCCTCTTTATGGTGCTCAAATAGTTATGATCATCAAACCTTGCGATGAATATGTGGGTTGGAGTGAAGGGCTGGTATAGTTCTCTTCCCCTTGGGAAAGATGATGAAAATGCCGCTATGGAGTATGACAGAGGGAGAACCCAGGAAAAGATGGAATGGTGCCACTATGACAGATCACCCTGCCTGTGGTGCCTTTGCTGCCTTCGGAAGCTTTGGCCCTGTTGCATATTGGACAGTATACTTGTGCTCCTGTGTTTAAGTGAAGCATTAGACTAAAAAATGTCAGATGCGGATGTCAGTCAACTCTTCTGCACATTTGCAGAGAATTAATTCGTGTGATGGGGAGGAGGGATGACGTCTCGCTCACCTTTGTTAGTAGAAGAATGTGTTTGGTTTCTCCATCAAGTGTTAGTTGTCATATCAGTGACCAGGCTCCATGTGTACATCTGCAAATAAAGGCACAGACAGGTTGTAAGTTCACTCAGCTCTCCCTGGCTATCCTAAGGAAGCATGACCTCTCTGTGGGCCTGTATCACGTGGACACAATTCCATGGTAAATGTAACTACATGATAAAATATATAAATACACAGGGTCTGACGCATCTCTTCACAATATTGAGCAGAAGTGAAAATAGGTTTTGAGTGTCTGTACTCACCTAGACAGAAAAAGAACCTGTACCTTGTGGAATGCTGTTGTAAAGTTTAGGTGAAAAGTGAAGTCTTTGTCTTTGGCAAGGTCGCAACACTTTCTAGAGATGTACAGAAGTGGCTGGATTGCCTGAAGGCTCTGTTTTCAGCAATTCCAGCACAGTTCATAGTGACCAGACCACCCAAAATTCCATTGTTCACTAAATAAACTTGTCCATATAGCATTGTATAATTCCAGCTCTAAGAGAGCAACTTTATTTACTTACCCTTCATCCACTGAGGCATGACTGTTTCAGGTTTTTGTTTTTTTTTTCTTTCAGGGAATGTTCACATAAAGCAATTAAGGGTGCATATTAACTATGAAAACAGCACAGCTTTCTGAAATGTTGGGACACGGAGAGTCTTTTTTAATTGCTTTTCTAATTAGACTCAGCCAGATGACAACCTGAAGGGTTATAGATTATTAAGAGCTAATATTGGGTAAAAATATATTTGGTACAAATTTGGGTATTCCAATTGATTGACCGTACCTACACCCTGCACTAATGTCTCATTTCACAGCATCCATGAAATAAACCAGCGATTTTACTCTTGTTCCTGTCTAACAAGTATGTTCTGGAGAGGGACAAAGGTTGTTTTGTTACATTATCAGTAAAACTTTCAGCAATCACAATTGTCATAATGAAATCACTAAACAATTATGAGTTCTTATGAATAATGTCACCTGGTGAGTCATAAAAAACTAAACTACATATCTGTAGTGTTTGAACATTTGCAGGTATGAATTCTTTATTGTGATTTTAAAACTATGTAAATGATTCTTTTTGATATTTCTCTTCAGTGTTTTTATTCTTACTTAATTGCTGGTGAGAAGGGAGGGTACCTGGTAATAGGATGTTGAATGACAGATAGAACTCAAATTTATATACGCCTATTCCTGACCTGGAGGGTTAATAGGAAGGAAAAACAAGTATTGAGAAGACACCAAAGCCTGTGGCAGCAGTATGGGTGGTTGATGTTGCTGGATGGTTTGTACTTATGTGAATTTCAGCCTGTGTTCCTTAGGCCATTAGCAAAGTTGAATTATCTATATGCATGAATTTCCAGTTTCAAATAAGCAAATTAAACTTAACATACTGAAAGCAGACTCCATAGAGACTTGGAGAGGTAGGTATATATGAGTGGAAGGAAGCAGTAGCTAAAACAGTATGGAGTTTGACTCAGACGGCACCTTACCTGTTTAGTGGCAAGTGGGAGAAGACTGACAGAAGGCTGAAGCATCATGGTTTCTTGAGCTTATCCTACTTTCTTCCATCTTGGCTGTGTTGGTAGTGAAATCTTGTCTTTTGCATTCCCTTCATGCTTGTGAAAATGGGGATATTTGCACTGTACTTTATTCTCTGTCCAAAAATGCACCGGTTGTTAAAGAAAATGTGCAGAACTTAGTCGAAATCCTGCAGCACTGTGAACTGGCTGCTTTTCCACTAGAGGCAAGAAACTTGGATAGTAGCCAAGGAGAGGGAGTTTCCTTCAGTGAGGACTGATAAATGTGAAATAGCCGAAGCTGCTGTATCTTTCTTTACAAGCTACATTGAGGTTCATGCAATTTGTGTAGCCGTCAGACACAATGTGAAGCTTGACACAAAGTGTTGTATGATACTGACTTAAAATCATCTGAGCTGATTTCGAGATTTCAGCTGAGATTGTATTGTGGCTTATTAGAATAAAAATTAAATGCCAAACTGTTTTGGCACTTGCTTATACATTAGGGTTTGGCATTTGATTTGTATTTCATAACCATGTGGCTAGTCATCTTCAGTCTTTCTAAAATGACTGGAACTATAGATGTGTGTAATGCTGAATGTGACTGAGGAAATCAATCCCAGCATACCTAAACCTTTGCACTCCCAAAGCAATGAATCCTCGTGCAGATTTGGATGCAGCCTGTCCCTGGAGATATTTATGCTGTTGTTTCACTCTGTGAATGTGTTCATTTCCTCTATTGTCCTTTGGATCTTAACTTGTTTACCTAATGTACTTCTAATTGAATTAGCCCAAATTAATTCTCGTGATAACTTCTGAGTCCTGAAAGTACTTATCCTCCACCAAATCTGCTGACTGTCATAGCATAAGGCATTTTTCTTTCTTGAGAAAGGACGTGTTTGTTCAGTTCAAACAAGTGAGTCATTAAATTTGCCAGTTGACTCAACAGCAGCTTTTTTGTAGCAGCACATGTTCTGATTCAGAAAGTATGGATTTTGCCCAGTACTCTCTATAAATTAAAAACAACAGAACTTGCTACTAGAGGTGATATGATTTAAGATTATCTTAATCTAAGTTAAGATTAACTTAGCCATTGAAACAAAAATGGATAATGTAAAATTAGATAGTAAATTTAAAGCTTTTTTCTTTCTTTCCTTACCTACTGGGGAAGCTTAGGGGCATTATGACTCTGAAAGAGCATGCTTTCTAATGATTAAAAAGCAAGTTGGTGCTACTGCATAGGAATTGTATCTTTAGCAATTGTTCATTTTGTTTTCAGCTTCAGCAAACAAACCAATATTTCTGACACTGAAAAATGTGCCCTTACCATTATTACCATACCTTCTAAGTGTACAAGTTTGTTATAGCTGTCTTCTCATTTTTTACATTGGCCTTCTTTGCCCTGGGTGGAAAAAAATAAAGCCAGTAATGACATGTATTATAAAGATTAATCAACCATAAAGACTATAATTGAACACACAAGTGTAGTCATTACTTGATTAATTACTTCAATAAAATAATCAGTCTTCTACATGTATCAGAAAAATATTCAGTGGTGACTAGAAAAGTGTGTGGAGACCAGGACTGCCTTCAATTCTTCTATCAAACAGATTTTTCTACCTTTCCTCTTGTTCAATTACAGAACCTTCTTTTATTTGAATGTTTCATTTGAATGAACTTGCTTTCTTTCACAGTGGAATTCTGTCACCCTAACTTTATCCTTATGAATAAATACTGAAACTTCTTACATGAACTTTTACTTTGAATCTTTCCTGGTGACCTAATGAGTGCACTTGGAAAAACCCATTATAAGAAAATATGTAGGAAATGTCACCCTTGGGGTTTAGACTGAAGTTGACAGGCAAAGTTGTTATTGTTACAGATTAAAAGCATTATTCAGTGAGAGATAATTGTACTCTGAAGTTCTCAGTCCTGAAATATGCTTCCTAAAACTGAAACTTGCCAATCTGTGTTGTAGTGCAGAAGTTCATATATTGCTGCATCTAGAGATCTGTACTGGATCTCAAGCTTATGAGCATGTGTCTTCCTGTAGCCTGTAAGGAAAAGGTAGAGAAACCTGGTCTGTGTATTTATTAACCAGATTAAGAAGTAAGTCCAGTTCAGATGATTTTGAAGATGAGAAGTTTTATGCAGAAGTCTTGATGCTTTAAATAAATTCTGATACCAATTGTAATAATATTTTAACAGAAAGAAGATTAATTCATTCTACAGTGGTTAACTACAATATAGTTAATTGATACAGGTTAATGCATGTAATGCAGGTTAATGAATAATATTAACTAGGCAGGCTGAAATAGATTCTGTATGGTTCAGTGTTCGAGCCATGGTCAAAACCCAAGTGAGCACTGAAACAGAAGAAGAAAGATAACTCATGATGGCTGCTCTTAAACCTGAGAGTCCATACCAGTTCTGGCATTGTGGAGGCCATAGGAATTGACTTACTGTGCATTTGTGTTTGAGTATTGTGGAAGAAAATTTATGTGGCCTCTGCAAATTGACATTGTAATGTAAGCTTCAGTGTGTGTATTGGGAGCCCTAGTAAAAGATGAACCTGTGTCTTTAACAGCATGGACTTCTGATGCACTCAATGTAAGCTTGCCAGTGCAGTGGATGCTTTGGTTAGTCACTAGATAGAAACGTAAAATCACAGAAGGGTTTGGGCTGGAAGGGACCTGAATGTTTATAATGAGGAAGGTGATAGTAACTTCTGTGTCCACATATATGCATTGTCAGCATCTGCTTGCTGATGTCATGTGCTCCTCCCAGAATAAATGTGCCTACCATTTGTGTGGGAACTGTCACTTTCTACATGTCACTGTATAGGCTGTCACTCCTTATTTAGTGTGGAAGAAAGGACAGAGAGATGGCAGAGGAATGAACTTTATTTCATGGGGAGGGTAGATGGAAAGAAAAACTCTAAGTCTTGTCTTGTGTAAGACACTTCTGTTCTTTCAAAAAGCAGTGTGCTGTTTAGTAGTTTGACTCTGCTGGAGCCACAAGGTAGTGAAGTGAGGGCCAAGAGTCCCTCATGAGGTACAGATAAAAGCTGGGATAGCCCTTTGATGCTGCTATAGAGATACCTCACTGGGATTCACCATATTTGCGGCAAGGCTGATCTGCAATCATTTCGCTAACAACTACCAGAGCACTTTGAATACAGGGAGGTTAATGGTACATGGAGTGGCGAAGTTCACCTTCATGTAAGTAACTAGCAGGCTGTTAGTTACCTATCTGTACTCTAAAATCTTTTTTGTTTCATTTCTATCACCTGTCAGCCTTCTGACTGAGGTAGAAGTGAACAGCAAAACCAATATCAAGGATTAGGATTCCAGAAAAAAATAAGGACAGATAATGGAAATTATTGCTTCCATCAATGGCTTTATGAAGCCATTATAGTTGACAAGGCAGCTCAATCACTGAACGGGCAAATTTCTGACCTATTAATTTGTTTCTAGACCATTATTCTGATCTTTGCTACATTAAGATTCTATCCACTTTGCTACAGTTGCAGATTCATCTCCTTTAAATTGAAAATTGAAAGAATTCTAACCATGATCATTAAAGCAAGCACCTCAGATGCGTATTGTTGGGGCAACATTATTGCCGCAGCACCACTTACACTTTGCAATAGGAAACAAAAGACTACATTCTGCAAGGTTGTCAACCTGTCACCTCTCCTGAGCAATGAAGCCGTTTAAAAAGAAGCAGTGAATAGGGGACAGCATACTATTTGTCACTTGTGCTACTTAGGAGTTGTGTATTATCACCTTTGCAAAGCATATAGAAATAGATGATTAATAACTTTGTACAAATAGAACCATTTATGAGTGTGCTGGAATATGGCCTTGAGTGCTAAAATTCAATATGTTATTGAAATGCTTGTCCCCACAAAGCAAAAACCCCTGTGGATATTTTAGTTACCTTAAATATAATAGCTTGCCACTGAATTTAAATTATGTTTGCCACTGATGTCATTCCATCAGAATTCTTTATACACTTAAAATATGAAGAAATGTTGAAATTCAGCACTTACGTTAAAATCTGTTCAGGGATTTAGAGTTCTAGAAATATTGTGGTGTATTCATTCTCATGAAATCAGAAGTTGAGTTTCTTGTCTTTCTAAAAAAGGTGGAGTTGGAGGTGAAAATCTGGCAGTAGTTTGAGCTACAGCAGAAAAACAGTAAGTCATCAGGGGCACATGTTAATCATGTTTGCATAAGGGAGACTGCTATAGGTCTCTGTGTCTGGATGAGATCCATGGAGGTGTACATTATTTTAGTATCCTAAAAATTGAGAAATGGACAGAGCTGAATGTTATTTTCTGTTAAAATTGCAAATGTTTTTTTTGCAGTACAAAACCCCAGTAATACCTTCAGATCTTGTATGAAAGTTCAAGACAAGCTGTGCTGGTAGAGGACAGTAACAGCTACTCATAGCTACTGGGTTTTTTTGTGAATATAACAGCCCGTTCTGGTTTTATGAAATGATTTTATCAGTTATGAAGTGTTATTCATTAAATACTAAAAGAAAAAATTTAAACCTTGTTGACTTCTGCTGATATTGTGCGCATAGTAGGCCTCAGAGTGCCGTATGAAGATTGTTGCTCTATGGGCAAATCATGCCTAACAGATTTGGTGGCCGCCTATGAGGAGGCCACAGCATTGGTGCATAAGGGAAGAGCAACTGACATAATTTACCTGGAGTTGTGCAAGTCCAGCTCTGGGATCGCCAACACAAGAGGGACTTGGAGCTGTTGGAGCCAGTCCAGAGGAGACCATGGAGATTCTCCCAGGGCTGGAGCAGCTCTGCTCTGGGGACAGGCTGAGAGAGCTGGGGTGGCTCAGCCTGAAGAAGAGAGGACTCCTTAAGGGGAGACCTTAGAGCAGCTCCAGTGCCTAAGGGGGCTACAAAAAAATCTGGAGAGGGGCTTTGGACTAGGGCAGGTAGGGACAGGGCAAGGGGAAATGGCTTTAAACTGACAGACGAGAGATTGAGATTAGACATTAGGGAGAAATTCTTATTATGAGGGTGGTGAGACATTGGCACAGGTTGGCCAGAGAAGCTGTGGCTGTACCATCCCTGGCAGTGTTCAAGGCCAAGCTGGACAGAGCCTTGGAGCAACCTGCTCTAGTGGAAGGTGTCCCTGCCTGTGACAGGGGTTGGAACTGGATGACTTTTAAGGTACTTTCCAACCCAAACCCTTTTGTGATTCTATGTTTTTGTAATGTGTGGAACAGCAAACTCTAAAGCTACAGACATTCTCTACAGAGGATGTCATATCAACATCTTGCTTTATTTATTAATGTTTCCTTTAAGATAGTCCAACAGGCAAGTTGCAGGTACAGTGAAATTACTGCTCAGGAGAGGACACTTAGAAGCGTGTGTAATGTGGTTATGAATTCTCAGTCCATTTCCTGTAAATTACTAATGTTAGATTGACTTCATTAGTTGAATTCCTTATGCCCACTTAAATGAAGCAGCTACTTTGTGTTTAACAGGTAGCTATAATAATAATAACTTGTGTGTTATTTATAGGCATTTACTGGATTATGATGGCAGAAATATGAAGACTGCATGTGAGTCATGAAGAAAACAGAATGGAAGATACTCTCTTCCCCTAGACCTATGACTGTAAAGGCATAGTTTTATCCATATTGATAAAAATTCCTTCTGCTTGTCTTTTGCATTCATTTTTGTTTGTGCGTATTTAATGTGCTATAAAATAATAATCATAAAAAGAGGGAAAATGAAAGATTGTAAAAGGGTGTTTAGATATTATCAAGTCCAACTATACAGTTAAAACAGAAACAGCTTCAAAGTTACATTCATTTGCTCAGGGTCTTGTGTGAGTACTGAATGTTTTCATGTCTTCAGGAGAAGTCTTGAATTGCTCAGAGAACTGTAATAGGTTTACTTGCTTTGTGCATATAAATAATTAAAGGGATCAGGGACGAGTCTTCTTTTACACACGCATCAATGAAAGGTTAATCTTTCCCTTTTCATCAGCTTGAGTCATTAGGTTCTCTGCTGTACGCAAATCTTTCTGATCAAAGATTTCCACCTTTCATTTTAAGATTGAGTAGTTAGAGGATAATGACAAATTTACAAGTAGAGTGTTGTGTTCAGAGGTTTGGCACAGCACTTGCATCTTCAGGGAGGAAGTATATTGCATGTACAATTCTGAAGCCAATCCAGAAAGCAGTTATGTATTTTCTAACTAGTTCAGTCTTTTCAAGCATAGTGGAAGTGCGTCTCCCCTCAGCTATAGCAAGTTACAACCAGAAGCAAGACAATCCTGTGGTTATGACTAGGGAAAATGGGAGATGTGTTGTTGATAGATGCAGTTAAGTCATGGAAATGACCGTTTTCCTTTGAAAATCAAAGGGAAGTATAAGTCGTTCAACAGTTCCTGGAAAACTAAATTCCCAACTAGAAGTTTTGCTTGTCTTCTACTTGAGGGTGTTGGTGGGAATGTGACCTCAAATTTTGCTTTATTGAACAGAAGCAGTAACTTTGGATTCCTCAGTCCAGTCTCTAGTGGCCCACTGTAGCTGGTGCCAAACAATGAGATACTCTCACTTGCGTTTGGCAGTCTATTTAGGAAAGGATGTGAGGTGCAGTAACAAAAAGTATGGTAGATGAAATCTGCTCTGCAAGCTTCATGTGCATGATGAGGAAATCTCTGATCACTGTATGATTAGTTTTGGTTGATGTTATTGATAGAGACATGCTCCTTTTGTCTCTTAAGAAGCAGAGGGTTGCATCAGCTGGCTGCTCACTGTACATGCCAAACGAAACTTCAGTCCTGGAATTTGGCACTATTCATTGTGTTTCCATGTGTCAAGGTATTCTTTGCTTAAGCACCATAAATCCTATTGTTTGTCAGTGGTTCTTGTGCGTTTAAATCATGTGGTTGCTTGTGTTTATGCTTAGTTTTAAAGCTACTTAAAATATGATGTTGGATCTAAAGTTAATGTTTTCAAATGCTGGTGTTGATACTTGTCATGTAAGCAATGCAGAGGGACTTGCCAAGAAAGCAGGCGCAACAGTGTGTTCTGGATGCTTACATTTATAAAGGCTGGAAATGTATCCTGAAGTTCTCAGTATTTATATCTTGCTTCCTGATTTATTCTTGTAGCTCCTAGGCAGTGTTTTAAAATAGCATAAGGAAAGCAAAGAAATAAATGGTAATAAGTTTGACCTGTAAGAAATGTCAGCTTGTATTGACTGTATAGTGACAGCACATGAAAACATAAGGTTTGTATGTGAGGAAGCATTTCTTTTTCCAGAAGAGCTTTACATCCCATTCTTTTGATCTCAGTTATGGTTTGCAAAACTAACAGAAAGTTGGTTTGGTTTTGATTTGGGTTTTTTTTTTTTTCCTTTCCTTTGCTTTATTTGAATTACCTTCCTCTCATTTTGAATTACAGTCATGAAAACCTGATAGCTGCTTTGAATGGAGGAAATGCTCTTTGTTTTTTAAGTGCTGAGGAATTGTATAGTGTGTGACCTATCTGCAAAGTTAAAAATTGTAATATCTATTAGACCAGAGTAATAGTCATAGTACAGGACTCTGGAGTTGAGTATAAATATATGAAGTTGAAAAGAAACAAACTGGGAATATTAAGAATGTTTTTGACCTACAATCTGATCAGTAAGTATATCATCCATAATATATGAAGTACTCTGTATAACTTAAGGCAAAAGTTCTAAGGAAGGGTTTTAACTAAGGAACATGTGTTTTGTATAAAGAACGAGTAAGAAAAGATGCTAAGGAAAAGGGTAAGAACAAATAAGCCAAGAACAAGTAGGTTTAGAAAGCTGAGGACTGAAGTTCAGGGTGGTAGTCGGGGGTTTCTCTAATGAAATGAAAGAAGTTATAGAATAAGAATGGGGAAAGGAGGGCAACTAGGAATCAAAGAGTTCTTATTTTTCTTTTCAGTACTTTTCTTGCTGGAAGTAAACACACTTCTAGTTAGAAAACCAAAGTGTCAGAAAAAAGATACTGAAATTTTGGAGATCAGGTTCAAATTGTAAAGGGGTGTTCTATAGCTGGCAAAGTAGTGTGACTGTAGCATACAGCAGATTTCATGGGCAAATTAGTCTGGTTTCAGGATTTTAATTGAAAACATTTAGCAGAAGAGCAGGAATTAAAGTCATAGATGATTGTAGTGGGTTTAGGACTAGAAATAGGATAAATTGGCCTTGTGGGGGGAAGAAAGTGGGCAAAAGGAGCAGGAGGGAAGGATCTATGAGCCAAATGTAGAAAATGAATGGCAGATGGAGAAAAACAAAATCTGTATTAGTAGAAGTTAGGGCAAAGGAAGATGGGAAATATTATTTATATATCTGCAGTGAGGTGCTCATAGTTACGTACTACGAGCATCTATTTATCATTCTTTAATGACACTATGCAGCCTTTGTAGAAAGAAATCATGTCATCCCTATGTAGCAGCAGCCTGGGAAACACAGAAGAATCCTATTCATGTGCTGAAGTTTTTGTGTTACCATTAGTTAAAAAGCTAAAAAATTGCTAATTTCTTTTTGAATTGATTTTGCACTCCACAGATGCCATAGGAAGAAATATCTGAGCATAAGCAGAGTTCTCTCCATTCATGGCCAAATATGAAAGGTTGAATTAGTGGCAGAGAGGCACAGACTTACTGGACCAGGTAGTAGTTGGAGAGAGAGCCCTGATCAGGCAGAAGGGGAATGTGAGAAGCTGCACATGAGGAAGACTAGGTCATGTAACCTTTCAGTGCCTTCAGGACAAACCAGTCATAAACTCCATCCCTTCACTTCCAGTACTGTATTTTTTGGTTTTTTCTATGTGTCAAAACAAGCCCCTGAGTATCTTATACTAAACATTCCAAACTCATATTGTTTAAAACATGTTTGCAGCTGCATCAAATAGCTTCACTTGAACAAAAAGTGCTGTAATTGCATGAGCCTAAAATATTTTTTTTCTTTTTCTGGGGCAAAAGAAAATGCTTTTAATTTTTTTGTGATACCGTCTGTGTTGTACTGAGATTTATGTTAACCTTTTCTAATGTATTTTTTGTAAGAAGGAAAGTTGTTACCTAGAAAGGCTTAAAATCTGCAACATGAATAACGGAAGTACAAGCAGAAGTTTTTGGCATGGCTGCAGTGAAATTAGTGTCTTAACTAGTTAGTGATACAAATACTGTGAGAGAATGGAGGAAACACGGGGCTTGGTCAGCTTTGCTTCTTTTCCATGCAATCTTTGTGCCTTGTTCTGTTTCCCACCCTTGCAGCACCACACATGTGATCCAAGGCAACTCAGCTCTGATGCTGTGTTGGAATTCATAGCATGTCTTTGCTCATTGTGACATTCTCCAAATAAGGAAAGTAAAAAATGACTCATGTAAGAGTGTTCTCTTACAAATTGCTTCACTACTGTTACTTTTGTATGCCAAACACTTATTAAAACTTGGGAAAACTGAATGATTGTTTAGCAGCTTCAGAAATCTGATAAATCAAGTATTGGGTTATTGCCATCTCTTTTGTCTCTTTTTTTTCAAATTCCTTAGCAGTCTGTTTCCTTACGCAGCCTAAAATCAATGAGCTAGGTACCATGCCCCTTGGCCTAAATAAAGTTTAGCTTTTACTTTGGTGCAGTTGAAACAAAGGTGCTACTGGGTTTCTTACCAGCTGGTGATTATCTTGTAATCAAAGGCTTAATATGCTGGCAGTGCCTATTCTTCTCTAGAAACCAGATTTTATGATGTGATTTTCCATAGCAAGAAGTGGATCACCATGCTGGGAGTCCATACATGGTGAAGAGTGTGAGGAATAAAATGAGGGCTCACAGAGCAGGTATTTTTTTTGTTGTATCCAGCTGCCAGTGAAATAAGTACAGTTTAACTGGGCGAAAGTCACGGGATTTTGTTCTTTATTGTCTCTTTGCATAGAACTTAATGTATTTCAGACTTAAGTGATACTAAAATGGTGCCAGCAATCTAGTTTGTATTCCAGCATGTTAAATATGTTAGAGAGAAGTCTTTCATTTTTAAATGTTTAATTCCTAATTTGAATAAATGCCAACTGTCATGACTCTTCTCAGTGTAGCCATTTAAGGAGTAAAATGAAAAGAGCATATGCTTGAGTCACTTCAAGTCACTCTCTTCAAAATCTGCATGCATCTGCAAAGTTGCAATCTCCAGTTAGTGAGACCCAGTATGTGATTAATAGATATAGTAAAGGATGTAGTAAGTATGTACTAATTTAGTTACTTAAACTTGTCATGGATATCATAACTCTCTTATGAGTGGAAATACATGTCTCTTTCTGGTGCTATGCAAGCCTTTTAGAATTTATTTTCCATTTTAGTAGCTGCTGTGTTAAAAGACTGGTTTGGGTTTAGTTTTGGTTTTGTTCCCACATAGGTTTTATGATGCCCTTTATGAAGTGTGGGACTTCTGGCAGGGATTCCTGTATGTTCTGTATGAGTACACAGTTTCAGCTGCTTTTTTAGGTGGAAGGAAATCTGGATACAGAAAGTTTTTGCCCATGATCAGAAAATGCTGATATAAGTAAATAGAAGGCAGTAAGAAAAGGCTATTCACTTGTTGCTGAAACAGTGACCATAGCAGAGTTCCCTACTGAAAAACATGTGAAAACCACTCTTGAAAGTTGGGGCTGGGGGAGGGAAAATGTTATTTTTGGTGTTTGTTTCTTTTTTTGCAAACTTTAATCAGAACAAGGAATTTCTCCTCAGTTTCTCATATAGAATAAAGAACTACTGATTAGTCTTATTTTGTGACTAATAATGCCATGAAATCTCACCTGAGCATCATCGATATACAAAATTTTATGCTGAAGAAAATACAGCTGCACGTGTCATGGTGCTTTTTATTTTCCCAGCCAGTAGCTATGTTTAAAATACAAGGACCTATCGGAATTTCTACATGCTCCATGCAGAAGTGAATTTAAATCATAAAGTCATAGAAAGGTTTGAGTTGGAAAGGACCTTAAGATCATCTAGTTCCAAAACCCTGCCATGGCAGGTACACCTCATATCAGAGGCTCTGTTCAACCTGGCCTTGAACACTGCCGGGGTATTTGCTTCATAGCAGTAAGCTCTTAAGTCCTGTCTTTCTTTGGTAAGAGTCAAATACTCACAAAGACAGAAACTTATCAGTGACCATTTAATCTCAAGGACTGATTCTACTGGCCTAATTCTGTAAGAACAACTAATGGAAAGAAACTCTGGTTTTAGATGTGTTTCATTAATGTAGAAACACCTAGCATTGCTTCTCCATTCCTAGTTTCTAAAATAATCTTAAAAATAGCAGTTTGAAGAGACAGTTGATCTACAGTCCTTAGGAAATCTAAAAATAGCCACCTGTACTAAAAATGCTGGTAACTTTGCTTGTAAATCTTTTAGATTACTTATTATTTACAGATATGATTTTTTTTCCCCTGACACTTATGTACTGCACAAATCAACCTGGTATATACAAATCAAAAGTTATTCAATTAACATAAAAATAGCAGATGTCACATGAAATGTCATTGAATGTCAGGCCTGGACTGAGCAAATAAATTGCCTCATCAGTTTAATTAACAAAACAGGTAACCAAGTCAAATGAATGTACTTCAAATTCTATTAGAGCTATTTGGGATGGGATTGTCCTGCTGAATTTTAATTGAAAATTCACTTTGCAGGACATGGACAAACATTATTTTGCTTGGATGCTCAGTACTGGAGAGACAGGCAATAAAACCTTCTGAGCATCTTAGCATATGGGATAAGCTTTGGAGCTTTGGTTCTGGAGTCTATGAAGCGTTATTTTATTATTAAATTTATAATTAAGAAATTGAAAAGGTTTTTAAAAATTGTAGATCTAAATTCTTAAGAGATCTCTATGATTTTGAGTTTTCTAATAATTATTGTGAGCAGAAGACTGGTCTCCACTGTGCTGAGCATTGTACAGACAGAGTACACTGTCTTTTTCTACACCACTAATGGTGGTGAAGAAAAAGACTGTTATTCTTCATTTTGAAGCGCAGAGAACTCAAGTGACTTGGCTGGTTAACAGCAGTTAGGAGCTATGTGGCAGAACATCTTAATCTCAGTGATTTAACTTCATAATGATATTTCTGCTTTTCATTTTCCTCTTGCTCTTCATGTGAGTAACACAGAATAAGTTCATATTGTTAGAGAGCTTTAATTAGAATAGCTTGGTGGTTTTGTTTTCTGAACATTCTTCTTTGAGTGATGGCCAAATGGGAAGCAGAATGATTAAGTGGAGGTTAAGAAGAGGATCACAAACGCTAAAGTGTTTTTTGGAGTAATGTATGGATATTGTCATCCACAGAAAGACCAGCAGAAACAGAGACCAGGATTCCTGCTAGAAATGGAAAGTGTTCCCCCTTAGCAAATGTAGAATGTACTTGATATAGAGAAGTGAATTTATGTAGCATTGTAGGATATCTCTGTTAATCTGCCTGAATAAGCTAAACAGAAAGGAATTGCAGTAGGACGCCCTAAATACTTGCAAAACAGGAAAAACTGATCAAAAGATCTCCAAGTCAATGTTGTCTGCCAGCATTCCACATTGTATTTTAAATGCAAGCTCAGTTGATCAACCTCCCTATATAGTATTTGTCTTTTGCAAAGGTGTAGCTCAAATCCTTAAAGCTTAATACAGTTATCTTCTTACCTGTAGAAGTGGGTTCAGTATTCCCTTTGCTTGTTTGTTCACTTGACAGTTGTCTCTGAGAAATGGAAGTATGTTTTCAAGCATTTCATGTAAGCAGTTCACATTTAACATCTCTATCGGAGGAAAAAGGGACTTAATCCCTTGAGGTGTTACTGCTAGTTCACTACTTCCGTAGTTATTGCTAAACCAAATTATTTTCTGCTAAAAAGTTGTTTGGACAATCAAACTGACATATGCGTCTGTACATTTACACAAGTCAATCAAGAGAAGGTTGCAACAGCAGAGAAAAAGAGATCCACTGACTACTATGGCAACCAAAGAGTCTCTCAGTTACCTGGTATCCTGGAATACTTTTAAAACCCGAACCCCACCCCCTTCATATTTGAACTGTTTTATTTGATTTTTAGCCCTCCTTCTGTTTGGTAATATCTGAGTAGTATAGAACTAATTAAAGCTCTGATACTGATGTATTTTTTAGTCATAATTTGTGGCCTTTTGGCATACATCAGAATTAACAGAAGATCTCACTATAAACAATCATTCTCTGAATTAATTTCTTGTTTGAAAAAGAACAACTTTGGCTGGGTTGTTAAGCAGAGGAAAAATAAATGAGTTGGATGAAAATATAAACATATGTTGCTGCAAACTCCCAGCCAATGATATTTAAATCCTATTTAAATTAGGCAAAATTTCCCATAAGAGTAAAGAAGGAGAAAGAAGCAAGCAGAATGGGTAAACACGAAAATGTCAGATGAAGTTCTTTATAGCTGCTGTTTACAGTGGCATGTGATTGCCTTCTGCACTGCGTGGCAGTGGCTGTGTAATTACGCTGCGTGAACAGAGAGCTCTAATTGCGGCAGATGAAGTTGATTATTTATGTGCCTCTGTGCTGAAGACATTGGGTTTGTCCATGCTTCCAGCACAAAGGTGTGTACAAACCCAGTAGCTTTGGAAAGGTGGTGTGGCATGCTCCTGAGTTAGTTCAGCAGAGGAGTACATGCATTTAAAGCTAGTGGTAATGGAACAGTGCCTCCTCACTGTTCTGTAAATTTATTGCTGGACTAGCTCCCTGTGAGACATTTACTCATCTTGGGTTTGGTCCATGAGTCACATGAGGGATAAAAATAGAGCAGTTCAAGCAAGGTAACTGACATGCAGAGTTTCCCTGCTCAAATACTGTTTGGCATGAATGTGCCAAAATCAGAAGAAATAACCTTGGAAGCCAGCTAAAGCTAGGAAACCTGTGCTGATAGAGATAATGAAATTTTCATTGACACATGACATAGATGTGCAGACTTCAGTCTGTCTGCAACTACTTACATAGGGGTCACTGTGTATTACAGCTCAGTGGATGAAAAATGCATGGAAGACAGGTAGGATAGGACAAGTATTACGGGATGTTGTCAGCCATAGTCCCTGAGAACAGGAGAAAGGAAAGAAAAAAGAAGATGAGAAATCTTAAGACTTGACAGGCTGAAGGTTTTTGCTTTGAAAGGAATTATTAGATGAGACATTGCTTCTATTGACTGTTGTGCCAAACAGTTTTTGTAATTTTCCAATCATCTTGTTTCTTTGATGTTTTTCTAGCACAAACTGTGCTTAAGTTAGTCTCTTCGAGAGTGCTTGGCTTATAATGGGGGAATGATATGCACTTTCATAAACTGCCGTATTAAAGGT